>NC_079490.1:74728891-75361703 GCF_020520425.1 Spinacia oleracea
AATTTGTATGTTTCCGGTTAGACTAGAAATACATTTTTATGTTTAAAATTAGTAAAGCATATGAATTTATTGGTTTAAGTGGGAGCCCCTTTTAGTCATAAACTCTTGATTAGGTCTACAAATCCTTAAGGTTAAAACAACTTGATTAGAACTAATAAGGACTGAATAATTTGTAGATTATTGGTGCCCTTGATTAATTGCTGCAAATGTTTATGTGATGCATAATGTGTTTTACTAACCAGCTATGTGGGCCATTCATGATAATGAATGGGTGAATTATATTGTATATGTACTGTTTTGCATGTTATGAAGTGACTAGTATGGCCCAAATAGGATAGAAAATATGGTCTGCGTACCATTAATTTGAATGTAATTGGTCTAAAGTACCAAAGTTGTTTTTCAATTCAAATATGGTCTGCGTACCATCAAATAGTTGTAATTAGTTTTAATTATAGCTTATTCTATTTGAAGAAAATGGTGCCTCCCACGGAGATTTTCAAGACGGACTTTGAAGTTAAAGCTTCAAGATGAAGTCGGGCCATACTAGATCACATTTATCTTATGCATGTTTTAAGTTCTTTATTGCTTTTAAATATGTCTTAAAATGCATGAGATCAAAAGCTTGATTATGTTGCATGATTAAGGATTTTAGTTCACTTAAAATCTAACCAACATAGTAAGAGCCTTAAGTTCCAAACTTAAAAATTGAGTTAAAAGGTGCCATGCCAAAATATACACTTGCTTGGATATCCTTTACATCAATCTAGTAATAGTTTTCGCTCAGCGAGGTGTTACTTATTGGTCCTAAAGGGGCAAGGTACACAAATAATTGTGAGTACATGTTAGTTTTGGTGAAACTCAACGATATAAGTAAGGAGTCCTTTTATGTCGTGGCAAAATCGATAGGTTTACCTAATAAGTTCTTAGACGTACCTATCAACCAAGAATAGTTTCTAGACTATTAGCAAAAGGATTTTGCTTACCTAAGATGTTTTAGGATTAAGTCGACAAACTGTGCTTAGTTCTTCAATGATTTTAGGATCTTGGAATCATTTTATTCACACCTGCCGGAACACATAATTCGAATAAAATGCTAATGACTTGTTTAAATTGCATGATTGCTTTAATTTTCAAGTTATTACTCATGATAAATGTTTAGACTTTGCATGCTTCAATGTATGTTTTAATTATTGTGTATAATTAAATATCTTGCACTGCAGTAAATCCTTTTAGAAAGGTAACAGTAAATTTCCTCGATTGGTAGTGAATCCAAGAACGATTCACAGAAATGAGAGAAAATGAGCAATTTAAAATGTACGTTTCTTTTAGCGACTTTTATGGTTGTTTTCGAATATCAAAATCGAATGGCAAACCAATTGGTGCTTGTGAATTCAAATTACAATGTAGTTTTGAGATCACAAAGCATTGAGTTTAAACGCTCAGCTTTACCAATGGTTAACAACCTAATATCTTTGTCCATTTAATTCTCGAATGAGTCTAGTCCCTAGACATTCGAATAGATCGATGCTTAGAGAACTTTAGAAGCCTCTGGTAAGATCATCTAGTTGAAATAAAATATTCAACATAAATTAAAATGGTAAGAACTTTGTTGGAGTAACATTGGACATGTCTAAAAAAAGTATAAAATTCAACACTAGAGAATTCATTCTTAAGGCTATAAGAAAGGGTACAAGAAATAGGAAAACAAGGAACAAGTGAAAGGAACTTACAATTCCGTTTCTACCTAAAAGTTAATGTTTAAAGAAAGTGACCTGGCAATCAAACTTCCTTGGTATCATATACCGCTTGAGGTTCTTAGTTCGGTAATAACTCAAACAAGGGAAGCTAGGCTACACCAATGGCCTACAATTGGGAAATGAAGCATGGCATTGCTACATTAATTGTAGGGTCATCTAAGTTTGTTTTAAGTCCTTTCAAAGGCTGGAACTTAATGTCTATTTTGTTCCATAATCAGCATACCTAAATTTCTGTTTTCAAACACAGAAAGACTCACATTCAAGAAAAACAAAAACAATGTTTGTTTGTTTATTTGAATGAAATGGTCAATTACGGGTTGAGTCAATATGCTTGATTAAAACAAACAACTCTTTAACAATAAGAACTTTACTAGGTTCAAATCAACCCCTTGATTTGAGTTCCACTAATCTTTGGCATTGTTGCTTAGACCATATCAACAAGTTAACATTCAAAAGCTCTATTTTGATGGACTTTTGAAAGTTGATTGATTTCTAGATCATTTTAAGACAACTAGTCTTACTTGTTGAAAGTAACAAAAGATATGAACTATTGTTAGAACGCCTAGACAATAGAGTTCAAAGCTAAAGAAAGATTTTATGACTTTATGGATTTGAGTGAATATAGGTTTATTTACTCAAATGTGATATAAGTTGAATCTGTTTGGCTAGTTCAAAGATTCAGAAGTATAAAATCCACTTGGCAAGAAATCATAAAGATCTAGGTTAGATCATGTTGATGATTACTTGAGACCAAATATGATCATCAATGATTGTGTGTTGTAATTTCACAATCTAGGTCCATAAGATATGGCATATCTTAGTGTGAATAATCGAAGTCAATTAGTACTTGATTCGATTAATGATGAATCATAAAGACTTTTCCTATAATTTCTAAAACAAAATGCTCAACTACCACCAAACTAAACCAAATTCGTCAAAGCTATTGAAAAGTAATTTCAGAATAACTTTTCATAAAATATATCTAGAGAGTTGCAAAACTCAGTGGGAGCTTAGTGTTTTTCATTCGACAAACTAAGGCCCAAGTTTAGATATATGTTTCATTGTGATTTATTCAAATGAGACACAAGGGTATTGTTTCTACCACGAATTTTTGAGAACATAATGTTTGTTTGCTCGAAATAATGTCCTTTTGGAGATTCGTTTCCAAAATGACAAGTGGGAAAAAATAGACCCCGAAAGTCTTCGAGGCGACCAACAAACATAAACGGACATTCAGGAGGCTTTTCGAAGTTCTTTAGAAAATCTGAACATGTATTCTTTAAGGACTTTAGAAGTGGCTTTAAAGAATAGACATCTCTTAGAAGACTTTACAAGTGCTTCAAGGAGAACAAAATATTCAAAGGACTTTCAAGTGGCTATTGATATTCTATTGTTTGATGTTCTATACCCAAGTAGGCATAGAGTTTAAGTCACTGAAACTATGAGATTCTTCTATTAGATAGTGAAGAAACATGGAGTTCAGGTCACTGAAGCTATGCAATTCTTCTACTAGATAGTAAAGAAACCTACAACTTGCAGTCAAACTATTAATGAGTTTGTGACCTGTAAGAAAGCTATGACGAAACCCAGATTCCCTAAAATGGTTAGAGGCCATATATAGACTCAAATGTTTTAAATGGTTAAAGGCCATAAAACATACTCAATATTTTGATGACAAAATTGAAATTTTGTTGATTTGCAAGAATAGTTTCACACCTATTGGTTGCAAGTTTGTTTTAAGGATAAAAACCATCAAACATGGAATTGTGTTCACACACAAAGCTAGATTAGTTGCTAAAGGTTACAAGCAAATTCATGGCATGGATTGTGTTGAAACCTCATGCATAATCGTAATGCTCAAGTCTATAACTCAAGCAATGATTGCATATTGGTACATATGACAATTGGATGACAAAACGTATTCCTCAATCAAATGTTGGAAGAAAACTATGTACATGGCATGTCATAGGATTTGTGGATCCAAATAAATGCTTGAAATGGAATGCTAACTTATGAAATCTAAGTACAGATTTAAGCAAGCAATTGGGAATTGGAACTGTATTTTAGTGAAGCTAATAAGCATTTTAGTTTCATAAAATATACATGATTCTTATAGATATATAAGAAATTTAGTGGGAGTACGTAAAACTTATTTGGTCCTATGTGTATCACACATATCTCTCTATTGTGAAATAACATTCAAATGCTAATGACTTAGATTTGAAAATTATTTTTCAATGATGGACCATGGCGAAACTTAGTACATACTAGGTATTAAGATCTATTTGCAAAGATCTTATAATATTGTTTTAGATTAAGTAATAGCATTTACTAAATCAAACACGAAAGACTCCATTGGAGATATTCGACCCATGTGAATAAATCTAAGTAAAAGATGTTTGAACTATGTATAAGCATTTACTAAGTTAAACATCAAAGAATCTAATGAGATTCTTCACCTATATTATATCTCAAAGAATTTAGTTGGATTCAGTATCTACTGAAACTGAATGAGCTAAAGTTACATGAATAGAATTCAATTGGGAATTATTCTGCAAAAGAATTTATCATGTATATAATATAATATGAGGATCGCCAAAAACGTATCGTATGACTTTAGGCATGACGAACATATACCAATCTCTATTGATCTAAGTAAAGATCAACTAGATTGAGATCAAGAAAAACTTATGGTACTTGAAAAGGTACATAGGATTTGTTCTTGATTCAAGGAAATAAAGATATGCTAAATATTGATGCTACACGCATAAACACTGGCAAAGGATTAAGAAAGATCCCTTTGAAGTTAACCATTGACAAGGACGAGCTATAGAGCATTGTGTTTTGAAATGGCAACATGGATTGGAGACCATGAGTTGTTGCGTGGGAAATTAAAATATTAATTTCTATGTTCCAAAGATACAGATGGAAAGTCTTCCACATATCTGTGAACTGCTTGGATAAGTAATTCCAAACAAAGCATCACTAGCAACCTATAAAGTTGAAGTAAAAGTACTTATTGCCTAAGAAGCAATAAAACAGGGTTGTTTATGTTAAAGAGTTCTTTAATGAACTTGGGTGAGATCCTATGTCTGCTGACTTGATGGTTCTTCATTGCAAAATGCGTAGAACCACTATCGAAGTAAGAAAGACTAGATCACATAATAAACAAACTCAAAAGATCTTATCATCATATCTCGAAAAACATTCGATGAAAAGGATGTTAAGATTGGAAAAGCATGATAACTAAACCTATGCAACAAGTGAGAAACAACACTCACATTGTGGCACTGGAAATCAAGCATAGCTTTGAATTCCATGAACTGTTTTAAAGATGGGTTTGAGGCCCATGGTTGTAAAACAATGGGGTTGAACATTTATCATATATGAAATTTATTTTCATATTCCATTTAATCTTGGTTTAGTATTAAATGATGAGTCCCTTCAATTTGACGATATATTCAAGATAGACTGTCAGGACCAGTCCTGTGACTAAGAAATTTCTATCAAGTGAACTTGAATGTCAAAGGTTGAAAATGGTCCCTAGTCGGAGTTTTCTATAAAATTGGACGCATAGAAAACGTTAGACGATTAGAATGTAAGATGACTAGTAGTTCTGTTTCTTGAACTATGTGGACATGACAATGTCATAATCATTTGCATAGATACTTACTTTGGGAAGACTGGTATCGGACAAGACCTATGAAACTTTACTGTAAGAGATGAAAATCTGTCATAAGTAAATTTCATTAAAATTATTAGACACTAAATCCTCAATACCTGAGTGATTTGAGATTACTTGTTTGAGAACTGGTTGCTTTGACGTTGACCAACCGTCGCACCGTAAGAGGAGGCTATAAAGGCAACGCTCAGGTAATCACCTATCAAACGAAGTCTAATCTCAAGATCGCAAGATTGGGATTGTCCTTCCATAAATCGGGATGAGATGCTTAAAAGTTGTACAAGGCCACTCGGAGAGCTAGAAACTGTGAAATGCATGGCCGTGCTCGGATGAATCATAGGCTATGATTATCTGTTTATTTGATCAGTTGAACTCTGAAACCGAGGAACACCTCTGGACATAATAAGGATGACAACTCTTACCTTATGTTCAAGAGCAAGCATCAAGCGACAAAGGAATTAGGAAATGCACACTTGTCCCTAAGGACAAGTGGGAGACTGAAGGAAATAATGCCCTTGGTCCAAGTATGCATTCAATGTTAAGTCTAATAAGTGCGGTTCAGTATTAATTAACAAGTTAATAATTCAGTGAGATCAAGTGAGCTGAATGCCTGACTAGAGGCCGCTTCAGTTCAAGTGGAATTAATTATATTAATCCACAGCTTACTCTTGACTGAACCCGTAGGGTCACACAAATAGTACGTAAACGGATCAAGTATTTAATGGCATTAAATACTCCATCTATGGATATTTGGAATCGACGGATCTTGGTTTCAGTGGGAGCTGAGATCGTCACAGGCAAGAAATGAATACTCCAGAAACGATGATATTGCCGGAAACGGAAATATGGATCGTATCGGAAATATAAATATTATCCAAGTCGTAGATGTTGCCGGAAACGGAAACATGGTACGTATCGGAAAATATTATCGGAAATGGAAATATTGCCGGAATCGGAAATATTGCCGGAAATGGAAATATTGTCAGAATCGGAAATATTATCGGAATCGAAAAATAATTCCGGAAACGGAAATATTAAATATTTGTTCGAAACGGAAATTGATTCTGGAATCGGAAATATTAAATATTGTTCGTATCGGAAATGAATTCCGGAACCGGGAATTTAATCGGAAGCGTATCGTACGAATAAACATCGGACGAGCTTGCTAGACGCAAGGCCTAGCACGAAGCTAGGCCCAACGCCTAGCAAAGCCCGTGAGCGACCAAAGCAAGCAAAGCCCAAACGCGAGAGCAAGGCCAGCAGGCGCGCGCCCCTCGTGGGCTGCGAGCACTTGCTGGGCTTGGGCTCAGCGCGCGCGCACGCAAGGCGCCCCTCGTGGGCTGCTGCGCCTGCGTGTGTTTTTGTGCTTGCGTACGAAACCTTGATCGGTTAGGATTCGTATAAGATTGATTCCTAAGTCTACTAGATAAATTAAGTGATTGAATTTTAGATTATTTCAGATTCACTAAATCGTTTCCTAGTAGGATTCTAATATCCGATACCCATGCCCTATAAATAGGTGATCAATGCTCACAATTTATATCGAGTATTCAAGTATTCAAAGTGATTTTTGAGAGCAAAAATTCAGTCACACAATTGCCTATAAGTGCCAAAAATTCTAAGTACCTTAAGGGCGATCCTAGTTGGTCAAGCTTAAGGCGGATCCGGACGTGCTGTGGACTATCTACGGAGGGACGACACTTGGAGTCCTAAAGACTTGTTCTTGTTCGGTTCGGGCGCAGCTAGGGAAGGCACGCAACAAAGAGTATGCATCTAAACTATGCTAAATGATTATGTGTAAATAATATGCCTTCCTGGCTTTATGGTTTTTCCGCATGATTTATGAATTGTCATATGTATCATAACCTAACATTATTTTGCGATCCTCATATTATATCATACATGATAAATTCTTTTGCAGAATTATTCTCAATTGAATTCTATTCATGTAATTCTAGCTCATTCAATTTTAGTAGATACTGAATCCAGCTAAATTCTTTGACATATAATATAGGTTAAGAATCTATGCAGATCCTTTGATGTTTAACTTAGTAAATGCTTATACATAGTTCAAACATTCTTTACTTAGATTTATTCACATGGGTCGAATATCTCCAATGGAGTCTTTCGTGTTTGATTTAGTAAATGCCATTACTTAATCCAAAACAATATCATAAGATCTTTGTTAATAGATCTTAATACCCAGTATGTACTAAGTTTCGCCTTGGTCCATCATTGATAAATAATTTCAAATCTAAGTCATTAGCATTTGAATGTTTTTTCACAATAGAGAGATATGTGTGTGATACACATAGGACCAATTAAGTTTTATGTACTCCCACTAAACTTCTTATATATCTATAAGAATCATGTACATTTTATGAAACTAAAATACTTATTAGCTTCACTAAAATACAATTCCAATTCCCAATTGCTTGCTTAAATATGTACTTAGATTTCATAAGCTAGCATTCATTTCAAGCATTATTTGGATCCACAAATCCTATGACATGCCATGTACATAGTTTTCTTCCAATATTTGATTGAGGAATACGTTTTGTCTTCCAATTGCCATATGTACCAATATGCAATTATTGCTTGAATTATAGACTTAAGCATTATGATTTTGCATGAGGTTTCAACACAATCCACACCGTGAATTTGCTTGTAACCTTTAGCAACTAATCTAGCTTTGTGTGTGAACACAATTTCATGTTTGATGGTTTTTATCCTTAAAACAAACTTGCAACCAATAGGTGTGAAACTATTCTTGCAAATCAACAAAATTTCAATTTTGTCATCAAAACATTAAGTTTGTTTTATGGCCTCTAACCATTTAAAACATTTAAGTCTATATATGGCCTCTAACCATTTTGGGGAATCTGGGTTTCATCATAGCTTTCTTACAAGGTTTCTTCACTATCTAATAGAAGAATCTCATAGCTTCATTGACCCGAATTCTATGTTTCTTCACTATCTAATAGAAGAATCTCATAGTTTCAGTGACTTGAACTCTATGCCTACTTGGTATAGAACATCAAACAATAGAATATCAACAGCCACTTGAAAGTCCTTTGAATATTCTTTTCTCCTTGAAGCACTTGTAAAGTCTTCTAAGAGATGTCTATTCTTTAAAGCCACTTCTAAAGTCCTTAAAGAATAAGTTCGGATTTTCTGAAGCACTTCGAAAAGCCTTCGGAATGTCCGTTTATGTTTGTTGTTCGCCTCGAAGACTTTCGAGGTCTATTTTCTCCCACTTGTCATTTTGGAAACGAATCTCCAAAAGGACATTATTTCGAGCAAACAAACATCATGTTCTCAAGATTTGTGGTAGAAACAATACCTTTGTGTCTCATTTGAATAAATCACAATGAAACATATATCTATACTTGGGCCTTAGTTTGTTGAATAACAAACGTTAAGCTCCCACTGAGTTTAGCAACTCTCTAGATATATATTATGAAAAGATATTCTGAAATTACTTTTCAATAGCTTTGACGAATTTGGTTTAGTTTGGTGGTAGTTGAGCATTTTGTTTAGAAATTATAGGAAAAGTCTTTATGATCCATCATTGATCGAATCAAGTACTAATCGACTTCGATCATTCCAACTTAGATATACCATATCTTATGGAGCTAGATCGTGAAATTACAACACACAATCATTGATGATCATTCTTGGTATAAGTAATCATCAACATGATCTAACCTGGATCTTTATGATTTCTTGCCAAGTGGGATTTATACTTCTGAATCTTTGAACTAGCCAAACAGATTCAAATTTATATCACATTGAGTAAATAAACCTATATTCACTCAAATCAGTGTGAAATAATAAAGTCATAAAACCTTTCTTTAGCTTTGAACTCTATCGTCTAGGCGTTCTAACAATAGTTCATATCTTTTGTTACTTTCAACAAGTAAGACTAGCTTGTCTTGAATTGATCTAGAAATCAATCAACTTTCAAAAGTTCATCAAAATAGAGCTTATGAATGTTAACTTGTTGATATGGTCTAAGCAACAATGCCAAAGATTAGTGGAACTCAAATCAAGGGTTTGATTTGAACCTAGTAAAGTTTTTATTGTTAAAGAGTCGTTTGTTTTATTCAAGCATATTGACTCAACCTGTAAATGACCATTTCATTCAAATAAACAAACAAACATTGTTTTTGTTCTTCTGAATGTGAGTCTTTCTGTGTTTGAAAACAGAAATTTAGGTATGCTGATTGTGGAACAAAATATCCATTAAGTTCCAGCCTTTGAAAGGACTTAAAACAAACCAGATGACCCTACAACTAATGTAGCATTTCCATGCTTAATTTCCCACTTGTAGGCCATTAGTGTATCCTAGCTTTCATTGTTTGAGTCATTACCGAAGTAAGAACCTCAAGCGGTATATGATACCAAGGAAGTTTGATTGCTAGGTCACTTTTCTTTAAACATAAACTTACAGGTAGAAACAGAATTGTAAATTCCTTTCATCTGTTCCTTTGTTTTCCTATTTCTTGTACCCTTTCTTATAGCCTTAAGAATTGAATTCTCTAGTGTTGACTTTTATACTTTGTTTAGACATGTCCAATATCACTCCAACAAAGTTCTTACCATTTATGTTGAATATTAAGTTTCAACTAGATGATCTTACCAGAAGCTTCTAAAGTTCTCTAAGCATCGATCTATTCGAATGTCTAGGGACTAGACTCATTCGAGAATTAAATGGACAAAGACATTGGGTTGTTAACCATTGGTAAAGCTGAGCGTTTTAAACTCAACACTTTATGATCTCAAAACTACAGTGTATTTTGAATTCACAAGCACCAATTGGTTTGCCATTCGATTTTGATATTCGAAAACAACCATAAAAGTCGATATAAGAAACGTACATTTTAAATTGCTCACTTTCTCTCATTTTCGTGAATCGTTCTTGGATTCACTACCAATCGAGGAAATTTACTGTTACCTTTCTAAAAGGGTTTACTGCAGTGCAAGATTTTTAATTATAAACAATAATTAAAACATACATTGAAGCATGCAAAGTCTAAACATTTATCATGAGTAATAACTTGAAAATTAAAGCATTCATGCAATTTAAACAAGTCATTAGCATTTTATTCGAATTTATTGTTCCGGCAGGTGTGAATAAAATGATTCCAAGACCCTAAAACCCATTGAAGAATTAAGCACATTATGTATTTAGACTCAATTCTAAAATCTTTTAGGTAAGCAAAAGCCTTTTGCTAATAGTCTAAAACTACTCTTGGTTGATAGGTACGTCTAAGAACTTATTAGGTAAACCTATCGATTTTGCCACGACATAAAAGGACTCCTTACTTATATCGTTGAGTTTCACCAAAACTAACATGTACTCACAATTATTTGTGTACCTTACCCCTTTAGTATCGATAAGTAACACCTCGCTATGGCGGAAAACTATTACTAAGATCGATGTAAAGGATATCCAAGTAAGTGTTATTTTGGCATGGCACCTTTTAACTCAATTTTTAAGTTTGGAACTTAAGGCTCTTACTATGTTGGTTAGATTTTAAGTGAACAAAAATCCTTAATCATGCAACATAATCAAGCTTCGATCTCATGCATATTTAAGACATATTTAAAAGCAATAAATAACTTAAAGCATGCATAAGATATGTGATCTAGTATGGCCCGACTTCATCTTGAAGCTTCAACTTCAAAGTCCGTCTTGAAAATGGACTGGAAACTCCGTCTTGAATTTCACCGTGGGGGGCGCCATTTTCTTCAAATAGGATAAGTTATAATTAAACTAATTACAACTATTTTATGGTACGCAGGCCATATTTGAATTGAAAAACAAATTTGGTGCTTTAGACCAATTACATTCAAATTAATGGTACGCATACCATATTTTCTATCCTATTTGGGCCATACTAGTCACTTCATAACCTGCAAAACAGTACATATACAATATATACCATTCATCCATTCATTATCATGAATGACCCACATAATTGGTTAGTTAAAACACATTGTATGCATCACATAAATATTTGTAGCAATTAATTAAGGGCACCAATAATCTACCAATTATTCAGTCCTTATTAAATCTAATCAAGTTGTTTAACCTTAAAGGATTTGTAGACCTAATCAAGAGTTTATGACTAAAATTGCTCCCACTTAAACCAATAAATTCATATGCTTTACTAATTTCAAACATAAAAATGTATTTCTAGTCTAACCGGAAACATACAAATTTAATTAAAATTTAAAGCTCATATAAATTTATAATTGAATCCACTTATTTAATTTATTTCAGTTGAATATAACGAATTTAAATTAATTCAAGGTTTAATTTTAGTAAAATAATTAGTATAAATTAAAATTTATAATAATTATAATAATCAAAATTAAATCCCGAGAAAACAATTTAAATTATTAATTTTAAAATTAATTAAAATTACTCGAACTGAAAATCTCAAATTAAAATTTAAAACGCGACAATCATAACACGACGAGCACTTGGGCTTGCGCCCAAGCCCCGTCGAGTGTTCGTGTAGCAATTCGCAAGCAGGCCATACGCAACGCAGCAGTGCAGGCCACGCTGCGCGCGCCCGCTCGCTCGTCGCGCCTGCTTGCCTCGCGTCTGCTTACTTGCTGGGCGTGGCAGCGCGCGCTGTGGCGCAGCACGCTTGCTGCCCACACGCGTCTGCCCGATGGCTTGCGCCTTGGCCCTTCGCCCTTGCCCACTCGCCCATATGCGCACAGCACTCGACACAGGGCAGCGTGCTTCCTTGTGCTCGTGTGCCATGGCTCTTGCTCGTTGCATCGTACCGCATGGGCGACGAGCTCCCTTGCTCGTCGTCGCATGCTCGCACTATACAACACCCCTTAAGGGTAACACGTAGTGTCCATTGCTTTGTGCGTGCAAGTTTTATGAGCGAATTGCATAAAAATTAAAACTTTTATTTCCAAAATTAATGACAAATTAATAAATCATATTAATTTCATAATTTTAAAGCGAAAAATCGAAAATTTATTAATCAATTAATTTCCGATTAACATGGATTCAAATCTAGGTCATAAAAATTAAAAATTTAACATAAATTAACAATTTTTATGGTGGATTTTAATCATGGATACCTAATTAAATTATTAATTAATTATGAAAAACAAATCAATTCTAAAATATTCGAATTTCAACAAATTAATCATAATTACAAATTAGGTTGTATAATTAACAAGTCTAGGCATTCATAATTTTTAAACATATACTGTAGGTCAATAAAAAAAAACTCAAGATTTATCAACAAGAATCGCAAATACTTAATTTAACATCTTAAATTTACAAACTTTTGCGTTCGAAAAACTAAAACCTCCGAAAAGTCATAGTTAGGCTTCGAATTTGGGAATTCTGGGTTCGGCCGAAAATTACTATTTTTGTTAAAATTTTAGAATGCCTTTTACATGCGAAATGGACACAAAAATCACCCGATTTGGACGAGTAACGAAGAAACTGCCGAAAACCTGCGCACATATGTGTAAATAAACGCTATTTGCAATTAATTACGAAAATTAATCACCCCTTTATTTCTTTGCAAATTTGTAAAATTTAACCATGTTCATGCAATTTAGATTATGAAAATAATAAGAGGCTCGTGATACCACTTTTAGGTTATGATACATATGAATAAACATAAATCATGCGGAAAAACCATAAAGCCAGGAAACATATTATTTACACATAATCATTTAGCATAATTCAGATGCACACACTTTGTAGCGTGCCCTCCCTAGCTGCGCCCGAACCGAACAAGAACAAGTCTTTAGGACTCCAAGTGTCGTCCCTCCGTAGATAGTCCACAGCACGTCCGGATCCGCCTTAAGCTTGACCAATTAGAATCTCCCTTAAGGTTACTAGGATTTTCGGCTATTTGGGTTGCAAGTGTTTGGCTGATTTTTGCTTGAAAATCTTACCTTTTGAATACTTCAAAAATCTCGATGTAAATATGTGACCCTAGGCACCTATTTATAGAGTTTATGGAAAGGAATTATAATCCTACTAGAATATGGATTTATTAATTAGAATCCTATTAGAGCTCTAAATAATAAATTTAATCTTTTAGGATTAGGATTTAATCAATGCATGAATTCCGATAGGATTAGGATTCGTTACGAACACGAGCACACGCACACACATGCACGCCCGCACGCAGGCCTTGCGGCCCACGCCGAGCGCACAACGCATGCGGCCTCGCAGCCCATGGGCTTCGTGCGCGCCCGCCATTGGTTGGCTGGGCCTGGCCTTGCGCTAGGCCTGGTCGAGCACTTGGCGTTCGGCTTGCTGGGCGTTGGCCTGGCCTCGTGCTGGGCCTTCGTCTAGCAAGCCTCGTCCGATGCTAATTCGTACGATACGCTTTCCGATTAAATTCCCGTTTCTGGAATTCATTTCCGATACGAACAATATTTAATATTTCCGATTCCAGAATTAATTTCCGTTTCGAACAAATATTTAATATTTCCGTTTCCGGAATTATTTTCCGATTCCGATAATATTTCCGATTCTGACAATATTTCCGTTTCCGGCAATATTTCCGATTCCGGCAATATTTCTATTTCCATTAATATTTTCCGATACGTACCATGTTTCCGTTTCCGGCAACATCTACGACTTGGATAATATTTATATTTCCGATACGATCCATATTTTCGTTTCCGGCAATATCATCGTTTCCGGAGTATTCATTTCTTGCTTGTGATGATCTCAGCTCCCACTAAAACCAAGATCCGTCGATTCCGAATATCCATAGATGGAGTATTTAATTCCATTAAATACTTGATCCGTTTACGTACTATTTGTGTGACCCTACGGGTTCAGTCAAGAGTAAGCTGTGGATTAATATAATTAATTCCACTTGAACTGAAGCGGCCTCTAGCTAGGCATTCAGCTCACTTGATCTCACTGAATTATTAACTTGTTAATTAATACTGAACCGCATTTATTAGACTTAATATTATATGCATACTTGGACCAAGGGCATTATTTCCTTCAGTTGTATCCTTAGGCGAGTTCCTAAGACGAGATCCTCATATATTATGTGGATCCTCGATGTTCCAGAGAAGGAACAAATTGGGAAGTCTTCGAGTGAAGCTTCTAAAGGTGCAACATGAAGACTACAACATATGAGATTATGTATAGGATTTATGTAAGTATTTAATATTGTTTATACGTAGTTTGGAACGAAAGGAACATAAGTATTTTGGTACGTTTTAAATTGAAATATATTAACTGTAATTATAAAAGAATTTTAAGTTGGAAAATCTTTGTTAATAAATAAAATGAATTTAATTAATAAATGTAAACATAGGATTCTGTTTTCATTCTCCTTGTTTCTCAAGCAAAAGATTTCCCATGATCCTTAAAAATCTCCCACGTATTTCTGTTTAAACGTGCAAGTAGTGTTTTGATTTGGTCTCCCTGTTTCTCTCCAACTATGCCCATGTTACTGAGCAGTAACAATTAGTGGGTAGTTGAGGAGAACATGGGTATCCAACCTTAGGTAAAACTCCTCTATAAAAGGAAAAGAGTTTTTGCTTTTCAAATCACAACTGATTTCTACAAAATATATCTTAAAGGGCTTAAACGTTTTAAAAGAATCAGTTTGCAAAATAGAGTGTTCCTTGAGTTCCTTATTGCTATAAGATTTATTAAGTACTAGAGTTTATCTATCATATTGTATTTTGGGTTTAAGTTTTGAGTGACCCTTGAGTGACTTAGAGTTAAGTCAAAGAGAAAAAGAGCGACTTAGAGTTAAGTCAAACAGAAAAAGAGCGACTTAGAGTTAAGTCAAAGAGAAGAAGAGCGACTTAGAGTTAAGTCAGAGAGAGAAAGAGGAGCACAGTAATAGACGGGGAGTGCTGTGGGGAACTCGTGTTGAGAGGAACTCGAGTTATAGAGTGTATTTGTAATAGAGTTATTGCATTAATAGAAAAGAGTTGTGAGGTTCTTCTTGATTAGGATCAAGAAGGTTCCTCAGTTTTATATCTTTTTTCGCTCATTGTTCTTAGTCTCTTTATTGTTTAAATTCCGCAAGAAACTTACCCAAGTTCCCAAGAAACAATTCACCCCCCCTCTTGTCAAGTGTTCCTACTGAACTATCAAATTGAAACACAGAGGGTGGGGCCAAAGATATTTTTTAACAGGATACCAAGAGTCTTCAATGAGGCAGGACGAACTTCTTTTGGAACCGATACTTACCCTGCAAAACAAATATTTAGTAAGAATGGAGGGTATTCTACCTTTCAAAATTCCATTCTTTCTTCTTAACCTTGGCAAAAGTGAGAAGAGAAGTCATCGAGATATTTTAAGAGGAGGGACATGCTGGACGAACAAGACCCTTCAACAGGGACGGAAGTTCTGCATTTTGAAGGATCGAAGATGATGTAGCTTTACGCGTTGACGCTTGAATTGCCACACTTGTAGCTGGATCATCTTGCGCCAACATTGGAGTTGTTTCACACCTATCATGTCCTTCAACAGGGGAGTGACTAATCTCCATTGGTGTATTACCTTTATGAGTTTCATTACAATCCATCTTCCTTGATGGATCGAGGACTCGAATGCTAATCATCTTATTTTGAAAAGAACAATAGAAAAATAATGTTTTTCCCTTGGAAATCCCTCCATACATTGATGGACTGAGATGCAAATAGGAATCCATTCGTTTTCGATTTGAAAATCGAAACACAATCCCTGCAAGATTTGGGTTTTTTTGTTTCTGAAGTTGACTTCAGAACTGAATTGTTGTCAATAACGTTGGGCCTGTGATCTTGGTTGGTAGGGTTGACTTTACCCTCCACATCCAAATATTTTCCTACAACATTCTTTTTCATATTGGTATCATTTTTAACACCAGAACACATGTGAGTACACCCTCCCTTTTTTGTCCCCTTCTTTCCTTCCTTTCTTTTTTCCTCCTTCTCATTTTGGACAATGCCCTTAGACAACTCCTCCTCTTGATTTACTTCATGTGCATATTCCACAAAATCTGGAGACCAACCCAATAAAGCAGTCACCTTCTTAAACTTCAGCTGAAATTCTCGGTTTTGAGGGTCAATCTTAAGTGCATGTGCAAGATCCCTGAAAGCTAAATTGTGTTTTTATGCTCCATAGCTGCCACCGCCCTCCTAAAGAAGGCTTTCACATTAACATGATTATATTACAACACCGTTATGCACAACTAACCCACTTTATTAAAGTCTTTCTCCTTGATAAAACAAGCACCCAAGTTCATATTAAGGGACACAGTAAGACCCAAAAAAACCGACTTATCCTCATAATTGTTCACCAATACAAATGACAAGATCTTGATAGCAAAAGAGTATTTTGAAATAGCCAAACCAGTAGCATTCTTTTTGTAGAAATTATTGCCCTCACCCTTCAAACTTCTTACAAAATTAAGAATACCAATAGGGTTTTTCAACTGATCGACTAACTATTTGTTCCAAATTGTTAGAACATACATCATTTTCCCCAAAATGCGAGAAGCATAAATCCACCCTAAGCTCCTCAAATGTACTCATAACATAAAAGTAAAAAATTAAAAGAAACAAAAATAAGAGAAATACTACCACAACTAAAACAAACTTGAACGCAGTGTCATACCCTGTATTTTATAACTTTAAGTTTCGGGATGAAACTTCTTTTAAGGGGATAGGTTGTAAAACCCCAATATTTATATGATTTTATAAAATATATTTTATAGCTAGAATAAGGTTATACGTAGTGTTTATTTATTAAGTGAGTTTTTTTAAACTAAATAGTGAATGTCTATTTTTGTCAAGTAACTTATTTTAAATTTAGTAGGACTCTTATTATAAATACTATATATTCCGTTAACCCTAATATTAATTTTAAAGCAAAAAAATAATAATATGTGCAGCCGCTTCGTTTTCTTATTCTTCGGCTCATGTCATATCTTCAATCTATGTTTTGAAGAGGGATTAAATTTTGCATCCTGCATCATCATATGATAATTAATCATACCAAATATCGTGATCTCCATTGATATCTCAACCAAGTAATTAAACATCAACAAAGAAGCAACAACGTATAGCTTTCGTTCTAATCTCGACAATCACATATATTGTGTATGTGTGTGAGCGTGAAGCCGTATTTACGTCCTTGTGTTTAATATTCGGAACGAACTATCATATGGGAAGGTAATTACGCGCACCCGTTATATTGGAGTTGTATGAAAAATATACGTTGTGCATGTATTTTATTAGTGACTATTAATAACGTGCTTGATATGGTGTGATATATATTTTTGATGATATATATTGATTTAAGATTTGTATGGATTACTTTCGTGAGTAGTAAATAGTTGATGTAATTATATAATTCATTAGTTATTAGTTCAATTACTTTCGCATCATTGAATGGGCAGTTAATGTCTATGGTTTTCGGAAATAAGATATTCATGCGTGTAGTTTTGGCTAATGCCAGACATTGATTTATGGTTAAACTATTTGGGATTAAGATCGGTAACTATGTGATTAATTGTTTTTAGTTAAAACGGATGGGATTCGGTTATTTTTTGACCGAGCTATGGTGTATGCATCTATTTTGGGATTTTGTTCCGTTGTTGAGAAAGGTAGATTATTAACCTAAATAGGTATTGATCGATCATATTATTTATGAGAAAAAGTTGAGAATTATTATATTTTTGATTTGAGGCTCGACGTTAAAGACCATAGTCCATGGCATGTTGGTAAGGAGATGATAACCATTAGTAGAGGAACAAGATACAATCATTATTATTTTCTTAATATCCCCAAAGTGGATTTGGACCAAAAGCGGCCTTGACTCAGAGAGTCTTTCTTAGTAGCTATTGAGAGTTTCAAGTTTTATACTTGTTGGTTTATTTATTCGAATTTCCCATGTCCAAGGCTAGGTAAAGAACAACGAGCAAGACACATATATATTGGTTTCAATAATTTTAGTAGAGGAAATGATCATATCAATATATTTGAGGAAGATAAGATTTATAGTTTCCATAGAGTATGGAGTTAGTTTTACCTTTGGGATCGTACTTGAAATGTAGTTTCATACTACATTGTTTACATGAGACTTTATTGTTCTATATTAGTATGTTTTTGTGATTACTCAACTTTTTGCTGACGTGTCTGTTTGTTTGCTATATGTGTTTGCGGCCATGTCTTTTTCTTATGGTGGCCCTGCGACGATCATTTTGGAATTTTCCTTCTCCGGTGAGCAGTCAAGATTGACTGGAGCAGATTGATCGTGAAAGATCTTTAGGGGAATACAGTTAAAAAATTATTAACGCAGCGGAATAATCCCTAAAGCCAGTAACCATGTATAAAGTACATATCAAGCAGACTTACATTTGTAGCGTGTTTTTCCTAGTTCAACGAATCACGAACACGAACAAGAGCTCCAAATTTCATTCCTCTACTTGGTTCACCGACAAGTTCAAATCCGTCTTGAGATTCGTAGCTTAGACGTCACTCAAGATATTTTATCTTTTAGGGAAGAACAGTTTGAACGGATGCTTAAAAGTGATTAGGGTTTCTCTTTTGATTTAGGTTAAACTGAAGTACATAATTAAAAATGTGGGAAAAACATAATAATGAGGGATTCGGGTTATAACTGAAGGAAATAATGCCCTTGGTCCAAGTATGCATTTAATGTTAAGTCTAATAAATGCGGTTCAGTATTAATTAACAAGTTAATAATTCAGTGAGATCAAGTGAGCTGAATGCCTAGCTAGAGGCCGCTTCAGTTCAAGTGGAATTAATGATATTAATCCACAGCTTACTCTTGATTGAACCCGTAGGGTCACACAAATAGTACGTAAACAGATCAAGTATTTAAATGGAATTAAATACTCCATCAATGGATATTCGGAATCGACGAATCTTGGTTTCAGTGGGAGCTGAGATCGTCAAAGGCAAGAAATGAATACTCCGGAAACGATGATATTGCCGGAAACGGAAACATGGTACGTATCGGAAAATATTATCGGAAATATGGATCGTATCGGAAATATAAATATTATCCAAGTCGTAGATGTTGCCGGAAACGGAAACATGGTACGTATCGGAAAATAATATTTGAAATGGAAATATTGCCGGAATCGGAAATATTGCCGGAAACGGAAATATTGTCAGAATCGGAAATATTATCGAAATCGGAAAATAATTCCGGAAACGGAAATATTAAATATTTGTTTGAAACGGAAATTAATTCCGGAATCGGAAATATTAAATATTGTTCGTATCGGAAATGAATTCCGGAATCGGGAATTTAATCGGAAGCGCGTCGTACGAATTAGCATCGGACGAGACTTGCTAGACGAAGGTCCAGCACGAAGCCAGGCCTACGCCCAGCAAGCCGAGCGCCCAAACACGCGCTGCCAAGCCACGCCAGGCCCAGCGCAAGGCCAGGCCCAGCAATGGCCTTAGCGCGCCCGCGCAGGCTGATGCTCGTGGGCTGCGAGCAGCGCCAGCTCGTGTGGGCCGCAAGGCCTGCGCGGGTTTGTGAGATGCTCGTGCTCGTGCAACGTTTGTGTTTCAATACAAATCCTAAAGCAAATGGAATTTGTTCTATGATTAAATCCTAATCCTAATAAAGATAGAATTTGTTTAAAAGAGTTTTAATAAGATTCTAATTAAATAAATTAGTATCCTAATAGGATTCCAAGTCCTTTTCCATAACTCTATAAATAGGTGCCCAGGGTCACATATTTACATCGAGAATTCAAGTATTCAAAGGTAAGATTTTGAAGCAAAAATCAGCCACAAACACTTGCCCTATTAGCCGAAATTTATAGTACCTTAAGGGCGATTCTAGTTTGTCAATCTTAAGGCGGATCCGGACGTGCTGTGGACTATCTACGGAGGGACGACACTTGAAGTCCTAAAGAGTTTTTCTTGTTCGGTTCGGGCGCAGCTAGGGAGGGCACGCTACAAAGTGTATGCATTTGAATTATGCTAAATGATTATGTGTAAATAATATGTTTCCTGGCTTTATGGTTTTTCTGCATGATTTATGTTTATTCATATGTATCATAACCTAACAATAACATGACCGGCCAACGCACAAGGCCTTAATCGGCCAGCTCTCGCACAAAGCCCACGAGCAGCGCGCGCATCAACGCAGCCATGGGCCTTGGGCCTCGATGTTGCTTGCTGCCGCTGCTGCTGTCCCGCACGCGCCTAGCCGCAGGCCTTCGGGCCTTGCTCTCGTGCTGGCGAGCTGCTGCGCTCGTTAGGCCTTGCGCACTTGCACCCTTGACTCGACGGGGCGGCAGCCTTGCTTTTCTTGTATCCGTGTCCAATGCCTTACGGCTATTGTTTATCGTATAGTACTTGACGAATCACCGTCGTACGATACGATTATTCATTTTGCCTAGCTTACGAATATTTGCGATACGATATATGATTCCGATCCAACGTCATATAGTATATTTATGTTTTTCCGAACTAATTCCCGAAAAGATATTAAATGAATTTCTGATTCATTTAATCCGATGATTTGTTACATGCCAATGATGTGACCTAATAGTTTTAGTCAAGAGTAAGCTGTGAGCCTAATATAGATTAGAACTCACTGATCGGAAGCATTGCTCCAGCTAGCTGTTCCGATCACTTGATCTCACTGAATTAATTGGTCGTAATTAATCTGAACTTTGGTATTAGACTAATTCACCTTGGGTGAAGGACATATTTCCTTCAGTCTCCCACTTGTCATTCAGACAAGTGTGCATTCACATTCCTTTGTCGCTTAGTGTTACTTACTGAACATAAGGTAAGATCCAAGCCATCCTTATTAGACTAATGCACCTTGGGTGAAGGACATATTTCCTTCAGTCTCCCACTTGTCATTCAGACAAGTGTGCATTCACATTCCTTTGTCGCTCGGAGTTACTTGCTTAACATAAGTTAAGATCTAAGCCATTGTTATTAGGTCCAGAAGTGTTTCTCGGATTACTGAGTTCAACTGTTAAACTTTTACAGAAGGTTAAGCCTTAACCATTCTGAGCACAACCATGTATTTTCACAGTATCTAACTCTCCGAAAGGCCTTGTTACACAACCACACCATATCCTATCAAAAATAGGAGGACAATCTAGTTTTGCAATATATGAACACTCACTTTGATTCATATTACGCCAAATTACTTATTTTATAGTCTCCTTTTACGGTGCGACGTTTAGCGAGCATCAAAGCGAACTAATTTTTAAGTGAGAAATCATAATTACCTATGTTTTGAGGAATATTTCTAATCACCATTAATGAGAACTTCTTATGACATGACTTTAATCTCTTAAAGTGTTCTCATGGTCAATCCGATACAAGATCCAATAAGTATCTATACAAAAGATTTTTGACATCCATTCAATCTAGTTCAAGAAACCGAACCACAAATCTACTTGCAATCTAATCTTAATTATGCATTAGTCGTCCACCTTTCAATGACCTGGATTAGGATCCTTTGTGACTTAAATATTCAAGTTCATTTATGGGTGTTTCTTTGTCGAAGAATTCATCTTGGCATCCCATTTGAATGTTTTGAATCACTTGGACTTTTAATTTAATACTAAACCAAAATTAAATGAATATGAAATAAAGAATTTCATAAATATGAAATAAAGAATTTCATAAATATGAAATGGTTAAACCAATTGTTTTAAACACAGATCTAACAGATGTTATAAAACAAAAGTTCGAAAATCAAAGCCGTTCCCAACATGTTTGATTCCCATGGTTGCTACATGTGCGTTGTGCTTCACTTGTGGCAACGGTTTAATCAATGGATCCGCGACGTTGTCGTCAGTTACAACCTTGCAAATCTCGATTTCTTTCTTTTCAACGATTTCTCGAAGTATGTAAAATCGCCGCAGTACGTGCTTGGACTTCTGGTGGATCCTAGGCTCCTTTTCATGGGCAATGGATCCACTATTGTCGCAATACAAAGCCATTGGTCCTTTAATGGAGGGGACAACCCCAAGTTCTCCGATGAACTTCCTAATCCAAACAGCTTCCTTTGCTGCTTCTAAGGCAACAATGTACTCGGCTTCAGTTGTAGAATCCGCAATGGAGCATTTCTTAGCACTTTTCCATTTTACTGTTCCGCCATTGAGGTAGAACACAAAACCAGACTGTGATCTGAAATCATCTTTGTTGGTTTGAAATCTTGCGTCCGTATAGCCTCTAACAATCAACTCATTTGTAGCACCATAGACCAGAAACTGATCCTTTGTCCTTTTCAGGTACTTTAGGATATTCTTGGGAGCAGTCCAATGCGCCTAACCTGGGTCTGACTGGTATCTGCTCGTTGTACTGAGTGCGAAGGAAACATCCGGCCTTGTACAAATCATAGCATACATGATGGATCCAATAGCCGAAGCGTATGTAATTTCACTCATCCTTCTACGCTCATCAGATGTCTTGGGACACTGGATCTTGCTTAGATATGTGCCATGTGACATGGTAGATGGCCTCTCTTGGCTCCCATCATATTGAACCTAGCTAGCACTTTGTCAATGTAAGTGCTCTGGCTTAGTCAAATCATCCTCTTAGATCTATCCCTATAGATCTTGAGACCCAATATGTACTGTGCCTCTCCTAAGTATTTCATTGAGAAACAATTTCCAAGCCAAGTCTTTACAGACTCCAACATAGGAATGTCGTTTCCTTTAAGCAGTATGTCGTCTACATACAAGACTAAGAATGCAATTTTACTCCCACAGACTTTCTTGTATACACAAGATTCGTCCTTATTCTTATTGAAGCCAAATTCATTGACTGATTCATCAAATTGTATATTCCAGTTCCTTGATGCATGTTTTAATCCATAGATGGATTTCTTAAGCTTGCATACGTTTCCTTGATTCTTTTGATCGACAAAACGCTCCGGCTGTGTCATAAACACAGTCTCTTCAAGAACACCATTCAAGAAGGCAGTTTTGACCCATTTGCCATATTTCATAATCATAAAATGCGGCAATCGCAAGGATTATCCGAATAGACTTAAGCATAACGACTGGAGGAAAGGTTTCATCGTAGCCAACGCCGTGAACTTTCTTGTGACCATTTTCTACCAATCTAGCCTTGTATATGTATACAATTAATCCTTGTCTTTCTTCAATTTGAAGTCACATTTGCATCCGTTAGCTGTAAACCCATCCGACAATTCAACCAAATCCCAAACTTGATTTTCATACATGGTGTCTATCTTAGATTTCATGGCCTCTAACCATTTAGTGGAGCTTGGGATCGTCATGGCTTGCTTGTAGGTCATAGCTTCATCACTATCTAATATGAGAACTTCTAAGTTTTCAGTCAAGAGGACGCCTATCTTTCTGTCCGGCTGGACGTTAGTTTTATGTGTCCTACGAGGGGCAACAACGTCTTGAGGAACTACTCCTATTGGATCTTCTGAAGGCCTTGGAGGTTCATCACCTTGAACTGCTTCTAAAGAGTTCTTGGTCCGTTGTTCGTCTCGAATCTCTTCGAGGTCTATTATTCTCCCACTCGTCATTTTGGAAATGTGATTTCTTTCCAAAAAGTCACCGTCACGAGCAACGAATACCTTGTTCTCTGACTTTTTTTAGAATAATACCCCTTAGTTTCTGTTAGATACCCAACGAAGAAACATTTGTCAGATTTTGGTTCGAGCTTGTCCGAAATTAATTGCTTAACATATGCTTCGCAACCCTAAATCTTTATTAAAGACAACTTTGGAAGTTTCCCAGTCCATAATTCGTATGGAATCTTTTCAACATCTTTTGACGGAGCACGATTCAGTGTGAGTACTGCTGTTTGCAACGCATGTCCCCAAAATTGTAAAGGAAGTTCGGCTTGACCCATCATTGACCTGACCATATCGAGTAAGGTCCTGTTTCTCCGTTCCGACACTCCATTCCATTGAGGTGTCCCCAGAGCAGTCAATTCAGAAAGAATACAACATTCTTTTAGATGGTCATCAAACTCGTGGCTAAGATATTCACCTCCTCGATATGATCTTAGTGAAGGAAATAATGCCCTTGGTCCAAGTATGCATTCAATTCTAAGTCTAATAAATGCGGTTCAGTATTAATTAATTATACAAGTTAATAATTCAGTGAGATCAAGTGAACTGTATGCCTAGCTAGAGACCGCTTCAGTTCAAGTGGAATTAATAATATTAATCCACAGCTTACTCTTGACTGAACTCGTAGGTTCACACAAATAGTACGTGAACGGATCAAGTATTTAAGTTAATTAAATACTCCATTTATGGATATTCGGAATCGACGGATCTTGGTTCCAGTGGGAGCTGAAATCGTCAAAAGGCAAATTATGAATACTCCTGAAACGATGATATTGCCGGAAACGGAAATATGGATCGTATCGGAAATATAAATATTATCCAAGTCGTAGGTGTTCCTGGAAACGGAAACATGGTACGTATCGGAAAATATTATCGGAAATATGGATCGTATCGGAAATATAAATATTATCCAAGTCGTAGATGTTGCCGGAAACGGAAACATGGTACGTATCAGAAAATATTATCGAAAATGGAAATATTGCCGGAATCGGAAATATTGCCGGAAACGAAAATATTGTCGGAATCGAAAATATTATCGGAATCGGAAACATTAAATATTTGTTCAAAACGGAAATTAATTCCGGAATCGGAAATATTAAATATTGTTCGAATCGGAAATGAATTCCGGAATCGGAAAATTAATCGGAAGCGCGTCGTACGAAATAAACATCGGACGAGCTTGCTAGACGCAAGGCCCAGCATGAGGCCAAGCCTGCGCCTAGCAAGCCCATGCGCGCAAGGAAACACAGCAGCCCGCCAAGGCACACAGGCCCAGCCAAGCAGCACGCAAGGCCAGGCCCAGCGAGCAAGGCAAGGCTGGCGCGCCCAAGCAATTGGCTGCGTGCAGCGCTGTTGGCCGAGCCTGCTCCGCGTGCGCGGCATGCCCTACGCCTCTCGTGGGTTGTGCGTGCGTGTGTGCGTTGAGTTCGTGCATGCATCGAATCCTGAAGCGATTATGATTAGATTAAAGATTAATTTCCTAAAGCTACTAGAGTTAGTTGTTAACTTATTAGTTTTAATTAATGTCTAATTCTAATAGGATTAGATTAATTGAAACCTAGTAGACTTCTAATTCCATTATTCCAACCCTATAAATAGGTGATGGCATTCACAATTTATAATCACCCAATTCAAGTATTCATATAGTTTTAAGGTTAAAACTAAGATAATAATTTGCCACAATTATATTCGAATAACTTAAAACCTTAGGTTGAATTCTAGTTAATTAAATCTAAGGCGGATCCTAACGTGCCGTGGACTATCTACGGAGGGACTACACTTGGAGTCCTAAACTTGTTTTTGTTCGGTTAGGGAGCAGCTAGGGAGTGCACGCTACAAATGTATGCATCCTAAATTATGCTAATTGTTTTGTGGCAATTAATTTGGATTCTTGGCTTTATGGTTTTTCCGCATGAAATATATATGTTTTATATGTATCATAACCTAACACTTAGAGCTTTGATTTTCTTTCCATGTTGATTCTCTACTTCATTTTGAAATTCTCGGAATTTCTCAAACGATTCAGACTTGTGTTTCATTAAGTAAATATAGCCGTATCTACTGAAATCGTCCGCAAACGTTACAAAGTAGCTAAAATCTGTAGGGGAATAGAGTTAAATTCATATTAACGCAGTGGAATAATCCCCAAAGCTAGGAAGCATGTATAAAGTACAGATTAAGCAGACTTAAGTTTTTTGCGTGTTTTCCCTAGTTCAACGAATCACGAACACGAACAAGAACTCCAAATGTCGTTCCTCTACTTGGTTCATCGACATATTCAGATCCTTCTTGAGATTTGTAGCTTAGACGTCACTCAAGATATTTTAACTTTTAGGGAAGAACAGTTTGAACGGAGGCAAAAAGAGAATAGGGTTTCTCTTTTTGATTAAGGTTAAAACTGATGTACGTAAATTAGTTGTGTGTGTTGTATGTAAGGAGAGGTGAGGTGTTATAACCCTAACATTATAACATGACCGGACAAGGCACAAGGCCTCAACCGGCCAGCTCAATGCACAAAGCCCACGAGCAGGGTTCACAAAGCAACGCAGCCATGGGCCTTGGGCCTCGCTGCTTCCTTGTTCCCAATGTTGTTGTCCGCGCGCGCCCAGCCGCAGCATGCGGGCCTTGCTCCCGCGCTGGCAAGCTGCTGGCTCGTTGGGCCTTGCGTGCTTGCGCGCTTGGCTCGACGGGCCGTTAGCCTTGCCTTGCTCATATCTGCGTCCAATGCCTTACGACTATTGTTCATCGTACTGACGAATCACCGTCGTACGATACGATTTTTTCATTTCACCTAGCTTACGAATATTCGTGATACGATATACGATTCCGATCCAACGTCATATCGTATATTTATATTTTTTAGAACTAATTCCCGAAAAGCTATTAAATAAATTTCCGATTCATTTAATCCGATGATCTGTTACATGCCACTGGTGTCACCTTATAAGTAGAGTCAAGAGTAAGCTGTGAGCCTAATATATATTAGAACTCACTGATCAAAAGCATTGCTCCAGCTAGCATTTCCGATCACTTGATCTCACTGAATTAATTGTTCGAAATTAATCTGAACCTTGGTATTAGAATAATGCACCTTGGGTGAAGCACATATTTCCTCCAGTCTCCCACTTGTCATCCAGACAAGTGTGCATTCACATTCCTTTGTCGCTTAGTGTTACTTGCTGAACATAAGGTAAGATCCAAGCCATCCTTATTAGGTCCAGAAGTGTTTCTCGGATTACTGAGTTCAACTGTTAAACTTTTATAGAAGGTTAAGCCTTAACCATTCTGAGCACGACCGTGCATTTTCATAGTATCTAACTCTCCGAGAGGCCTTGTTACACAACAATACCATATCCTATCAAAATAGGAGGACAATCTAGTTTTTCAATCTATGAACACTAACTTTGATTCATAGTACGCCCAATAACTAGTTTTACAGTCTCCTTTTACGGTGCGACGTTTAGCGAGCATTAGAGCGAACTAATCTTCAAAAGAGCAATCATAATTACTTATGTTTTGAGGAATAGTTCTAATCACCATTAATGAGAACTTCTTATGACATGACTTCAATCTCTTAAAGTGTTCTCATGGTCAATCCAATAAAAGATCCAATAAGTATCTATGCAAAAGATTTTAACATCTAGTCAATCAAGTTCAAGAAACCGAACTACAAATCTACTTGCAATCTAATCTTCATTAGTCATTGGTCGTCCACCTTTCAATGACCTGGATTAGGGATCCTTTATGACTTCAATATTCAAGTTCACTTATGGGTGTTTCTTTGTCGAAGAATCCATCTTGACATCCCATTTGAATGTTATAAATCACTTGGACTTTTCATTTAATACTAAACCAAAATTAAATGAATATAAAATAAAGAATTTCATAAATATGAAATGGTTAAACCAATTATTTTAAACACAGAGCTAACCGATGTTATAAAACAAAACTTAGAAAATCAAATCCATTCTCCAACATGCTTGATTCCCATGGTTGCTACATGTGCGTTGTGCTTCACTTGTGGCAACGGTTTAATCAATATATCTGCGACGTTGTTGTCAGTTCCAACCTTGCAAATCTCGATTTCTTTCCTTTCTGCGATTTCTCGAAGTATGTGAAATCGCCGCAGCACGTGTTTGGACTCCTGGGCAATGGCTCCGCTATTATCGCAATACAAAGTCATTGGTCCTTTAATGGAGGGGACAACCCCAAGTTCTTCGATGAACTTCCTAATCCAAACACCTTCCTTTGCTGCTTCTAAGGCAACAATGTTCTCGACTTTAGTTGTAGGATCCGCAATAGTGCTTTGCTTTGCACTTTTCCTGCTTACTGCTCCGCCATTGAGGCAGAACACAAAACCAGACTGTTATATGAAATCGTCTCTGTCGGTTTGAAATCTTGCGTCCGTATCGCCTCGAACAATCAACTCATTTGTACCACCATAGACCAGAAACTGACCTTTTGTCCTTTTCAGGTACTTTAGGATATTCTTGACAGCAGTCCAATACGCCTCTCCTGGGTCTGACTGGTACCTGCTCGTTGCACTGAGTGCGAACGAATCACCCGGCCTTGTACAAATCATAGCATACATGATGGATCCAATAGCAGAAGCGTATGGAGTTTCACTCATCTTTCCACGCTCATCAGATGTCTTGGGACACTAAGTCTTGCTTAGATTTGTTCCATGTGACATGGGTAGATGGCCTCTCTTGGCTCCCATCATATTGAACCTAGCTAGGACTTTGTCAATGTAAGTGCTATGTCTTAGTCCAATCATCCTCTTAGATCTATCCCTATAGATCTTGATTCCCAATATGTACTGTGCCTCTCCTAAGTATTTCATTGAGAAACAATTTCCAAGCCAAGTCTTTACAGACTCCGGCTAGGAATGTCGTTTCCAATAAGCAGTATGTCGTATACGACATACAAGACTAGGAATACAATTTTACTCTCACTGACTTTCTTGTATACACAAGATTCGTCCTGATTCTTGATGAAGCCAAATTCATTGACTGCTTCATCAAATCGTATATTCCAGCTCCATGATGCCTGCTTTAATCCATAGATGGATTTCTTAAGCTTACAAACCTTTCCTTGATTCTTTTGATCGACAAAACCCTCTGGCTGTGTCATAAACACATTCTCTTCAAGAACACAATTCAAGAAGGTAGTTTTGACATCCATTTTCCATATTTCATAATCATGAAACGCGACAATCGCAAGGATTATCCGAATAGACTTAAGCATAGCGACTGGAGAAAAGGTTTCATCGTAGTCAACGCCGAGAACTTGCCTGTAACCATTTTCTACCAATCTATCCTTGTATACGTATACAATTCCATCCTTGTCTTTCTTCAATTTGAAGATCCATTTGCATCTGATAGGTGTAAATCCTGTCGACAAATCTACCAAATCCCAGCCTTGATTTTCAGACATGGAGTCTTTCTCAGATTTCATGGACTCTAACCATTTAGTGGAGCTTTTGCTCGTCATAGCTTGCTTGTAGGTCATAGGTTCATCACTATCTAATATGAGAACATCTAAGTTTTCAGGCAAGAGCACGCCTGTCCATCTGTCCGGCTGAACCTTAGTTCTATATGACCTACGAGGGGCAACAACTTCTTGAGGAACTACTCCCACTAGCTCTTCTGAAGGTCTTGGAGGTTCTTCAACTTAAACTACTTCTAAAGATTTCTTGGTTCGTTGTTCGTCTCGAATCTCTTTGAGGTCTATTATTCTCCCCCTTGTCATTTTGATAATGTGATTTCTTTCTAAAAAGACACCGTCACGAGAAATGAATACCTTGTTTTCTGACTTGTTGTAGAAGTAATACCCCTTAGTTTCTTTTGGATACCCAACTAAGAAACATTTGTCAGATTTTGGTTGGAACTTGTCTGAAATTAATTGCTTGAAATATGCTTCGCAACCCCAAACCTTTAGAAAAGACAAATTTGGAAGTTTCCCAGTCCGTAATTCGTATGGAGTCTTTTCAATAGCTTTTAACGGAGTAAGATTCAGTGTGAGTACTGCTGTTGCAACGCATGTCCCCAAAATTATAAAGGAAGTTCGGCTTGACCCATCGTTGACCTGACCATATCGAGTAAGGTCCTGTTTCTCCGTTCCGACATTCCATTCCATTCACGTGTCCCAGGAGCAGTCAATTCAGAAAAAATACCGCATTCTTTTGGATGGTCATCAAACTCGTGGCTAGGATATTCACCTCCTCAATCTGATCTTAGACCTTTGATTTTCTTGCCATGTTGATTCTCTACTTCATTTTGAAATTCTTGGAATTTCTCAAACGGTTCAGACTTGTGTTTCATTAAATTAAATATAGCCATATCTACTGAAATCGTCCGTAAACGTTATCAAATAGCTGAAATCACCTTTAGCTTTCATACTCATAGGCCCACATACATCCGTATGTATTAGCCCTAGTAGTTCACTTGCTCTTTCTCCCACCTTTGTGAAAGGTCGCTTTGTCATTTTGCCAAGTAAACAAGATTCGCATTGATCAATCTTCTCTAAGTCGAATGATTCTAGAATGCCCTTCCTTTGAAGTCTTTCCATGGGCTTTTTGTTTATATGGCCTAATCGACAATGCCACAGATATGTGAGATCGGAATCACCAGTTTTATCCTTTTTGGTATTTATGTTTTAAATTTGTTTGCTTGTATCTAGCACATATTGACCATTTTCTTGTTGTGCTGGACCATAAAACATTCAAAAAAAGAACAAATATTGGCTTTAAATTGAAAACTTAAACCTTTAGAATCCAAACTTGAAACGGAAATAATGTTTCTGGTGATACTAGGAACATAGTAACAATTTTCTAGTTCCAAAACAAAACCATTAGGCAAAGATATAAAATAAGATCCTACGGCTAATGCAGCAATCCGTGCTCCATTTCCCAAGCGTAGATCCATCTCGCCTTTATCAAGCTTTCTACTTCTCCTTAGTCCCTGCGAATTAGAACATAAGTGTGAGCTACAACCAGTATCTGATAGCCAAGAAGTAGAATTTGCAACATTACAATGTATAACATACATACCTGAAGGGGAAGCAACGTTTCCGTCCTTCTTTCCTTCCTTTAATTTGGGGAAATATCTTTTGTAGTGAACAATTTCATTACAATTGAAGCATTGCGATGTAGAAGGAGAAGTGTTCTTCCTCATCTTGTTCTTGGAAGGCGCCAGTTGCCCTCTAGGAGTGGATGAAGATGCATCCTTGCTTTTCTTTCCTTGCACACTTTCTTGAATTTAGTTCACTTCACATTCATAGGATCTTGTTTGAACTTTAGGATTCTCTCGAATTGCTCGATCAATTCCACAAGTTCACTGAATGTGTTCTCTTTCTGATTAAAGAGATAGTGCATCTTAAACCCCTCATAATTCCTACGAAGAGAATTTAGCACAAGGGCAATAGCTATTGGCTCTTTGATGGAACCACCAAGTCTCTCAATTGTGAAGAATAATACAGTCATCATATTCACATGAGACCGAATTGGTGTGTTTCTGTCCATCTTAGCCTTGTAAATGCGCTTTTGTGCCTCTAGAAGCTCGACCTCATGCACGATCTATGTGGGGTAATGAGTTTGAGATTGCTCATTGAATTAGCTAATTCATCAACCCCGTTGCCAACAGTTTGGCCTTTGGTTTGATACCTCACACGACATCTATCCCTTAGTTGACTTAGGAGTGCTTGAGGCTCATAGGTAATGAACCTCCCTCTCCAATTTTCAGGAATAGAGTTTAGGATAAACTCCGAGACAAGGTACTTGTGAAGTGCCCAATTTCTGTAACTTTCTGGAGTCATACCCCGCACATAATATCTAGGAAAAAGTTGTTCGATGACATGGTTCATGTCGTTGACTTTTAAAACTTCGATAAGTTTTCTTTCCCATTCAAGAAAGTTAGTCAAGTTTAACTCGATATCCAGTATTTCTGATGCTTTAATTGTTGTTTTAGACATTCTACATTTGGAAAGAATTTGCAATAAATAACCATTCATAATCTTTAATAACTTTGAAATAAATTCGATCATGCAATCATTAAAGCTATTAAACATTTCATTCATGCAAAATAAAACATGGTCCAAAATGAATGAAACGATTCCAAGACCCTAAAAGGCCTAAATTCTTAAGCAGCTTTGGCATGTCTTAAGTCTTTTAAGATTCTAGGTAAACAAAACCTATTGCTAGTAATCTCCAAATTACTCTTGCTTAATAAATTAATTCCATAATTTATTCCTTTGCCACAACATATGCCATTGTTGTTTGAGTTAAAACCACAATCAACGTGTTCCTTTCGGATACCTTACCATCTAAAACAACTAAAATAGCACCTCACTTTGGCGGAAACCTACTACCTTAAATCCTTAGATTTTTGTAAGTGCTTGATTTGGAAGGGAATTATAAACTCAATATTACTTTGGACCTAGTTGTCTCAATGTTGGTTCGATTATTTAGTGAACTAAACCTAATCGAGCATACAAACAACATTCATGCATAATATACATTCATTCACAATATATAGTGCAAAAATTTAATTTTAGTGAACTAGTATGGCCCAAAATTTTATCTTGAAGCATCGAATCTTCCTTCACCTTGTTAGCTTGGCATCGTCTTGAACTTCATTCAAAAGCTAACTTAAAGTTCTAAATTTCCTAGAAATACTTGAAATAATTACATCAAAATTTCAATGGTAAGTCGACCATATTTAAAAATTTATATTCAAAGATAAAACGGTACACATATCGTATTTAACTATCCTAGATTGGCCATACTAGTCACCTTGAATACCTGCAATACATAAAATATATTTTCTATGCATTCATCCATTTATATCCTAAAATGAATGGCCCAAATAAGTATGCAAGTATTTACATGATTTATTTAAAAAATCACGTTCACATAAAACGCTTCCTAAAAGATTAATCAATTCCGAATTATTAATCCTCAGAATTATCAAAATTTAACTTAAATAAAATAATGGCGTCATACGAAAATAGTTAAGATTAATTATTTCATTTAATTTGATTAAATGGCTCCCACTTAAACAATATTTTAATTTGGATAATTTAATTTTAAATATTTAAACTTACGGCCCGGCCTAAGTCAAATAAAATAAAATAAATAAAAAATCCAACGTTAGCCATTTCATGGAAAAATTAAATTCAAAGCCCAAACGAAGCAAAATAGCCAATTTGTGCAACATGGGCTAGGCTTGCGCCCAGCCCAATGTCGCCTAGTGCATTGCGTGCCACACGAGGCCTCGAGGAGCATCGCCCCTCCCCAGCATAGCATAGCGTACAGCCCGCAGCTACGCTGCTGCTGCTGCTGCTGCTGCTGCTTTACTAGTCGCTGCTCACACGCCAAGGCCAGCGTTGCTGCCTTGCTTACTCGCTTCTTCGTCGCTGAGCCAAGGCATCGCTGCTACCTTGCCCGCTGATGTGGCCAGCGCGCGCTGGCACGCCCAGCTCCCTTGCTGGTTGCCTTGCGTTGCTGCGCCAAGCTGTGGGGTGCAGCGCGCATGTGCTACGCCCAGCCACACACCCTTTGTTCCGCGCCTTTGGCTCGTGCCATACGAGCCTTAACCAAAAAAATAATTTTTTATTTCACGGAACGTTATTTGCATGTCGTTATTTTTCTTAAATTAACAAAATTAATCGTTTTATTTTTTGAAAAATAACAAAGTGATTTAATTAATTTTTCAACAATCCAATTTTGAGAAATTTTTAAATCTTGGCTAAAAATTCAAATTTAACGAACGATCAATATCAACAAAAATTTGAATATGTTTGATAATCCAATCCAAAATTTTAAATCGTTCAAAACATTTAAATTTTAGATTTTTTTCAAATTTGGTTTAATTGATGATTAAAATTAACGAATCTAATCAAAACTGTTGTAGACACCTACTTTTGTCCCCATTCCCGAAAGGGAAGGTTCGATGATGAGAACATAAATCTGCATTTGGCAACGCATCTCCAATAAAATAACGAATCTCAATCACCCTTTCATTTCAGCCAAAACTGCTATTTATAGAAACCTGCTAAGAATAGTAACTACCGTAAGAAATAGTTGTTAAAAGTGGCAAAGTCATAAAAGATAGAAATCTGTCAGAATTAGGTGTTGCACTCCAACATAAGTTCTAAAAGAGATAGAATTGGCAAAAGGAATTCTATTCCTGCTATAGTTCGGAAATAAGAGTTACGTATTAATTAAACTCATAACGAACCTAGAGTTCGTAAAGGGCCCAGACGCATTCCGTCGTAAATTGATACGCACCAAATAACTCGGATTAAGTCTCTTAATGGACTCCGTACTCTAGAGTCCAATCTGACAAAGAATTCTGCCCAGATCCTATTTTCAAGCCCAGCCCTGGGCGCCGAAATCTTTGACGCCCAGTGCTGGGCGCCGAAAATACCTGGGACGGATTCTTTTCCTAATCCGTTTCGTATTCATATTCCTGAAAATCTATCTTTCTACGCCACATTTTCCTATAAATAGACCCCTAAAGCCGACGTGAAAAGGACATACACAACACACAATTCCATAACCTGAGTATTAACTCTAGCCTTAAGCCTAGCCTCACGCTGCGAAATTGATCCGGCGTTCTGTCGCCATCGACCCAAAAGTCGAACAGAACGCATCCTGTCCCTTGTAGCTGATGAATTAAGCCTAAATACTGGAACATTGCTTGGAAACCCGAGATTCGTTAAATAAAAGGAGAAATAGCAAAGCCAAGTGGTTAGTTTTCTGAGAACTGTGACGCACCTCTCAAGGGTGCGTTGTAATGTGTCCCTCATATGATTTAATCGCTTTCATCACCCTTTTATAAATTGTCAAACTATTAACTTGATTGATCTATCACGCCTAATAAGATAATACCCTGGACAATTGAATTATCATGCTAGGTAACTTAAATCAATCTAAATAAGATAATCACGATCGATTTAGTATTATATGTTGCATATTGCTAAAATCAATTCAGAATAGTTTAATAGTTTAAACGCATGTCCCTTCAATTATTTATGTTGAGCTAGTAAGGATAACCTGCCTCTGGAGTTATCGATGAGAACTCCTCTCGGTAGTTACAGTCCCCCGAACTCTCAATCTCTGCCCTGCGGGTGTATGTTGAGCGATCCCCACACCAGGGATCACAAGGAAACCTATGGCCGTCGTGGTCGAACATAATTGCACTCCCTTTATGTCACGATAACCGGGTTTTGTCAGTTTTTCTCATTGTCGTTAAAAACTGAATGGCGACTCCTATATTACTAGTCGATTGGGTGTAAACTTACAGGAAATCTAACTACACTTGATCTGACGACGTCACGCCCACGAGGGACGAGGTCATGCATTAGCCTCGTGCTTTTTCGATCCCCTCACACTCCACTGGGGATCGTTAATGAAATACTCGTGCTCGTAGGTAATCAAAATAGCCGAAGGGTGAAACGATCCTACTCCGCGTTTATTTCCTTATCAAGTTGGGACGACCTGAAAATCACCATACTAATGTGAACGGACAGAACCGCATAACGAATCTCGGCTCCCTTGGCATGTTTCATCTCGGGAGTTGGCACTAAGGATACCCATCGCCAACTGGGGGGTTCATACGCTTCGAATGTTGTCCACTCGACACTTTTCGCTAGTAGTACACCCGTCCCAAACCCAATCGCTCGCCCACTAAGGTCCCTCTCATTGGTGCATGCCCCCTTGGCTTACATCGTGATTGGCCTCTTGGGACGAAATTCGTCTGTTGAATGCACTACCTCGACCAGGGCATGTGTTGGATCTACGATAGAAGCGGTACCAAGCCGGCGCAAATATTACCCATAGAAGCCTATCATAAACTATGTGACATATTATTTTTGCTTCATGTTGTAATGCTAGTTATGTGTAGCGAATTATGTGATTGTGTTGTGATTGTGTGCGACAAATAATACCGGAAAACCAACGACCCTAAAAATTGCCCAAACATTCATAAACACCGATTGGCCAAAGATTTATACCTAAATACGTGTCCCGCAGTCCCGGGCGATCGCCACAAAAATAAGCGACGCCCAGGACGGCTTGTAACGGATCCCACGACGCTGCATAACGCGCAAAGGACAATATTGGGCAAGCACGCAAAATTAAGTCGTATGTACGAAAAAAATAGACGAACAGAATACGAGTACCAGTCAGGGACGCATTTTCAGCGCCCCTGGCTGGGCGCCAATTATTTCATCGCCCCTGCTGGGCGCTGAAGTTGCTGCTTGGCCTTTGGGCCAGTCACCGCAGCCTCGGTGCCCGCGCATAAAATATACGTAGCAATAAAAAACTTGTAACAAATTTGCTACGAGGACGTATGAAAAAAGGCACTCGATTCTAAGAACGACTTATAAAATAAACAATTCCTTGTGTCGCCATTAGGCCTCCTATGACGATAATGTTCGGCACCAAAACCGAGCATGCTAATTAAAATGACCTTGAATGTCACATGGGCAAAGTATTCAAAAAATGATGTTCAAATAAAGTTTTTAAGGAAAAATAATGTTCGAATAAAAAATAAATAAATCCAAGTCTAGACTAGGCTATGCCAAAGTACAATCTAAATCCTAAGTCTTAGTTGTCTTATACATAGAATCGGTCCTAATGCTTGGTGTCGTTCTGCAAGTTAAAGGGTTAAACCATATTGAGTCTCCCTTCCTAACATTTAAATCAATAAGCACCCATATGTAATTGTCATCCCTTGCTAAGAATCTACGGCCTCAATACTCTCTCTCACCAATAAAAAAGAATATATATTATGTAATTCAAGTATTTGCAAAATGGAAACAGTCACATTCTAAAAATCATTCCTCCATAGTCGCACAACCCCCAAAGTGAACCTAAGGTGTCAATACCATTGGCAATAAAATAATTATTATTAGTGGCCTCAAGGCTTATGATCACATTGGGTCACGACTATCATAATCCTCTCGAGCCACTCGCTCCTTGAAATACTCCTAAGTACGGACTAAAAGATTTTCCATGAATGCAACATGACGAACCATGAAAATACCCAGATCGGCATGCCATAAGGCTACCATTGGGGTAAAGCAATACACACTAAGAGAGAAGCCGCACTAATGATCTAGTCTTGCAAAAATAAAAATTCGATCTCCCCAACTAACTACCTTGCCAACATTAAGCAAAATGGCGCATGACAAATGAACACCCAAGGGTTAAAATCTAAAGTGTCAACCAACAAAAGGTATGGTCCAATTAGCCTAAATCTGAGAGTCGCTTGGTCAAGTATTATAGGCTTACGCCACGTCATTATTTTGAGTCTAGGCCACCTCCTCGTATTATACACGGGTTATGATCAGAAAAATTAATGAAAGCTCGAGTCTAAGTCACAACTTCCAATTAAATCCCGGAAACTGGAATCTAAAAATAAGCAAAAAAATTATTTTCGATGTAATTCTTTCGTTAAATTTCAATAAAGTAAAAACAACATTTTGAATCTACGCTATTTGCACATTTTAAGAAACGACTAAATACGCTTGCAAAATAAGACAATTTAAAGGTTCACCCTAGGCCTACTAAAATTAAAGGTCCACTACAGGCCTACCAAACGAGGCTCACTCAGTCTCGCCTCGTGACTCAAAGACCACAACCATCTACCTTTTAGCCCAAATAAAAAGGGGGAGAAATCCCAAGCAAAAAAGAAAAAAAGAGAAAGAGAAAAGGGAGAGCGAAAAGAGCGAGCCATGAAATACTTAGCCCGTACCTCCCAAAGTGCGAAATTTACCCAAGTAAACGAAAGAAAAGAATTGAGTCAACCAATCCAAATCATACCACAAAAAATACATAAAGTTCTACGATCTTCTACCCTTTCCAATCCTCATGCTTGACTAATACCTATAAAAATTATCCTATCTCATTCAACCCATCTTTCAAGCCGTCTTGAGTCACGAATAAGAAAAAGACAAATGAAAAGTACATTCTACGCTTAACGTAAAAAAATAATAATAAGAAAGAAACTTTGCAAAGGGCCATTAAAAGTTCGTCTAAAAAAGAAAAAGAATTATTTAGCGCACAAAAAAAGATTCGCAAATATTTGGCACAAAACGAAAAGGAGCAGCGCAAAAAGGCGGCACAGAACATGTTTTCAACGCCCAGGCCTGGGCGCCGAAAATAATAACGCCCAACCCTGGCCGCCGTTCTTGCTTATCACTTTTCAACTCCCAATTCGTTATAATGAACACTTGCTTATCACTTTTCCTATATACATGCGGAAGAATAACGAACACTTGGGGGTAGAAGATCATATAAAATACGCAAAATACGCGCGCTCCAAAATTTTCGTACACTTATTTCACCCTATTTCAAACATTACGATTCCACTCGAACGTACTTGTTTAAAATCGGCATTCTAAGAAACCAGTTTCTGGCTAAGAACTACGCAAGACCTGATCCCAAATTAAATATGTTTAAGGCGGATACGTAGGCAGTCCATGATTTGGTCAAACCAATTTGCAAAAATATTAAAGCCTATAGAATAACAAGAATAAAAAATAGAGTCCCTTATTGAAATTTAATTATTTGCAATCTAAATCGAAAGAAAAATTTAAGTCAAATGAAGAATCCAAGTCATCATGATGCCAAAATGAGCACACATCGAAAAATAATAAGGGCACGTACCCTTGCCAGAAGGAGCACTCACACTCCTAGGCACTTAGCCAATACTCAAAAGATCGCTTTGCCTCAATTGAATGGGGGCTAGCGCGAGCGTCCATGACCTCTAAAGTACTCGACTTGAGCCCCCTAAAGCAAAGTAACTCACTTAAAGACCTTCTTTCACCACTAGACACAGTCATAATCGCCAACAAGTAGTAAGGGCAGTAAGCTTGCAATAAAGAGGATTGTTCTACGGCATCGCCCCATCGTTCCTTCGAACTCAGGGCACCCGTTCACGGTAATTCAAATGCTTGCGAATCCCCTTTGAAAAATCAGACATTGTCAATAGGACTTGGCACTTAACCAAAGCTCACCCTACTCAGACATATGACACGGGCATCTAAAGTCGAAATCTGAAAGCATCATTAATGAGAAGACATAATAGCAACTGGGGGCTAAATATTGAAAGAGCTAGGGAAAGAACTAAGTATACCTTGACCTTTTGTGCAGACATACACCAAGTAAATCTAAGTCAATTTGAAAACGGTTTATATTCCCGCAATTCTGGAAATGATGGCCCTAAAAGCCTAAAGCATGTGCTACACGGGCACAAGTAATATCTTGACGCCCGCAACCTGGCTTCCAGCAAATCCTTAGACAGCATTCCGAAAATCGTAACAGTATTTTGATTCACTCATGTAATCCTGTACGAACCCTTCTATAAGTCAACTCACTTACGACACCTCGGATTGTACACAGTAGGACTCGGATTTCAAATAATTTTCAAAGACTTCTTCGAACATAATAAAGTGTCGTTGGTTTAAGCTAAGTATGCGTTTATCTCGATGTTGCAAGTGAGTCAAAAAGATTTCTAAATATGATTATGGGTAAAAAAAGGCACCTAGCTTTTGGTCAAGGCACACTTCAACATATGACTACCTTGACCATGGCAATGTCGCACAATACGACATTTACAAGAGAAGTAGCAAATCACTACTCGAACGTACCTCGCACTAAACGAGTCTGGTTCAAACTATTCATGATCCATGTCACCATGAATGCATAAAAACGTATGCCAAGCATTATAGCACCAAGCCAATCCCGTAGCTACAATTGGGGGCTTGAGAAAAACACTTTAAAAATGCTCGAAATGACGATTTTATCGCAAATTCTCGACGCTAATGGTATACACACGTCATAGGGGCACAATGATAGGTTATGATACATATGACGAAACATAAATCAGGCGGAAAAACCTTAATGCCAGGAAACATATTATTTACACATAATCATTTAGCATAATTTAGGAGCATACACTTTGTAGCGTGCCCTCCTTAGCTGCGCCCTAATCGAACAAGAACAAGCCTTTAGGACTCCAAATGTCGTCCCTCCGTAGATAGTCCACAGTACGTCCGGATCCGCCTCAAGTTAGACCCACTAGAATCGCCCTTAAGGTTACTAGGAAATTCGGTTAAGTGTTTGCAAGTGTTTGGTTTATTTTTCTTTCAAAACTTACCCTTAGAATACCTCAATCCCGTGTCCATAAATTATTACCCTAGGCCCTTATTTATAGAGGTTTGGAAAGGGAATTGGAATCCTAGTAGGATACGATTTAATTAAACTTAGAATCCTACAAGGACTCTAATTAATTAAATAATTCTTTTAGGAATAGGATTTTAATCATACACCAAATCCTAATAGATTTAGGAATTATGCATGGACACAAACACACACACGCACTGAGCCACGAGGGCGCCCGCACGCGTGCGCTCGGCCCACGCCGCCCACGCTGCGCAGCCTCGCCTTGGCGCGCTGGGCCTGCCTTGCGGTGGGCCTGGCGCTGCCTTGGGCTGGGCGTTGCCGCGCGTCTTTGCTTGCTGGGCGATGGCCTGTCTTCGTGCTGGGCCTTCGTCCGGCAGGCCTCGTCCGATGCTTATTCGTACGATACGCTTCCGATTAAATTCCCGGTTCCGGAATTCATTTCCGATACGAACAATATTTAATAATTCCGATTTCGGAATTAATTTCCGTTTCGAACAAATATTTAATATTTCCGTTTCCGGAACTATTTTCCGATTCCGATAATATTTCCGATTCTGACAATATTTCCGTTTCTGGCAATATTTCCGATTCCGGCAATATTTCCATTTCCAATAAATTTTCCGATACGTACCATGTTTCCGTTTCCGGCAACATCTACGACTTGGATAATATTTATATTTCCGATACGATCCATATTTCCGTTTCCGGCAATATCATCGTTTTCGGAGTATTCACTTGCTTGTGACGATCTCAGCTCCCACTGAAACCAAGATCCGTCGATTCCGAATATCCATAGATAGAGTATTTAATGCCATTAAATACTTGATCCGTTTACGTACTATTTGTGTGACCCTACGGGTTCAGTCAAGAGTAAGCTGTGGATTAATATCATTAATTCCACTTGAACTGAAGCGGCCTCTAGCTAGGCATTCAGCTCAGTTAATCTCACTGAATTATTAACTTGTTAATTAATACTGAACCACATTTATTAGACTTATCATTGAATGCATACTTGGACCAAGGGCATTATTTCTTTCACACAATCCTAAGTTTTGATAGTGTAAAACGAACCTTAGAATGGCTACAACCCCTCCCAAATTCTAAGCACTACTTAGAATATATAAAGTCACCCCACTAACAAGGGTAACTGAAAATCGCGAGTCACCAAAACTCCGATCAAACTACTGCACATAACGCTCGCCCTACAAGCGTCCGTTACACAGTCTACGCCATTCCCAAAGCTAAAGCGAAAGAAAATCAAGGATAAAAACAAGAAAGAAACATCTATGAATCCTCGCATCGAACGAAGTAATAAGCCGTGCACACCCACGCAGAAGGTGATACACTTGTTCGAACACCTGAACGAGGCGTGATGAAGTACTCCAACGCAAAAAATAATAATGATATCCCAACACTTGGAGGAATGTTCTAAGACACGCTGTTAGGCCACACAAGCCTACGTCGCACCATAAGTTCAACCATCCCACGGTACAAGTCTAAAAAAAAAGAGTAAGGCATATTGCACTAATGCGGGCACGACCAAGAGCATGTGTAAAAGAGGCAAAGACTACTTGTCGCCAAAATTCAAAATGCAAGCCACACGACTTCTACATTAAGGATTAAAGGTAGCAAAACATTACCTACCACGGAAGGGATAGCTCGCACCTACACGAGCGGAACCCCAAGGCCTCTTTCTCGAAAGAACCTACAAAAATCGTACGCCAAAAGGAAGCATCCCAACATGCATGCTTGGGGGCTCCAAGCTACGAGACCACCATAGCAAAATATAAAAAAAATTCTTAAAGCAAATGTTTGAGCGAGCAAAAGGGCACGATGCTTGAGCCAACTTCATGAATGGGCCTGGACCCTATCAAGCTTCTAAGCAAACTATTCAACATTAGTCATTGCTCAAAAAAATGATTCAAGCGAACTGATTAATGGACCGCACGCAACGGCCATTCTATGAACGCTCGTTCGCACATACATTCTAAGCATCAAACATTCACGAACACCTTCAAAAGAAAAAATATACGTTCAAAATAACAACAAGAGCGATCAAAGTCTTACGCCTCAAGGTATGTTCCTCGGGCCACATAGACTCGCCCGACTATTGCAATAACTGTACGCCTTAAGAGCAACAGTTCCTTTAAATAATCGCCCCAAAGCAACAAACACCGTAATCCACCAATCGGCTACGGCTTCTCGAGAAATCATCACGATCACTCAACTCATTGTGATCTCTAAATTCTACGTTCCAAAAATAAAGAAAAACAAAAGAGAAGAGAATACGTAGAATTTCCAAGTGAAAATAAACGAACGAACAAGAGGCCAACTATGTCATCAAAAGACCAGCCCAAACAATATTTTCAACTCCCCACTTGGGCGTGAATTATTTCAACGCCCAGGCCTGGGCGCCGAAAATTAGCCCAGGCCCCCAAAAAGGCCCTGACTTCTGTAGGGTCCTGCCGTATCCATTCGACTCGAAAATCGCCGATTTCTTTACTGAAAGTGGCACCTCACGGCTTTGTTAAGAGTAGCACACCACTACAAAGATCGCTCGCACTTACGAGCACGATCCCAAACACGATCAAGGACATTACAAAATGCGTATCCCCAAGGAACCTCTATGACAAGAAATGACCGTCAAGCACGAGTGCTTGGGGGCTCGAAAGAAAATATATATTTTAAAAGAGAGTATGAAAGTTAAAACAATATTCCCAGACTACGCTGTACGAAGTCCCGTGTTTGGATAATCTCAAAAGATAAAACCGGATTACGACCTCAAGACAAAGGTCGCCATTGATATTTATACATAGTCCCCTAATCAAGGACCCAGGTAGTGGCAAAATTGAGCCGTAAAGACTAGCTCAAAACCATGAAAGATGATGACCACGAGACAATGGTCCGTCTAAGCACGTTCTCAACCCACATTCAGGTTGCAACTAAATCCGAGCATCCCTCGAAAGAAAATAAATTCTTCCAAAAAACAAAAACAGGCTCGCCCACCTTCAGCCGGAGGGATCTGCGTCACTAACCGCGCAGGTCCTCAATTTTCGAAAATGAAATCTTGAAAAACACAAAATAGGCTCCCCATCATCAGCCGGCGGGTTCTACGTCACAAACCGCGTAGGTCCTTATTTTCAAAACATCAAAACAGATTCGTCCACTTCTATCGGACGGGGCGTCCACCCTCAGCGGACAGGCTCGCCCACCTTCAGGGGGCGGGGTCTGCGTCACTAACCACGCAGGTCCTTAGTCGCTGCAGCGATAACTTTTCCTGGTTTCCCTTTTCCGAAAATCAAAGGATGGTTTCCCTTTTCCAAAAATCAAAGGATGGTTTATCTTTTTCCAAAAATCAAAAGATGGTTTCCCTTTTCCAAAAATCAAAGGATTGGTTTTCCGCTTTTCCAAAAAAGAGTGATGTGCTGGAGTTTTCTTCGTTTTACGTCCTATAAAAACAAGAGGGTTTTCTCGTTTAGCTAACCCTGAAAATGAGAATCTTTTAAAAACATTTTTACCTCGTGATCGGGCTTGGCCAGGCGTGATTACACTTTATAGCTTTGATTTCGAAAACGTCTGTATATACTTCCAATGACAAAGTGAGGGAGTTTCTATACATCTGTAGGTACTTCCAATGACAAAGTGAGGGAGTTTCTATACTTAAAAAATTCCAATGACACGTGAGGAATGTGTTAACTAAGTCAAATGTTATCACTCGGGGGCTCGTGAGACCCTCGCAAAACAGGTCACATACACCATGGCTTGTATGACGCACTCCGTCTGATACTTTGACCATCGTCTTGTTAGGTTATGATACATATGACAATTCATAAATCATGCGGAAACAACCATTAAGCCAGGAATACATATTATTTACACATAATCATTTAACATAGTTTAGATGCATACTCTTTGTTGCGTGCCTTCCCTAGATGCGCCCGAACCGAACAAGAACAAGTCTTTAGGACTCCAAGTGTCGTCCCTCTGTAGATAGTCCACAGCACGTCCGGATCCGCCTTAAGATTGACCAACTAGAATCGCCCTTAAGGTACTATTAATTTTCGGCACTTTTAGGCAAGATGTGTGACTGAATTTTTCTCTCAAAAACTCACTTTGAATACTTGAAAACTCGTTGTAAATATGTGACCCTAGGCACTTATTTATAGAGTTTATGGAAAGGAATTATAATCCTATTAGAATACAAATCTATTTAATTATAACCCTACTAGGATTCTAATGAAACAAAGTTTATCTATTAGGATTAGATTTAATCATTTTACGAATCCCGGTAGCCTTAGGATTCCGAGTAACACACACGAGTGGCGCACAAGCACCGCACGCCCGCACGCAGGCCTTGCGGCCCACGCCGAGCGCACAGCGCAAGGCCCACTGTCGCAGCCTTGTCCGCGCGCGCGCCCAAGCTACGGCTGGGCCTGGCTTTTGCGCTGGGCCTGGTCGTATGCTTAGCGTGTGGTTGTTGCGCTTGGCTTGCTGGGCGTTGGCCCGACTTCGTGCTGGGCCTTCGTCTGGCAGGCCTCGTCCGATGCTAATTCGTACGATACGCTTCCGATTAAATTCTCGATTCCGGAATTCATTTCCGATACGAACAATATTTAATATTTCCGATTCCGGAATTAATTTCCGTTTCGAACAAATATTTAATATTTCCGTTTCCGGAATTATTTTCCGATTCCGATAATATTTCCGATTCTGACAATATTTCCGTTTCCGGCAATATTTCCGATTCCGGCAATATTTCCATTTCCGATAATATTTTCCGATACGTACCATGTTTCCGTTTCCGGCAACATCTACGTCTTGGATAATATTTATATTTCCGATACGATCCATATTTCCGTTTCCGGCAATATCATCGTTTCCGGAGTATTCTTTTCTTGCCTGTGACGATCTCAGCTCCCACTGAAACCAAGATCCGTCGATTCCGAATATCCATAGATGGAGTATTTAATGCCATTAAATACTTGATCCGTTTACGTACTATTTGTGTGATCCTACGGGTTCAGTCAAGAGTAAGCTGTGGATTAATATCATTAATTCCACTTGAACTGAAGCGGACTCTAGCTAGGCATTCAGCTCACTTTATCTCACTGAATTATTAACTTGTTAATTAATACTGAACCGCATTTATTAGACTTAACATTGAATGCATACTTGGACCAAGGGCATTATTTCCTTCACGTCTTACTCCAAGACTCAGTCAAAGTGGGGGCTAACTGTAGACACCTACTTTTGTCCTCATTCCCGAAAGGGAAGGTTCGATGATGAGAACATAAATCTCCATTTGGTAACGCATCTCCTATAAAATAACGAATCTCAATCACCCTTTCATTTCAGCATAAACTGCTATTTATAGAAACCTGCTAAGAATAGTAACTGCCGTAAGAAATAGTTGTTAAAAGTGGCAAAGTCATAAAAGATAGAAATCTGTCAGAATTAGGTGTTGCACTCCAACATAGGTTCTAAAAGAGATAGAATTGGCAAAAGGAATCCTATTCCTACTATAATTCGGAAATAAGAGTTACGTATTAATTAAACTCATAACGAACCTAGAGTTCGTAAAGGGCCCAGACGCATTCCGTCGTAAATTGATACGCACCAAATAACTCGGATTAGGTCTCTTAATGGACTCCGTACTCTAGAGTCCAATCTGACAAAGAATTCTGCCCAGATCCTATTTTCAACGCCCAGCCCTGGGCGCCGAAATCTTTGACGCCCAGTGCTGGGCGCCGAAAATACCTGGGACGGATTCTTTTCCTAATCCGTTTCGTATTCATATTCCTGAAAATCTATCTTTCTACGCCACTTTTTCCTATAAATAGACCCCTAAAGCCGACGTGAAAAGGACACACACAACACACAATTCCATAACCTGAGTATTGACTCTAGCCTTAAGCCTAGCCTCACCCTGCGAAATTGATCCGGCGTTCTGTCGCAATCGACCCAAAAGTCGAACAGAACGCATCCTGTCCCTTGTAGCTGATGAATTAAGCCTAAATACTGGAGCATTGCTTGGAAACCCGAGATTCGTTAAATAAAAGAAGAAATAGCAAAGCCAAGTGGTTAGTTTTCTAAGAACCGTGACGCACCTCTCAAGGGTGCGTTGTAATGTGCCCCTCATATGATTTAATCGCTTTCATCACCCTTTTATAAAATTGTCAAACTATTAACTTGATTGATCTATCACGCCTAATAAGATAATACCCTGGAAAATTGAATTATCATGCTAGGTACCTTAAATCAATCTAAATAAGATAATCACGATCGATTTAGTATTATGTGTTGCATATTGCTAAAATCAATTCAGAATAGTTTAATAGTTTAAACGCATGTCCCTTCAATTATTTATGCTGAGCTAGTAAGGATAACCTGCCTCTGGAGTTATCGATGAGCACTCCTCTCGGTAGTTACAGTCCCCCGAACTCTCAATCTCTGCCCTGCGGGTGTAAGTTGAGCGATCCCCACACCAGGGATCACAAGGGAACCTATGGCCGTCGTGGTCGAACATAATTGCACTCCCTTTATGTCACAATAACCGTGTTTTGTCAGTTTTTCTCATTGTCGTTAAAAACTGAATGGCGACTCCTATATTACTACTCGATTGGGTGTAAACTCACAGGAAATCTAACTACACTTGATCTGACGACGTCACGCCCACGAGGGACGAGGTCATGCATTAGCCTCGTGCTTTTTCGACCCCCTCACAACTGTAATCCATAAATTTTTAAAAACTGCCACTTAACACGATATTATATTCCCTTTCCCAATTTAAGATCTAAAAATCACCAATTTAGGGAAAAATAAAATTCGGGTTTATATTTAATGTTTATGGCCGAGAATTTTACCAAAATTTTAAAATATACCCAAGAACATTAGGGCAAAATTTCAATTAATTCCGATTAGATTAGGTAGAGCAATTAATTGAAAAACTTTCCAAAATTGTTAATTTAATTCATTAATTAACAAAAACGCCCAAAAACTCAAACTTCGGGTCCTTTTTTGCGAATCTGTTCTCATGATTTGATCTTAAATCGTCCTTTTCAATCAGATTAGGCTCAGAAAAATCAAATTTCCGATATTTTACGAATTGAGAACATATTCTACGATCTCTCCAATAGTCTTGAAATATTTCGTAAATTCATGAAAAAATTCAGAAAAAAATTCGACAACATCACAAACATATTAACATGCCAAAAATTACTTTAAAATACATGTTTCTAAGGGTACCACTGTAGGGGAATACAGTTAAATACACATTAATGCAGCGGAATAATCCCCAAAGCCAGGAACCATGTATAAAGTACAGATTAAGCAGACTTATGTTTGTAGCGTGTTTTCCCTAGTTCAACGAATCACGAACACGAACAAGAACTCAAAATGTCGTTCCTCTACTTGGTTAACCGACACTTTCAGATCCGTCTTGAGATTCGTAGCTTAGACGTCACTCAAGATATTTTATCTTTTAGGGAAGAATTGTTTGAACAGAGGCAAAAAGAGAATAGGGTTTCTCTTTTTGATTTAGGTTAAAATTGATGTACGTAAATTAGTTGTGTGTGTTGTATGGAAAAACATAACGAGAGGTGAGGTGTTATAACCCTAAGGGTATAACATGATCGGCCAAGGAACAAGGCCTCAACCGGCCAGCTCAACGCACAAACCCACGAGCAACGCGCACAAAGCAACGCAACCATGGGCCTTAGGCCTCGCTGCTTGCTTGCTGCCAGTGCTGATGTCCGCGCGCCCCCAGCCGCAGTATGCGGGCCTTGCTCCCGCGCTGGCAAGCTGCTGGCTCGTTGGGCCTTGCGTGCTTGCGCGCTTGGCTCGACGGGCCGACAACCTTGCCTTCCTCGTATTTGCGTTCAATGCCTTACGACTATTGTTAATCGTATAGTACTGGAGAATCACCGTCGTACGATACGATTGATCCGTTTCGCCTAGCATACGAATACTCGCGATACGATATACGATTCCAATCCAACGTCATATCGTATATTTATATTTTTCCTAACTAATTCCCGAAAAGCTAATAAATGAATTTCCGATTCATTTAATCCGATGATCTGTTACATGCCAATAGTGTTACCTTATAGGTTCAGTCAGGAGTAAGTTGTGAGCCTAATATAGATTAGAACTCACTGATCGAAAGCATTGATCCAACTAGCTGTTCCGATCACTTGATCTCACTGAATTAATTGTTCGTAATTAATCTGAACCTTGGTATTAGACTAATGCACCTTGGGTAAAGGACATATTTCCTTCAAAATTACCTCTAGCTTTCATACTCATAGGCCCACATACGTCCATATGTATTAGCCCTAGTAGTTCTCTTGCTCTTTCTCCCACCATTGAGAAAGGTCGCTTTGTCATTTTGCCAAGTAAACAAGATTCGCATTGATCAATCTTCTCTAAGTCGAATGATTCTAGAATCACTAGTAGAAAAAACCCTTATTGCAGCGGGCTTTTAGACCCCTGTTGCAGCGTACATCGTATGCTGCAACTGGGGGGCCTGCAACAAGTCTAAACTTGTTTCAGCGTACATTTTTGTCTTCAAATGCTATTTTAATGCTATTTTAATTTTCAGAACTTGCTGCGGTTTGCATCTAAAGCATAAACCTTCAAATGAAACAATAACATAAACAACTAGTTACAATTTCCACCCTATTTCCCTAAATAATCATGGGAAACTAAGAGTTACCAATGGCAGTAAGTGTACAACAGTACAAGGATACCAGTAACAGTCTTTTTCTGACATTACTAGGCATACCTGCAATCCAGCATGATGGTAACAGTGATATATCAGACCACAGAGCGAAATACCGATAATAAAAAGTGATTGTTAGCTGGTTTTTTCCAGGAGAAGGTTGCTTTGTTAGCAGGTTAGAACATTTTTGTCTCCAATGACTTATTTGGCTCTTACTAGAACTACAATGAGGGCAGTAGAAAACTAAAATAAGAAAGACTAAAATGACTGATGCAAAGCACAAGAACAGTTAAATACAAGTTGTGCCAAATACTAAACTAAAACAATCAATAGCAATTACAGGTAACTTAAAGACAATGAAGTACCACATTGTATTACCTAAACACTAGTACTGATAAAAGTAAATTCTTGAAGGAATCAATGGACGTTAACACACTATGTAAACCAAACAATATCCACAGGCCTTGGTTCCCTGGCTGAGACACTATTTTTATCTTTAGCCAGCAAAAAGAGCTAAAACGTACAGAAAATCCACCAAAATCTCTAAAAATGTGGCTTATAGCACCCTGACAATCTGACATTATTCTAATAATATCAATCTCACCGAAACTCTGCTAAACCAAAACACTACCTTAATTCATCTTTCCTTCCTAATTTTTTTTGGAAGTTCTTATTAGTGACACACAAAGAAAAGAGCAAACCTCCGAAACAATCTCCGAAATAATCCACAAACAGACTTGGCCCAACAGGAAAATACAATTCATAACAAAAGCATTTACATCCAAATCATACATAAAAAAATAAAATAAACAGACTTGATAAGTACACAACTCAAACAATATAAAATATTTGAGAAAAGGGAAGAAATCACAAGCAGCAGGAGGGGTGAGGCAGAAGAAAGGGAAGGAGAGAGATTAAGAGACGGGAATACCTCACCGGAGAAGTCGACGCCGATCGCCAATGAGTTTGCGGTTCTCTAGAAAGACGATGCTAAAATGCAGGTTTCTTGGAAGCCCTAGCATCAAGAAAATTACCATAAGGTAAACCCAATAATTCCGACCCCGCAACAAGCCCAAATACAGTGAAAATTTTCACAAAGATCAATTTACACTAAAAGAATAACATCACCAAGATATTATGAAATAAACCAAATTGCGACCAAGATATTATGAAATAAACCAATGAATTCATTAAATTAACATATGAATCAAACAATTTGAAAAATTAATTCACCAAATTAACAAACAAGAAGTGGTTTCAGGAATAAATACAGTCACAAAACAAACAAGAAGTGAGCTACTTACTTACCCCCAAACAAGTGGTTTTCTAGTCTTCCTTTGGCTAAAAACTCGTACACCAGAAACCAATCTTGGCCATCAAGGCAGTATCCAAACAGTTTCACCAGATTAGGATGATGCAGTTGGCCAATATAGTTTAACTCTGACTGCATCAAATAAGCGTACGTGCTATAAGGAATCGAAATAGACCAGCTAGGAAGAGTCAATGACAAATGAAAGAATATAGAAAGGTAGCAAAACATTACCAACCAATACTCCTTGTCACTCTGGAAACCTTCAGGTTTAAGGTTCTTGAAAGAAACAGCCGTTCCAGTTCCAGGTGTTGAAGGAGAGAGAATCTGCTCATCAATCCACCCCTTGAAAACTAAATCAGAACCATCATCGCCGTTCTTTCACCAGTTGAAAAGGACGAGCTTCCATCGTACATGTGTACCAAAATTTCAAGTTAGATTCATTTATATGATCCATATATCACAATTACCATAAAAGGTCGATCGGATATGCTTCTATTAAGCTTAATAAATAACTTGATGAAAGAAAGCAACAAGTATTTTTCAACATATGCCAACATGAATAAGACCTTCTATTATTTTATATATGTTGTGACTAATCGTTAACAATAACTCAGACTGAAACTAAAAACAATGATCCATTTCGAAGTAAAAGGGCAAAAGGCTAGCAGCAACGATCGATTCGTTTACCCTATTGATTTATACGATGAATATTAGATGATCCAGACCCACAAAATACTAGCAACATAACCCAGAAAGGCATTTTCCTAACAAATTAAACCCAAAACCATCTGTTAGGTTATGATACATATGACAATTCATAAATCATGCGGAAACAACGATTAAGCCAGGAATACATATTATTTACACATAATCATATAGCATAGTTTAGAAGCATACTCTTTGTTGCGTGCCTTCCCTAGCTGCGCCCGAACCGAACAAGAACAACTCTTTAGGACTCCAAGTGTCGTCCCTCCGTAGATAGTCCACAGCACGTCCGGATCCGCCTTAAGATTGACCAACTAGAATCGCCCTTAAGGTACTAATAATTTCGGCACTTTTAGGCAAGGTATGTGACTGAATTTTTCTCTCAAAAACTCACTTTGAATACTTGAAAACTCGTTATAAATTGTGAACCCAGGCCACATATTTATAGGGGTATGGAAAGAGAATTGGAATCCTACTAGGATACGAATTAATTAAATTAGAATCCTAGTGGAACTCTTATTTAATTAATTTATCTTTTAGGATTAGGAATTTAATCATTAAACGAATTCTATACGCTTTAGGATTCGAGTAACACACATCGAGTAATACGCTAGCACCGCACGCAGGCCTTGCGGCCCACGCACAGCGCCAGCCCACTCGTCGCAGCCCCGTGCGCGCGCCCAAGCTTCGGCTGGGCCTGGCTTTTGCGCTGGGCCTGGTCGCATGCTTGGCGTGTGGTTGTTGCGCTTGGCTTGCTGGGCGATGGCCTGGCTTCGTGCTGGGCCTTCGTCTGGCAGGCCTCGTCCGATGCTAATTCGTACGATGCGCTTCCGATTAAATTCTCGATTCCGGAATTCATTTCCGATACGAACAATATTTAATATTTCCGATTCCGGAATTAATTTCCGTTTCGAACAAATATTTAATATTTCCGTTTCCGGAATTATTTTCCGATTCCGATAATATTTCCGTTTCCGGCAATATTTCCGATTCCGGCAATATTTCTATTTCCGATAATATTTTCCGATACGTACCATGTTTCCGTTTCCGGCAACATCTACGACTTGGATAATATTTATATTTCCCATACGATCCATATTTCCGTTTCCGGCAATATCATCGTTTCCGGAGTATTCATTTGCTTGCCTTTGACGATCTCAGCTCCCACTGGAACCAAGATCCGTCGATTCCGAATATCCATAGATGGAGTATTTAATGCCATTAAATATTTGATCCGTTTACGTACTATTTGTGTGACCCTACGGGTTCAGTCAAGAGTAAGCTGTGGATTAATATCATTAATTCCACTTGAACTGAAGCGGCCTCTAGCTAGGCATTCAGCTCACTTGATCTCACTGAATTATTAACTTGTTAATTAATACTGAACCGCATTTATTAGACTTAACATTGAATGCATACTTGGACCAAGGGCATTATTTCCTTCAGTCTCCCACTTGTCCTTAGGGACAAGTGTGCATTTCCTAATTCCTTTGTCGCTCGATGCTTGCTCTTGAACATAAGGTAAGAGTTGTCATCCTTATTATGTCCAGAGGTGTTCCTCGGTTTCAGAGTTCAACTGATCAAATAAACAGATAATCATAGCCTATGATTCATCCGAGCACGGCCATGCATTTCACAGTTTCTAGCTCTCCGAGTGGCCTTGTACAACTTTTAAGCATCTCATCCCTATTTATGGGAGGACAATCCCAATCTTGCGATCTTGATATTAGACTTCGTTTGATAGGTGATTACCGGAGCGTTGCCTTTATAGCCTCCTTTTACGGTGCGACGGTTGGTCAACGTCAAAGCAACCAGTTCTCAAACAAGTAATCTCAAATCACTCAGGTATTGAGGATTTAGTGTCTAATAATTTTAATGAAATTTACTTATGACAGATTTTCATCTCTTACAGTAAAGTTTCATAGGTCTTGTTCGATACCAGTCTTCCCAAAGTAAGTATCTATGCAAATGATTATGACATTGCCATGTCCACAAAGTTCAAGAAACAGAACTACTAGTCATCTTGCATTCTAGTCGTCTAACATTTTCTATGCGTCCAATTTTATAGAAAACTCCGACTAGGGACCTTTTTCAACCTTTGACATTCAAGTTCACTTGATAGACATTTCTTAGTCACAGGACTGGTCCTGACAGTCTATCTTGAATATATTGTCAAATTGAAGGGACTCGTCATTTAATACTAAACCAAGATTAAATGGAATATGAAAATACATTTCATATATGATAAATGTTCAACCCCAATGTTTTACAACCATGGGCCTCGAACCCATCTTTAAAACATTTCATGGAATTCAAAGCTATGCTTGATTTCCAGTGCTACAATGTAAGTGTTGCTTCTCACTTGTTGCATAGGTTTAGTTATCATGCTTTGCCAATCTTAATATCCTTTTCATCGAATGTTCTTCGAGATATGATGATAAGATCTTTTGAGTATGTTTATTTTGTGATCTAGTCTTTCTTGCTACATTAGTGGTACTACGCATTTTGCAATGAATAACCATTAAGTCAACAGACATGTGATCTTCCCAAATTCAATGAAGGACTCATTAATATAAACAACTCTGTTTTATTGCTTCTTAGGCAATAAGTACTTTTACTTCAACTGTTTAGGTTGCTAGTGATGCTTTGTTTGGATTTGCTTATCCAAGCAGTTCACAGATATGTGGAAGACTTTCCAGCTGTATCTTAGAACATAGAAATTAATATTTTAATTTCCCACGCAACAACTCATGGTCTCCAATCCATGTTGCCATTTCGAAACACGATGCTCTTTAGCTCGTCCTTGTCAATGGTTAACTCCAAAGGGTCTTTGCTTGATCCTTTGCCAGTGTTTATGCGTGTAGCATCAATATTTAGCATATCTTTATTTCCTTGAATCAAGAACTAATCCTATGTACCTTTTCAAGTACCATAAGTTTTTCTTGATTTCAATCTAGTTGATCTTCACTTAGATCAATAGAGATTGGTATATGTTCGTCATGCCTAAAGTCATACGATACGTTTTTGGCGATCCTTATATTATATCATACATAATAAATTCTTTTGCGGAATAATTCCCAATTGAATTCTACTCATGTAACTTTAGCTCATTCAATTTCAGTAGATACTGAATCCAGCTAAATTCTTTGACATATAATATAGGTTAAGAATCTCAGTTAGATCCTTTGATGTTTAACTTAGTAAATGCTTATACATAGTTCAAACATTCTTTACTTAGATTTATTCACATGGGTCGAATATCTCCAATGGAGACTTTCGTGTTTGATTTAGTAAATGCCATTACTTAATCCAAAACAATATCATAAGATCTTTGTAAATAGATCTTAATATCCAGTATGTACTAAGTTTCGCCATGGTTCATCATTGATGATTATTCTCAAATCTAAGTCATTAGCATTTGAATGTTATTTTACAATAGAGAGATATGTGTGTGATACACATAGGACCAATTAAGTTTTTATGTACTCCCACTAAACTTCTTATATATCTATAAGAATCATGTATATTTTATGAAACTAAAATACTTTTTAGCTTCATTAAAATATAACTCCAATTCCCAATTGCTTGCTTAAATCTGTACTTAGATTTTATAAGCTACCTTTCTCTTTCAAGCATTTATTTGGATCCACAAATCCTATGACATACCATGTACATAGTTTATTCCAACATTTGATTGAGGAATACGTTTTGTCATCCAATTGCTATATGTACCAATATGCAATCATTGCTTGAACTATAGACTTGAGCATTACGATTATGCATGAGGTTTCAACACAATTCACACCATGAATTTACTTGTAACCTTTAGCAACTAATCTCGCTTTGTGTGTGAACACAATTTCATGTTTGATGGTTTTTATCCTTAAAACAAACTTGCAACCAATAGGTGTGAACCTATTCTTGCAAATCAACAAAATTTCAATTTTGTCATCAAAACATTGAGTATGTTTTATGGCCTCTAACCATTTAAAACATTTGAGTCTATATATGGCCTCTAACCATTTTAGGGAATCTGGGTTTCGTCATAGCTTTCTTACAAGTCACAAACTCATTAATCTACATGATAATAGTTTGACTGCAAGTTGTAGGTTTCTTCACTATCTAATAGAAGAATCTCATAGTTTCATTGACCAGAACTCTATGTTTCTTTACTATCTAATAGAAGAATCTCATAGTTCCAGTGACTTGAACTCTATGCCTACTTGGGTATAGAACATCAAACAATAGAATATCAACAGGAACTTTGAGAGTCCTTTGAATATTCTATTCTCTTTGAAGCACTTGTAAAGTCTTCTAAGAGATGTCTATTCTTTAGAGCCACTTGTAAAGTCCTTACAGAATAAGTTCGGATTTTCTGAAGCACTTCGAAAAGCCTCCGGAATGTCCATTTATGTTTGTTGTTCGCCTCGAAAACTTTCGAGGTCTATTTTCTCCCACTTGTCATTTTGGAAACGAATCTCCAAAAGGACATTATTTCGAGCAAACAAACATTATGTTCTCAAAATTCGTGGTAGAAACAATACCCTTGTGTCTCATTTGAATAAATCACAATGAAACATATATCTAGACTTGGGCCTTAGTTTGTTGAATAACAAACACTAAGCTCCCACTGAGTTTAGCAACTCTTTAGATATATATAATTGAAAAGATATCCTGAAATTACTTTTCAATAGCTCGACGAATTTGGTTTAGTTTGGTGGTAGTTGAGCATTTTGTTTTAGAAATTATAGGAAAAGTCTTTATGATTCATCATTGATCGAATCAAGTACTAATTGACTTCGATTATTCTAACTAAGATATGCCATATCTTATGGACCTAGATTGTGAAATTACAACACACAATCATTGAAGATCATATTTGGTCTCAAGTAATCATGAACATGATCTAACCTAGATCTTTATGATTTCTTGCCAAGTGGATTTTATACTTCTGAATCTTTGAACTAGCCAAACAGATTCAAACTTATATCACATTTGAGTAAATAAACCTATATTCACTCAAATCCATGTGAAATAATAAAGTCATAAAATTTTTCTTTAGCTTTGAACTCTATTGTCTAGGCGTTCTAACAATAGTTCATATCTTTTGTTACTTTCAACAAGTAAGACTAGTTGTCTTAAAATGATCTAGAAATCAATCAACTTTCAAAAGTCCATCAAAATAGAGCTTTTGAATGTTAACTTGTTGATATGGTCTAAGCAACAATGCCAAAGATAAGTGGAACTCAAATCAAGGGGTTGATTTGAACCTAGTAAAGTTCTTTAAAGAGTTGTTTGTTTTAATCAAGCATATTGACTCAACCTGTAATTGACCATTTCATTCAAACAAACAAACATTGTTTTTGTTTTTCTTGAATGTGAGTCTTTCTGTGTTTGAAAACAGAAATTTAGGTATGTTGATTATGGAACAAAATAGCCATTAAGTTCCAGCCTTTGAAAGGACTTAAAACAAACTAGATGACCCTACAACTAATGTAGCATTACCATGCTTCATTTCCCACTTGTAGGTCATTAGTGTATCCTAGCTTCCATTGTTTGAGTTATTACCGAAGTAAGAACCTCAAGCGGTATATGATACCAAGGAAGTTTGATTTCTAGGTCACTTCTCTTTAAACATAAACTTATAGGTAGAAACGGAATCGTAAATTCCTTTCATTTGTTCCTTGTTTTCCTATTTCTTGTACCCTTTCTTATAGTCTTAAGAATTGAATTCTTTAGTGTTGACTTTTATACTTTGTTAGACATGTCCAATGTCACCAACAAGGTTCTTTACCATTGTAATTTATGTTGAATATTTTTTTTCAACTAGATGATCTTACCAGAAGCTTCTAAAGTTCTCTAAGTATCGATCTATTCGAATGTCTAGGGACTAGACTCATTCGAGAATTAAATGGACAAAGATATTAGGTTGTTAACCATTGGTAAAGCTGAGTGTTTATACTCAATGCTTTATGATCTCAAAACTACATTGTATTTTGAATTCACAAGCACCAATCGGTTTGCCATTCGACTTTGATACTCGAAAACAACCATAAAAGTCGCTATAAGAAACGTACATTTTAAATTGCTCACTTTCTCTCATTTCCGTGAATCGTTCTTGGATTCACTACCAATCGAGGAAATTTACTGTTACCTTCCTAAAAGGATTTACTGCAGTGCAAGATATTTAATTATAAACAATAATTAAACATATATTGAAGCATGCAAAGTCTAAACATTTATCATGAATAATAACTTGAAAATGAAAGCAATCATGCAATTTAAACAAGTCATTAGCATTTTAATCGAATTATGTGTTCCTGCAGGTGTGAATAAAATGATTCCAAGATCCTAAAATCATTGAAGAACTAAGCACAGTTTGTCGACTTAATCTTAAAACATCTTAGGTAAGCAAAAGCCTTTTGCTAATAGTCTAGAAACTATTCTTGGTTGATAGGTACGTCTAAGAACTTATTAGGTAAACCTATCGATTTTGCCACGACATAAAAGGACTCCTTACTTATATCGTTGAGTTTCACCAAAACTAACATGTACTCACAATTATTTGTGTACCTTGCCCCTTTAGGACCAATAAGTAACACCTCGCTGAGCGAAAACTATTACTAGATTGATGTAAAGGATATCCAAGCAAGTGTATATTTTGGCATGGCACCTTATAACTCAATTTTTATGTTTGGAACTTAAGGCTTTTACTATGTTGGTTAGATTTTAAGTGAACTAAAATCCTTAATCATGCAACATAATCAAGCCACAATCTCATGCATAATTAAGACATATTTAAAGCAATAAATAACTTAAAGCATGCATAAGATAAATGTGATCTAGTATGGCCCGACTTCATCTTGAAGCTTCAACTTCAAAGTCCGTCTCGAAAATCTCCGTGGGAGGCACCATTTTCTTCAAATAGGATAAGCTATAATTAAAACTAATTACAACTATTTGATGGTACGCAGACCATATTTGAATTGAAAAACGACTTTGGTACTTTAGACCAATTACATTCAAATTAATGGTACGCAGACCATATTTTCTATCCTATTTGGGCCATACTAGTCACTTCATAACCTGCAAAACAGTACATATACAATATATACCATTCACCCATTCATTATCATGAATGGCCCACATAGTTGGTTAGTAAAACACATTATGCATCACGTAAACATTTGCAGCAATTAATCAAGGGCACCAATAATCTACCAATTATTCAGTCCTTATTAATTCTAATCAAGTTGTTTTAACCTTAAGGATTTGTAGACCTAATCAAGAGTTTATGACTAAAAGCGCTCCCACTTAAACCAATAAATTCATATCCTTTACTAATTTTAAACATAAAAATGTATTTCTAGTCTAACCGGAAACATACAATTTTAATTAAAATTTAAAGCTCATATAAATTTATGATTGAATCCAAAAAATTTAATTTAATTTCAGTCGTATTTAAATTAATTCATGATTTTAATTTTAGTAAAATAATTAGAATAAATAAAATTTATTATAATTATAATATTCAAAATTAAAATCCAAAAAATAATTTAAATTATTAATTTTAAAATTAATTAAAATTACGTAAACTGAAAATTTCAAATTAAAATTTCAAAACGATCTAATCGCAACGCAAACACCTCACGCATCGCACGCCCATGGGCCACACGCACACAGCCATCGCTGGCCATGTGCGCGCAGCCCAAGCGCTGCGTCGCATAGCTGCTGCTTCTACCCTTCGCAAGCCATCGCGCGAGCTGGTGCTCGCTGCGCGCGCGCCAGCGCTCGATGCACGCGAGCTTGTGCTCGCTGCGCGCGCGCCAGCGCTCGATGCACGCGAGCCATCCCTCGCTGCGTTCGCTCGCCAGCGCTCGCTGCATGCGGGCCAGCGCTCGCTTCGCGCGCTCGCCAGCGCATGCTGTGCGCGCTCGCTAGCGCTCACTTGGTGCGAGCCAGCGCTCGCTGCGCGCGGCATTGACGCTGGGCGCAGCAATCGTGGCACGCGAGCTTGCGCTCGCTGCGCGCGAGGCTGCGCGCGCTTGCGCGAGGCAGTGCGCGTTGTGGCGCAGCTCGCTTGCTGCCCACACGCGACTGCCGTGCCTTGCCTTCGCCCATGCCCATTCGTCCATTGCTCATAGCCCACGACACAAGGCAGGGCTGCTGCCTTGTGCTCGTGCACCATGCCCTTGCTCATTGCATTCGTGCCGCATGGGCGACGAGCTCCCTTGCTCGTCGTCACATGCCCGCACTATACAACACCCCTTAAGGGTAACACGTAGCGTCCATTGCTTTGTGCGTGCAAGTTATATGAACGAATCGCATAAAATTTTAAAAAATTTTATACTTAAAATTAATGACAAATTAATAAATAATATTAATTTCATAATTTTAGGGCGAAAAATCAAAAATTTATTATTCAATTGATTTCCGATTAACATGGATTCAAGTCTAGGTCATAAAAATTTAAAATTTATCATAAATTTACAATTTTTATGGTGGTTTTTAATCATAGGTATCTAATTAAATTATAATTAATTATGAAAATCAAATTAATTCTAAATTATTCTAATTTTCAACAAATTAATCATAATTACAAATTAGATTGCATAATTAACAAGGCTAGGCATTCAAACTTGTTAAACATATACAGCAGGTCAATCAAAAATTCAAGATTTACCAACAAGATTCGCAAATATTTAATTTAACATCTTAAATTTACGAAATTTTACATTCGAAAAACTAAAACCTTCGAAAAGTCATAGTTATGCTTCGAATTTGAGAATTCTGGGTTCGGCCGAAAAATTTTATTTTTGTCAAAATTTTAGAATGCCTTTTACATGCGGAATTGACACAAAAATCACTCAATTTGGATGAGTAACGAAGAAACTGCCGAAAAACTGCGTACTTATAATTAAATAAACGCAATTTGCAATTAATTAACAATTACGAAAATTAATCACCCCTTTTAATTCTTGCAAATTTGTAATATTTAATCATTTTCATGCAATTTAGATTATGAAAATAATAAGAGGCTCGTGATACCACTGTTAGGTTATGATACATATGACAATTCATAAATCATGCGGAAACAACCATTAAGCCAGGAATACATATTATTTACACATAATCATATAGCATAGTTTAGAAGCATACTCTTTGTTGCGTGCCTTCCCTAGCTGCGCCCGAACCGAACAAGAACAAGTCTTTAGCACTCCAAGTGTCGTCCCTCCGTAGATAGTCCACAGCACGTCCGGATCCGCCTTAAGATTGACCAACTAGAATCGCCCTTAAGGTACTAATAATTTCGGCACTTTTAGGCAAGGTATGTGACTGAATTTTTCTCTCAAAAACTCACTTTGAATACTTGAAAACTCGTTATAAATTGTGAACCCAGGCCACATATTTATAGGGGTATGGAAAGAGAATTGGAATCCTACTAGGATACGAATTAATTAAATTAGAATCCTAGTGGAACTCTTATTTAATTAATTTATCTTTTAGGAATAGGAATTTAATCATTAAACGAATTCTATACGCTTTAGGATTCGAGTAACACACTTCGAGTAATACGCTAGCACCGCACGCAGGCCTTGCGGCCCACGCACAGCGCCAGCCCACTCGTCGCAGCCCCGTGCGCGCGCCCAAGCTTCGGCTGGGCCTGGCTTTTGCGCTGGGCCTGGTCGCATGCTTGGCGTGTGGTTGTTGCGCTTGGCTTGCTGGGCGATGGCCTGGCTTCGTGCTGGGCCTTCGTCTGGCAAGCCTCGTCCGATGCTAATTCGTACGATGCGCTTCCGATTAAATTCTCGATTCCGGAATTCATTTCCGATACGAACAATATTTAATATTTCCGATTCCGGAATTAATTTCCGTTTCGAACAAATATTTAATATTTCCGTTTCCGGAATTATTTTCCGATTCCGATAATATTTCCGATTCTGACAATATTTTCGTTTCCGGCAATATTTCCGATTCCGGCAATATTTCTATTTCCGATAATATTTTCCGATACGTACCATGTTTCCGTTTCCGGAAACATCTACGACTTGGATAATATTTATATTTCCGATACGATCCATATTTCCGTTTCCGGCAATATCATCGTTTCCGGAGTATTCATTTGCTTGCCTTTGACGATCTCAGCTCCCACTGGAACCAAGATCCGTCGATTCCGAATATCCATAGATGGAGTATTTAATGCCATTAAATACTTGATCCGTTTACGTACTATTTGTGTGACCCTACGGGTTCAGTCAAGAGTAAGTTGTGGATTAATATCATGAATTCCACTTGAACTGAAGCGGCCTCTACCTAGGCATTCAGCTCACTTGATCTCACTGAATTATTAACTTGTTAATTAATACTGAACCGCATTTATTAGACTTAACATTGAATGCATACTTGGACCAAGGGCATTATTTCCTTCACCATCATCATTCTTCAATCTATCATGTTATCAAATTCTCAAATCCAGAACAATCTAACTTATACTTCTTAATTAAAAAAAAACAGCAAGATTTAATAAAAACAAACTGCAAACAACTGATTGAAACAAATCTTTGACTATAGGGAAATTACCAGCAAGCTAAGTGAACCCGGATGATGCGAATTTCCAAAACTGCTAAGTATTAAAGACAAATCAATCCACAAGAAAACAATTAAACCTATTAAGTTGCTTATATTACTTGCCTCTCCGTTTCGTCTCAACTCTCAAGTAATCTCGGCTTGCTCCGTCGACCACCACTGTGGGCTGTCGTCAGTCACTCACGCTGCTGCTGTGGAGTGGTTATGAGTGGTGCTCTGCCACCGATACGAAAAGCCCTAACTCCCAAATCCCCAAATTCTAATTCACAAACCCTAATTTTTTGAGAAGCAGAGGAGAGAGAAAAACGCAGAGGAAAGAAGAAGAAGGCCTGCGAGGAAGATCGAAGAAGAAGAAGGGGCAAGGTCTGCGGTGTTTCCGGTAGAGCTGAGGGAAGATCGAAGAAGAAGGGCCAGGTGTACGGTGCGAAGGAGAGGAAGATCGAGAGAAGAAGAAGGGACTACTGAGTGGGATATGAATTTCGAAATTGGTCACGAGGTTTGAGATAGAAATGTTTGGTATGAGTTAAAGTTGCAGCGAAAAAATTTTACAAATATGTTATTGCAGGGGGCTTTTACCATGTACGCTGCAAAATAAAAGACCTATTGCAGGGGGCTTTTACTATGTACGCTGCAAAAAGCTCTTTTGCAGAAGGCAATTAATTTGTACGCTGCAATAACCCTTTAAAGGGTTTGACCCGCGTTGACGGACGGGTTGTTGAAGCGTATTAATACTTGTACGCTGCAACAAGGGGGCTGCAACAGGGGTTTTTTCCACTAGTGAATGCCCTTCCTTTGAAGTCTTTCCATGGGCTTTGTGTTTATATGGCCTAATCCACACTGCCACAGATATGTGAGATCAGAATCACAAGTTTAGCCTTTTTGGTATTTATGTATAAATCTGTTTGCTTGTATCTAGCACATATAGACCATTTTTGTTGTGCTGAATCATAAAACATTCCATTCAAAGAAAAAGAATAACTATTGTATTTAAATTGAAAAGTAAAACCTTTAGAATCCAAACTTGAAATGGAAATAATGTTTCTGGTGATACTAGTAACATAGTAACAGTTTTCAAGTTCCAAAACAAAACAACTAGGCAAAGATATAAAATAAGTTCCTACGGATAATGCAGCAATCCGAATTCCGTTTCCCACGCGTAGATGCATCTCGCCTTTATCAAACTTTCTACTTCCGTCGTTGAAAAGAAAATCACCCAACCAAACAAAATTTATAAACCACTAACTAACCGGCTATATGGACTATAGCGGCAAGTATAGGGATCGTCCCATAGAAATGGTGTGCATTGAGTCAAGGTGTTAAGCTAGTTTGGACAAAAGTTGGTTTGAATTATATTCTAATAAAACTAAAGCTAACAATTAAACAAATTATCAATATAGGGAAATGCTAGGGAGTCGGGGATAGCCTACGGAATTGGGGGAAAGGATCTAAACAATCAAGCAATCATGATCATGTAACGACTTAGTGCATAGGGGAATAGAATCGAATGACGTGCCCGCCACCTCTCGGATGGGGCACGCGAAGCGTCTAATCTATGGAAGAGCTTTCGCATAATCCTAGACTAAACAACTTGCATATAATAGGAACTACTATTCATTTGCACAAATTAGGCTCACAATGTCTTGCCAAACCTAACCTATGCAATCCAATCAAATATCATTTGCAACTACCACTCAATTAGGCATGGATATCCTATCACCAAATCAAATTTAATTACATCAATCAATCAACATTCAACCATCAATTTCCCCTAATTAAACCCCTAGATTCTCCCCTTTCCCTAACCTAAGACTACTCACTACACATGCTAGAAATTAGGAAATTCATGGATTCTAGGCAAGCAATCATGTAATTGAAAGAGTAGAAAGAAGGAATCAAAGAGTAGAGCATTCAATTGCAAAGTCAATTAAAGAATTGAGAATTAATGCAACTAAAATCAAGGCAAAGAGGAATTCAAGAATCAAAAGAATTAAAGAACAATCAACAAAATAGCAAGAGCAAAGAGCTAAGGAATTGAATTAAAATTGCAAGAAATTGAAAGAGAGTTGAAGAAATTAAAACTTGAAGCTTCAAAGCAAAGGAGTTTCTCTCTCTAGAAATGCTGAAATTGTATTTAGGAATTCTAAAAATGTTAATCTAAAATTGAATAATCTAAAATTAAAATGAAAAATCTATTTATAAGTTTCCCCAAATAGAAGCTTAAATTCGAAAATCTGTAGCCCGCGCAACTGTTCGGTCGCACATACCCTCTGTGCGATCGAACATAGAAAGCTTACTCGAGCAACCTTTAAATCCTGTGCGAGCAAACGAAGCGAAGACGAACTCCTACGTCATATGCGACCGAACAGAGAATCATGTTCGGTCGAATGAGCTTTTCTTGGCTCATGTCTTCTTCGTACTTCAATTTGGTCAAACAGCTAATCATGTGTGGGCGCACAAATTCCTGTGCGGTTGAACGAAATCATGTGCGGTCGTTTACCAAAATTGGGGCATTTTGTCTCCAAAATCTAATTTGTGCGACCGTTTAACAGAGCTCGATCGCACAAAGGGGCTTTTGTGCGATCGAACAAAAAGGGTTGTTCGGTCGCACAAAGCTACATCTTCCAAGAGTCCACCAGTTAAGCACTGTTCGGGCGCACGAACTCCTGTTCGGTCGCACACTCCCTGTTTTGGCTCAATTCTACTTGTTTCCATCATATTTCACCATAATCACCTATAAAGCACAAGATGGAAAGAAACTTATAAAAATCATACGAAAAGATATAGAAACTATGAAAAAGCATAATAAACTAACATGAAATCCTATGCTAAAAGCGACATAAATGTCGCTCATCAAAATCCCCCAAGCTAGGCTTTTGCTAGTCTCTAGCAAACTAAGCACGAAATAGGGAAGAATGAGCAATTATTCGAATTCTAAAAACTACAAAAAACAAGAACTACAAGAATATACAAGCTAACTCACTTTCGTAGGAATCACGGTTGCATTTAAGCGCATGCAACAAGATCTTTAAACCCCACAATTGCTCATGAGGGCGAGTGGGATCTCGCAAGGGTTTCCAAAGAGAATCACCCATAACTCTTCCAAAAATTTGAATCAAGGCAAGACCTATAATGAGAAACAAACCAAGAAAAAGAAAGAAAGAAAAGAAAAAGAAAAGAAGGGAAAAGAAAGGAAAGGAAAAGAAAAGAAAGTAAAATTAAACTACAAAATCCAAGAAAAGGGCCTTTATTATGGAACGAGCACGAAAGAATGCTAATATTACTAACCAAATAAACGAATGCACGCTGTAGACACCTACTTTTGTCCTCATTCCCGAAAGGGAAGGTTCGATGATGAGAACATAAATCTCCACTTGGCAACGCATCTCCTATAAAATAACGAATCTCTATCACCCTTTTCATTTCACCCGAACCTTCTATTTATAGAAACCTTCTAAAAATAGTAACTGCCGTAACGGGTAGTTGCTAAAAGTGGCAAGACATAAAAGATAGAAACCTGTCAGAATTAGGTGTTGCACTCCAACATAAATCCTAAAAGAGATAGGATTTGCAAGAGGAATCCTATTCCTAGTATAATTCGAAAATAAGAGTTACGTATTAATTAAAATCCTAACGAACCTAGAGTTCGTAACGGGCCCAGACACATTCCGTCCTAAAGTTAATACGCACTAAAAAAACTCGGTTAAGTCTCAAAGACTCCGTATTCCACGAGTCCAAATCTGACAAGGAAATACGGCCCAGACCCTATTTTTAACGCCTGGCTCTGGGCGCCGAAATCTTCGGCGCCCAGCCCTGGGCGCTGAAATTACCTGGGTACGTGTTCTTTCCTAATTCTTCTTGAATTAATGCTCTAAAAATCTATCTTTCCACGAACTCTTTTCTATAAATACAGCCCCATATTCGACGTGAAACCAACACACAATTCATATTCTGAGTATTGACTCCAACCCCTAAGCCTAAGCCTCACGCTGCGAAATTGATCCCACGTTCTGTCGCAATCGATCCAAAAATCGAACATAACGTATCTTGTCCCTTGTAGCTGAAGAATTAAGCCCGGAAACTTGAGATTCGTTAAATAAAAGGAGAAATAGCAAAGGCAAAGTGGTTAGTTTTCTGAGAACCATGACGCACCTCTCAAGGGTGCGTCGTAATGTGTCCCTTCGCATGATTTAATCGCTTTCCTCGCCCTTTTATAAAACTGTTAAACTATTAATCTGATTGTTCTATCACGCCTAACAAAAATAATATCTTAGACAATTGAACTATCATGCTAGGTCCCTTAAATCAATCTAAACAAGATAATCACGATCGATCTAGTATTATGTGTTGCATATTGCTAAAATCAATTCAGATTAGTTTAATAGTTAACGCATGTCCCTTCAATTATTTATGCTGAGCTAGTAAGGATATCCTGCCTCTGGAGTTATCGAAGAGCGAGTACTCCTCTCGGTAGTTATAGTCCCCCGAACCCTCAATCTCTGCCCTGCGGGTGTACGTTGAGAGATCCCCACACCAGGGATCACAAGGGAACCTATGGCCGTCGTGGTCAAACATAATTGCACTCCCTTTATGTCACGATAACCGGGTTTTGTCAGTTTTTCTCATTGTCGTTAAAAATTGAATGGCGACTCCTATATTACTAGTCAATTGGGTGTAAACTCACAGGAAATCCAATTACACTTGATTTGACAAAAAGAAACGTCACGCCCACGAGGGACGAGGTCACGCATTAGCCTCGTGCTTTTTCGACCCCCTCACACACGCTAACCAATGTCCTAAATCGAGTGAAAGATTCATATGCCAAGCAAAGAGAACTAAGGGTAAGCACTTATCAATTCCCCTTCAACCGAGCATACCACGTCAAATCTCTAGATCCCATCCACCCTTAAGAATAGTTTCTCAAGACGCCGCGAAGGCGCCGGAAAACAAGGATTGCAAGGGAGAAGAGAAGGTTACTCGACGTCTTAGCATGACAATCCCATTCCATAAACTTGACCAAATCCTCCCTCCAACGACAAAGACTCAACTCAAAAGGTTCAAGAGGAATTTTTAGGGTGTAACGTAGGCTAGGGGTAAGGTGTGGATCAAATTTGGTAATTGGTGCTCATACCTAAAGTGAAGCGCAATGAATGAACTCAACTCAAGCAAATCGAATAAAAACAAACTCATACCACTTATTTGGGGTACCCCCAAGCTTATTCAACAAAACTAAACTAAAACTCTTTTTGCACTTTTCTTGATTTGATTTTCTCTTTTTTGTGTTTCAATTGAAACTTTTCTCATTGCCTTGTTGTTCCTCTATTTTTGGCTTTTTCAAAGATTTCCTTTCTCTTTTTGCTTTTGCTTTGCTTTTGCTTATTCATTCACTATATACAACATAATTCCTAAACTTTTCCATTCATACCAATATCAATCATTCCTCAACATTGCATAATCATTCAAAACCAACAAGCATCATAACTCAAAGCTTCACTATCACTTCTAAGGGTGAAAATAAAACAAAGGCTATTAGGCTTGTAATGTGCTTATAAGAAATGAAGGGGCAAGGCTCAAATGGCAAGCAAGGGGCGCAAATGCAAACAAAAATATATGAGAAAAATAGAAAATAAAGTCCTAAACTAAAAAGAAAAATAGTCACCGAAAGAAATGCCTCTATCGTCCCCTAAAGTAGTTCGGTCGCGGTCTCGGGAAGGAAAAAGTCAAATTCGAGAGATAAGAAAGTCAATGCCAAGGATCCATGCCACTCAATATATGTAAACAATGTGTTTGGGATAATGTGAACATGATCCTCACCAAAGGGAGCAAATACTACTCTCTCTTGTTTCAAGTCACTAGAGAGATAGACACCATCTTACCACAAGCCAAGGGTTCAAGACGCATGTTACCTAAAGTACAACCAACTTTCTTAACACCTAAATCCTAGATTCGACCCAAGACATTTAAACCGTGCAAACATCTACCAATTAGGAATAAAAGCATTCTAGCCTACAAGTTCTAATTTTATTTGCCCAAATCAAGAATATTGCCGAAGAAACCTAGAAAAACTTGCCTTGACAAAAGGAAAGGAAAACAAAGAAAAAAGGAAATCAAAGAATAAAAGAAGAAATCTCAACAAAAGGAAAACAAAAAGAAACAAAAGAAAACAAAAGAAAAGAAAAGGAAACAAAAGAAAACGAAAGAAACTAAAATCGAACTAAAATCAAACTAAAAACAAAGAAACTAATATATACAAGTGTACACAAGGTATAATTTCAAAGAAATGAGCATCACAAATAAGCAACTACACAACAAAACTCCCCCCAAGCTTGAATTAGGCCATGTCCCCAAGGCCTAATACAAAACTATGGAGGGGCACAACTACCCATCCAACCAAATTCCCCACAAGAAATATGCCCGTCCCAAAGAATGCAAGGGAGATAGAAGGATATTACCGGATATGTCGTGGGAGCAAGTCCCGCAAAGAACCGGTAAAAACCGAACAAACTCACCGAAAAATCGACGAACAAGGCAATGGTGGAAAGCATAAACCCACCTCATAGAAACCAAACCAAGAATATGCATAAAGGCCGCGGGGTGCCTCCCGGTAGCGCTCGTTTAACGTCATTAGCTTGACGAATCCCCCCAAAACGCATGGGGGGGGGGACAAAAAAGGAAATCAATACACGGTTTGCCTCCCGGTAGCGCTCGTTTAACGTCATTAGCTTGCCGGACTCCCCCAAAAGGTCAAGGGGGGTCAAACACACCCAACTTTGGGTCAACACTAGTCAACATGCACTTCTTTGCCCCTTTGGGCACAAACATCTTACCGAGGTCACCATTCAAGAGGCGCAAACCAAATAATCCACCACCAAGCCTTTCCTTGGCATTCTTTGGACTCTTGGCTTTCTTGGGTTGCTTCACTTTCTTTGCCGATTCATAAATCACTTCGGAGGTTTTAGCTCCACTATCACCATCATCACGCATTTCAAATACCTCGGAGATGGTCATGACATCATCAAACTCGTCCCCAGACACCTTTGGGATCCCATGGATATTCTTGTCATCAAGAGAGGACCTAGCAAGCTCATTATCACACTTAGAAACACGAAAATTGTTAGAAGGGTAGCATGTGAGCTAAAGCTCTCAATACAAGCAATAGTTTCTACCTTCATACAACTTGTCATCTTTGCAAAACATCCTTCACCAAGGGGAAGCTTGAAGCTAGCTTTTGAATCCTCCGCTTTCAAGGTGATTAGCCCCCCTTGCACATCAATAAGAGCACCCGTGGTGGCCAAAAATGGCCTCCCCAAGATAATGGGGGTATGGGTATCCTCATCGATGTACAAAACTACGAAGACAACAAGAAAAGTAAGCTTGCCAACAACGAGGGGAACATTCTCAATCCTACCAAATGGTAACATAACCGATCGATCGGCTAGTTGCAATGACATAGCGGTAGGAGAGAGATCACCTAGATTGAGCTTCTCATAGGTCTTATATGGCAAGATGCTCACACTTGCCCCCAAATCACAAAGAGCATTATCAAATTTGAGCTTTTAAATGCTACAAGGGATAGAAAAACTCCTGGGGTCATTGAGTTTTGGGGGAAAGGAGTGTTAGAGCGCTACAACTCTCCGTGAGTTCCACGGTCTCTTTCGGTTCACAACTTCTCTTTCCACTAAGAACATCTCTCATGAATCTAGAATAGTGAGGCATTAGTTTGAGTGCCTCGGTGAGAGACAATGACACATATATCTTGCTAATGGTTTCCCAAAACTTGTGAAATTGATCATCTAGCTTTTTTCTAGCGAATCTTTGAGGGTATGGGGGAGGAGGAATTGGGAGAGGAGGAAGAGTAGTCTCCTTCGACTTATCACCATCACTCACGTCATCGACATAAGACTTCTCTTCCTCCACATCACGGTCCGGAGACTCATTTCCCTTAGAATTCTCACCCCTAGAGCAAGGAGCATCAACAAGCTTAGCACCATCATCTAAAGTCTTCCCACTCCTTGTCATGATTGCATACATTTGCTTAGGAGGTTGACCTTGGGGTGGGAGACTTGTATGCACTTCTTGTTCTTTGATGGTGCTAGCAAGTTGTGCTAGTTGGGTCTCAATCATTTTCAAATGAGTGTTGGATTGTTTGAATCCATCCTCAAACTCAACATTCTTCTTGGCTTGAGCCCCCACGAACGACTCCATGAGAGCCTCAAGATTAGACTTGAGAGGCAGGAGCGGTGGAGGTGCATTGCCATAACCACTAAGGTTTTGTTGGAATTGATTGCCATAGGTCCTTGCTCCATTGAATCCGGGAGGTGAAAATTGAGAAACACCATATGGACCTCCCGAGTTCAAAGGATAACCCCCACTAGAGGCACCCCTAAATTGCCCATAAGAATAGTTGTAACCCCCTCCACCTTGATGGTTGGAATTATAACTACCTTGATTGTATTGGGCTTGATTGCCAAGACCATGAGATTGACCATAGGTTGCTTGGCCTTGATAGCCTTGCGCTCTATAGCCACCTCGGCCTTGACTATCATACCCACATCCTTGGCCATAGCCTTGGTAGGATCCATACATAGGAGGCCCTCTAGGTGCTTGCCTAGCAAAGTTTTGATTATTGGGGTTATCATTTCTAGACCTCTCATTCAAGGCATGGGCATATTCCATATCAAAATCACCTTCACAAGAAGGGCCATAATCAACATAAGACACATTATGCACCAAAGGACACACATTGGGCAAATGACCATAATCTTGACAATTATCGCAAAAAGAAGTGCCCGGAAGCATAGTGTCATAGGAACTCACCTTGCTCTTCCCCTTGGTGAGAAGAATAGCCGAAGGCGGTGGAATTGTTGATGGTGATGGTGGTTGACTTGGTGTGCTCTCTAGCTTTTCCAATCTCGAGCTAAGCTTTTCAATGATCCTAGCTTGCTCCATAGCATATACCGACCCTTTACCATCACCATTCCTATCCTTTCCATCATAGTCCCTTGCACCAACATGCCCAGCTTGATAATTTTGGACCACATCCTCAATTATCTCCTCAGTTTGATCTTCGGTCTTGTTCATGATGGGACCACCCGCCCTCGCATCTAGACTCGTCTTGGAGGTCGGGCTCAACCCCAAATAGAAGGTTTGGAGTAGCAACCACTTAGGGATCCCAGGGTGAGGGCATTCCCTTTGGTATTCTTTGAATCTGTCCCAAGCTTCAAAAAGCGATTCATCCCGCTTTTGCTCAAAGGATTGAATTTTGTGGCGATATTCTGCCGTCTTTCCATGAGAGTAAAACTTGCTAAAAAACGCTTTAGTCACCTTGTTCCAAGTTCGAAGTGAGTTTGGCTTGACCTCCTTGTCAAGCCAATCACTAGCTCGCCCTAGAAGAGAAAAACGGAATAGAGTCAACCGCACATAGTCCGAAGTCACACCATAGTGTTTGATTGTATCACAATAATGTTCGAATTGCTTTAGGTGCTCATGTGGTGACTCGTTGCTCTTCCCACAAAAAGGATGGCTTTGAACCAAGTTAATCAAAGAGGGTTTGATTTCGAAGTTATTTACATTAGTTGTGGGAGCTTGGATACCGCATGTTGCTTCAAATGCTCCCGGTATACCTAAATTCTTAACCGGGAGAGCCATGGTTACAAAGGCTTGCTCACTCTCTTCTTGTTCCACACCTACACTCAAGGATTCAAACCGGTTGTGACTTGATGAGAGAGTTCGAACGCGCCTTAATCTCCTTAATGTCCTCTCCAATTCAAGGTCAAGAGGGTGGAGAGACCTTTGACGTGCACGACCCCTATCAAGCATACAATATCCAAGAAAACGTGAGTATTGCAAAGGAAAAAAGAAAGCAAACAAGAATGCAATATTTTTGTATTTTTCTAATGGTAAACTAGTCTCAACAAAACTCAATAACAACGACCGTTCCGCGGCAACGGCGACATTTTGATAAGGCTATTTTCCGTCGTTAAAAAGAAAATCACCCAACCAAACAAAATTTATAAACCACTAACTAACCGACTATATGGACTATAGCGGAAAGTATAGGGATCGTCCCATAGAAACGGTGTGCATTGAGTCAAGGTGTTAAGCTAGTTTGGACAAAATTTGTTTTGAATTATATTCTAAGAAAACTAATTAAATGAATTATCAATATAGGGAAATGCTAGGGAGTCGGGGATAGCCTAGGGAATTGGGGGAAACGATCTAAACAATCAAGCAATCATGACCATGTAACGACTTAGTGCATAGGGGAATAGAATCGAATGACGTGCCCGCCACCTCTCGGATGGGGCACGCGAAGCGTCTAATCTATGGAAGAGCTTTCGCCTAATCCTAGACTAAACAACTTGCATATAATAGGAACTACTATTCACTTGCACAAATTAGGCTCACAATGTCTTGCCAAACCTAACATATGCAATCCAATCAAATCCAATCAAATAGCATTTGCAACTACCACTCAATTAGGCATGGATATACTATCACCAAATCAAATTTAATTACATCAATCAATCAACATTCAACCATCAATTTCCCTTAATTAAACCCCTAGATTCTCCCCTTTCCCTAACCTAAGACTAATCACTACACATGCTAGAAATTAGGAAATTCATGGATTCTAGGCAATCAATCATGTAATTGAAAGAGTAGAAAGAAGGAATCAAAGAGTAGAGCATTCAATTGCAAAGTCAATTAAAGAATTGAGAATCAATGCAACTAAAATCAAGGCAAAGAGGAATTCAAGAATCAAAAGAATTAAAGAACAATCAACAAAATAGCAAGAGCAAAGAGCTAAGGAACTGAATTAAAATTGCAAGAAATTGAAAGAGAGTTGAAGAAATTACAACTTGAAGCTTCAAAACAAAGGAGTTTCTCTCTCTAGAAATGATGAAAATGTATTTAGGAATTCTAAAAATGTTAATCTAAAATTGAATAATCTAAAATTAAAATGAAAAATCTATTTATAAGTTTCCCCAAATAGAAGCTTAAATTCGAAAATCAGCAGCCCGCGCAACTGTTCGGTCGCACATACCCTCTGTGCGATCGAACATAGAAAGCTTATTCGAGCAACCATTAAATCTTGTGCGAGCAAACGAAGCGAAGACGAACTCCTACGTCATGTGCGATCGAACAGAGAATCATGTTCGGTCGAATGAGCTTTTCTCGGCTCATGTCTTCTTCGTACTTCAATTTGGTCAAACAGCTAATCATGTGTGGGCGCACAAATTCCTGTGCGGTCGAACAAAATCATGTGCGGTCGTTTACCAAAATTGGGGCATTCTGTCTCCAAAATCTATTTTGTGCGACTGTTTTACAAAGCTCGATCGCACAAAAGGGCTTTTGTGCGATCGAACAAAAAGGGATGTTCGGTCGCACAAAGCTACATCTTCCAAGAGTCCACCAATTCAGCACTGTTCGGGCGCACGAACTCCTGTTCGGTCGCACACTCCCTGTTTTGTCTCAATTCTACTTGTTTCCATCATATTTTACCATAATCACCTATAAAGCACAAGATGGAAAGAAACTTATAAAAATCATACGAAAAGCTATAAAATCTATGAAAAAGCATAATAAACTAACATGAAATCCTAAGCGAAGAGCGACATAAATGTCGCTCATCAATAGTTCATGTTGTTGACTTTTAAAACTTCGATAAGTTTCCTTTCCCATTCAAGAAAGTTAGTCAAGTTTAACTCGACATCCAGTATTTCTGATGCTTTGATTGTTGTTTTAGACATTCTACATTTGGAAAGAATTTGCAATAAATAACCATTCATAATCTTTAATAACTTTGAAATAAATGCGATCATGCTATCATTAAAGCTATTAAACATTTCATTCATGCAAAATAAAACATGGTCCAAAATGAATGAAACGATTCTAAGACCCTAAAAGTCCTAAATTCTTAAGCAACTTTGGCATGTCATAAGTCTTTTAAGATTCTAGGTAAGAAAAACCTATTGCTAGTAATCTTCAAATTACTCTTGGTTTTTATTCCTTTGCCACAACATATGCCATTGTTGTTTGAGTTAAAACCACAATCAACGTGTTCCTTTGGGATACCTTACCATCTAAGTCTACTAAAATAGCACCTCGCTTTGGCGGAAACCTACTACCTTAGATCCTTAGATTTTTGTAAGTGCTTGATTTGGAAGGCAATTATAAACTCAATATTACTTTGGATCTAGTTGTTTCTATGTTGGTTCGATTATTTAGTGAACTAAATCCAATCGAGCATACAAACAACATTCATGTATAATATACATTCATTCACAATATATAGTGCATAAATTTAATTTTGGTGAACTAGTATGGCCCAAAACTTTATCTTGAAGCATCCAATCTTCCTTCACCTTGTTAGCTTGGCATCGTCTTGAACTTCATTCAAAAGCTAACTTAAAGTTCTAAATTTCCTAGAAATACTTGAATTAATTAAATAATTACATCAAAATTTCAATGGTACGTAGACCATATTTAAAACATTATATTCAAAGATAAAACGGTACACATACCGTATTTAACTATCCGAGATTGGCCATACTAGTCACCTTGAATACCTGCAATACATAAAATATATTTTCTATGCATTCATCCATTCGTATCCTAAAATGAATGGCCCAAATAAGTGCGCAAGTATTCACATAAAACGCGTCTCAATTCTGAATTATTAATCCTTAGAATTATCCTAATTAAAATTTAATTTAAATAAAATAATAGTTCCCTACGAAAATAATTAAGATTAATTATTTCATTTAATTTCATTAAATGGCTCGCACTTAAACCAATATTTTAATTTGGATAATTTAATTTTAAATATTTAAACTTACGGCCCAGCCTAAGTCAAATAAAATAAAATAAAATAAATCCACCATTAGCCATTTCATGCGAAAATTAAATTCAAACCCCAAACGAAGCAAAATAGCCAATTTGTGCAACATGGGCTAGGCTTGCGCCCAGCCCAATGCCGCCTAGTGCATTGCGTGCCACACGAGGCCTTGAGAAGCATCGCCCCTCCCCAGCATAGCACAGCGCACAGCCCACAGCTACACTACTATTGTTGCTGCTTCACTCGTCGCTGCTCGCAAGCCAAGGCCAGCGCTGCTGCCTTGCTTGCTCGTTGCTTCGTTGCTGAGCCAAGGCATCGCTGCTGCCTTGCCCGCTGCTGTGGCCAGTGCGCGCTGGCACACCCAGCTCGCTTGCTGGCCGCCTCGCGTTGCTCCGCCAAGCTGTGGGGTGCAGCGCACATGGAGTATCTTATTATGTTGTAGTTTATTTGTGAATTTGTGTGGATTTTCTATGTAGACTTCTATGTATGGATCTTCAATTTGTGTAATTTGGTGAATTTGAAGACTATGCAGTCAATTTGTTGACCTTGTTAAGTTGTTGTTTATTGAACTTTCAAGCTTGTATTCAAGTTGAAGACTATGCCAGTAGGGGTTTGTTGTATTATTTAAGCTTCACCTCTCCCCCCCCCCCCCATTTTTAGATAATTTGGTATTAAAAACAGGTGAAAATGATGCAGAATATTATTCGCAAAAATGGAAAAAGTATGCAGAAAATGAACCGGGTGCCCGGTATTGGAACCGGTACCAAAAATACAGGATCCGGTTAGTACCAGTTCCGGGACCAGTTTAGATTTCTCGGATCCGGTTCTAACCGGTTCCAGTTCCGGTTCCGTGACTTTTGACGAGTACCCGGTCTTGCTCACCCCTACGCCCAGCCGCACACCCTTTGTTCCGCGCCTTTGGCTCGTTCCATACGAGCCAATTAACCAAAAAAAATAATTTTAATTTTCACGAATCGTTATTTGCATGACGTTTTTTTTCTTAAATTAACAAAATTAATCGTTTTATTTTTCAAAAAATAACAAAGTGGGTGATTTAATTAATTTTTCAACAATCCAATATTGAGAATTTGATAAATCTTGGAAAACAAATTCAAATTTAACAAACGATCAATATCAACATAAATTTGAATATGTTTGATAATCCAATCCAAAATTTTAAATCGTTCTAAACATTTAAATTTTAGATTTTTATCAAATTTGGTTTAAGTGATGATTAAAATTAATGAATCTAATTAAAATTTTAATCCATAAATTTTAAAAAACTGCCACTTAACATGATATTATATTCCCTTTCCCGATTAAACAAAATTCCAGATCTAAATTATTTTTAAAATCAATTTACGATCTAAAAACAACCAATTTAGGGGAAAATAAAATTAGGGTTTATACTTAACATTTATAGCCGAAAATTTTAAAATATACCCAAGAACAGTAGGGAAAATTTTAACATAATTTTAAAATATACCCAAGAACAGTAGGGAAAATTTTCAATTAATTCCGAGTAGTTTAGGTCGAGTAATTAATTGAAAAACTTTCCAAAATTGTTAATTTAAAATTAACAAAAACGCCCAAAAACTCAAATTTCGGGGTCTGTTTTTGCGATTCTGATCACATGAGTTGATCTTAAAACGTTGTTTTCAATCAGATTAGGGTCAGAAAAATTGAATTTCCGACATTTTACGAATTCATAACATATTCTACGATCTATCCAATAATCTAGAAATATTTCGTAAATTCATGAAAAAATTCAGAAAAAAATTCGACAACATCACAAACATATTAAAATGCCAAAAAGTACTTTAAAATATATTTTTCTCATGATACCACTGTAGGGGAATACAGTTAAATACATATTAACGCATCGGAATAATCCCCAAAGCCAGGAAGCATGTATAAAGTACAGATTAAGCAGACTTACGTTTGTAGCGTGTTTTCCCTAGTTCAATGAATCACGAATACGAACAAGAACTCCAAATGTCGTTCCTCTACTTGGTTCACCAACACGTTCAGATCCGTCTTGAGATTCATAGCTTAGACGTCACTCAAGATATTTTAGCTTTTAGGGAAGACAGTTTGAATGGAGGCAAAAAGAGAATAGGGTTTCTCTTTTTTATTTAGGTTAAAACTGATGTACCTAAATTAGTTGTGTGTGTTGTATGGAAAAACATAAGGAGAGGTGAGGTGTTATAACCCTAAGGTTATAACATGACCGACCAATACACAAGGCCTCAACCGGCCAGCACAACGCACAAAGCCCACGAACAGCGCGCACAAAGCAACACAGCCATGGGCCTTGGGCCTTGCTGCTTACTTGCTGCCAGTGCTAGGGGTGAGCAAAAAAAACGGGTACCCGATACCGGACCCAGAACCGCTAGGAACCGCCTGGTCCGAATCCGGAACCGGACACGCTGGGACCGGTTCTGGTTCCTAAATATTGGAATTGGTTAGAACCGGTTTCGGTTCTTAGTTTTTCGGAAGCGGTACCCGGTGGGTACCCATTGGGATCGGTTCCAATACCGGGTACCCATTGGAACATGTTCCGGGACCGGGTACCCGGTACCAAATTATTTAATGACAGATCTAGTTCACACTTTTGGGCTAAATTCATAAGTCCAGCCCATACAATAAATTCTACCAAACTGTCGTTACTTTTCAATATCACTTCTCACATTCTCTCCTACTGTTTATTTTGCCTCCTCTAAAACCCTAAAAACTCTTAGTCTCTCTCCCTCTCATTTTAGATCTAAAACTTACCTTCTTGTGGCTTCCATGGTTCCATCACTCATATCTATAGAATTTGTAAATCTTCAAGTCTCAATTTAAGGTATGTTATTTATTATCTCTCGTAGCTTTGTCATTGTTTATATTTGTGCGTTCGTAATATTTCGTTTTAGTTAATTTGTTTTTTGTATTTGGTTTTCTTAATTTAACAGAAGGAAATTCTTCAAATTCGTCTTGGGCCACTAGGTATCTTGCTCTATTTATCTCTTCAATTTTGTTGTAATATTTTTTTGAATTAAAAATAAAATTCTGGGCAAAATATCGTACTTTGCAGATAATCAATGATATTATCCTAAAACTAATAAATTTGATCTTCTAAGAGGTTTTGCATAAGCGTTAATTTCCAACTACAAATTAATTCAAAAAATCAAAGAACCCTTTACCGATTAAAGTTCCACATATGTTGGTCACTGATAAAATGCGAAACTTACTTTGTTTGATTATAGCCATATTATCTCCCCATAAAGACGCGGCTTTGAATTTGGAATTTGAAGCATTTGGAAATGTTGGACTTGAAAACCCGACATTATGCCGCCATAGTTTTGAGGCTTTTGAAGTTAGATTTGGAACTTGATTTTGAAAGGTTTTGATTAGTGGTTTGAAACTTGAAAATCCAGCATTACTCCATCATGGAGTTGGACTTGAGACTTTAAACATAGAGTTTGGGGCTTGAAAGATTGAATTGGAAATCCGGCGTCAAGCCACCATAGATTTGAATTTGAGGTTTTGGATATAGGACTTGGACTTGCAACTTGGAATTTGAAAATCCGGCATTACGACGCCGTTTGGATTTTGAGACTTGAACTTGGAATTTTGAAAATCCGGTATTATAACGCCGTAAGATTGGGTTTTTGAATTTTGGATTTGGAATTTTGACTCGAAAATCCGGCATTATAACGTCGTTGGATTGGAATTTGAATTTGGCATATGGATTTTTGACTCGAATATTCGGCATTATAACGCTGTTGGATTGGAATTTGAATTTGTGCATGAGGCGTGTTTAGGGGTTTTGAATCAAATGAAGTGGCACTCCTATAAGACCCTAATCGGCAATTTTTAGATGCATGAGGTTTGAATGATGCTCCTAGGCGTTAGGTTTCCTAGTTGGAGGCTAATGGTTTTGGAAAAGCTATAACTCGAGGTTAGTCATTCACGCGTACAAAGACGCCCACACATTGCATAAATAACACGTTGTCACACTAGCATGAATATGAATGCGACATGCAAAGTTCTCAACCTAAGGTTGGTCTAAGTTTTGTATGATGCAAGTGGTCGACTTTGGGTTTCGAAAGGGTGCTTGACTAAGAGGCGGATCCGGCAACTTTTTCACCTCCTCATAGGGGACGTGTTGGTTGGCAGGCGACCTCCATACTTGACGTCAGGAACATCAAGAAAATGTCAAGATTCGGTAGGCGCGGAAATGGTCATACACTTTGGTCAGGAACCGTATGGAGAATCACCATTTTGTTGCCCCCGGGGCTAGCCCGAATGTAGAAACATTCATGTTGGGCAACGTAGAAATTCGTTTTGCACAAGTATGGTTTTCGAAAATATGCATGTAATGCTTAGAAATCACTATTGTATTTGACTATTGTACTTGAAAAGCTCGTTTTTCGGCATTCGTTCTCGAGGTTTTGGAGCATTCTTCGAAATTCAAAATCTGAACTGAACTCCCACTCGAACACATGGGGAGATTGGGCAGCCAGCCACTAGAAGCCACTGTACTGAAGGCTGACAGCAGCGCCTGGCGCAGGGCTTTGCGCCCAGCGCTACTGCTGGCATCCAGGACTTGAGCGTAGCAGTGGCAGACTGCTCATGGGCTGCTTCTATACTCGAATTTGAAATCAGAATTCCCTAGTTGAGTCGCCAGATTGTAGGGGGGTTTTTTTGTATATCCCTACGGGTTTTAAGATTTTGAATTTCGAAGGGGTCGCCACCAAAAATTTTTTAAGGGTCCGGTTTGGGAGGACCTTAGTATGACTCTTGTTGGATAAGGCATCGAATCTTAGAAACCGAATGGGTGAGATTCGGGCACGGGAACGAACCGCTTATTTGGCAAGCTTTTCAAGTACATTCGAATACAAGACAAGGATCATTTTCATGGAATCCTAATCATGACACTAAGTCGGTTGAAACATGCAATTAGAACATTGTATTTGCTACTTGAACGTGGTCACTTTGCTTTAAAGTTAATTAAGGGAACCTAAAGCCGGTTTATCCAAAATTATCTTTGTTAGGCGTGATGTAACATTTTGTATATTATTGAATTTAGCATGTGAGGTGATGAAAGCAATAAACATGTAAAGCATCATCACAAGAAACGAAGGAATTATTGAAATGCATACAAAACCACATGCATCACCTTAAAAAAGGTGAGTAAAGAGTGCGGAATTGAAATTGCAAAAATAAAGGTGCGATATTGAAAGTGCATTATTGAAATGCGATATTGAAACTGTGGTATTGAAAGTGCGATATTGAAATTGCGGTATTGAAAGTGCGGTATTGAAATGACAATATTGAAATTGTATTATTGTACTTGAGATCCGAACGCCAAACAACTACTTAATAATAAGTGTGCCTGACACGGATTCAATACTCTAGAAAATCTCAACTTTAGATGAGTTGCTCATCATAAAGCATCCTTGACTTTGATTATTGAAATAGAACTTGAGTATAGAACTTGAACATTGAAATTAGGAGACTTGGTTCTTAAAGATTAGACCTTTTAATGTGAAAAAGGCGTCACCTTTAATATGCTCCATAACTTGAAATTGATTCTAGTTTAAGGAGGAGTTGATCTCACTTAAACATCATTGAATATTGAAAATAGAACTTATATTTGAACATAGAAAGTTGGATATCCATATGTTCTAGTTTGAAAAAGGGTTTGCACTTTTCCAAACATCCTTGAACTTTGAAAAGATTTGTATTTTGTAAAATTGTATGGTGATTGTTGTAAAGGAGAAACTTTTCAAGTATGAAAACTCATCACTTCACTAATCATTTTCGAAAATAAAGCTTGACTCTTGTATATTGATATTGAAAGTGTTCTTAGAAAATCATTTGGGAAGAGATTCAAGAGTGAAAACCTCCCCAAAGATGGCACTTTTGGATATGCTTCCTAGTCAGTCATGAGCATGAACTCAAATGACCACATCATTGGAATTGTATTTTGGATTTAGAAATGTAGAAAAGTAGAAAACTTCATAATTATTTGATTAGGGATTCGGAATTACCTATTTAGGATTAGGTTTGTTTTCCGATTAGTGCTCCCAATTGCTTAGATATTTGAGGAATTTTAATGGAAATTGTAGATTTGAAACTTGAATTTTGTACTTGATTGTGAGAGGAAAATTGGAGATTACGACGTTGTATTATCAATTTGTCTCCCTATTTGGTGTAGAAATGAGGGTTTATATAAGAGATTAGGCGGCTAAACGCCAAGACACGCCAGCGCCCAACGCAGGTCCAGCTCCTGGCGCAGGTGATGTGTCCCAGGTTCGTCCAAAAAAGGACGATGACGTCGTCCTTTGGGTTTGTCTTGTAGTCTTATACCTTGTACGAGCTTGTACAATTTTGTCACATAGTATTGCTTGGAGGTTAAGGGTTGGGTTTGCGGTAAAAAACACTCCTTTTTCGTATTTCGTATTTTGTACTCGATTTTACGGGTCGGGGCCCGGCATGCTCGGTTTTATGGTTCGGCGCCCAATTTTGGGTTGCTTAGTGCCATTTCGACTAGAAACGACCTTGTAAAACCAATGGAGAGGTCCATTGGGTGAGATTATGTTTGGATTTTGAATATTATTTTTGGAAATTGAATTTTTTACCGAGTTCGGAAATGGGAACGGGCTCGGGGATGGGACTTTGGATTTTGGAATTTGGAATATACCTTAGCAATTGGGACTTCCGTACGGAGTTGCACCAACCACCTAGCAAGGATAGTAGTCTCGTCATCATCCCATTAGGGGAGACACAAATTAGGTGTCTACAACGTCCGACACAACACGACTTTCCTTAGTAAGTTCCATGCATGTCACACTACCCATTCAACACGAGGGTCTACATAGACCGACACGTACCCAGCTGACTAGCTCTGACTGTAGTAACGGTAAAAACTTTTAGATTTAGGTTCAATAAATCTTCTATTGTTTGATTAAATAATCGTTGATTGTGCTGTAAGAAAAAAAAAATAGCTCATTGTAGGGGGTTTTTTTTATGTAAATATGCTCTTTTCCCTACAAGGGGCGGTTTTTAGAAACCATTGTATTTTTGTATCTTGAAGGAGTCGCCACAAAACATTTTTAAAGGTCCCGTTTGGATAGACCAAGAGTGACTCGATTTTGGATAAGGCTTTGAATCTTCGAAACGGATGGGTGAGATCCGGGCACGGGAACGAGATGCTTATTCCGCGAGCTTTAGAAATTATTCAAGTACGTGGCATAACATTTTCGAAAATACCCTAGTTTAGACTATGTGGGTTTGAATTTAGAACAAATAGAATTTCTACTTTGTATGGTGGTCACTGTGCTTTAAAGTTAATTTAAGGGAACCTAAGATCGGTTTGTCCAAGAAATTATCTTTGTTAAGCGTGATGTAACCTTGCATTTTGTTGTATTTAGCATGTACGGTGATGAAATCAATAAAGCAACATCACAATAGTAAATAAGTGCGGAATTAGTAAATACAAGACCCCCTAGAGATGGACTAGGGAGTAGGTCCACATTGCCTAGAAGGACTAGGCAAGTAAAGTTGCGGAATTGAAAGTTCGGAATTGAAATGCGTTATTGAAAGTGCGGAATTGAAAGGTGCATAATTCAAATTGCAATATTGAAATTTGTACTTGGGCACATGAGATCCGAACGCCAAATGGCTACTTAAAAATAAGTGCGCTCGACACGAATTCATAGCCAAAAATCTCAACTTGGGAGAAGTTTCTCATCCCAAAGTATCCTAGATTTTGCATATAGAACTTGAACTTGAAAGTTTGAATCTTGAAATATTGAACTTGAAATACTTGAACTTGAACTTGAAATATTGAACTTGTACTTGAAATATTGAAGCTTAAGAGACTTGAATCTCAAAGATCGGGCATTTTAATGTTGAAAAGGTTAGATCTTTGATGTGCTCTTGCTTTGAAAGGATCCTAGTTTAGGGAAGTAGTCATGAGCAACCCTAAACATTATTGGATCTTGAAATTTGAAAACTTGAACTTGTATATTGAAAAATGGAGTCTTGAATCTCAAAACACTAAACCTTTAAAAGTTAGAAAGGTATCATCTTTGATTAATCCACACTTGAAAGTGATTCTAGTTCAAAGAAGTGATTACAAACAACTTTAAACATCCTTGAATCTTGAAAGTTTGCATTTTTGTATTTTGAAAAGTTTGGATTTTGAAAAGATGTATGATTGTTGCAAGTGACACTTTTAGTAGTAAAAATGCCAACTTGCTAATCATTTTTGAAATAGGAAAATCAAAGAAACGTGATTGAATATGGTGGGATTCGGAATTACCTATTTAGGTTTAGGCAAGAATTCCTTTTAGAGCTCCCAATTGCTTAGAACTTGAAAATTGTATGTGTTTTTGAGGGATTTTTTGATTTGGATTTGAGGCGTAATTTTGGTATTACGACGTTGTATCTTGAATCTGCCTCCCTTAATGCTTGGAATTAGGGGGTATTTATAGGGGAAATAGCTGCTAAACGCCAGCCATTGCCAGCGCAGCACGCCGAAGCAGCGCCCAGCGCTGGTGACGTGGCGTGAATGCCGCCAAAACAAGGACGCGGGCTCCGTCCTTGATTTGTCTTGTATTGATGTACCTTCGTATGAATAGTACGATGTTTGGCACGTAGTGTTTGCTTGGGGGTTAAGACTTTATTTTTCTTCTAAAAACATGTCGTTCCGGGTTTTTACTTTCGGTTTTATGGGACGAGGCCCGGCTTGCTCGGTTTTGTGGGTCGGCGCCCGAATTTGACTTGCCTTATATCATTTTGAGTGGAAAAGGCTTAGTAAAACCAATGGAATGGTCTACTAGATGAGATTGTACTTGGATTTTGAAATTGGTTTTTGAAATTTGTATTTTGTACCGAGTTCCAGAAGGGGAACGGCCTCGGGGATTGGATTTTGGCTCTTGTATTTTGGAGATATTCTTAGCAATTGGGATTTCAGAACGGAGTTTCTCCAACCGCCTAGTAAGGATAATGGTATCGTCATCATCCCAGAGGGGAGACACGATTTAGGTGTCTACAAAAGCCCCCACTTTGACTAAGCGTTTAGTTAGGAAAGCGCTAGTCAAAGTACTCGACTTGGGACGGAGAATGGACAAGACGTTCTGCGATCAAGACCATTCTTTGTACACCGGTACCTGCAAAAAACAGGCGTTAGAAAAAAAAGATAGAGTCTACCTCCGTGCGGTTGTGATGACTCCGAGTTGTACTTGTACTGTACGTCCTTCCGCCTTTGGTTCGGGACGGAGCTTGGGATCGAAAATTTGAATTCTTTAATCTTGAATTTTTGAATCTTGAATTTTTGAATTTTGAAAACCCGTAGTTGATCCGTTGGGGATGTGCTTCACTGGGGATAAGAGCTTTTTATTGGCCCTTAAGATTTTGAAATTTCGGCTGACTTTCCTGGAGCTTGGTTCCGTTGGGAGTCGAACGCCTGAGTCGTTGTATTTTTTGGACTTTGTATTCTTTAAATGCTCATCTGTTTGTGCTTGGAGATACGGGTGTATACCCGTATTTTCGAAGGATGGCCCGATTTGACGTTTTATGCTTGGTGCGGAAGACCGTAGCAGTAAAGGACGTGCAATCAGCACGGGAGACCGCGCGCTGCTTATTCCTGCACATGCAGCAGGCAGCGCCCAGCGCGGAGCTCGGCGTCAGGTGCGGGGCTGAGCTATAAAAGCTCCCCTTACCGTGCCATTTTTGAGGCACACTCTTGAATTCTTTGTTCTTCTCTCTCAAAGGTCGATTATCCTCTCCCCTTGGTCTTGTTCTTGCCTTGTCCATGTAAGTATTTCATGTTTTTGCTTATGAAATAATCTCTAGGATTACATGTAGCTTTGAACTTTCTTGTACTTTGGAATGATGCTTGTATGCTTAAGCTTCTTGAATTTTGTTGAGAATTGTTTGATAGCCACTTGAACTGAAACTGTTGGAACTTGTAGATTTGAACTTTTGAAAATTTTCTTGAATCTTGGTATTTGTAGATAGTGGTCTCACTGGTGACCTTGCGGGGTCTCGGGAGAGAATAGGCTAGGATGCCTAGATGTTGTTTGTAGAGTTTTGGAATGATGGCTTCGGTATGGGTAGCCTAGGCATTGGTGTTGAACTTGTATACCTGCTTTGGCGTGGATAGCCTAAGCGTTGGTGTAGAACTCGTATTTTGAACTGGAGGTCCCTGACTGAATTTGTACTGCCACTAGGGATTTTTGAATTTTTGACTTTGCACAGGCTAGTATAGGATAGCCTCTGAACTTTGATTTTTGCACGGGCTAGTATAGGATAGCCCCCAGTTTAGAATTTTGACACTTTGTACTCTGCTTGATTTAGTATGCTCGTCATACTCGGAGGAAGATTGCCGAATCTTCGGTGGTTCGAGCTGCTGAGGAGGACGCTTTGGACGATGAAGCGGCTGCGGTAAACGCGCCAGAAGGGGGTATGGTTCCCCAGAGAGCACCCGCTTTTGTCGGTACTGGCTGGAGTCCTTCCGATCTGGTGTTTCGACCGGAGTTTCACTTGTCTCAGCAGCCTCGCGCTGGTTTGGTGAGTCTTATATTGTGCTTTGAATTTGTATCTTGTACTTGCATAGGTTTTGAGCTGATTCGTTCATCTGTAGCCCGATGGAGAGCCGTTTCGCACCTTTTGGTCCTTGGCGGAGCTTCAGAAGGCTTTCCAAGTCATCCGTGCTGACGAGGAGGCTATGGAGATCTGGTTGCAAGCGGGCCTGGTCGATTTTTGGCGTGCCATGGGAGATACTCCGAGGAGAACGGGGATCAAACCCCGGCTACATGCTTTGCTGGAGCGGTGGTGGGATACCACCAACACTTTTCATATGGAATGGGGGGAGATCACCATTACCCCTTTTGAGTTTGCCATGATTACGGATCTTCCTTTTTCTGAGAGGAACGTGACCTTCGATTCGGAGCTAGCGTGGGGCTCGGCCGCTGCCAGGGACTTGCTCGGCTCTGTTGTTGACTTGTCAGATGACGACACCCATGCTTCCGTGACGGGGATTATGGATGCTATCCGTAGTGTGGGTGTGTCCGTAAAGCAGAGGTCTTAGCTTTGATGAGTAGGGTGGTGGCCCCGAGTAGGAACAGTCGGGTGCACATTAGATTCCTGTCAGCTTTGCAAGACTTGAGGGCTGTTTCGAGCTACAGCTGGGGTGGTCTGGCATATAGCCACCCCTTGTATTGCGCCGAAGAGTGAGCCGAGCATTGCTGCTCCGTGGAGTGTGCTGGAGGTATTTAAGACTCCTTGTACTTTGTGCCTTGTACTTGTATGTTTGTATTTTTAACTTGACTGATGTTTTGCTTGCTTTCTTGAAAGATTTGGATGTACGAGCACTTTCCGACTTTAGCGTCGGTCCGCACTGGAGATACGGCTTACCCGTATGCTGCCTCTTGGATAGGAGGGGTGCGCAGGAGGGTGCCTCTGGCGGCCTCCCGCAGACCTTGGAGAGTTCTACCTGCTGATTAGGTAATATTTTTGTACTATTTTGCTCTTTTGTATGTTGTCTGCTTTGCAGGTGGTGTGGCGTCCTTTTGCTGACGCGCCTGTATCTGCCTCGGCTGCTCGTGCCCATTTCTTGTCTGGACGGCGGGTTTTTCTCCCAGGGATGTATCGCCACATGTGGTATCTGGGGGAGCGAGTGTCCCTTCAGCACAGTTCGGGGAATAGGTTTGTCCCAAAGGACCCACCGGAGTCCATGCTGGCGCCGGATGAAGAGCTTGCCCGGCTCTATGTGAATGCTAGGGGCGATGCTGTTTGCCGTTCTTGGAGGGACTTTGCACCAAGGAAGGGCAGCTATGACGACTTCTTGAGGAGGTTGGCTCCACCAGTACGCTTCGTACTGCCGGTGAGTTCTTAAACTTTGTATCTTGTATTCTTGTATCATTGTATGAATGTTTGTAGGAGGATGAGGTTGATCCTGAGGACATTCCCTATGCTGATAGGGTCATCCGCTATGAGAACTCGGACGGGGAACATGTGGAGGTGACCATCCCTGTAGCTTCTCCTCCGCACCGGAGATCGTATGATGATGTACCCGAGCATTATGCAGCTGTAAGTACTGTTGCATTTTCTTGAAACTGATTGTAATCTTGTATCTGGGAATTTGATCTTGAATTTTGTATGCAGGCGCCTTGGGTGAGAGTGCGCCTCCGAATGCTTGTGATTGATTCTTTGAAGAGGCATTGTGCCAAGGTGACCCAAAAGCTTTCTGGCTGGGACAGAGAGGTGCTTTTCTTGATTTTGAAATTTGTATTCTGGAAACTCGAACTTGGATGCCTGATTATTGAAATTTGTATAGGAGCGTCGTCGAGGCCGCAGAGGTTCCGTTGATAGGGAGCCCCAGGTGGAGAATTCCTCGAGGCAGGAGGGACCGAGCTTGGACCTAGGACAGGGGTCCAGTGCTGGTACTCATCAGAGGCACTCGGATGCTGATTGGGGAGTTGCCCCTTTTGTATATGCTGATCCTACCAGGCATTCCTTTCGGGGTGCAAGCAGTTCGAGGCCTTTTGTTCCACCTCCCGGTTACTATTTCGGAGTGAGCGGTCTTTAGCCTTGGAGTGCAGATCCTTGGACTTGCTGGCAGGAGATGGAAAGGATGCGTCGAACGAAGATGTTCGAGGCACAGCGCCAGTTCATGGCGATGCAGCAGCCTTATCGGTACCCTTCCCCTCAGCAGGGACCCTATCGTTCTCCCGGTACTCTTCGTATCTCGGAGCAGGATCCTGGTACCCCTGGGACAAAGCTGGATCGGCATTTGGAGCGCCTTTGGAGGCGGAACAGGAACAAGGAGCCCATGTGTTTTGGGCAAATTCGACTTAGAGATGAACTTGCCTTGATGAAGGTGCTGGGGTGACCCGGGCAGCCGTCGTGGCGACAATTGTTGCCGATGTTCCCGCAGAGGATGGTCGAATTGGAGGTGGCGGAAGCCAACTCCGGTTAGAGCGGGGCGGATTCGGTAGCGGGTCGAATTCGCGGATCTGTTCGAGGACAGGGCCTCCAGGTTCGCCAAAGGGTACGTGGAGGGGATGGTCTGGAGCAGCGTCAAGATCCAAGCGGCGGTTTAACCCGGAGGTGTCTCGCCGGTACTGGAACCTGGATCCGGTGGCGATGGAGGCGGTGGATCTGACTTGGGAGTGCAACGCTTCATTCTCTTTTTTGGAGGATGTTGATGCGCTGCTCCATGGCTTCGAAGCGACGAGTAATGTCGTCGGATGAGCTAGCATTTCCGGCCATGGTGATTGGAATGGTATTATCGAGCTGCTTTTGATTGTCAGCCCCACGGTGGGCACCAAATTGTTTTGGGAAAATTCGACTTAGAGACGAACTTGCCTTGATGAAGGTGCTAACAATCGATCGAGCTAGATAATTAAAAATGGTTAGAGGAAGTTGTAATAGCATAGGATAATCGTAGGTTTATTGCTTGGAAATCATGTATGTAAAATAGACAAGACTAAGCCATTTTATAGGCATTTACAATGAAAGTGTAACGTTTATGCTTAATTGCTCATAATTAGATAATAAATGCGTAATGAAGGCCGACTTCATCAAGGGTTTGTAACGTTCGTTTTGAGCCCAGCAATTGGGAGTAATGTTCGAATAATGCCACCTCGCGTCTTGCTGGCAGCCACGTATGCAACGCTTGCCACGTATGCCCACGTCACCGGCCAAGAGGGTATTTTCCCCCCTAACAATTGTCCCCAAACCCATTTTGAATTTATTCCGGGAACTTTAAAAAGGAAAAATGGGTTTCAAGGAAGGAAAATGGAAACCGCCCCTTAACCTCCCCAACGCTGACGGCGTTAGAGACATGATGACTTTTGCCTTGGAAAGACCAACCGTTCATCTGCGCCAATAAATAAGACTGCGCTTCCAACCATCCGCAATCACTTCTGCAATCTCTCTCTTCTCTTTCCCAGGAAAAACGACCGGCACTCTATCTCTCTCCTCTTTCCAGGTAACTGCTCGGCTTCCATCTTCTTCTTTCCTTCTTTCTTTCTTCGATTTTCTCTATGTCTCATCGAATGGGAACGAAATCCACCTGCGCGAAGAACAAGAGAGTGGTGGTGGAGTGCGATCTAGTTGAGGGGCCAATCTTCAGCCCTACCCACATTCTGGACAAGAAGAATGCTCGGCCGGCCACTTGGGGGAAGCAGGATGTGGAGGCGCTCAGGGAGGAGTGTGGTTTTCCTCCGTCGGCGGTAATTCGGTTGCCGCAGCCCGACGAACGGGCCGATTGGGTATTGTAGACACCTACTTTTGTCCCCATTCCCGCAAGGGAAAGGTTCGATGATGAAGACGTAAATCTCCACTTGACAACGCATCTCCTATAAAATAAACGAATCTCGATTCCCCATTTCATTTCACCTGAAACCTGCTATTTATGGAAACCTGCTAAAAATAGTAACTGCCGTAAAAGGTAGCTTCTAAAAGTGGCAAATCATAAAAGATAGAAACCTGTCTGAATTAGGTGTTGCATTCCAACATAAATCCTAAATGAGATAGAAAACCGCGAGAATCCTATTCCTAATAGGGTTCGGAAATAAGAGTTACGTATTAATTTAAATCCTAACGAGCCTAGAGTTCGTAACGGGCCCAGACGCATTCTGTCACAAATTGATACGCGCTAAGAGACTCAAATTGATCTCAAACTCTACGGATTTTAGAATCCGAATCTGACTAAACAAAAACTGCCCAGACCCTATTTTTCAACGCCTGGGCGCTGAAAATACCTGGGTACGTTTCTTTTCCTAATTCTTTGTGGATTAGAACTCTGCAATTCTATCTTTCCACGAACTCTTCCCTATAAATAGACCCCTAGTTTCGACGTGAAACAACACACAACAACACATAATATATTCTGAGTATTGACTCTAAACCCCTTAGCCTAAGCCTCTCGCTGCGAAACTGTTCACGCGTTCTGTCGCAATCGATCCATAAATCGAACAGAACGCATCCTGTCCCATAATCGAGATTCGTTAAATAAAAAGGAGAAATAGCAAAGTCAAAGTGGTTAGTTTTCTGAGAACCCTGACGCACCTTTCAAGGGTGCGTCGTAATGTGTCCCTTTTCGATGATTTAACTGCTTTCCTCGCCCTTTTTATGAACTGTTAAACTAACCTAATATGATTGTTCTATCACGCCTAATAAATATAATATTTTTGGGAAATCGGATTATCATGCTAGGTCCCTTAATGATATTTAAATCAGATGATCACGATCGAATTAGTATTATATGCTGCATATTGCTAAAATCAATTCATATTAGTTTAATAGTTAACGCATGTCCCTTCAATTATTTATGCTGAGCTAGTAAGGATATCCTGCCTCTGGAGTTATCGACGAGCGAATTACTCCTCTCGGTAGTTACAGTCCCCCGAACCCTCAATCTCTACCTTGCGGGTGTATATTGAGAGATCCCCACACCATGGATCACAAGGGAACCTACGGCCATCGTGGTCAAACATAATTGCACTCCCTTTATGTCACGATAACCGGGTTTTGTCAGTTTTTCTCATTGTCGTTAAAAACTGAATGGCGAATCCTATATTACTAGTCAATTGGGTGTATACTCACAGGAAATCCAATTACACTTGATTGAATAAAAAGAATCGTCACACCCACGAGGGACAGGTCACGCATTAGCCTCGCGCTTTTTCGACCCCCTCACAGTGGCGACTCCACTGGGGATAGTGAAGGAAATACTCGTGCTTGTAGGTAATCAAAATAGCCGAAGGGTGAAACGATCCTACCCCGCGTTTATTTCCCCATCAAGTTGGGACGACCTGAAATCAGCATATTAATGTGAACGGGCAGAACATCATAACGAATCTCGACGCCCTCGGGAGTTAGGACTAAGGATACCTTTTTTCGCCAATAGGGGGGTGCATACGCCGCGCATGTTTCCCACTCGGTACTTGTGAAGGTAGTACACCTATCCCGAACCCAATCGCTCGCCCATTAGGTCCCTCTCGCCTGCATGCCCCCTTGGCTTGCACTTGCGGGTTGGCCTCTTGAGAGAAATTCGTCTGTTGAAGACACTACCTCGACCGGGGCATGTGTTGGATCTACGATAGAAGCCGTACCAAGCCAGGCGCAAATAAACTACCCATAGAAGCCTATCATAAACTACGTGGCATATTTAATTTCCAAATCCATGTTTGTAATGTAGTTATGTGTAGCGAAATATGTGATTGTGTGTGACAAACTATCCTAGAAAACCAACGACCTTAAAAATTGCCCAAACATTCATAGACTAATTTGCCAAAGAGTTATACCGAAATACGTGTTCCGCAAACCCGAGTGATCGCCACAAAAATAAGCGACGCTCGGGATGGCCGTAACGAATCCCACAAACGCTGCACAACGCGTAAAGGACGTTATTAGGCAAGCACGTAAAATCGAAGTCGCATAAACAAAAGTAGACGCAAACAGAAAACGAGAACCAGCCAGGGACGCACTTTCAACGCCCCTGGCTGGGCGCCAAAATTTCTCACGCCCACTGCTGGGCGCTGAAGTTGCTGCCTGGCCTTTTGGTCAGGCACAGCAGCCTCGGTGCCCGCGCATAAAAAAAATATACGTAGCAAAAAAAAACTTTTCATAAAAATTGCTGCAAGGGCGTATGAAAAAGCACTCGATTCTAAAAGCGACTTGTAAAAAAATAAAATAACTCTTTGTATCGTTGTTAGGCCTCCTACGACGACAATGCTCGGCACCAAAAACCGAACATGCTAATTAAATGACCTTGAATGTCACATGGGCAAAATATTCAAAAAATAATGTTCAAATAGAGTCTTCAAGGAAATATAATGTTCAAATAAAAAATAAATAAATCCGAGTCTAGACTAGGCTATGCCAAAAGTACAATCCAAATCCTAAGTCTTAGTTGTCTTATCCATAGAATCGGTCCTAATGCTTGGTGTCGTTCTGCAAGTTAAAAGGTTAAAACATATTGAATCTCCCGTCCTAACATTTAAATCAATAAGCACCCATATGTAATTGTCATCCCTTGCTAAGAGTCCACGGCCTCAATACTCTCTCTCACCAATAAAAAGAATATATATTATAGTATTTGCAAAATAAAAACGGTCACATTCTGGAAATCATTCCCCCATAGTCGCACAACCCCCAAAGTGAACCTAAGGTGTTAATACCATTGGCAAAGAAAAAATTAATGGCCCCAAGGCTTATAATCACATTGGGTCACGACTATCATAGTCCTCTCGAGTCACTCGCTCCTTGAAATACTACTAAGTACGGACTAAAAGATTTTCCATGCATGCAACATGACCAACCATGAAAATACCCAAATCGGCATACCATAAGGCTACCATTGGGTAAAGCAATACACACTAAGAGAGAAGCCGCACTAATGATTCTAGCCTTGCAAAAATAAAAATTCGATCTCCCCAACTAACTACCTTGCCAACATTAAGCAAAATGGCGCTTGACAAATGAACACCCAAGGGTTAAAATCTAAAGTGTCAACCAACGAAAGTTATGGTCCAATTAGCCTAAGTCTGAGAGTCGCTTGGTCAAGTGTTATAGGCTTACGCCATGTCATTATTTTGAGTCTAGGCCACCTCCTTGTATTCATACACGGGTTATAATTAGAAAGATTAATGAAAGTTTGAGTCTAAATCACAACTTCCAATTAAATCCCAGAAATTGGAATCTGAAAGGAAGCAAAAAATTATTTTCGATGTAATTCTTTCGTTAAAATTCAATAAGGTAAAAACAACATTTTGAATCTATTTGCACATTTTAAGACACGATCTATTTGCACATTTTAAGACACGATCTATTTGCACATTTTAAGAAACGACTAAATACGCTTGCAAAGTAAGACAATTTAAAGGTCCACCCTAGGCCTACTAAAATTAAAGGTCCACTATAGGCCTACCAAACGAGGCTCACTCAGTCTCGCCTCGTGACTCAAAGACCACAACCATCTACCTTTTAGCCCAAATTAAAAATTTGAAGGATTTATGTTGGGGAGAAATCCCAAGCAAAAGAAAAAAGGGAAAGAGAAAAGGGAGAGCGAAAAGAGCCATGAAATACTTAGCCCATACCTCTCAAAGTGCGAAATCTACCCAAGTAAACGAAGGAAAAGAAGTTAGTCAACCAATCCAAATCATAAAATTCTACGATGTCTACCCTTTCCAATCCTTATGCTCTTAGACGCCTTCGCTCTGGGGTCCCTGTTCAGCTCATTTAACCTATCCATGTTCTCATTGCCATGACACAAGAAACCATTACCTCGACTCTTGTTCTTGAACTCGTTGTCAACCGCACACCACGCACGGCCATTGGCACGTGCGTCATACCCCTTAACCTGCTCTTATACCACCAATAGCATAATGACCATATAACTTGTGTGGATACATCCTGTTGATATACCCTTGAGCCGTCCCCATGCTATTCATTGGCCTTGGTAGAAGTAATCCTCATGCTCGACTAATACCTATACAACTTATCCTATCTCATTCAACCCGTCTTTCAAGCCGTCTTGAGTCACGAATAAGAAAAAGAAGACAAATGAAAAGTACATTCTACACTTAACGCTTCACAAAAATAATGAAAAAAAAATATACTTTGCAAAGCGCCTTTAAAGTTCGTCTAAAAAAGGGAAAAGAAGCATTTAGCGCACCAAAAAAAATCCGCCCAGAATTAATTTTCAGCGCCCACAGCTGGGCGCCGAAATCTTTAGCGCCCCAGCCTGGGCGCTGAATCTCTCTGCCTGCCAAATTTTGTCCAAAAGTGCTCGTCATTTTATCCGCACATACACGGAAAAATAACGAACACTTGGGGGGGTACATCACGTATTCAGATATACGTACCTCCAAAAAAAAAATACATGTACTCAAAAAATACAAAACAAATTTTTGGCTTACGGCAAGGCAGCAGATTATTAAAATAATAATTAACTTCACTTATTCTACCGTTTCAAATAATATGTTTCCACCTCAGTACATACTTGTTTAAAATCGGCATTCTATGAAACCATTTTCTAGGCTAAGAACTACGCAAGACCTGATTCCAAATTAAATCTATTTAAGGCGGATACGTAAGCAATCCATGATTCGGTCCAACCAATTTGCAAAAATATTAAAGCCTATAGAAAAACAAGAATAAGAAATAAAGTCCCTTATTGAAATTTAATTACTTGCAACCCAAGTCGACAGAAAAATCCAAGTCACCAAGATGCCAAAATTAATGAGCACACATCGAAAAATAATAAGGGCACGTACCCTTGCCAGAAGGAGCACTCACACTCCTAGGCACTTAGCCAAGACTAAAAAAAAATCGGCATGCCTCAATTGAATGGGGGCTAGCGCAAGCGTCCATGACCTCTAAAGTACTCGACTTGACCCTCCCTAAAGCGAACTAACTCACTTAAAGACCTTCTTTCACCACTAGACACAGTCATGATCGCCAACAAGTAGTAAGGGCAGTAAGCTTGCAATAAAGAGGATTGTTCTACGGCATCGCCCCATCGTTCCTTCGAACTCAGGGTACCCGTTCATGGTAATTCAAATGCTTGCTAATCCCCTTTGAAAAAAAAAAAAAAAAATGGTACATTGTCAATAGGACTTAGCACTTAACCAAGGCTCACCCTACTCAGGAATATGACACGGGCATCTAAAATCGAAATCTAAAAGCATCATTAATGGGAAGACATAACAGCAACTGGGGGCTAAAAAGTGAAATGAAAGAGCTAGGGAAAGAACTAAGCATACCTTGACCTTTTGTGCAGACATACACCAAGTAAGTCTAAGTCAATTTGAAAACGGTTTATATTCCCGCAATTCTGGAAAAGATGGCCCGAAAAGCCTAAAAGCATATGCCAAATGGGCACAAGTATATCTTGACGCCTGCACCCTGGCTTCCAGCAAATCCTTAGACAGCATTCCAAAAATCGTAACAGTATTTTGATTCACTCATGTAATCTTGTACGAACCCTTCTATAAGTCAACTTACTTAGGACACCTCGGATTGTACACAGTAGGACTCGGATTTTAAATAATTTTCAAATAATTTTCAAAGACTTTTTCGAACATAATAAAGAGTCGTTGGTTTAATCTAAGTATACGGTATTGCAAGTGTGTCAAAAGATTTCTAAATATGATTATGGGTAAAGAAAGGCACCTAGCTATTGGTCAAGGCACACTTCGACATGTGACTACCTTGACCATGGCAATGTCGCACAATACGACATTTACAAGAGAAGTAGCAAAATCACTACTCGAACGTACCTTGCACTAAACGAGTCTGGTTCAAACTATTCATGATCCGCGTCACCATGAATGCATAAAGACGTATGCAAAGCATTATAGCACCAAGCCAATCCCGTAGCTACAATTGGGGGCTTGAGAAAAACACTCTAAAAATGCTCGAAATGACGATTTTATCGCAAATTCTCGACGCTAACGCTATACATAGGGGCACAATCCTAAGATTAAATTGTAAAAAACAAACCTTAGAATGGCTACAAACCCTCCCAAATTCTAAGCACTACTTAGAATATATAAAGTCACCCCACTAACAAGGGTAACTGAAAATCACGAGTCACCAAAACTCCGATCAAACCACTGCACATAACGCTCGCCCTATAAAACGCCCGTTACACAGTCTACATCGTTCCAATCCTTATGCAAAAGAAAAAAATACTGTCAAAGTTCTGCCCAGAAATAATTTTCAACGCCCAGAGTTGGGCGCTGAACCTTTCTGCTAGCCAAGTTTTGCCCAGATATAAAAATAAAAATAAAACACATATGAATCCTCGCATCGAACGAAGTGATAAGCCGTGCAAACCCACGCGGAAGGTGCTACACTTGTTCGAACACCTGAACGAGGCGTGATGAAAGTACTCCAATGCAAAAAAATAATAATATCCCAACACCTGGAGGAATGTTCTAAGACACGCCGTTAGGCCACACAAGCCTACGTCGCACCATAAGTTCAACCGTCCCACGGTACAAGTCTAAAAGAAGAGTAAGGCATATTGCAGGCACGACCAAGAACACGGCAAAGACTACTTATCGCCCAAATTCAAAATGCAAGCCACACGACTTCTACATTAAGGATTAAAGGTAGCAAAATATTACCTACCACGGAAGGGATAGCTCGCACCTAAACGAGCGGAACCCCAAGGCATCTTTCTCGAAAGAACCTACAAAAATCGTACGCCAAAAGGAAAGCATCCCAACATGCATACTTGGGGGCTCCAAGCTACGAAACAACCATAGCAAAGTAAATAAAAAATCTCGAAGCAAATGTTTGAACAAACGAAAGGGCACGATGTTTGAGCCCACTTCTGGAATGGGCCTGAACCCTATCAAGCTTCTAAGCAAACTATTCAAAATCAGTCGTTGCTCAAAAAAAATGAAACAATTCAAGTAATCTAATTAATGGACCGCACACAACGGCCATTCTATGAACGCTCGTTCGCACATACATATCATCATTCACGAACACGTTCAAAAAATATAAGGGCGATCAAAGTCTTACACCTCAAGGTATGTTCCTCGGGCCATATAGACTCGCCCAACTATCGCAATAACTGTACGCCTTAAGAGCAACAGTTCCTTAAAATAATCGCCCCAAAGCAACAAGCACCGTAGTCCACCAATCGGCTACGGCTTCTCAAGAAAACCATCACGTTCTAAAAACAAAGAAAAAAACAAAAGAAGAGAGAATACATAGAACTTCCAAGTGAAATAAGCGAATGAACAAGAGGCCAACTGTGTCATCAAAAGACCATCCCAAACAACACTTTCAGCGCCCCACCTGGGCGTGAATTATTTCAACGCCCAGGCCTGGGCGCCGAAAATAAGTCCAGGCTCAAAAAAGGCCCTAACTTCTAGTGGGCCCTGCCGCATCCATTCGACTCGAAAATTGCCGGTTCCTTTACTGGAAGTCGCCCCCCACGGCTTCGCTAAAATAGCACACTACTATAGGAGGTCGCTCGCACATACGAGCGTGACCCCAAACATGATTACAAGATACAAAAAAAACAACAACCGACGAGCCCCAACGCTTGGGGGCTCGCAAAAAATGGACTCCAACAAGGAGCGCGCAATCAAAATCACATTCCCAGACTGCACCACGCACCATATCATGTTTGGATATCTCAAAAAATATATTGTTAAATATACACAGTGTGGACCCACTTATAGGACACATCTAATCGGGAAATATTACGACCCACCAACAGGTTGTAATCACCGAAGGCTCTTCTTCATAGGCAAAATAAGAAATTCAAAATGGGCTCGCCCACCCTCTGCGGGCGGGGTCTGCGTCACTAGCCGCGCAGGTCCTCAGTTTTTCGAAGAATAAAAGTCTTCAAATTTAAAACAGGCTCACCATCTTCAGCTGGCGGGGTCTACGGCACAAACCACGTAGGTCCTTATTTTCAAAAAAAATAAAACAAAATAAAATTTCAAACAGATTCGTCCACTTCTATCGGACGGGGGGTCCACCCTCAGCAGACAGGCTCGCCATCTTCAGCCGGCGGAGTCTACGTCACAAACCGCGTAGGTCCTTATTTTCAAAAACATCAAACAGATTCGTCCACTTCTTTCGGACGGGGGGTCCACCCTCTGCGACAGGCTCGCCATCTTCAGCCGGTGGGGTCTACGTCACAAACCGCGTGGGTCCTTATTTTCAAAAACATCAAACAGATTCGTCCACTTCTATCGGACGGGGGGTCCACCCTCAGCGGACAGGCTCGCCATCTTCAGCCGGCGGGGTCTACGTCACAAACCGCGTAGGTCCTTATTTTCAAAAACATCAAACCGATTCGTCCACTTCTATCGGACGGGGGGTCCACCCTCAGAGGACAGGCTCGCCCACCTTCAGCGGGCGGGGTCTGCGTCACTAACAGCGCAGGCCCTTAGTCGCTGCAGCGATAACTTTTATTGGTTTTCCCTTTTTCCAAAAATTAAAGGATTGGTTTGTTGGATTTTCCTTCGTTTTACATCCTATAAAAACAAGGAGGTTTTCTCGTTTAGCTAGCCCTGAAAATGAGAATCTTTAAAAACGTTTTACCTCGTGATTGGGCTTGGCCAGGCCCAATTACACTTTAGAGCTTTAATTTCGAAAACATCTGTAGTTACTCCCAATGACAAAGTGAGGGAGTTTCTACGCATCTTTAGATCCTTCCAATGACAAAGTGAGGAAGTTTCTATACTATCAGTTGACAAATCCCAATGACACGTGAGGGATATGTCGACACTTCAAGTGATGACCCTTAAGTCAAATGTTATCACTCGGGGGCTCGTGAGACCCTCGCAAAATAGGTCACATACACCATGGCTTGTGTGATGCACTCCGTCTAATACTTTGACCATCGTCTTACTCCAAGACTCAGTCAAAGTGGGGGCTAACTGTAGACACCTACTTTTGTCCCCATTCCCGCAAGGGAAAGGTTCGATGATGAAGACGTAAATCTCCACTTGACAACGCATCTCCTATAAAATAAACGAATCTCGATTCCCCATTTCATTTCACCCGAAACCTGCTATTTATGGAAACCTGCTAAAAATAGTAACTGCCGTAAAAGGTAGCTTCTAAAAGTGGCAAATCATAAAAGATAGAAACCTGTCAGAATTAGGTGTTGCATTCCAACATAAATCCTAAATGAGATAGAAAACCGCGAGAATCCTTCCTAATAGGGTTCGGAAATAAGAGTTACGTATTAATTTAAATCCTAACGAGCCTAGAGTTCGTAACGGGCCCAGACGCATTCCGTCACAAATTAATACGCGCTAAGAGACTCAAATTGATCTCAAACTCTACGGATTTTAGAATCCGAATCTGACTAAACAAAAACTGCCCAAACCCTATTTTCAACGCCTGGCTCTGGGCGCCGAAATCTTCGCCGCCCAGGCCTGGGCGCTGAAAATACCTGGGTACGTTTCTTTTCCTAATTCTTTGTGGATTAGAACTCTGCAATTCTATCTTTCCACGAACTCTTCCCTATAAATAGACCCTTAGTTTCGACGTGAAACAACACACAACAACACATAATATATTCTGAGTATTGACTCTAAACCCCTTAGCCTAAGCCTCTCGCTGCGAAACTGTTCACGCGTTCTGTCGCAATCGATCCATAAATCGAACAGAAAGCATCCTGTCCCATAATCGAGATTCGTTAAATAAAAAGGAGAAATAGCAAAGTCAAAGTGGTTAGTTTTCTGAGAACCCTGACGCACCTCTCAAGGGTTTGTCGTAATGTGTCCCTTTTCGATGATTTAACTGCTTTCCTCGCCCTTTTTATGAACTGTTAAACTAACCTAATATGATTGTTCTATCACGCCTAATAAATATAATATTTATGGGAAATCGGATTATCATGCTAGGTCCCTTAATGATATTTAAATCAGATAATCACGATCGAATTAGTATTATATGCTGCATATTGCTAAAATCAATTCAGATTAGTTTAATAGTTAACGCATGTCCCTTCAATTATTTATGCTGAGCTAGTAAGGATATCCTGCCTCTGGAGTTATCGACGAGCGAATTACTCCTCTCGGTAGTTACAGTCCCCCGAACCCTCAATCTCTACCTTGCGGGTGTATATTGAGAGATCTCCACACCAGGGATCACAAGGGAACCTACGGCCATCGTGGTCAAACATAATTGCACTCCCTTTATGTCACGATAACCGGGTTTTGTCAGTTTTTCTCATTGTCGTTAAAAATTGAATGGCGACTCCTATATTACTAGTCAATTGGGTGTATAGTCACAGGAAATCCAATTACACTTGATTGAATAAAAGAATCGTCACACCCACGAGGGACAGATCACGCATTAGCCTCGCGCTTTTTCGACCCCCTCACAGGTATCGGACGGCTGGGTGTGCTTCTACGAGTACCCCTTCAGAATTGGGTATACTTATCCTTTCTCGCCACTGGTGCGAGGAGTTCTAAGGGCACTGGCGGTGCCGCCGGCGCAACTGATGCCGCAGGTCTGGAGGGTAATGCACCTGGTCGACCATCTGGCCGGCAAACTGGACATGGAGTTCCGGGTTGAGGACCTTGTTTACACCTACAAGGTCCAAAATTATGGGGCTGGTAGATACTTGCTGCATGTCAAGGATGACAGGGAGGCGACCGCGGGTGGATGGGTCGGTTCTTTTTTGTGGAGTTGGCTAGTTTAGGGCCCGACTCCAACTTCTTGACGGGGGAGTGGATGGCCAGAGGTATTTCGTTTGTTTTTTTTTTGTTTTTTGGGCTTGTTGATTTGACTTTGTCTCACTTTTGTATTTTCGTAGGTGCATCTTTCGACACAGTTGCTGTCGGTGTCGGTGCCGAAGCCATAGAAAAGACTGATGTGCTGTTGGGGGTCCCTCTAAAGGACAGAGCTTTTATCGGCATCAAGTTGGAACGCGAAGAGCTTTCTCAAGAAGAAGAAGTTTGTGAACCTGCGAACCTGTCGACATCAACAGGTAAACATGGATTAGGGTTAGTTTACATTTTTTGGGTTCGTCGCCCTTTTCAATAGGAAATATAAATTACAACTGCTGTGACGAGACTGAGTCGTCGAACAAATGCTGTCAACAGGTACTGGCCCGTCAACACGCTCTGGCAAGGCCCCATCTGCGGATGCGTTGCTGAGGAAGAGGCTGGAGTCACTCGGAAGTGTGTCTCGAGCCAAACCCATCACTGTGTTGTCACCACCGAAGCCGCCAAAGGCTTCAACTGACGCCACAGTGACGGGGGAGACCAGCTCGCTTCTGCCTGCTGAGAAAAAGTTGCCGCCTCCATCTCGGAAGAGGAAGCTTGTAGTGGAGTTCCCTGACGACTACGGGTCGGCAGATGCGCCACGGGTTCAGCTTTGGCCTGAGGTCGACCGCCTCTAGATGCCGTCAAGCCGGGAGCGCCAGGAATCTTTGTCCCCAGTTGCTGCAACTGTCGAGAGCGTCTCGGATGCATGGATGGTATGTGTTTGCTCTTTTTTTTTTTTTTTTTATTCTTCGTCTCCTCCATCTTCATCTCGTCATTTTAGTGACTTTGAATAATTTGTTTTCACATAGGCCCCGCAATCTGCTTTAGCCACACGTCATCATGTCATAATTTTAGAAGATCAAATAGTAAAACTGAAAAATGACATGAAGAAGGCAAAGCAGGAAGCTGGTCGCCTTGGCGATGTGGCCAAGGAGGCGACGGCAAGAGCTGAGGCGCTGCAGGTGGCGCAAGAAAAGGGGGCTTCTGAGGTCGCACAGTTGAACGCCGAGAAGGAGACGCTGGTTGCTGAGGTCGACGAGCTGAAGACGTCTCTCTCCAAAGTCAAGGCGAGGATCTACGAGTGTGCTGGTTACTACACTTGGAAAATGAAGGCCGAGATGATGGAGGAGTTCAAGGCGGGCAAACATGTGAACTGGACTCCTGACGAAGACATTGCTCAGTTCAACACTGCATTCCCCGAGGACTATATCCCCCCTGGTGCCGTTAGCGATGAAGAAGACGTTGAGGAGGGTGCAACTGCAACCAGCCCCAATGTCGAGACGATGGCGGCACCAGGCGATGGCGAACAAGGGGAGAATGCAGGTCCAGCAGACCATCAGGAGTAGTTATGTCCCCCCCCCCCCAAAAAAAATTTAAAATTTTAATGGTGTGTTTGTTAAACAATGGTTCGTTTTAAACAATATTTTTGTGTGATCGGCCTTTGGGAAGGTCGAAAAGATATTTGTGGCTGTGTTTCGCCTTGAAGGCGGCAGTCTTTTGGATGTTTTTTGGGCTTGTCCAAGGGGGCAAGTCATGTAAATGTTTTGTGGATTTCCAATCCTTTGTTTGTTTGCTTGTGTTTGGAAAAAATGTGCTTTGGTTTGGTGTTTTGTTCTGCAGGTTGGGCACATACCTCGAGTTCGACTTTGGTGACGCCTCCAGCCTGTCAAAGGGGAACCTGCAAAAAATGTATGCTGTAGAAAATGTAGATCTGTATTCCATTATTTATGTAATGTACATTGTAGTGTACCAGGCGTTTTTATAATGGCCTAAATTGTGTTTTGTATTTTGTAAGATTTGTAATATGTAATGTATACAATCATGTTTGAATAAAATGAACAATGTGTCCTTTCACTCTGTTTTTATGAACATGTGTGCACGATTTCGACTTTTGTTTTCCTGTATGTTGTGTTGTACACTTTGCTTCATCTGGTTTCTCCTTGTCGAATCCATCGCCATGTGGGCATCATACTGTCAATATAGCAGAGCGTGAGGATTGGCCGTTGGTGGAGCCAACGGTCCTCCGATGCTTAAGTCAGTATAGAGCGACATGAAAATGAGAGGAAATTACAACAAGGAGAAAAAAGAAAGAAAGAGTTCAAGGAGAAATACTGGACGAAGTTGAGTCGAATTCTTATGTTCGTCATTCCCTCTAAGTGTATACTTATGGTGTCGTCATGGTGTTGTCTGCAAAACAGGATGATGGCGTGAGGATTGGCCGTTGGTGGAGCCAACGGCCCTCCGATGCCTAAGTCAATAATGGTAATAACATATAGAAAGGAAAGGGAAAAAAGATAGAGGAGAGGAACTTAACTTCTTGTTACTTATAAATGTATACTGCTCGAGATGTTCTCGGCTTCGTAATATGTCGTGCCCACTCTGTCTCGGGGGTACCGACATAATGGTGATGAATGCTAGAGTACCTGTTGTGTTAGGAAAAACTAGAAAGCAAAAAATGTTCGAGTGTTCAGAAATGGTACAGTTTTAGGTGTGTCGCATTCCAACTTCTTGGGATGGGTGTGCCATCTTTATCGACCAACTCGTATGCACCATGACCTATTCGTCTCACGATCTGGTAGGGACCTTCCCATGTCGGGGCTAGTTTGCCGTGTCGAGGATCCTTTTTGTTTGGGAAGACCTTGCGTAGGACCCAATCTCCCTGCCGAAATACTCGAACCCTCACATTCTTGTTGTAGATGTTTGCGACTGCTTGTTGGTAGGACGCCATCCTGACCAATGCCGCTTCTCTGAGTTCGTCAACAGTATCGATGTCGTAAGCCAAGACTGAGTCGTTCATTCCTGGGGCCATGAAACTAGTTCTTGCTGTGGGGAGCTCGACTTCGGGAGGGATGACTGCCTCGCAACCGAAGACTAAGGAGAAAGGAGTGTGATTGGTCGCCCTCTTGGGCGTCGTCCTGTCGGCCCAAAGGATCATAGGTAACTCGTCTGCCCATCTTCCTTTGGCGTCGTCGAGGCGCTTCTTGAGGTTGTTGATGATGATTTTGTTACTTGACTCGGCTTGGCCATTCGCTTGAGGATATCTTGGTGTTGAGGTGTGCAAGGTGATGTTATACCTACTGCAGAATTCTTTGGTTTTGTTGCTGATAACTGAGAACCATTGTCGCAGACGATCTCGAAAGGGATACCAACCGACTAAGGATATTTCGTTTGATGAACGAGATGACTTCAGTATCTCGAACTCGCTTGAAAGCTTCTGCTTCGATCCATTTGGAGAAGTAATCAGTTATTGCCAACATGAAGACGCGTTGTCCTGATGCTTGTGGTAAGGGACCTACTATGTCCATCCCCCATTTCATGAAGGGCCAAGGGGACAAGATAGGGTGGAGTACTTCACAAGGTTGATGAGAGATGGACGCGAACCGCTGGCAGGAGTCACACTTCTTAGCAAAGGTGATTGCGTCTTTCTTCATGGTGGGCCAGAAATATCCCATGGTAAGGGTTTTGTGGGCTAAGCTTCTTCCTCCGGCGTGGTTTCCACATTCTCCATCATGTATGTTGCGCAATGTTGACTCGATCTCGTCATGATCCAGGCATCTCAGGTACGGTCCTGCAACCGATTTTCTGAACAATACTCCATGGATGAGGATGAATCTGGAGGCTTTCATGCGGAAGGACTTTTCGTGTGTGACTCCAAGTGGGGTTGTGTTGTGTTTGACCCAGTGTATGTAAGGGTCGCGCCATGAGGGCATTTGAGTAGGTTGGGACTGTTCGGTGATGGGCAGGTTATCTATGGTGATGGCTGGATACATTAAGTGGACTACGGGGATGGAGGTGAGTTTAGGTTTGATGTTTGAGCCAAGATTGGCTAAGGCGTCAGCCTGGGTGTTTTGGTCTCTTGGTATTTGTTGTAAGGTGCATGAGTTGAACTTGTTCACAAGCCTTTTTGATATTTCCAAGTAGGACTGCATCTTTGAGTCCTTTGCTGCATACGAACCGTTAATCTGACTGATAATCAATAAAGAATCACAACGTACCTCAAGTCGGTGGATATTCATGTCGAGTGCTAATGATAATCCCAGAATCAAGGCTTCGTACTCCGCCTCATTGTTGGTAGCTTTGTACTCGCAACAGACAGACTGTACTATGGTGTCCCCTTGTGGTGACTTTAGCACGATGCCGAGACTTGTCCCCCGTATATTGGAGGAGCCGTCAGTATGTAGAGTCCATGTTGACGAAGAACCGCTGTCGGTCAATATGTTGACTTCTTGGTCGACTTCGTGCTGGAGGCTTGGGCTGAAGTCAGCCACAAAATCAGCTAAAGCTTGCGATTTGATGGCTGTGCGAGGTTCATACTTGATGTCGTAGCAACCTAATTGTATTGCCCATTTGGACATCCTGCCAGACAACTCGGGCTTCCTCATGATTGACTTCATGGGACAGTTGGTTCTAACAGTGATAGGATGACATTCAAAATAAGGGCGAAATTTAACAGAAGCGACGACTAATGCAAGGACAAGTTTTTCGAGATGAGAGTACCTTGTTTCGGCGCTAAGTAAAGACTTACTGACGTAATAAACAGGTAGCTTTTTGTCGTCTTCCTCTCGTGCTAGTATCGCACTGATGGTCGCCTCCGTAACTGCAAGGTACACCTGTAGTTCTTCGTTGTCTTTTGGTTTGGACAGTAGCGGAGGTTTTGACAGGTACTGTTTGAGTTGTTGTAATGCGGCTTCGTGTCGGTCAGTCCAGCTGAACTTCTCATTCTTCCTGAGGATGTCGTAGAACAGTTTGCATTTGTCGGACGACCTGGAGATGAAGCGGTTGAGGGCAGCCACTCTGCCTGCTAACTTTTGTACGTCCTTCTGGTTTCGAGGTGATTGTAGGTTGATGATTGTGCGGATCTGATCAGGACTAGCTTCGATGCCTCTTTCAGTAACCATGTAACCTAAGAATTTTCCAGAAGAGACTCCGAACGAGCATTTGGTGGGGTTGAGCTTCATGCTGTACTCTCGCAACACGTCGAAGGCTTGTTGGAGATGCGTGATGTGATCCGAGGCTTTCTTGGACTTTACAAGCATGTCGTCGATGTAGACTTCCATTGTGTCACCCAGCTGTTTTCTGAACATTTTGTTGACTAGGCGCTGATAGGTGGCGCCTGCATTCCTTAAACCGAACGGTATGACCTTGTAACAATAAGTTCCCCGCTCCCTAATGAAGGCGGTTTTCTCTTGGTCTTCTGGGTGCATCAAAATCTGGTTGTATCCACTGAACGCGTCCATGAATGTGAGCATCTCATGTCCCGCGGTAGCATCAACCATGGCGTCGATGTGGGGTAAGGGAAAAGAATCTTTAGGGCATGCCTTGTTGATGTCGGTGAAGTCTATGCACACTAGCCATTTCCCATTCTTTTTTCTGACTACGACGACATTGGCCAACCAGTCTGGGTATTTTACTTCCCTGATCTTTCCTGTATCTAGTAGTTGCTGAACTTCATCGTTGATAATTTGGTTGCGTTCTGGAGCGAACTTCCGCCGCTTTTGTTTGACGGGCTTATGTCGGGGGTCGACACTGAGTTTGTGAGTGATGACGTCTGGAATGATGTCGGGCATATCTTCATGGGACCATGCAAAACAATCTGCATTGGCTCTGAGAAACGTGATGAGTTCCAACCTGATGTGGTCAGGTACGTCCCATCCAATAAAGACAACCTGTTCTGGCTTCGCAGGATCCAAGATGACCTCGTCGAGTTGCTCGGAGTTGTGCTCATTCTAGCTTGCTGGTTCGGACCTGGACTGTAATTGCTATAATGAGGATTTATTTGTGGCTGAGGGCTTGAGGGCTGCTTTGTAGCATTCCTTGGACTCTTGCTGATCTCCCTTGATTTCCTGAACCCCCCACCGAGTTGGGAACTTGATGGTTTGGTGATACGTCGAAGGGATGGCCTTCATGTCGTGGATCCATGGCCTGCCCAAGATAATGTTGTAAGATGAAGGGCAATCAATAACACAAAATTTTACCTGTTGGTTGATTCCTTGAGCATAAACAGGTAGGGTGACTTCTCCGAAGGTGGTTTTTGCTTCGCCACTGAACCCTATCAACACGGTGGACTTTTTAACGACATATGAATCCGGGTTGAGCCCAATTTCCTTGAGGGCGTCGAGCATCATCACGTTAGCCGAGCTACCGTTGTCGACAAGGACTCGTCTGACCATGCAGTTCCCAACAGGAATGGATATTACCAAGCCTTCATGATGTTTATCCGAGATGTCCCTGAAGGAAATAATGCCCTTGGTCCAAGTATGCATTCTATGTTAAGTCTAATAAATGCGGTTCAGTATTAATTAACAAGTTAATAATTCAGTGAGATCAAGTGAGTTGAATGCCTAGCTAGAGGCCGCTTCAGTTCAAGTGGAATTAATGATATTAATCCACAGCTTACTCTTGACTGAACCCGTAGGGTCACACAAATAGTACGTAAACGGATCAAGTATTTAATGGCATTAAATACTCCATCTATGGATATTCGGAATCGACGGATCTTGGTTTCAGTGGGAGCTGAGATCGTCACAAGGCAAGAAATGAATACTCCGGAAACGATGATATTGCCGGAAACGGAAATATGGATCGTATCGGAAATATAAATATTATCCAAGTCGTAGATGTTGCCGGAAACGGAAACATGGTACGTATCGGAAAATATTATCGGAAATGGAAATATTGCCGGAATCGGAAATATTGCCGGAAACGGAAATATTGTCAGAATCGGAAATATTATCGGAATCGGAAAATAATTTCGGAAACGGAAATTAATTCAGGAATCGAAAATATTAAATATTGTTCGTATCGGAAATGAATTCCGGAATCGGGAAATTAATCGGAAGCGTATCGTACGAATTAGCATCGGATGAGGCCTGCCAGACGAAGGCCCAGCACGAAGCCGGGCCATCGCCCAGCAAGCCAGCGCGCCACAACGCACCAGCCAAGGCTGCGCCAGGCCCACCGCAAGGCAGGCCCAGCGCGCGCCAAGGCTGCTGCAGCGTGTGGGCCTCGTGGCAATGGGCTGCGAGCGCGCGGGCTGCGCGCGCGCGCATGGCGCCCCTCGTGGGCTGCTGTGCGTGCGTGTGTGTGTTTGTGTGCTATACGAATCCTAAAGCTATCAGGTTTCGACATATGATTAAATTCCTAAACCTAAAAGGAAGAATTTATTAAATAAGAATTCTATTAGGATTCTATTTTAATTAATTCGTATCCTAATAGGATTCCAGTTCCTTTTCCATACCTCTATAAATAGGTGCCTAGGGTCATAATTTATAGACACACAATTAAAGTATTCAAAGTGATTTTGAGAGCAAAAATTCAGTCATTTACTTGCCTACATTAGCCGAAAATTCTAAGTACCTTAAGGGCGATTCTAGTTGGTCAAGCTTAAGGCGGATCCGGACGTGCTGTGGACTATCTACGGAGGGACAACACTTGGAGTCCTAAAGACTTGTTCTTGTTCGGTTCGGGCGCAGCTAGGGAAGGCACGCGACAAAGTGTAAGCATCTAAACTATGCTAAATGATTATGTGTAAATAATATGCTTTCCTGGATTTATGGTTTTTCCGCATGATTTATGTTTTGTCATATGAATCATAACCTAACAGTGCTATCACGAGCCTCTTATTATTTTCATAATCTAAATTGCATGAACATGGTTAAATATTACAAATTTGCAAGAATTAAAAGGGGTGATTAATTTTCGTAATTGTTAATTAATTGCAAATTGCGTTTATTTAATTATACGTACGCAGTTTTTCGGCAGTTTCTTCGTAACTCATCCAAATCGAGTGATTTTTGTGTCAATTCCGCATGTAAAAGGCATTCTAAAATTTTGACAAAAATAGGTTTTTTGGCCGAACCCAGAATTCTCAAATTCAAAGCTTAACTATGACTTTTCGGAGGTTTTAGTTTTTCGAATGCAAAATTTCGTAAATTTAAGATGTTAAATTAAATATTTGCGATTCTTGTTGATAAATCTTGAATTTTTGATTGACCTACTGTATATGTTTAACAAGTTTGAATGCCTAGCCTTGTTAATTATGCAATCTAATTTGTAATTATGATTAATTTGTTGAAAATTGGAATAATTTAGAATTAATTTGATTTTCATAATTAGTTATAATTTAATTAGAAACCTATGATTAAAAACCACCATAAAAATTGTAAATTTATGTTAAATTTTAAATTTTTATGACCTAGACTTGAATCCATTTAATCGGAAATCAATTAAATAATAAATTTTCGATTTTTCGCCCTAAAATTATGAAATTAATATTATTTATTAATTTGTCATTAATTTTGAATATAAATTTTAAATTTTTATGCGATTCGCTCATATAACTTGCACGCACAAAGCAATGGACGCTACGTGTTACCCTTAAGGGGTGTTGTATAGTGCGGGCATGCGACGACGAGCAAGTGAGCAAGCGAGCATGGGCATGGTGCACGAGCACAAGGCAGCAGCCCTGCCTTGTGTCGTGGGCTGTGAGCAATGGGCGCATGGGCAAGGGCGAGAGCAAGGAGCGAGCAGTCGCGTGTGGGCAGCAAGCGTGCTGCGCCACAGCGCGCACTGCCTCGCGCAAGCATGCGGAGCCTCGCCCGCAGCGAGCGCTAGTGTGCGTGCGACGAGCGCTGCGCCCAGCGATGGCGTGCAGCGTGCTTGTTGCGACGTGCGACGAGCGATGCGCCCAGCGATGGCGAGCAGCTTGCTTGTTGCGACGTGCGACGAGCGCTGCGCCCAGCGATGGGCTGCGGCAGCATGCTTGTTGCGTCGAGCGCTGGCGCGCGCAGCGAGCACTGGCTCGCGTGTTCGATTGATGCCTTGCGATGGGGAGCAGCAGCGATGCGACGCAGCGCATGGGCTGCGCGCACATGGCCAGCGATGGCTGTGTGCGTGTGGCCCATGGGCGTGGGGTTGTTGCGTTGCGATTAGATCGTTTTGAAATTTTAATTTGAAATTTTCAGTTTACGTAATTTTAATTAATTTTAAAATTAATAATTTAAATTATTTTCTTGGATTTTAATTTTGAATATTGTAATTATAATAAATTTTATTTATTCTAATTATTTTACTAAAATTAAAATCATGAATTAATTTAAATACGACTGAAATTAAATTAAATTTATGGATTCAATTATAAATTTATATGAGCTTTAAATTTTAATTAAATTTGTATGTTTCCGGTTAGACTAGAAATACATTTTTATGTTTAAAATTAGTAAAGCATATGAATTTATTGGTTTAAGTGGGAGCCCTTTTTAGTCATAAACTCTTGATTAGGTCTACAAATCCTTAAGGTTAAAACAACTTGATTAGAATTAATAAGGACTGAATAATTTGTAGATTATTGGTGCCCTTGATTAATTGCTGCAAATGTTTATGTGATGCATAATGTGTTTTACTAACCAGCTATATGGGCCATTCATGATAATAAATGGGTGAATGGTATATATTGTATATGTACTGTTTTGCAGGTTATGAAGTGACTAGTATGGCCCAAAATAGGATAGAAAATATGGTCTGCGTACCAATAATTTGAATGTAATTGGTCTAAAGTACCAAAGTTGTTTTTCAATTCAAATATGGTCTGCGTACCATCAAATAGTTGTAATTAGTTTTAATTATAGCTTATCCTATTTGAAGAAAATGGTGCCTCCCACGGAGGTTTTCAAGACGGACTTTGAAGTTAAAGCTTCAAGATGAAGTCGGGCCATACTAGATCACATTTATCTTATGCATGTTTTAAGTTATTTATTGCTTTTAAATATGTCTTAAAATGCATGAGATCAAAGCTTGATTATGTTGCATGATTAAGGATTTTAGTTCACTTAAAATCTAACCAACATAGTAAGAGCCTTAAGTTCCAAACTTAAAAATTGAGTTAAAAGGTGCCATGCCAAAATATACACTTGCTTGGATATCCTTTACATCAATCTAGTAATAGTTTTCGCTCAGCGAGGTGTTACTTATTGGTCCTAAAGGGGCAAGGTACACAAATAATTGTGAGTACATGTTAGTTTTGGTGAAACTCAACGATATAAGTAAGGAGTCCTTTTATGTCGTGGAAAAATCGATAGGTTTACCTAGTAAGTTCTTAGACGTACCTATCAACCAAGAATAGTTTCTAGACTATTAGCAAAAGGTTTTTGCTTACCTAAGATATTTTAGGATTGAGTCGACAAACTGTGCTTAATTCTTCAATGATTTTAGGATCTTGGAATCATTTTATTCACACCTGCCGGAACAATAAATTCGAATAAAATGCTAATAACTTGTTGAAATTGCATGATTGCTTTAATTTTCAAGTTATTACTCATGATAAATGTTTAGACTTTGCATGCTTCAATGTATGTTTTAATTATTGTTTATAATTAAATATCTTGCACTGCAGTAAATCCTTTTAGAAAGGTAACAGTAAATTTCCTCGATTCGTAGTGAATTCAAGAACGATTCACGGAAATGAGAGAAAATGAGCGATTTAAAATGTACGTTTCTTATAGCGACTTTTATGGTTGTTTTCGAGTATCAAAGTCGAATGGCAAACCGATTGGTGCTTGTGAATTCAAAATACAATGTAGTTTTGAGATCATTGAGTTTAAACGCTCAGCCTTACCAATGGTTAACAACCTAATATCTTTGTCCATTTAATTCTCGAATGAGTCTAGTCCCTAGACATTCGAATAGATCGATGCTTAGAGAACTTTAGAAGCTTCTGGTAAGATCATCTAGTTGAAACAGAATATTCAACATAAATAAAATGGTAAGAACCTTGTTGGAGTGACATTGGACATGTCTAACAAAGTATCAAAGTCAACACTAAAGAATTCAATTCTTAAGACTATAAGAAAGGGTACAAGAAATAGGAAAACAAGGAACAAATGAAAGGAATTTACGATTCCGTTTCTACCTATAAGTTTATGTTTAAAGAGAAGTGACCTAGCAATCAAACTTCCTTGGTATCATATACCGCTTGAGGTTCTTACTTCGGTAATAACTCAAACAATGGAAGCTAGGCTACACTAATGACCTACAAGTGGGAAATGAAGCATGGCAATGCTACATTAGTTGTAGGGTCATCTAGTTTGTTTTAAGTCCTTTCAAAGGCTGGAACTTAATGGATATTTTGTTCCATAATCAGCATACCTAAATTTCTGCTTCAAACACAGAAAGACTCACATTCAGAAGAACAAAAACAACTCTTGTTTGTTTGTTTATTTGAATGAAATGGTCATTTACGGGTTGAGTCAATTTGCTTGATTAAAACAAACAACTCTTTAACAATAAAAACTTTACTAGGTTCAAATCAAACCCTTGATTTGAGTTCCACTAATCTTTGGCATTGTTGCTTAGACCATGTCAACAAGTTAACATTCACAAGCTCTATTTTAATGGACTTTTGAAAGTTGGTTGATTTCTAGATCAACTTAAGACAAGCTAGTCTTACTTGTTGAAAGTAACAAAGAATATGAACTATTGTTAGAACGCCTAGACGATAGAGTTCAAAGCTAAAGAAAGGTTTTATGACTTTATTATTTCACATGGATTTGAGTGAATATAGGTTTATTTACTCAAATGTGATATAAGTTGAATCTGTTTGGCTAGTTCAAAGATTCAGAAGTATAAAATCCACTTGGCAAGAAATCATAAAGATCTAGGTTAGATCATGTTGATGATTACTTGAGACCAAATATGATCATCAATAATTTTGTGTTATAATTTTACAATCAAGGTCCATAAGATATGGCATATCTACGTTGGAATGATCGAAGTCAATTAGTACTTGATTCGATCAATGATGAATCATAAAGACTTTTCCTATAATTTCTAAAACAAAATGCTCAACTACCACCAAACTAAACCAAATTCGTCAAAGCTATTGAAAAGTACTTTCAGAATAACTTTTCATAAAATATATCTAGAGAGTTGCAAAACTCAGTGGGAGCTTAGTGTTTGTCATTCGACAAACTAAGGCCCAAGTATAGATATATGTTTCATTGTGATTTATTCAAATGAGACACAAGGGTATTGTTTCTACCACGAATTTTTGAGAACATAATGTTTGTTTGCTCGAAATAATGTCCTTTTGGAGATTCGTTTCCAAAATGACAAGTGGGAGAAAATAGACCTCGAAAGTCTTCGAGGCGAACAACAAACATAAACGGACATTCCGGAGGCTTTTCGAAGTTCTTTAGAAAATCCGAACACGTATTCTTTAAGGACTTTAGAAGTGGCTTTAAAGAATAGACATCTCTTAGAAGACTTTACAAGTGCTTCAAGGAGAACAGAATATTCAAAGGACTTTTAAGTGGCTATTGATATTCTGTTGTTTGATGTTCTATACCCTTGTAGGCATAGAGTTCAAGTCACTGGAACTATGAGATTCTTCTATTAGATAGTAAAGAAACATAGAGTTCTGGTCAATGAAACTATGAGATTCTTCTATTAGATAGTGAAGAAACCTACAACTTGCAGTCAAACTATTATCATGTAGATTAATGAGTTTGTGACTTGTAAGAAAGCTATGACGAAACCCAGATTCCCTAAAATGGTTAGAGGCCATATATAGACTCAAATGTTTTAGATGGTTAAAGGCCATAAAACATAACCAATGTTTTGATGACAAAATTGAAATTTTGTTGATTTGCAGAAATAGTTTCACACCCTATTAGTTGCAAGTTGGTTTTAAGGATAAAAACCATCAAACATGGAATTGTGTTCACACACAAAGCTAGATTAGTTGCTAAAGGTTACAAGCAAATTCATGGCATGGATTGTGTTGAAACCTCATGCATAATCGTAATGCTCAAGTCTATAATTCAAGCAATGATTGCATATTGGTACATATGACAATTGGATGACAAAACGTATTCCTCAATCAAATGATGGAAGAAACTATGTACATGGAATGTCATAGGATTTGTGGATCCAAATAAATGCTTGAAAAGAAAGCTAGCTTACGAAATCTAAGTACAGATTTAAGCAAGCAATTGGGAATTAGAAATGTATTTTAGTAAAGCTAATAAGTATTTTAGTTTCATAAAATATACATGATTCTTATAGATATATAAGAAGTTTAGTGGGAGTACATAAAACTTAATTGGTCCTATGTGTATCACACACATATCTCTCTATTGTGAAATAACATTCAAATGCTAAATACTTAGATTTGAGATTATTCATCAATGATGGACCAAGGCAAAACTTAGTACATACTGGGTACTAAGATCTTTTTACAAAGATCTTATAATATTGTTTTGGATTAAGTAATGGCATTTACTAAATCAAACACGAAATACTCCATTGGAGATATTCGACCCATGTGAATAAATCTAAGTAAAGAATGTTTGAACTATGTATAAGCATTTACTAAGTTAAACATCAAAGGATCTAAGTAAGATTCTTAACCTATATTATATGTCAAAGAATTTAGCTGGATTTAGTATCTATTGAAACTAGATGAGCTAAAGTTACATGAATAGAATTCAATTGGGAATTATTCTGCAAAAGAATTTATCATGTATATAATATAATATGAGGATCGCCAAAAACGTATCGTATGACTTTAGGCATGACGAACATATACCAATCTCTATTGATCTAAGTGAAGATCAACTAGATTGAGATCAAGAATACTTATGGTACTTAAAAGGGTACATAGGAATAGTTCTTGATCAAGGAAATAAAGATGTGCTAAATATTGATGCTACACGCATAAACACTGGCAAAGGATCAAGCAAGACCCTATGGAGTTAACCATTGACAAAGACGAGCCATAGAGCATCGTGATTTGAAATGGCAACATGGATTGGAGACCATGAGTTGTTGCGTGGGAAATTAAATTTCTAAGTTCTAAGATATAGTTGGAAAGTCTTCCGCATATCTGTGAACTGCTTGGATAAGTAAATCCAAACAAAGCATCACTAGCAACCTATACAGTTGAAGTAAAAGTACTTATTGCCTAAGAAGCAATAAAATAGAGTTGTTTATATTAAAGAGTTCTTCATTGAACTTGGGTGGATCACATGTCTACTACCTTGATGGTTCTTCATTGCAAAATGCATAGAACCACTATTTAAGTAAGAAAGACTAGATCACATAATAAACAAACTCAAAAGATCTTATCATCATATCTCGAAAATCATTCGATGAAAAGGATATTAAGATTGGCAAAGCATGATAACTAAACCTATGCAACAAGTGAAAAGCAACACTCACATTGTAGCACTGGAAATCAAGCATAGCTTTGAATTCCATTAAATGTTATAAAGATGGGTTAGAGGCCCATGGTTGTAAAACATTGGGGTTGAACATTTATCATATATGAAATGTATTTTCATATTCCATTTAATCTTGGTTTAGTATTAAATGATGAGTCCCTTCTGACGATATATTCAAGATAGACTGTTAGGACCAGTCATGTGACTAAGAAATGTTTATCAAGTGAACTTGAATGTCAAAGGTTGAAAATGGTCCCTAGTCGGAGTTTTCTATAAAATTGGACGCATAGAAAACGTTAGACGATTAGAATGCAAGATGACTAGTAGTACTGTTTCTTGAACTATGTGGACATGGCAATGTCATAATCATTTGCATAGATACTTACTTTGGGAAGACTAGTATCGGACAAGACCTATGAAACTTTACTGTAAGAGATGAAAATCTGTCATAAGTAAATTTCATTAAAATTATTAGACACTAAATCCTCAATACCTGAGTGATTTGAGATTACTTGTTTGAGAACTGGTTGCTTTGACGTTGACCAACCGTCGCACCGTAAAAGGAGGCTATAAAGGCAACGCTCAGGTAATCACCTATCAAACGAAGTCTAATCTCAAGATCGCAAGATTGGGATTGTCCTCCCATAAATCGGGATGAGATGCTTAAAAGTTGTACAAGGCCACTCGGAGAGCTAGAAACTGTGAAATGCATGGCCGTGCTTGGATGAATCATAGGCTATGATTATCTGTTTATTTGATCAGTTGAACTCTGAAACCGAGAAACACCTCTGGACATAATAAGGATGACAACTCTTACCTTATGTTCAAGAGCAAGCATCGAGCAACAAAGGAATTAGGAAATGCACACTTGTCCATAAGGACAAGTGGGAGACTGAAGGAAATAATGCCCTTGGTCCAAGTATGCATTCTATGTTAAGTCTAATAAATGCAGTTTAGTATTAATTAACAAGTTAATAATTCAGTGAGATCAAGTGAGCTGAATGCCTAGCCGCTTCAGTTCAAGTGGAATTAATGATATTAATCCACAGCTTACACTTGACTGAACCCGTAGGGTCACACAAATAGTACGTAAACGGATCAAGTATTTAATGGCATTAAATACTCCATCTATGGATATTCGGAATCGACGGATCTTGGTTTCAGTGGGAGCTGAGATCGTCACAAGGCAAGAAATGAATACTCCGGAAACGATGATATTGCCGAAAACGGAAATATGGATCGTATCGGAAATATAAATATTATCCAAGTCGTAGATGTTGCCGGAAACGGAAACATGGTACGTATCGGAAAATATTATCGGAAATGGAAATATTGCCGGAATCGGAAATATTGTCAGAATCGGAAATATTATCGGAATCGGAAAATAATTCCGGAAACGGAAATATTAAATATTTGTTCGAAACGGAAATTAATTCCGGAATCGGAAATATTAAATATTGTTCGTATCGGAAATGAATTCCGGAATCGGGAAATTAATCGGAAGCATATCGTACGAATTAGCATCGGACGAGGCCTGCCAGACGAAGGCCCAGCACGAAGCCGGGCCATCGCCCAGCAAGCCAGCGCGCCACAACGCACCAGCCAAGGCTGCGCCAGGCCCACCGCAAGGCAGGCCCAGCGCGCGCCAAGGCTGCTGCAGCGTGTGGGCCTCGTGGCAATGGGCTGCGAGCTCGCGGACTGCGCGCGCGCGCATGGCACCCCTCGTGGGCTGCTGTGCGTGCGTGTGTGTGTTTGTGTGCTATACGAATCCTAAAGCTATCAGGTTTCGACATATGATTAAATTCCTAAACCTAAAAGGATGAATTAATTAAATAAGAATTCTATTAGGATTCTAGTTTAATTAATTCGTATCCTAATAGGATTCCAGTTCCTTTTCCATACCTCTATAAATAGGTGCCTAGGGTCATAATTTATAGACACACAATTAAAGTATTCAAAGTGATTTTGAGAGCAAACATTCAGTCATTTACTTGCCTACATTAGCCGAAAATTCTAAGTACCTTAAGGGCGATTCTAGTTGGTCAAGCTTAAGGCGGATCCGGACGTGCTGTGGACTATCTACGAAGGGACGAAACTTGGAGTCCTAAAGACTTGTTCTTGTTCGGTTCGGGCGCAGCTAGGGAAGGCACGCGACAAAGTGTATGCATCTAAACTATGCTAAATGATTATGTGTAAATAATATGCTTTCCTGGATTTATGGTTTTTCCGCATGATTTATGTTTTGTCATATGAATCATAACCTAACAGTCCCCTGCATCAGATTCATCAAAAGATATAGGGGTTAGATATTTTGCGGCTACGGCTCGGGCCGGTCTGTCTATCTCGCTCTCTCGGGCGTGCCTCTTTGCTGCAGAATAAGTTAAACCACAAATGTCAGAACCTCCAGCAATAAAATTCACAGTTTTAGTATGAGGGGGAGGTGGAGGAGGTTGAGATGGAGAACTAGAGTTGTCTTTGTTGATAACGCCACGAGCTTTATCTCACATGACGTCCTTGAGGTAACCATTTTTCAGCAGGTAGGCTACTTCTCTCCTCAACGCAACGCAGTCGTTGGTTGTGTGACCGATGTCGGCATGGAAATCACACCATTTAGAGGGATCCTTCTTCGACTCGGGTTTGCTGGACTTCGGTGGCCATTGTACTGCTTTCCCCATCTTCGAGAGGTGGTTCATCAGACCTACAGTATCAACACAGAAAGAATATTCGTTAATTTTTGGAGGCAGGTCCGGGTTGTTCTTCCAGTCGGAGTCGTCGTCATCTTCCACCACTGCTACGTGTTGAGGTCGGGAATAAGGAGCAGGGCGATCATTGCTTCTCTTGGGATAGGGCAATCTCCGTCTTCGAGTAGTCATTACCCCCTTTCCGAGAATGGAGAGTCTCTTCCAACCTTACTTGGGCCATTGCTTTGGCTTGAGCGTCTTCAAACGTCTTGCAGGGGTATTTGATTAGATCCCTCCAGAGGTCGGTTTCGCCATACAATCCTTGCCTGAACGCTTCGATAGCTGTTGGGACATCACATTCAGGAACAGTCACCTTCTCCCTGATGAACCGGGCTATGTAGTCTTTCAAGGGTTCGTTATGGCGTTGGATCACTTGGTATAAGTCGCTTGTCTGCTTCTCCAGGCACCTGCTGCTAGCGAACTGTTGATTGAACATGTTGTCGAGATGAGCGAAGGAGGCGATGCATCCATTTGGCAGGCTGGTTAACCACTTCAAGGCGGGCCCAACCAATGTCGAACCGAACCCCTTGCAAAGGCTGGCTTCTCTCATGTGTTTGGGGACTGGAATGATCATCATCCGTTGTTTGTAGGTCAAGATATGTTCCCTTGGATCGGACGTCCCGTCATACATAGGCATGTTGGGTGGGCTGAATCATTTTGGGATGTCTATTGCATCAATGGGATCAGCATATGGGGAGTCGGCATAACTGTCTAGGCTGGCTTCCTTGATTGGTGTTGGCACTCCTGGGATTTTGTTTATCATGGTCATGATTTGTTGGAGTTGGTGATTGGTGTCCTCGCAAATGCTGTTGAGCACTGGGACGAGAGGGCTGAAAGTTTCGGGAAGGCTGGCTTGGAGATGTTGATAATAGGTATTGTCTGGATATACGCCATGAGGTTGATGGGGAGTGAACTGCGGCACCACTTGTTGCATGTATGGGGGTGTTCCTTGAGTAGCGTGGGTACCTGCAACATAAGGGAAAGGAGTTACGAAACCGTGACTAACCGGAACGACTGACCTGTTAAGAGGAGTGTATGGAGAGTAGTTTCGAGAAGAGTCGGGTCGCATTAGGGCGTCTGGAAACGCTGCTTGTGGCGCCTGGCTGGCCAAAGGAACCGCCATTAACTAGGGGCCAAGGGGGGGTGCTCCTGGCGCCGAAGCGACTAAGTTGACGACAGGTTGGACGACTTGCTGAGAGAAGAGCTGGTCCCATGGTATTTGAGCTATTGGCACTGATCCTTGTGCCGAAAGTGTGACGGGTAGGGGGATCGACATGGTCATTATTGGAGGGGGCAACGGACGAGACACCGGAACGGATGCGGGAGCCTACACCATGGTGGATGTTGTCATGCCGACCTGAGGTGGGGTGACCCGGGCAGCCGTCGTGGCGACAATTGTTGTCGATGTTCCCGCAGAGGATGGTCGTATTGGAGGTGGCGGAAGCCAACTCGGGTTAGAGCGGGGCGGATTCGGTAGCGGGTCCAATTCACGGATCTGTTCGAGGACAGGGCCTCCAGGTTCGCCAAAGGGTACGTGGAGGGGATGGTCTGGAGCAGCGTCAAGATCCAAGCGGCGGTTTAACCCGGAGGTGTCTCGCCGGTACTGGAACCTGGATCCGGTGGCGATGGAGGCGGTGGATCTGACTTGGGAGTGCAACGCTTCATTCTCTTTTTGGAGGATGTTGATGCGCTGCTCCATGGCTTCGAAGCGACAAGTAATGTCGTCGGATGAGCTAGCATTTCCGGCCATGGTGATTGGAATGGTATTATCGAGCTGCTTTTGATTGTCAGCCCCACGGTGGGCGCCAAATTATTTTGGGGAAATTCGACTTAGAGACGAACTTGCCTTGATGAAGGTGCTAACATTCGATCGAGCTAGATAATTAAAAATGGTGAGAGCAAGTTGTAATAGCATAGGATAATCGTAGGTTTATTGCTTGGAAATCATGTATGTAAAATAGACAAGACTAAGCCATTTTATAGGCATTTACAATAAAAGTGTAACGTTTATGCTTAATTGCCCATAATTAGATAATAAATGCGTAATGAAGGCCGGCTTCATCAAGGGTTTGTAACGTTCGTTTTGAGCCCAGCAGTTGGGAGTAATGTTCGAATAATGCCACCTCGCGTCTTGCTGGCAGCCACGTATGCAACGCTTGCCACGTATGCCCACGTCACCAAGAGGGTATTTTCCCCCCTAACACCATGGTTGACATTACAGCTGACGATGACTCGGATTGACCCTGCTTGGTAGCGAGTTCCAGCTTGCCTGGGTTGATTTGTATAGGTTGGGTTGTATTTGTATGGATTTGCATGGTTGGATTTTTGTATGGCTTGAAATTTTGAATCTTGTATGACTTGAATTGGATTCTTTTGATGGTTTTGTACTTGAAACTCGCAAGGTTTGGAATCTTTGAATCTTGTATGGTTGAAAATTTGAATTTTGTATGCGTTGTGTGTGCTTTGAAATTTGTAGCTATATGCATGCATGAAAAATTTACAAAAAATTTGAAAAAAAAATATGCCTATTTTTTCGGGTGTATATACCCACTATAAGCCCCCACTTTGACTGAGGTTTTTGGTAAGAAAAAGCGCAAGTCAAAGTATATATTCAAATTTTGCTTATGCATATGCAGACTCGACTTAGGACGCCGATCTAGGACTAGAATGCTTGAATTTTGAATAAATTGAACCGAAATCTGCCAGAAGCGCTGACTCGGACTGCTTGAATTTGCGCGGCTTGCAGCTTTGGAATCTTGAATAATGGAGGCTGTACTTTGCTGTCCAAAGCCCTAAAGAGTGCGTACTCGGAACCATAAGAGAGGACGGTGGCCTCGTCCTTCGTTGCAGGCCCCTGCGCCTGGCGCAGGACAGGGCGCCTGGCGCCAGCGTGCTGTCGTGCAAGCCGACTCTTGTATAAATAGGGTGTATTCGGATCATTCCTTGAATCAATATTTCCCTGCTATTCCTTGCATACTACTTCCTCATGAAAAAGAAGAGAGAATATGGCTATGCCCTTTGAAAATTCCTTGAACTCTTGGCTTGGTTCGCTAGGCAAATTGGAGAAAAGGGAGCTCGATGGCATGCATCTTGGGGTGCTCGCCTCCTTCCGGTTTGTAAAGCTGGATGTGCACTTCATTCTTGCTGCTTTGGATGCTTGGGATCCGAATCATCATGTCTTCCGCTTTGGGAATAATGAGGTATGTCCCCTCCCTATAGAGTTTAGCACCATATTGGGGTGGCCCATTATGCCGGAGCCATGCATGCCCAGTGTTGAAGAACACTTTTTCTTGGGTTTTGAGAGATATTTGGGCTTGAAGCCCCCACTTTTGAGTGCTGTTGTATATGGCAGAGGGGTGGACTTGTCCCTCTTTGTCAACCTATTTTGCTGGGCTTGAAGTTCCCAAGGTTTTCCGCTTGAGGGCCTTGAGTTTTTGTATCTTTGCTCGCTTCCTCTTTTCGAAACAGGGGTTTGGCAATGGTGATGCCTCCCTAACAGAGATTGTAGAGCAGTTTGCTAATGGTCGGGACCCAATGCCGCTTGTGGTTGGCGAAACATTGATGGGCCTTGACATGCTGAAGTCGGACCCCTCTTCTCTGCCGTCGGGAAGTCCGGTATTACTCCAAGTAAGGATCTGGAGCCTTCTTGTATGTTGAATTTGTACTTGTATTTGAATTTTGAAATGCATTTCTTGTATACTCCCCAAGGTTTGGCTTATGGAGAGGCTCATGCTGGTGGCACCACCGGAGAACATGGAGAGCTATAATAGAAAAGGGTTCACTGTGCGGCCCATGATGTATGGCCGGCTTTCATTGGACGGGTGGCGATGCGCACTCTCTGGGATTGAATCTTGCATAAGGTGGGTAGTTCCTTGGTGGGGAATTGCTGCCATGAGTCATGCCCTTGGTTCTACTTCTTTGAGGGTGCCAAGCCTCACAATGCTGGTCTTCTACTCGCCTGCTCGAGTGATGAGACAGTATGGCTTGAAACAGGAGATCCCGGATTGTACTGAAGAGAACCCAAAACCTGTTGCACTGAATGCGAGTCGTCTTGAAGCTTGGAGGCGGTATTGGGTCGCCAAACCATTCTTGAGTGTTCAATACCCACCCGAGCCTGATACTCTGTCTGCAAGGTACATTGTATGGATGAGAGGCCTAAGCGAGAGAGACATTTCTCTCTCCGGACCAGCTAGAGTCTGAGGTTCTAGAGCTAGACGTCCTGCATCAACTGGCTATGAGGAAGGTGACGGGAGTGTGGCCCGTCCGGTGCTTGACCGTTCGGAGTCCAAAGGAGGTTCGTCATCCTCCCGTCTTGGAAGGCTAGCAAGTTCCTTCTCCCGCCGCTTGGGCAAGGGGAAGGTTGATGATTGATTGCGGGAGGAGCCAGGGGATAGTACTCAAGGTGCCAAGACTCAAGAGCATAGTCGCCCGACCCTAGATCTTTGTAGGCTAAACGTGTTTGAAATTGTATTGGAAGGAATTGTGTTTAGAATGTGTTTGGAAGATATGTTTAGAAAATGTGTTTAGGAAGTGAAAAGGCTTTGAACTTTGCTTCACTTGATCCTGACCTTGTATTTGAATTAGCTTTGAAGGCCTTAGAGCCAAATAAAGAGTTATTGTGTTAAATTCCGCTTGAACATGCTTTGTTTTTTAATTGGCACATTTGGAAATAAAAACAACAACAATTGAATTTTGAATTTTGATTTGATTTTTAGGATGCCCTGAATTGAGGAAATTTTGAATTTTTTGTATTAAAGTGGTCGGGCCTCGAAATGAGGTTGCCTACGTGTCCCGTTAAGGAATCAGGCCGGACGTAGTTCTAACCACCTTACAGGACTTTGAATTGAATTCTTGAATTTGAACATGGAACTTAGACATAGAACTTCTTGAGTTCATCGAGGTTGGTCAGAGATCTGAATTCTGTTCCATCAACGTCTGTTAGTTCGCCTGCTCCCCCAGAGAGGATCTTCTTCACAATGTATGGGCCTGCCCAATTGGGTTTGAATTTTGCCCTTGGGTCCATGATGCTTTTGCGAAGGGCTTTCAGGACAAGCTCGCCATCCTTGATGTTTCGAGTTTTGACCCTCTTGTTGAAATGTCTGGCCACTCGGCGCTGATAGACTTGTACATGGTGAGCCGCCTGAAGTCGATGCTCATCGAGCATGATTAGCTCGTCATATCTTGCTTGCACCCATGCAGCTTCTAGGATTTTGATTTTAAGGACTATCCTTAGAGAAGGTAATTCCAGCTCGATAGGTTGTACTGCCTCCACTCCATAGACCAATGAGAATGGGGTTGCACCAGTTGAAGTGCGAATTGAAGTTCGATACCCCCGCAATGCGAAATGCAGCTTCTGGGGCCAATCCTTGTAATTGGTAGTCATTTTCATGATGATGGTCTAGAAATTCTTGTTGGCTGCTTCAACTGCTCCATTGGTTTGTGGGCGATAAGGCGAAGAGCGATGATGTTGAATTTTGTACTCGGTGAATAGATCTTCACATTCTCCTTGGAAATGGGTTCCCTGGTCACTGATGAACTCGTGAGGAACGCCGTATCTGCATATGATGTTTTCTTGTATGAACTGGGCCACTTGCTTGGAACCCAACACTTTGAATGACCTGACCTCGACCTATTTGGTGAAGTAGTAGATAGCAACCAGTATGAACTCATGACCCCCGGTGCCTGTTGGAGTGACTTTGCCAATGACGTCGATACCCTAGGCTGAGAATGGCCATGGTAATGATTGAGAGTATAGCAATGATGGAGGAATGATTGAGAGTATAGCAATGATGGAGAATGGCCATGGTAATGATTGAGAGTATAGCAATGATGGAGAATGGCCATGGTAATAATACCAGTATGAACTCATGACCCCATGATGCATGCTTCATATTCTGCCGCATTGTTTGTAACATTGAATTGCAGTTTTGCTGATACAGGAATGTGAGTGCCGTCTGGGGCTACTAGAATTACTCCAACACCACATCCGTTCTGATTTTAACCACCGTCAAAATGCATTGACCAACTGTCGTCACTTGTCATTAAGATTTGCTCGTCGGGTAAGTCGTAATCCTCCTCTTCTGCCTCAACGGGACAGTCGGCTAGGAAGTCCAAGACTGCTGAACCCTTGATGGACTTTTGCGGGATGTATTTGAGATCGAATTCTGCTAGCATGACCAACCACCTGGACAACCGTCCGTTGAGAGCTGATTTTTCGAATAGATACTTGAGAGGATCCGCTTTGCTGATCACATGTACTGTATGGGAGAGCATGTAGTGTCGTAGTTTCTTTGTGGCCCAAACCAAGGCGATGCTGAGTTTCTCGAGCTGAGTGTATCTTGTCTCGTACTCGATCAACTTTTTGCTTATGTAGTATACGGCATTCTCCTTGCCTTCGACTTCCTGGGCGAGCATGGCCCCTACTGCTGAATCTGTTGTTGTAAGATAAAGCCTGAGGGGAATCCCTGACAGGGCTGGCTTTAGCACTGGTGGATTGGAAAGATAGTTTTTGATAGTGTCGAATGCATGCTGACAGTCGTCATCCCACACTTTGGGCTCGCTTTTTCGGAGCTTTCGAAATACCGGTTCACAGATCATTGTGAGTCTTGAAATGAACCTACTGATATATTTTAATCTGCCGAGAAAACCCCGAATTTCCTTTTCATTCGTTGGTGGTTGCATCTCCATAATTGCTTTTATTTTTGAAGGATCCGCCTCTATGCCCCGAGAGCTGATAACATATCCGAGTAACTTGCCTGACGTTACCCCGAATGCACTCTTTTGAGGATTGAGCCTCATGTTGTATTGCCTGAGCCTGTTGAAAAACTTTTAAAGTACTGAGGTATGCTCGTGTCGCTCTTTGGATTTTACAATCATGTCGTCGACATATACCTCAATTTCCCTGTGAATCATATCGCTCATGATGGTTGTGGTTGTTCTTTGGTAGGTTGCTCCTGCGTTCTTTAGTCCGAACGGCATAATTGTATAGAAATATGTACCCCACTGAGTGATGAAGGTTGTCTTCTCCATGTCCTCCTCTGCCATGGGAATCTGATTGTAGCCTGCATACTCGTCCATAAAAGAGAGTAAGGCATGATTTGCGGTGTTGTCGACCAAGATGTCGATGTGAGGCAATGGAAAATCGTCTTTAGGGTTGGCCCTATTAAGATCTCTGTAGTCCACACACATTCGTACTTTGCCGTCTTTCTTTGGAACTAGGACGACATTTGCGATCCATTCTGGATACTTTGCTTCTCGAATAAACCCGGCCTCTAACTGCTTGGAGACCTCTTCTTGAATTTTGAGGGAAACATCCGGTTTCATGCGACGGAGTTTCTGCTTGATGGGCTTTGAACCTGGAATGAGGGGAATTGTATGCTGACCGATGCTTGGATCAACCCCTGGCATATCATTATAGGACCATGCGAAGACGTCTATGTACTCTGAAAGTAGCTTGATAAGATCATGCCGCTCTGCTTGAGAAAGAGTTAAACCAATCTGAACTAGTTTTGAATCACTGTTGTTAGAAAGGTTGATTTTTTCCGTTTCCTCAATTATGTGCGTCCTGTTTTCATGATTTTCGATAGCTTTTAGAATTTCAAGGTCAGTTTCTTGTGAAGCAAAGTTGTTTGGATTAGGATTGTGTTTTGAATTAGAACTCGAAGAGTAAGTAGAAATTGAAGTGTTATTGAAATCAGCAATCATTACATCGACTATTTTGACTTGAAGCTCGGCCTTTAGAGGCTCTTGATTGATGCAAGACTCTAGTCCTAGACTCTTAGACTCATTGCTAGACTCAGATCCAGACTCATCCTCTGACTCAGACTTGCTCATCATAGATCCTTCGCCCACAATAATCTTGAACATTTTGCCATTTGGAGCAGATATCTTGAGGGACTTTCTCCAGCCATTGACCATCTTCTCACTGGGAGTAATTAGCTTAGATGGGTTGAAATCTTCGATTTGAGTGATCATTTGGACCATGGTGTCTTCGGAAATGGTTGGGGTTATTTCCTGGCCAAACAAGAGACCGAAAGCTGATGAATCAAGGCATTCAGGGATAGCCTTATCTTGTAATGGAGGAGCATCCTCTAGGAAGTGACAGTCTTGAAAGATCTCGAATCCAGGGTAAAGGACCCCTTCCGAAGAGTCATAGAAAGGCTCTGGTAAGTCAAAGTACAAGTCATCCTCTCCTTCATTTACGAATTGACCATTGAGTGTAAGTTGATGGGGAAGTACTTTGAATTGATCATTGCCAGCTCGACGGGCCTTTAGCTTAGCCTTTTGTTGCTTGTCATCGAACTTAGTTGGCTTGTATCCCAGACCGCAACAGTTAGTCTGTCCTTGGGCCTTGAAAGGAGATTCGGTAGGCGGTGGCAGAGTAGTTCCCAAGAAGCGCCCACGCTTGATCATCATGCGCTTTGCCATGGGATTCATTTTGGACTCGATGGCTCCAACTTCAGCACTGAATCCCCAAAGGTCTTCGTCATTGTCATCATGTTCTATTAATATCAGAGCTTTGTCGGCTATCTTGGTCCTTGGATGGGACGCATGCAGGGTAATGACACTTCCTTGGACCTCCATTCGGGCTTTCTGATGGAGTGAGGATGGTACCGCTTTGAGGTCATGGATCCAAGGCCTCCCCAAAAAGAGATTGAAACTTGCTTTGATGTTGAACACTTGAAAGCTTACTTTGCGCTCGATCGGTCCTGTGCGGAGTAGTAGAGTGAGAGTTCCCATTGCTTCCCGGCGAGTGTTGTCATAGGCACGAACACCTTGGAAGGAACTAGAAAAGTCACTAGGGGTGAAACCCAAATTTTTAGCAGTGCGAAGAGGACACACGTTGATGGCTGACCCATTGTTCACTAGAGTCATGGGAATGATTTTGTCTTTGTATTCAATAGTCAGATAGAGAGCTTTGTGATGGCCTGCCCCCTCAGGTGGGAGGTCTTCATTAGTAAAAGTGATTCCTTCTTCCAGATTTGTGAGTAACCCGACCAGTTCATCAGGAGTGACTTCTGGGGTGACATTCAACTTGACAAGAGCAATGATGAGAGCAGTGCGGTGCTCCACAGAGGAAGCCATGAGTTGCCAAATATTAACCTCTGCCTTAGTGCACTTCAATTGCTTGATCAAAGGGTTCTCCTCGGTGGGTAGAGGAACATTAGTTGTCGGTGTCGTTCTGTTGGCTGACTCTTGAATTCGACCAGACCTAGTCATGACTTGAATACTGTTTTCTGCTTTAGGGTCCAAGTACCAGTCAGCGCTCATAATTTCTCGGTATTCATCGTCAGAGATGTTTTCAATAGGAGGGTCCTGATATGTATCTTCATCATCGTTGGCCCATATTCCACAAATGTCTTCTTGAGGTAATCCAGGTTCCGAGTTTTCACTTGGCTGCGCAAGGTGGAGCACAGGCTTCTGGTTATGTAAGATTTCCTCTACCTCGAAAGGGCCCACATCATGGAAAAGAGTTTCTTGATTGTCTTCGAGAGCCCTTATGCGAGCCTCAGCTTCCTCAACACGTTCATAGAGCTCTGCTACAGCTGCTGCTAGTGAAGTCATCTTGAATAGGATTTTGAGAGAAGGAGTCCAAGCGCGCACCTATTTACCACATGATTTAGAACTTTAGAACTTGGACTTCCCGACACATGACATGATATGCATGCAATGAATGAGACCTAGACTTGACTCTAAGTGCCACTCCGAAGATTCGGAATTTTGAATTTTGTATTTGTATTTGGGATTTGCAACCCGTTGGAAGTGTTAGAGAGGGCCTTCATTCTTTTGTGGAAGTTGACTCCTTGCACTAGAACTTGGAATATCGAAAAAGAATATTTCGACCTATTAGAACTTGGACAATTTTAGGGGAATTTCAACCCATTTGAGGATTTGGACATTGGACTTGTACTAGGAGATTGAATTTTGTATTATTTCAAGGGAATTTCAACCCGTCAATATTTTAGGGGAATTTCAACCCGTTGGATCTTGGAATATTTTAGGGGAATTTCAACCCATCGAATGGAATTTTGAACTTGTATTATTACTGGGGAGTTTCAACCCGATTGGATTTCAAAGTATTTTAGGGGGATTTCAACCCATTGAATCTTGAATATTTCAGGGGAGTTTCAACCCATTGGAATAGAATTTGGAGATTGCATTTGTACTATTTTAGGGGAATTTCAACCCATTGAAATATTTTAGGGGGATTTCAACCCATTGGAATAGAGGGTTTTGAATTTGTATTATTTCAAGGGATTTTCAACCCATTGGAAATGTTTGGAATTTTGAATTTGAGAGCAATGGAAAGCAAGGATTTGTAGCTTGAAGATGAGTTTGAAGTTTGAATTTGATTCGAAGTTTGAACATTGAAATGGGGAAGAGGTATTTTTGTATATAGCATGAGATGTTTGGATTTGAATATTCCGGCGTCATGCCATTTGAAATGGGATTCGAAATTGGGGAAAGTCCGGCATCATGCCACCGTGGACTTAGAATTTTGAAGTGATTGATCACGGGATTTTGAATTTGAAATTGAATGAAGGAAATCCGGCATTACGCCATCATGGATTTAGAATTGGGAAATTTCGAATATGGGACTTGAGATTCGAAAGATTGAATACAGGAATTTTGAACTTGAGGTTTTGGAAAAGGGAATGGAAAAGTCAGCATTACGACGACATGAGTTTGGACATTTAAACTTGAGGTTTTGAGATTGGACTTGGTAATTTGAAAGGATGGAATAGAACCTTTGAAGACTTGAACTAGAATTGAATTCTTTTTGAACTTGGAAGTTGAATGCTTGAACTAGAAAATCCGGCGTGACGCCGTTGGAATTTGAAATCTCGACTAGAAAATCCGGCATTATGACGCCGTTGGATTGAATTTGAATTTGAAACTCGAAAGTTGGACTAGAAAATCCGGCATTATGACGTCGTTGGATTTGAATTTTGAATTTGAAACTCGAAATTTGGACTAGAAAATTCGGCATTATGACGCCGCTGGATTTGAATTTGAAAGTTGAGGTTTGGACTAGAAGATTTGGATTGGACTTGAAACGTGAAATGTGGACTAGAAATTCCGGCATTATGACGCCGTTGGATTTGAGCTTGAATTTGAAACTTGAGGTTTGAAATGGAAAATCCGGCATTATAACGCCGTTGGATCGAATTTTTTATTTGAAGTTAGAAATTTGGAGTGGAAAATCCGGCATTATAACGCCGTTGGATTGCATTTTGAATTTGAAACTTGGAATTTGGACTCGAAAATCCGGCATTATGACGCCGTTGGATTGAATTTTGAATTTAGCATTTGTGCGTGAGGCGTGTTTGAGGGTTTTGAATCAAATGGAGTGGCACTCCTAAAAGACCTTAAATCGGCGATTTAGATGCATGAGGTTTGAATGATGCTCCTAGGGGTTTGGTTTTCTAGTTGGAGGCTAATTGGTTTTGGCAAGTTAGAACTCGAGGTTAGCCATTCACGCGTGCAAAGACGCCCACACAATGCATAAGTAGCACGTTGTCACACTAGTCATGAATATGAATGCGACATGCAAAGTTCTCAACCTAAGGTCGGTCTAAGTTTTGTATGATGCAAGTGGTCGGCTTCGGGTGTCAAGACGTACTTGACTAAGAGACGGATCCGGCGACAACTTGCACATCCACCTAAGGGACGTGTGTGTCGGCAGACGGCTTCCATACTTGACATCAGGAATGTCAAGTAAATGCCAAGTTTCGGTAGGCGCAAAAATGGTCACATACTTTGGTCGGGAACCGTATGGAGAGTCACCATTTCGTTGCCCCCGGGGCTAGCCCGAATATAGAACACATCCATTTGGGCAAGGTAGAAATTCATTTTGCACAAATATGGTTTTCGAAAAATGCATGAAATGCCTAGAAATTGAAAATTGAAATCATACTTGAATTTGTATTTGAAAAGCTCGTTTTTCGGCATTCGTTCTCGAGGTTTGGGAGCGTCCTTCAAGATTCAAAAATAGACTAACTCCAAACACGAAAATTTGAGCAAAAATGGGCAACAGGCCACTATGAGCCACTGTCCTGGATGCAGGCAGCGGCGTTGGGCGCAGGTGGCTACGCCTGGCGCCAGTGCTGGCATCCAGTACTAAAGCAGATCAGTGGCTTGCTGCTTGAAATCTGCTCGCATTTTCGAAATTGAATTTAGAAAAGTCACCAGTTGAGTCACCAGAATTGTAGGGGTTTTTTTGTTGTAAATATGCTCTTTTCCCTACAAGGGGCAGTTTTTAGAAACCATTGTATTTTTGTATCTTGAAGGAGTCGCCACCAAAAAATTTTAAAGGTCCCGTTTGGAAAGACCAAGAGTGACTCGATTATGGATAAGGCTTTGAATCTTCGAAACGGATGGGTGAGATCCGGGCACGGGAACGAGATGCTTATTCCGCGAGCTTTAGAAATTATTCAAGTACGTGGAACAACATTTTCGAAAATACCCTAATTTAGACTATGTGGGTTTGAATTTAGAACAAATATAATTTCTACTTTGTATGGTGGTCACTTTGCTTTAAATTTAATTTAAGGGAACCTAAGATCGGTTTGTCCAAGAAATTATCTTTGTTAAGCGTGATGTAACCTTGCATTTTGTTGTATTTAGCATGTGCGGTGATGAAAGCAATAAAGAAAATAAAGCAACATCACAATAGTAAATAAGTGCGGAATTAGAAAATACAAGACCCCCTAGAGATGGACTAGGGAGTAGGTCCACATTGCCTAGAAGGACTAGGCAAGTAAAGTTGCGGAATTGAAAGTGCGGAATTGAAATGCGTTATTGAAAGTGCGGAATTCAAAGGTGCATAATTGAAATTGCAATATTGAAATTTGTACTTGGGCACATGAGATTTGAACGCCAAAGTACTACTTAAAAATAAGTGCGCTCGACACGAATTCAAAGCCAAAAATCTCAACTTGGGAGAAGTTGCTCATCCCAAAGTATCCTAGATTTTGCATATAGAACTTGAACTTGAAAGTTTGAATCTTGAAATATTGAACTTGAAATACTTGAACTTAAAATTGAAATATTGAACTTGTACTTGAAATATTGAAGCTTAAGAGACCTGAATCTCAAAGATCGGGCCTTTTAATGTTGAAAAGGTTAGATCTTTGATGTGCTCTTGCTTTGAAAGGATCCTAGTTTAGGGAAGTAGTCATGAGCAACCCTAAACATTATTGGATCTTGAAATTTGAAAACTTGAACTTGTATATTGAAAAATTGAGTCTTGAATCTCAAAAGACTAAACCTTTAAAAGTTAGAAAGGTATCATCTTTGATTACTCCACACTTGAAAATGATTCTAGTTTAAATAAGTGATTACAAACAACTTTGAACAACCTTGAATCTTGAAAGTTTGCATTTTTGTATTTTGGAAAGTTTAGATTTGAAAAGATGTATGATTGTTGCAAGTGACACTTTTAGTAGTAAAAATGCCAACTTGCTAATCATTTTTGAAATAGAAAAATCAAAGAAACATGATTGAATATGGTGGGATATGGAATTACCTATTTAGGTTTAGGCAAGAATTCCTTTTAGAGCTCCCAATTGCTTAGAACTTGAAAATTGTATGTGTTTTTGAAGGATTTTTTGATTTGGATTTGAGGCGTAATTTTGGTATTACGACGTTGTATCTTGAATCTGCCTCCCTTAATGCTTGGAATTAGGGGGTATTTATAGGGGAAATGGTTGCTAAACGCCAGCCATTGCCAGCGCAGCACGCCGAAGCAGCGCCCAGCGCTGGTGACGTGGCGTGAATGCCGCCAAAACAAGGACGCGGGCTCTGTCCTTGATTTGTCTTGTATTGATGTACCTTCGTACAAATAGTACGATGTTTGGCACGTAGTGTTTGCTTGGGGGGTTAAGACTTGATTTTGCGTCTAAAAACAAGTCGTTCCGGGTTTTGAATTTCGGTTTTACGGGACGAGGCCCGGCTTGCTCGATTTTGTGGGTCGGCGCCCGAATTTGACTTGCCTTATATGATTTTGAGTGCAAAAGGCTTAGTAAAACCAATGGAATGGTCTACTTGAGATTGTACTTGGATTTTGAAATTGGTTTTTGAAATTTGTATTTTGTACCGAGTTCCGGAAGGAGAACGGCCTCGGGGATTGAATTTTGGCTCTTGTATTTTGGAGATGTTCTTAGCAATTGGGATTTCCGCACGGAGTTGCTCCAACCTCCTAGTAAGGATAATGGTATCGTCATCATCCCAGAGGGGAGACACGATTTAGGTGTCTACACTCATTGACTGGTTTTTTTTATTGTGTAGTCTTTCTAGGGAAAGAACAAAACACATATCACAAACCTTTTAAAAGCAATAGATGCTTTTTTGGAACAGTCTAATGACCGTCATGCCCCTACAATCATTCTTCAAAAATTAATAATCTCTTAGGACTAGTATTTTGACGGATTTACTCTTAGGCATGTTGCAATTACTCTTCAACCCTCACTCTTTCTCTCTTTACTCCAAAGTTGCTTAATCATAGCAATTACTCTGTAAACAACAATAATTAAATTCATCCTAATAAATCACAATTAATTACGTAACTTTTCAAGAAGCATTTTAAATAATAAATTTATGATAGACCTTTCCATTTTTCTCATTTAATTATACCTTATCTTCTCAAAAGCTAAATATCTTATAAATTGTGATTTTTCTTAAAGCATGTATGTATATTAAAGCATGTATGTATTTATGCTTTATTAATCAGGGTTCTATATAGATGAGGTCCTTCTCCGTTTTTATTTAATTTTTCATGAGAGTTCAAATAAATTTGTTTTTAAGGGAAAGCTTTCAAATAAATTTAATAGGGCCGGACATACTCTGTATTTGACTTATTGTTTGCTTTTGTCCATTCTTGTTACCTTACCAATACTAAAATATGATTATCTTTATGATAAAATGAACACTAAGAAAGTTTCCCACAACAAAACAAACTCAAGAAGTTATTACCTACGTAGTACGCAGTACTACATATTTGTTATAATTGCGCTATTGAAAAGAGAAAAAGTTTAATCTTAAGGGGCCTTATAAATTATTATTTTTTGTACAAGGCCTTCAAAAGGTTTGGGATGACTCTGACTTTTGAGGTTCATCTTTTTTTAATTCGGGGATTGACTGAATTTATACATTTCAACAAAAGTTTAGTACCTATTAAAATCGCACCTGTAGCGCTCGGTCAAGTAACACTATTTCTTCCCTTCAAAAAAAAAAAATAACACTATTTCAAATCAAATTAAACAAGGGTTAATAAGATAAGTTCAAGGCGAATAAGATAAGATATATGCTTCAAATAAAGAAAACACTGCCTAACTTCTGAATTGTTATCCTATGCTTACATTACAATTAATGCCAAAAGTCGATGTCGATGATACATTTTACATTATATCAGAGTAACTTTAAAGCATATTAAATTAACTTTAACTCCGCTATACAATATTTATTATACAACGGCCTAAAATAACATTAGGGGGCGTTTGGTATGGGGTATTCATTTAAGGGAAAGGGAATCAACTATAATGATTCCCTTTGATGTTGTTTGTTGGGCCTAATTTATCATTCCCTTTACCCTATTTTCTTTTTGACTTCACCCTTAAATGCTCTACACTAATTCCCCCCCCCCCCCAGGTTTTTCCATTCCCTTTCCCCCAACACTTCTAAAAAACGTTGAACACCATTCAATTATCCTTGACCAACCTTATAACACCATAAGGTCACCTGAAGCACCATCTAGCCACATGCACCACCCCCACATGGACCTCACCATCCTCAGGCACCAGATCAACCCACCACGAAATCACACCACCCCCAACCCCCTATCCCTCCCACCCCGTAACCACCAAAAATAATCGGCAAACCACTCCGCAGCCACCCGCAACCACCAGAAAACTACCCTCAAAACACTAACGAACACATCCAAATCATCTGCAACTAAATCAACATGCACCCACACTACCTGCAAACACCACCATTTCCAAAATCCACCACCCACTCAAAAACCCAATCCTGGAAATTTTAAAAATGAATAGACCAAAAATGGAAAAAAATACTTTTCTAATCATTAACCATGGCTTTAAATGGTCAAATTTGACCATGAGAACTTCATATCTGAAGTTTTCGTGTTCGAATTTAACATTTAAAACATCCAATTTGTTCTTTGGAGGTGGTGAGACAATAAGAGAAGAGGAAAGAAGGTGCGGCGGAAGCCAGTAGGGCGGCAATGGAAGGTGTAGGTGGCCGGATCCCGACTATTACATCAATAGGGAGGGAGTGGCGAGAGTGGCACCTTGACGGTGAGATAATATGGTGGTGGGATGGTGAGATAAACAAAAGTGGCGGATGAACAAATTAACCCAAACAACACATTATATCTAAGGGTTTTATATTTCATTTCTAGTCATTCCCTTTATTGAATACATTCACTTTACCCGTGCGAACCAAACGACCCCTTACTATTTTAACTTGATTTCAGCTAACTTTCAAATTCAATTACCAATTGAAGCAACCTATCAATTTAAACGAACCTGTCAAACAAACCCTTCGTAGATTTTTTAATTGAACACGAAACACATGAGTTAAAACACTATTCATTGATTCAGAAAGATGAATCCAAAGTTGGATATCACGAGCCGTCGTTTCCCTAGGTGCTCATCAAGCTAGCTACCTCGTACTTTTGAATCTTTGATCCACTCAAATCCTAAACCCTTTATAAAAGCAAGAAAATCTCATTTGTAACAGGAAAATGACTGTTTTCCCCCTAAAATCCCTCTTTGAAAAAAATCAAAATTCTCTCAAGAATAGTGTATTGACGGATTTACCCTTACGCAATCCCATTACAATTTAGCCCTCCCTCTCATGCCTCTTCTCTTCCTCCACACTCCAGCCTTCATCCCATTCCTCTCCCGTTTTTGCTTCCGATGAGCTAACCACACAGAAAATTCAAAAGGAAAACAAAATTCAGGGGTCGATTGTCGACCTTAAAAATCCAGAAGTTCAACCCGACCCATTCAAGTAGGTGATCCACGAACGAAAAGAGGGCAGGAAAAGGAGGGGTGTATCTTTTGATTTTCTTTTGAATTGCTAGAAATGACGAAGACTGGAAGACTATAGGCTTCAATCCAAGATCGAGTTTGCGTCGGTCTCTTCCTCCTTTTTGGCAATTAAAAAAATGCAAAATTGTTGAATTTTTTTAAAGCATGAGAGAGGATTTTTGAAATTAGGGTTGTACATTTACAATAAAAAAAAAAAAGAGGACGGGATATGGCGGGGTGGGATAGGCTTCAATCATACCCGGAATCAAGTTTGTGTCGTCGTCTTCGACTCCGTCGGTCTGGCTTGGCCGTGTACAGCCTCGGACACCTTTGACTCAAGGATAGAAAGTGTTCCGGTGTTGTAAAGATGGAAACAATGGGCTTCGAATGAAGGCCCTTTTGTATGTGTTGAAGATCTTGCTTGTTTGAATGAGTAGAGTCCGAATTCACCTGCACAAGAGCAAAGTCACTAGCCTCGGGGGTGTTTCCGAGGAAAGCCCCTCCGATGCCTAAGTAAGAACGATGCTCGGATTCTAGAGAGAAGTTCTCTAGAAGAGTAGTCTTAAGGCGGTAAATTCGACGTACCTTGAGGTGTGAGCCTTGGCGGCCTATTTATAGTGTTTGCATAATAAATGCCCATAGGTCATTTATTGCTATTGGGCCTTGGGCCTTAATGGATGGCTGAATAGCCATTGGTAGGTTTGATGCTGTTGTTTAGAGCCATTGGGCTTTGGACTTAGTGGCCCAATTGAGAGTCAATTGGGAGCCCAAACAACATGCCCCCCAGACCCGGTCCATTTAGAATTAAATGGGTGGGTTTCCAGCTGTCAGAAGTCCGAAAGTTCCCTCTCTTTTTTGAAAAGGGATGATTTGCATTGATGACAAGTGTTGGGAGTTGTATTGTGTTGTGGAGATCGTGGGTTGAGGAAGTTGATGCGCCCCTTTTCTTTTCTATAAATACGGGGTGCTTTGCTCTTTTCGAACTTTTTACTCCTTCTTTCAAACCCATTCTCTCTCTAAATTCCGGCGATCGCAGTGCAATTTGTTTCTTCAGATCTACGAAATTCGGCCAACTTTAGACTTCGGGAACTTGTGTTGTTCGTTTTATCGGCGAATTCCGCTTCGGAAAAAGGTAATTTGTTTCTGAATTCTCCTTTTTTCTTCGTTTTTCCTTCTACCCCTCAATCTCAACCCTAGACCGAGAATTCGTGGCCATGGCAAAGAATAGGGGCAAGAGCAAGTTCGTCGTTGGCTCCTCTAGTGAGAGGGAGAACGTGCCTTCGGGAAGGTTACCGAAAACTTCGAGGGGTCGGCCTTCGGAGAGGCCGGTGGAGAGGCGTTCGACTGGTTGGGATGCTTCAAAAGATGATGTTGTTGGCGGGTCTAGCGTGTCTGAACGCGCAACTTCTGGTAAGAAAGCTGGTTCTTCGGGTGTGCGCCGCTCTTACCCTGAGTTTCCAGTTCATTGGACTGAAGCTGATCCGCAGGGCAAGTATGCCCCGATTCTGCATGAGACCACTAAGATCGATGGTCCCTTGGAAAAATCGGTCAGTGGTGACTGGTTGGTGGAGGCGAAGCTGGGGAACTACCATCGGAGAGCCGAAGAGTTATACGGAATCCAGCACGCCTTGGGGTACTGGTGCGAGCTTCCCGACCAGGAGCGTCCTCGGGTGACTCATCCGCCGAGGGGGTTCATCTCTGTGTATACTCATCATTTGGAGAACGGTCTCCGCTTTCCTTTGGATCCCTTCGTTTCCGAGCTCCTGGTGTCGTACAACATCAGTTTGGCCCAGCTTACCCCCAAATCTATGAGGCACATCATCGGATTTAGATGGGTGTGCGATTTTATTAACTTTCCATGCTCTGTTGCCGTGTTTCGGGATCTGCACGATCTGTCTTTCAACCACGCTTCCAAGGGGGATGGGTATGGTTGGTGGATCATCAACAAAAGATCCCGAAGGAAGGGGGAGCCGAACTACATTACGGCCTACCCTTACCTCAGCTCTGATCATAATTGGAAGACGGAGTGGTTGTTCGTTCGTGTGCCGACAGATCCGAAGCATCAACATTTTTACCGCCCTCCGAAGTGGTTTGTGACTCCTGATCCTGATATGCGAAGCGTGGCTGCTCCGGATCGGAACCATCACCACTACGTGGATCTCCTCCAGTGGTTTTTGGCTCGGGAGGACAACTACAAACTGCCGTCCAACTGGCTCCCGAACCTCAACTATATCCTGCGGGAGGACATTCTTGCTGTTGCCGGTCTCAGCAGGATTTTTGACAGGGGTAGGTGTCTTTCGGCTGGGACCGTGCTTTAGTAAGTTTGTCCTCCTCCTTTTTGTCTCGTTTTATTGACTTTGTTTTGTGCTTTGTTTCTGCAGAGTACGGCTTTAGCTCTGTTGATCCTGTGGTCTTGGGCATTTCTTTGGATCTGAAGACCATTCACGACTCGGCCCCTGATTACAAGTTCGGGAAGGAGAATCCTCGTAATCCTCGCTTGAAGGATTACGTGCTGTCTCCGTCGGGTGTCGCTCGGATATCTGAAGTTCGAGCTGATCCGTGGGATTCTGCCTCTTCTCCCGAAGCTGTTCCAGTGAAAGTCGTGCTCCCTGATTTGAGGACAACCTCGGATCCGGTGAGTGTTTCTATATCTCGAAGTATTTTGTTTGTCTTTCTTTCTGGTTGGCCGTCGGCTAACGTCTTGGTCCTGGACCATCTTTTTAGGGTCCTGGGACTGACGCTGTGCCGCGTGCCGTTCCTTCGGTTTCATCTCCGGCTCGGATAGATATCTCTTTATCTAGGAACCGGGTACTTCGCGATTTTTCTTTATTCCTTCCTTTGTCTTCTTTTACATTTATTGACCCTTGGTCTCCTCTGTTTAGGATCAGCGCAAAAGGAAGGGCAGCACTCTTTTGAGGCCTTCTGCGCATCCGAAGAAAGCGAAAGCTTCTCAGTCTTCGGAGAAGGTATTTGTTCTGACTTGGAGCTTTTTGTGGTCCGTTCTCTCTTTTTCTGAAACTGACCTTTGAGCGTTTGCCCTGTAGGAAGCGGTTTCGGAAGTCATGCCTCCTCCCAAAAATCTCCTTCACTTCATGCCCTTGCCAGGGCAGAAGTTGAAGAGTGTGGTGGTTGCGGAACCGCCGCCCGTGGACCAACCGTTGGCTGAGGAAGATACCATCCCCTCTCCGCTGAAGCCGTCTGCTGCTTTAGGGATCGAGATCCAGGATATAACCAAGGTGATGGAGGCAATTGAAGCCGACCTTGTTCCTGGCTCGGATGTCCCTATTGTGGCCGAGCAGAAGGAAGAATCTGCTGACGTTTCTCTCGAAAGGGAGAAAAGTCCAGATAAGGAGATGGTGGATCTCACCGAAGCTCACATAGAGGTTCCCGAAGCTGAGAAGGAGGTCCCTTCTGCTGAGGAGGAGCAACCCGAGCAGGGTCTGACGAGGAAGAGGCGCCACTCGACCTTGGGCTCTACTTCGACCTCGGCCCTGGATAGACTGATCCACGCTGACCCTTGCTCGGATGTTCCGCTGAAACGGATCCCCGAGGAGGTAAGGGAGGCGATGGCTCGCTATGCTAGAGCTCCGGTTTTGGGGGAGAACCCCATGGCTCACGTGGGATCTTTGGTGGGTCCCGAAGCTGCACGGGAGAATCTTCTTCGGGCCAACCCGCAGTGGAGGGTTCCTGGAGCTGAGGAGAGGAACCCAGCTATGATGGCCCAATATTATCTGAATGAGGTAAGTGTTGGAAATTTTGTTTTGAGTTCCGTTTTTGGTTTGTTGTTTTCTTCTTTCCTCATCTTTTCTCGTCTTTTCTTCTTTCCCAGGCTGTTTTCTTGTCCTCGTTCGCTTCCGAGTGTAGCTCGGTTGAGGAGAGGCAACTGAGGAGGTATCAGGAGGCTTATGCTCGTGATATCCCTGTCTTGGACCAGAAGGCTGGGCAGCTCATGGCCGAGATGGTGGACCTCAAGCAACTGTACCTTCGGTACAGTCGTGAGGCTAGGGAATCGGCTGAGCAGATCGGGGCCGAAGTTGGGAAGCTTACTTTCCGAGTCGAGGAGGATGCTGAAAAGATAGCTTCCTTCGACAAGGAGAGGAAAGAAATGGCCGCCAAGTTTGCGAGCGAACTTGAAGAAAAGGACAGTCTTCTCAAGGAGATGACTTCTAAATTTGAGGCGGCCATTAAGCAGAGCCAGGAAGCGGAGGCGAGGCTTCAGCAGTTTGTCAAACATCGGGAGATTGTTCAGAACCAAGCTGACAAGGTGCCCGTTCTCCAGCTGAAGATCCGAGAGAAGGATGCTGCCATTCGGAAATTGGAGCAAGAGAGAGTTGACCTCTACACTGCTGATCAGTGTAGGGAGCAATACTGGAATGGCATCCTGGGTGCTCGGCGGATGTTCGCGAAGCATATGCCTCATTTCCCTTGGAATGAGAAGGTTCCGCTCTGGATGAGGGCCCAGGATCACTTGGTGGAGTGCCAGGCCGATCGAGACGAAGCTGAAGCTGAACGCCAAGCTGCTCTTGCAGAGGCTCGGGCCCAGAAGGCGACTTCCGAAGGTGATACTACTGCTGGGGGTTCTTCGAAGGATGCTCCCCTGGGGGATGCTCCTGAGACTCCCAAGAGTTAGGGATTCGGGCAGTCGTCTTCTTCAGAGTCGGTCGGTTCCAGTTGAGGACTTCCGAACATGTGCTTGCCTTTCCCCCTTTTGCCTCGGCGCTGCGTTGTACTCATTTATTTTTGTTTTCTTTAGTACTTCGGTAGGCCGGTATTGTCTGTTGATGGCTGCCGATTTTAACTGTTTCATTTTGTTTTCAATTTTTGAGGCTTTCAATGTATTTGTACTCCCCCCAAATATTGAATAAAAAATGAATGTTTGTTACTTGGCTGCTTCTTTTTAACTTGTACTTTCGCAATTTTAGGTCTTTAAATCCGTAGATTTCTCGAGCTCCTCTTTCTGTAGACTTGCTAAAAACCTTTTGATCTTGCGAGCTCTTTAAATCCTTAGATCTGTTAAGAGACTTTTTAACTTTGCGAGTTCTTCAAATCCGTAGATCTGCTAAGAGACTCTTTGATTTTGTGAGTTCTTCAAATCCGTAGATCTGCTAAGAGACTCTTTAGTTTTGCGAGTTCTTCAAATCCGTAGATCTGCTAAGAGACTCTTTAGTTTTGCGAGTTCTTCAAATCCGTAGATCTGCTAAGAGACTCTTTAGTTTTGCGAGTTCTTCAAATCCGTAGATCTGCTAAGAGACTCTTTAGTTTCCAGACTCTTCAAATCCGTCGATCTGCTCAGAGGTTTGGATTGTTCTTCCGATCTCTTGTGGTTCGGAAACCTGGGCAAGAGATCGCTAGTCTGCCTCTTAGTTATGCCTTCGGCGATCCGTGGATCTGAGCCGGAGTTTTATAACTTGATTCGAGCGACTGTTTGTTGCGAACAAATTTTATTAGGGTACCGCGAATCCGAGGATTCTGGACGATTCCCTGAAGTGTATGATTTGGTCATTTCTTGCATTTTATCAAGGAATGGGCAAAGTCAATCCTGTTTTTAGTCTCGGATTGATCAGATCCGAGGCTGCATGTATATATAAAGGGACAATAAATATAGAGATAAGTTTAATGAAACTCATGGTGCCAATGGCTTTCCTCTTCTCATTAAACAACTTACTTGGTTTACAGACAGAGATCATACAAAATATTTCTTGAGAACATCGGTATTCCAATGGTTCTTCAAAATTGTTCCATCTAACTGTTTCAGCATAAACGTGCCTGGCCTTTTTTCGGAATGGATGATGTATGGTCCTTCCCAAGTGGCTGAGAGTTTGCCATGGATCCGTCCTTTCTGAACCGAGGCGGCGTTTCTGAGTACTAGATCACCGACTTTTAGGGGTCTGGCGTTGACTCTTCGGTTGTAATGCTTGTTGACCCTCTGCAAATAGGCTGCGTTGAGTGTCCTTGCATCGTTCCGAGCTTCGTCCAGTAGATCGAGAGCTTCGGACAGAAGTTGGTTGTTGCTTTCTCCTTGGAGCCCATCATACCTGTTGTATGCCTGGATCCTCAGGCTTTCTGTTCCGATCTCCACAGGGATTACAGCTTCGGATCCGTATACAAGGTGGAACGGTGTTTGCCCGGTAGCTTCTTTCTCAGTGGTCCGAAGGGACCATAGCGTTCCGGGTAGCTCTTCTAACCATTTGTTTTTGTCATCCTCGACTCTTTTCTTGAGTGCATTGAGGATGAGTTTGTTAGCAGCTTCGGCTTGCCCGTTGCTTTGTGGGTGACAGACTGCCGAGTACGCTAGGTGTATGCCGAACTGTTTGCACCACTTTTGCAACGGGGTGTTGTCGAACTGTTTCCCGTGGTCGAAGACCATCAGTCTTGGTATGCCGAACCTTGTGATGATGTTCTGCCATATGAACTTGCGGACCTGAGGTTCGGTGATGGAGGAGACAGCTTCGGCTTCGATCCATTTGCTAAAATAGTCGACTCCTACAATCAACCACTTCTTCTGGTTCGTCGCTGAGGGGAAGGGACCAATGATGTCTAACCCCCACTGTGCGAATGGTAAGGGATACAGTGTTGATTGTAGGGTTTGAGCTGGTTGATGGATGGCTGGTGCGAACTTTTGGCATTTCTCGCATTTCCTTGCCATCTGCTTTGCCTTGGAAACCATAGTGGGCCACCAGTACCCGGCCCGAAGGGCTTTATGTGCCAATGTCCTGCCTCCGATGTGGTTTCCGCATATCCCGAGGTGGATTTCCCTTAGGATGTAGTCAGCGTCTGTTGGACCCACACATTTTAGCAGCGGAGCAGAGAATGATTTCCTCATGAGCTCTCCTTCGGCGCTGATGATGAACCACTTGTTGAATCTTTTCAGTTTTCTTGCCTGCAGCTTATCCTCGGGAAGTTCTCCCCTTTCTTTGTATGCAACTACTGCGTCCATCCAGCTGGGTTCGGTACGTAAGCTGCATACTGTGGTGGGTGGCAAGTCAATGCTTCTCTCTTGGTGAACCTCCACGTGGATCGACCTGTTTAGGTCGATGAGTGTTGAGCTTGCGAGTTTTGACAGTGCGTCTGCTTGCGTGTTTTGTCCTCGGGGGATGAGAATGACTTCAAAGGATCTTAACTTTGACGTTAAGGATTTAATTTTTGCTAAGTAAGCTGTCATGCTGGGCCATTTGGCCTCATACTCCCCTCGGATCTGGTTGGCTACAAGCTGGGAATCAGTTTTGAGGCAAACATGCTCGGCCTCCAGGGATAAACAAAGCTCTATCCCTGCGATTGCGGCCTCATATTCGGCCTCGTTGTTAGTTGCTTTGAAGCCGAACTTCAATGCATACTCTATGCTTTTCCCCGTCGGGGGGATTAGTACAACTCCTGCTCCTGAGCCGTTTATTGTGGAAGATCCGTCAGTGAAGACCTCCCAAGTGCTTTTCGTATCATCCAGCATTTCCTGGTATGAGCACTCGGCCAAGAAGTCTGCCAATGCTTGTGCTTTGATTGCTGTCCTCGGCTGATATTTGATGCCGAACTCTGATAGTTCGAAGGCCCAGGCAGCCAATCTTCCTGACCTCTCTATTTTGTCGAGTACTTTTTCGAGCGGTTGGTCAGTTAGCACTGTGATCTGGTGGGAGTCGAAGTATGGCCTCAGTTTTCGTGCAGCTACCACTACTGCATATGCGACTTTCTCGATGAGTGGGTACCGGGTTTCGGCCCCAGTGAGTGTTCGGCTGGTGAAGTAGATTGGCTGTTGCTTCTTTTCTTCTTCCCGAAGAAGCACTGCGCTGACGGTTCCAGGGCTAACTGCGACATATAGGTACAGGGTTTCCCCCTCCTTTGGTCTGGCCAGTGTCGGCAGTTGAGCTAGGTGGGCTCTGAGTTGCTGAAAAGCTTCTTTTTGCTCCTGTTCCCATATCAGTTCGGGATCCACTTTCCTCGGAACCCCCTTTTTCTTGACTGGTTCTGCTTCTCCTCCGGGGAGGTTCTTTGGTTTTAGTGCTTTGAAGAAGGGGGCTCCCTTGTCCGAGGCTTTTGATATGAACCTTGTTAGTGCGGCTAACCTGCCGGTTAGCCTCTGCACATCTCTCTTGGTCTTCGGCTCGGGTAAATCCAATGCCGCTTGGACTTTGTCCGGGTTCGCATCAATTCCTCTTTCGCTCACCATGAATCCGAGGAATTTCCCTGACTTCACCCCGAAGACGCATTTTTTTGGGTTCAGCTTCATGCTGTATTTCCTCAGATTTCCGAAGGTCTCTGCCAAGTCTTTGACGTGGTCTTCCTCCTTGATGCTTTTTACGATGGAGTCATCCACATAGACCTCCACATTCCTCCCTTTCTGGTCGGCGAAGACGTGATCAACTAGCCTCTGGTAGGTGGCTCCGGCATTTTTCAAGCCGAAAGACATCATTTTGTAGTTGAACACTCCTGCGCTTGTGATGAACGCTGTCTTTGCTCTGTCATCGGGGTGCATGAATACTTGGTGGTAGCCTGAAAAGGCATCCATGAAGCTGAGCAGTGCATGGCCGCTGGTGGAGTCAACCAATTGATCTATCCTTGGCAGGGGATAGCAGTCTTTGGGGCAGGCTCGGTTCAGGTCTGTGAAATCCACGCACATTCGCCAGGAGCCGTTCGCTTTTTTGACCATCACCACGTTGGCTAGCCATTTCGGATACATGCATGGTTCAATGAATCCGGCCTCCTGCAACTTTTTCACCTCCTCGGCGATGGCTTTGTTTTTCTCCGAGGAGTAGTTCCTCTTTTTTTGCTTGACTGGCCGAGCTTCAGCGTTGACGTCCAGCTTGTGACAAATCAGCTTCGGATTTATCCCTGGCATATCTGCTGCTGACCATGCAAAGATGTCTTTATGATCCCTGAGTAATCGGATCAAATCGATTCGGAGCCCCGAGCTTAGGCCCTTGCCTATTCGGACGCTCCTGTCTGAATCCTCTTCGAGGAAGATATCCTCCATTTCTTGATCTGGTTCGGGAGATAGGGTTTCGGGGCGGGCATCAACTTCTGCGGGAGACAAGCTGCTCGTGCTTGCTCTTCTCCTTTTGCCTCGCTTTCCTCTCCCGTAGCTCCCTTTTCTTCTTCGGGGCCGTCCCCTAGTTTGGGCTTTCGGACAGCAGTGTGGCAGGTTCTTCTCGCCACTTCTTGATCACCTCTGATTCGTTCGGCGAATCCTGCATCCGAGACGTATATCATCAGCTGGTGGTATGTGGAGGGGACTGCTTGCATCTTGTGAATCATGGTTCTCCCCATGATTACGTTGTATACGGAGTCGCAGTCCATCACCAAAAATTCGTCCCGAAGGGTTTTTGCTGCCTGGCCTTCACCCACTGTGACTGGTAGGGTGATCTTTCCTCGAGGGATAGCTGCGGATCCGTTGAATCCGATCAGAGGATAACTGACTTTCGTCAGTGCTTCCTCTGGCTCTTCGAGGATCAGCTGCTCGAAGCAGTTTCTGAAGATGATATTGACGGCACTTCCTCCGTCGACTAACACTCGATGTACGTTGTGGTTATTGAGGTCCATGGAAATGACCAGAGGATCGTCATGTTTGTACTGGACTCCGAAGCAATCATCAGCAGTGAAGGTCATGTTCGGGGGGTGTGGCTGGTTGTCTCCCACCGCGCTGAAGTTGACCCGATGGGAGAGGGCTCTTAGGTGTTTTTTGCTGGCCTGGCCAGACTTCTGTCCCCCGAACACCACTAGGATGTCATTCTTCTTGTGCCCTGTTGCTTCGTAGACCCTTTTCTGGGGTTGCTCGTGTTGTTTGCCGCTTGCGGCCTTTTCTTTTTCCTCCCTTCGGTCTAACAAGTACTGTTTCAGGTAGCCTCGGCGAACGAGGTCCTCAATGTTGTCTTTCAGCGAGTTGCATTTTTCGGTGTGGTGACCGAAGTCATCATGAAACTCGCACCATTTGTTCTTGTTTCTCCGAGCTGGGTTGGACTTGAGCTTCCCAGGTAGTTTCCACTTTTCGTCATTTCTGTTGAGGCTAAATATCTCTTTTCGGGGCAGAGCTAGTGGAGTGTAGTTGGTGTACTTGGGTTGAAGTTCACCCCTTCTCCCGTCTTTCTTCGGGCCCATCTCTCTAGCTCCTACTTTCTCTTTCCCCTTCCTTGAGCTGCCCTCGGGCTTGCTCTGTGTATTCTTTGTGTCTCTCGGATCCGACGATCCTTTCAATCTTGCAGCGGCCTTGTTGAACTCTTCGGTTCTGATGAACGCATCAACCATTTGGAGCACGTCAGCTATTCTGGAGGGGTTCTTCATTGAGAGTTCGTCACGGAACTTCCCCTCCTGGAGCGCGTGCTTCAAGGCGAAGATGGCCACGTCTGGCTGCAAGTTTGGTATGTTTGTTGATTCCTTCATGAATCTGGCCATGAATTCTCTCAGACTTTCGTCTCTTTCTTGTTGGATTGAGGTCAGTTCTGCTGTGGTTCGCTCGGGGCGATTGTTGCTCACGAACTGTGTGCAGAATCTCTTTTTCAGCTTTTTCCAGCTCTTGATCGATCCCTTCGACAGCGATCTAAACCACTCTCCCGCCACTCCGGTTAGCGTGGTTGGGAAATATTTACACCAGCATGCTTCGGAGTAGGGACTCAAGAACATTTGCTGCTCGTAGGAGATGACATGATCCCTCGGATCTGTGATTCCGCTGTAGGTCAGGTGCGCTGGCAGTCTTACCTTCGGTATTTCTTCCATGATCAGTTCGTCCGAGAAAGGGGATGACGTGGGAGTCATGATTCTTTTCCCGAGTCTAGCCCTGATGCCTTCGTTTGCCGAGGTTCTGTGATTAGAACGTTCGGGCGTACGATGGGGGCTAGGGGTTCGATCATGCCTCCTGTCTCTTCTTCTCTCTCGGCTACTGACCTCGGGTCGTTCGCTAGATCTGCTTGGCTCGCCCACCCCGAGTCTCGTATGGATCGAGGGTCTTAACCTTGAGTGGACCGAGGGCCTCAACCTGCTGAGCACCGAGCTTCGGACCCGAGTGTTACGAGTAGTCGATTCGCTTTGGAGAGCTGTTGGAGTAGGCGATGGTCTCGCAAACCAATCTGGTTGCTGTTGTGCCCTTTTTTGGGTGTCCCACGTGCTTTCCATCCACCTCGACGTCAAGTGTGTACCTGTCAAGGGAAGGAGTTCTCGTTCGGGTCTGGACACTTCCGCACTGGGTGGCTCGTTCAGCCTTCGCCTGGTCCTCCTCTCTTCTCTGCGGTCATTTGCCAGTCCTTGCTGCTTCTCATTGAAGAGGAAGTTTTGCATGATGGTCATGGCCGCAGTGAGCTCTTCCCTAGTTGGAATTGGAGGTCCTGCATTTGTGGCGGTCGTAGCTCTGCTTGGCTGTGACCTCGCCATCGATTGAGGGTGCTCCTCTTGGTCAGATTCTGAATCTGACCGCACCATCATATCGTCGTCATTGTTGTTAACAACATCATTCACCATTTTCGCGGAAAGAGGTGATTGATGTCTTTCAAAGGCTTTGAAGTGTTCTTCCCCACAGACGGCGCCAAATTGTTCCGGTGTTGTAAAGATGGAAACAATGGGCTTCGAATGAAGGCCCTTTTGTATGTGTTGAAGATCTTGCTTGTTTGAATGAGTAGAGTCCGAATTCACCTGCACAAGAGCAAAGTCACTAGCCTCGGGGGTGTTTCCGAGGAAAGCCCCTCCGATGCCTAAGTAAGAACGATGCTCGGATTCTAGAGAGAAGTTCTCTAGAAGAGTAGTCTTAAGGCGGTAAATTCGACGTACCTTGAGGTGTGAGCCTTGGCGGCCTATTTATAGTGTTTGCATAATAAATGCCCATAGGTCATTTATTGCTATTGGGCCTTGGGCCTTAATGGATGGCTGAATAGCCATTGGTAGGTTTGATGCTGTTGTTTAGAGCCATTGGGCTTTGGACTTAGTGGCCCAATTGAGAGTCAATTGGGAGCCCAAACAGAAAGTTTTTATTTTTATAAGGCAAATTTGTTAAAAAGGACCTTTTATAATCCAAATTTTGCGAGAAAGGACCTTATATAATTTTTTTTGTGAAATCACACCTTAATGTAAATTTTTTTGCGAGAAAGGACCTTATATAATTTTTTTTTGGTGAAATCACACCTTAATGTACTTTTTTTTTGCGAAAGACAACCAAAAGTAAATTTTCGGCATTGACTGAGCTTTTCCGGCCATTGACTTGCACGTGAGAAGCACGTGTGGCTTTATTTTGCTAATTACACCCAATTTTCCTCCAAAATTCTAAGATTTAAAACCTAAAGTTGAAAAAAAAGTCGAAATAAAATCAAGTTTGAAAATTCAAGATTCGGGAAAATCAATGTCTTTAGCCAACGTAAGCCACGCGTGCTGCTCACGTGCAAGTCAATGGCCGGAAAAGCTCAGTCAATGCCGGAAAATTTCCTTAGGTCCTTTCTCGCAAAAAAAATTACTTTAAGGTGTGTTTTCACAAAAAAAATTATATAAGGTCCTTTCTCGCAAAATTTGTGTTATAAAAGGTCCTTTTTGGCAAATTTGCCTTTTTATAATTTTGATTTTTTTTGTTTAATTAAATTATAGACCAATGCTGAAACCAATTGTTGCAATGTTCAAGGCTTTATTGTGAATTATGGGTTACGAATTAAAAAAGTTAATTTTAGGCATGGAATTGTTATTTAACAGTTGAATGATTATGCTTATCCTTCGCTATTGCGGTGAAAATTAATATAAGAAGCATCTGCAACATTAAATCGTTGACCATTATGCTTTGGTTTGAAGTATGACATAGCCTTTTACTTCTCTGGAGCTCTGTTATCTTAAGCTTTGATTTCCCTGTATGCAATAAATGGATTTTTTCTGTCTATATGCTTTAAGTTAGTGTGTTTGGTACCGTTTGGTTGTATTACCTAATAAACTTGTCACAATAAATATCTAAACTCTTTATGTGTTAATGCCTTAACACTCCTTTATTGATTTGATATATGCAGGGTTTTAAGCAATTGTGGAATGGGGATGACATTTTGTCATTGCTTGATCCAGCGATTTTAGCATTAGACTTCCAAGCAGAGATATTAAGGTGCATACAAGTAGGATTGTTGTCTGTACAAGAATTTTCTGAAGATACACCAAGCATTACCACGGTTGTATGCATGATATAGAGTGAAGTTATATTCCTCATCCAACACTAGGGGTGTAAATGAGCCGAGCCGGTCAATAAACTACTCGGGCTCGGGCTCGTTTAAAGCTCGTTCATGTTCGTTCATTTATTAAACGAGCCGAGCTTGAACAACTTTTGAAGCTCGCTTAATAAACGAGCTTGAACATGAACATAGGTATGCTCGTTCATTTAAGTTCATGAACAACCCGTTCATTTATGTTCATTAACAACTCGTTCATTTATGTTCGTGAACAAGTTCGTCTAGTTATGTTATGTATCATATTTTACCATATATACGTTTTTCAAATATAAATAAAAATCATGTTTTTGACTTTTGAAATCTATAATAGAGTAAACATATTTTGAAATAAAATTTTAATTGCTAAATTAGTGCTCTTTGACTCTTTTTAAATTATTAGTTTGTTTATCAAATAAAGTAATGTACTTTAATCTTTATTATTAGATATGATTATAATTTGTTAGATTTTCAAGTGGTTATACTCTAAAGCTCGTTTAAGAATGCTCGTTCATGAAAAACTCTCGTTTATAAACTCGGCTCGATTAATAATGAGCTGTTCACGAACAGTTCGCGAACACAAAATCTTTTAAACGAAACGAGCTTGAACAGATTTTTGAGCTCGGTTAAAAGCTCGGGCTCGGGCTCGGGCTCGAGCTCGCATAAGTTAAATGAACATGAACATGAACAGGGTAAAGCTCGGCTCGGCTCGGCTCGGCTCGGCTCGTTTACACCCCTATCCAACACAACTTGGGTTTACACAACGGAGAGTTGCTTCTTGGAATGGAACGCAACAAAGTGGTCGTGATTGTTCTTCTGTTAATGGTGTTTCAATTAGTTCTTTAGGTGGTCGATGACAGCAGTTTTGAGCAAGAGTTGCATCCTGTTTGTATATATTCTGATCGCATTTTCTGAATGTGATCAACTATAAGATTAACAAATTGAAAAACTTATGGGTTTTGAATTGAAAAAAATTGATTGACTAAGTCACATAATGACATGAATCATAAGCCTAATTATTTTCCATTTGTAATATTTTGCGGCCTATGATTTGGGAGTAGAGGGTTTCAAGTTGATGTTCTCTATAAAGATAAATGGGCTTTGAATTTGTTGATGTCCTCATCTTAGCGTAAAGAGATGTTCTCTATAAAGATAAAAAGGTGTTGAGTTTGTCTCTTACGATCCTGTTAAAGGAGAGTGAAAGTTTGGCGTACATCATTTTTAGTCAGAGTAAAAATTAGGACTATTTTCTTAGTTTCAGAATTTAAAGTACTACCTTAACCGGTTGTTTATAGGTTAATGACAAGTATGATATGTTGTTTTTTTGAAGGTCTTCAAAGTTCTTTGCCTGCCTTCCTTCCTTCACTTTAATTATTGATGTGAAAATTATTAGATACACCCGGGTACACCGTGTACAGAGTACTAGCTCTTTCCAAATTACTTTGAACTACGAGTACTATGAGTTTGTCTCTCTTACAGTACTCTGTTGTCTGATCTCTAACATGAACTGCAAAGTATTTGAGTTTGATTTTGCAAAAGCTATGCACATAGACTTTCTTTTAGCTTTGAACATGTGTAGCACTCCAGTCTCCTTTTTTGTACAATTCCTCTCATTATGTGTTTCGGGTCTTCTTGTAGGATGTTAATTAGGTTGTTAGCAATTATTAATATAGCACGTAGTAATTTATATTCATTATACAAGAGGAAGAACAAGAGAATGATTACAAATCAATGCCCTTCACTCAGCGTGTAAGTCTTAACTCATAGTATGTCACTAAGTTGTACGGGGTACTAGGTCTTTTCCAAACTACTTTAAACTTGCCTACATCATGTACTATAAGGTAGAGTTCACTTCGTCTATTAACACATACATTGATGCCCCTCCCTTCTACATAAACAAAATTCATCGTGTTCTACTGTTCTTCTACTGGACTCCTAGTTAAACAAAAGAGAGAATATCGGCAGGCAGCTTCTGGGAACACGAAATCCACTCAAGTCCCTTGCTCCTCCGGGTTGAGTAATGTGGAGGAGCAAGGGACTTTAATAGCATAGCAGTTACCTATGATTCTACTAAACAATGTGCTAACAGTAAAGCTATAGAATTATGATATTTTTATAGGAAATTTATATTGAGAAGCAAAAGCCAGATTCCAAGTTACATCGGGACGAAAGCAAATCGTTTCCTTTATTGGATGATCACCCTAGTTCCATCAATAATTCAAGGGATAATCAATGAGGACCATCATCTTTACCCCAACAAAGCCTGATGGTTCGGTCCGCTTGTACACCATTGTTCTTCTTCATTCATCATTATCATTACCCCATTGCCTCAAAGAGGCTCCCGCAAGATGCGGGGTAAGAGGATTTTTCTTCTATGATTAAAAATAAAAAAAAAATAAAAAAAACCTTTGCATTCTAATGTGTGAATTCTACAATATCTAGCAAGATTTATATTCTTAAAGTTTTGTTTGGAAACTTAATACTGTCACCTGCTTGTTGTATGTACCGGAAACTTTGACCACAACAGCAAAATAAGGCAAAATCGTCAAAAATTGGTATGACAGCAGTACTCTTCAACACACTCCAGAGAAAAAGGAAATCCCCAGGAATGACCTACATAATTAGATACTATCTCCGTACTTTTCTCGGCTTTAATCTTTTGTAAGCCATGTACGTCACAGCAGCTGACAGTGAATACCTGCATGAAACATGAATATCACTGTTAGAAAATAGACTATGAAGATACTACTGCAGAACATAATTCTGTTTTGTGACAATACAAGAGTAATGCAAGCAGCACCTTGGCTCACCATAACCTTTATTTGGTATTGTCTAACATAATTCAATGACATTCAACCAATTAGCAACAGGTATGATAATTTCTCTTTGTCAATCTACATCTCACTGCAACATTTTTTATGTATACACAGTTTCCTACTCATCAACACAAAGCTAGACAACATACTGCATTAATGTTAACCCAAGCAGCATGACATCCAGAGCCAGAGTAGCAAATTAACAGCTTCGGCAGCAATTACACACAAAGTCAGACTGGAAAAACACATACCATGTGAATGTGTAATTTAGATGGTCTTGCGGCATGACTGAGCTACGAATCAAGGTACTTGCATCTTTTGGAACCGGATATGGATTGATTGGGCTAACATTTTCATTAATGTCCTCAATGTAGACTGCATTCTGTTGAAGGCCTGATGCATTGGCAATAGCAGGAACGTCAACAAAAAACCACTGACCAGACGTAGGATCATTTCCTGGAACAAAAATGCTTGGATTCTCACTCCCACGAATCACACCAACTACTTCCACAGGAGTATCAGACGGAGCTGGATCCTGTACTTGAAGAACAGGCAAAATGTGATTAATCTTCAATACATTTACCAAGTGTAACATAAAGAGAAACAGTGCAAAGTAAACCTCAGCTGTTTGAGGCTTTTTAGACCAAAATCTCCAGAAAGAACGATTTTCATCAGACAATGAAGCAGAGTTGGGTATATTTTTATCTTCCCCAAGATCTTGAGAAGATTCCAGTGCTTTGTCCCTCCAAGAACGTGGGACCCATCCTCTATTCACTAAAACTGGGGACTGAATGCTGAAATTTGTATCATCAGCCAGAAGAAAACATAGCACAAGCAAAACATGTCGCTTATAAAGAATAAATGCATAACTAAAGCAGAGAAATATTAGCAAAAGAGATTAGTATTCAAAGATTTTACTACAACAGTCATTTTGGCTAAAAGTAGTCAATAAATGACTAAGATGTGATTTTACCCAAACTGACCAAATTTTATCTATCAAGCTTCTCTTTCCACTGATCCCTCTCAGACAACTATTAACGAATCGTGAGCCATCTACGGCAGACAATGATTCAAACAATACATGCAGAAGAAAGACTACTTAAGAGGGAATAAGGCGAGTGTGTGAGACGAAGAAATAACCCTGAGAGAGCGAAAAAAATATGACACATTGTATCTTTATGCAACATATAATATGGAACAAGCACACATTCACAAGCATGTCTATCAATCATCAGCTCACCTATTAAGACTGCCAGAAATAGGCACAAGAGGTGTTATAAGGTAGTATCCATTTTCTGTAATGCCTGATATACTTCTGGATCGTGGACCCACAAATATTGACTTCTTTTCATCAAAAGCTCCTCTACAGACCACCCTCCGAAACTCCAAAGTAGTTGAATTTTCACCAGAAGCTATGACATTAAACTCAACTGGCTCCATTGTCAACCTCTCTCTTCTGTAGTCCAATGTTTTGATCTACATCAGTATACATCTATAGTCAAACAAAGTAGTTTAAGAAAATAAATACAGATGGTAGTAATTACTACTTATATTCAATATTCAAGTAACTTAAAAAGTTAACACACATGTAAAGCATCCACCATAGAAAAAAATCATTTAGTAAGAGTTTCACAAAATCCGGAGTATTAAATCAAAACCCCCAACAACACTAGCAATTAGATGACACTGATATGATCATGAGTATGTACAATTGTACTTGGCTCCTACACACAACAAACATATGACATCAGACCTACAGTTTCTCCAATATCTGTTTCAGAAAAATAGTAGGTAACAAGTAAGCAAAACATAACCAGGGAATTGTTCAATGTCTTCAAACATCAAAACAATAGAGAAGAATGAGAAGATCAATATTGCCAACCAACAGCATTCATGTCAGAGCAAGGCAGTAGACAAAGAAACACATTCCTCAAAATATTTTTCACTCATCATAAGACAAGCAAAGCAATGAAAGCTATGAAATTGGTGGTACCCGTGAGACCTTACGTTCAAAGGGACTACTATTCCATTGGATTCCACCCTTATAGAATCACCCCAGGAGATTCAGAGACCTGAGAGTAGGAGCAACCATATCCATCAACATTCGTACTGGGATCTCCTGCCTAGCACTCTAGCAGTAATATTACATTTCTACAATTTGAGAAGAAGACCTAAATACCATCCCATGAGTTCCAAATTTTATTTTGATAAGAATATCCATAGCTCATATACCTATCTAATTCTTGTTAAAAAGAATAATTCACTTTGTTGCTGCAGTAGAGCAACCACTCAGCTCAGTTTTCTTTAAGAGCTTCAGTTGAAGAACTTCAATCAGTTTATAGCATAAATGAGCCAAGTTTAGATATGGATCAATATGAAGGATGAAAATGCTCATATTTTGGTCTAAGCAATTCTATTGATTGACAATAACCCACAATGAAGCTCAAAGATCAAAATTAACCTTAATTTGATGTCAATTACAGTCAGATCAATCCCCAAACACTCAGACGAGCCTTCCTCTTTTTCCTGAATCTAAAATATAACCCAATTGAGTCAGCTAGCACAATTAACCGTGAATTTCACTCTAAATGCCAACGTCACCTTAAATAAAAGCAAAAAGCCATGAAAAAGGCTGATTCAACTTCAAACGACACCCAAGATAAAAAGGCTTCATTCTCTCATATCAGCTTAACTAATCGCAATTGGACTCAGATATTTCAGATACCCCTAATTGGTTAACTATGTACTATGTTAGTATCCTTATTTTTCATATTATTATGTTTATTTAATTAATACTTCTAAGGTAAATTAATTTTTGGTAAAAATGTTATTGTGTCATGCAAGTAGAAGATAATAAAATCCCTTTCAATTACTTGACAGGAATTAATTTAAAATTATAAATAAAGTATTACAAATTATATACTTACAATTAAATTATCAATAAACTTCACTTAAGCCCTTACACGAAGTATCAGCTATCAGCTATCAATTAGTCTTACCAAAGACTTTTTTTTTTTTTTGTTTCCTCATATTTTCCCCTTTTCCCAAATGATTTTTTGTAAAATATAAATCCATGCAAAAACTATTTTGTCATTTTTCAGTTATCATTTTTACTTGATTTCAGCGGAGATTCAAATTCAATTACCAATTCAAGCAAATTATCAGTTTCAACAAACCCTTCAAAAAGAATTTTCCATTGACCTTGAAACATAAAAGAGTTACATTAAGAGTCTTTGATACCCTATATGGGTTATGAACCCCTATAACCACTTAAGCACAATAACAAAAACATATACTTGTACAAAGTACTTACAATTTTCCACTACTCGTCCCACTCCCACATCTTGACGAAACAACCAACATTCTAACACAATGAACAGTCTCGTAAAGCCCCAGACCACATATTTATCAATTTCCCTAAAAACCTGCGGGAAGTATGGTGAATTGCCCATTTCACAACTAAGTCATTAACATTTTTTGAGTTCCTACCTGTATACCACCTATGACCCCTCCGGAGTCAGTAAAGCGGAAATCGGCCTCTTGCCACGACTACGGCTCCGTGCTATTTGACTTATTTTGTCTGATCTTAATTGAATTTATCTGATCTTAATTGAACTTATCTTTTTTGAAGGAATCTTAATTTAACTTATCTTTTTTGAAGGAATCTTAATTGAACTTATGTGAACTTATTTTTCTTATTTTGTCAGAAATAAACTTTTTTGTGTGCGAAAATATCTAGATAAAACTTATTTTTTCTGAACTTAATTGAACTTATATGAACTTATCTTTTGTGTTACTTCGACTCTCCTATTGTGGGCTCATACCCGTGTCGACCCGACACGACATTGAACCGGGTATGGAATCCGTACCGGATCCTTGGCCGGACAGTCAGACATGGCTGGTCATCCCCCGCTTTAAGAAAATTTCCAATCTAGTTTTAATAAAACCTAGATCTGTTAATTAGGAATACAATTCACTTTTTTTTTCTAAAGCATGGGCTGCTTTAAGAAAACTTTTTCCATTCTTTTTTTCAAAAGAAATTTAATTCTTTTTTTTCTTTTTCTTTCATTTATTTACTTTTCTGTAACTTTTTTCCATGTCCCCATACCCGAGTCTAAAAATAGGACAGGGTCCCCGTATCTTGAAATTTTAACTTTAGCGGGTCTGACACTCGGATCCATACCGTGTCCGACACCTGTACGGTTGTACCCGAGTCCGAGTAACATAGCTTATCTTGTCTGAAATAAGTCAAAATAAGTCGAACAGAACAGAGCCTACAACAAAAGTCACCCACCAAGATATCTAATTTATTTCCCACCCCTTCTTTAACTTTAAATGGCGAGACAATGTGTTGAGGGAACTCAGGGTCTCAGGGAAGTCAACATCTAGCACACTCTTCATCTAGCACACTCTTCAAAGAGAGCAACTACGTTTCAAGTCATCAGAAGCCCCAAAAAGAATCCAAAACTGGATGTCACGAGCTGTCATCTCCTAGGGTGCTCAACAAGCTCTTTATCTCATAAGTTTGATCCACTCAAATCAAAAGAGCTAGCAGAGACATGACTGACCCACAACTCCACAAGTAGTCTTCCCATAGAGCTTTCAGAATCTGATTCGAGAATTTAATCATCAGCAGAAAACTGAAGGCATATCTGCTGGCAACACATAAATCCCAGCCCGTGAGTAGGAGCAAAGACCTAAGAGTAGGAGCAATCAGATACATCATATATTCATGTTGGGCTCTCCAGCCTAGGACTCTTGCAGTTACTACAATTCTACAATGTGAAGAAGAAAACCTGAATACCACCCCGTGAGTTTTTTGAAAAAATCGACAAAGTTATCCATTGAAGTTATTTACCTACCTAATTCTTGTTAAAATAGTAATTCACTTTGTTGCTGCTAGAGAACTACCACTCAGCTCAGTTAGCTTCAAGAGGTTCAATTAAAGAACTTCACTCAGTTAATAGCATTGATGACCTAAGTTTAGATACGGATCAATATGAAGTTTGAAAATCCTCACATTTTGGTCGTTCTCACCAATTCTATTGATTGACATTAACAGAGAATGAAGCCCGAAGACCAAAATAAACCTTGATTTAATATCAATTACAGTGAGATCAATCCCATATACTCAAATGAGCCTTCCTCTTTTGATGAACCTTAAATAAAAGCCCACAATTGAGTCAGATAGCTCAATTGACCGCGAATTTCGCTCAAAATACAATATCACCTTAAATAAAAGAAACAAGCCTTGAAAAAAAGGCTGATTCAACTTCAAAAGACACCCAAGAAAAATAGTCTTCATACACTCAGATCAGCTTAACTAATCACAATTTGACTCAGATATGTCATATGCCCCTAATTGCTTAACTCAAGCTTCCATTTCTATGCATTGGACTTAAGCCGAGTACCGGCTACATCCAGCTCCAGTACCATAATTCTTCCCACAACCGGCATGCCATTAATCAGCCCCAACAAGAACCCTAAAGCTCATTTCTTGCATTCCATAAATATCCCATACCATATCATATGATTCATATGAGTCTATACCCGTGGTGACAGAACACGAGTAAGCGAGCCAGTCTAAGTAACATATCGGTAGCTAATACCGGCATCAAAATCAAGCATATATAAAAAAATAAAAGGGTGGGAGTGGCACGGGAACCTTGTCTTGTCGTCGGACAATCTGCCAGGTGCCGAGACCAAAAGTAATTGCCCCAGGAAGAAAGAGAAACATCTTCGACCATATTCCTCTCCCTTGCTTTCCTGCTCAATCATAATCATAATCATAATCATAATCATAATCATAATCATAATCATCATCATCATCATCATCATCATCATCATCACAATCCGGAATTTAATGGGTCATACTTCAAAATAAAAAGCATGAATTCAAAAATATTGTGAAACAAATGCGAAAGAAGGAGAGAGAAAAAAAAAGACCTTGTTGTTGAGGTTGAGGAAGAGTGGGATCATCAATGGCGGAAAGAGCAGATGCAGATGCAGTAGAAGTGGTGAAAAAACGATGTATTGAAGGGGTTGACGTAGTGGTGGGGCTGAGGCGAATGTTTCTGGTCAAGGTTTTGGAAATGGAGGCAGCCATCTCATGTTCAATTGTTCGCTTCAACAATTTCACTGCTACACTTGATGACTTGAATAGAGAGGGGTTTTGGCTTTTAGATTCTCGTTTTAACAGGGTTTTTTCGTTTGATTGCGATTGCAACCACGAAGTATTTTCGGATATATGATATTTGCTTGCAAATGTAGTATATCATAGCAAAAGATATAATACAAAAAAAAACGTAAAAGAAATGGAATGGTACTTTTTCAAACAAAAATGGTACTTCTTTCTTTTTTTTTTTTTCTTTTTTTTTTTTTTTACAGAACGGTACTTTTTTTAACATGAATGGTACTTCCTTTTTGGTCTTTTAGCTATATGTCTTTTAGCTCCACACATATCTGATTTACGAAAAAACGACCCGGATTGCGATTGTTGTTGCGATTTCAACTTCCAGCGAAAGTCCGCGGAAGTTTATACGCTTTGGTCGCAGCATCCCGTATTCGTCTATTAAGGAGAATTCCCCGAATACCTGAAATAAAGGGGATCTTTTTTTAATTAATTCTTTGGGATATTTGACACCCTGGACCGCGGGCTATTGCAAACGGATGTCCGTCAAAAAATGATGAATTTATTACCATGAATAAACAAGCTACGCGCGACGGTATTCAAAAGTAGAAAATTGAGGTTTTATTTTACGGATTTTTCATGAGATACCCCCGAAATTTAAGTTTATTCACCAAATACCCTCGTTGTTTCAATAATTCACCAAATGTCCCTGAGGTTTCATTTTCTCGCATCACTTACCCCTGCCGTTAAGTGGCTGTTAGAAACTATATTTCACCAGATACCCCTGTATTTCAAAAACTTTATTTCACCAGATACCCTTATGGTTTCTTATGTTTTCACCAAGTACCCCTATGTTTTCTGATTATTTCACCAGGTACCCCTGCTCACCAACGACTACTTTTCTTAAAAAAAAACTAGTTGTTGTACTATCTCCTCTATATAAAGGAGGAGCAGCAGCAGCACCTTACCACACATCTTTCTGTTCTTCCCACAAATGAGCCCATATTCTCCCTGCTTCAAAGGGGCAGCTTACAAGTTAACTTATTCAGACCATATACACCTCATGCCTGACCCAACCTAATGGCCTTCTTTTGATCTCCCCATCATCCTTCCACCACCCATGAAGAGAGCTGTTGGTAGACCACCTAAATTGAGAAAGAGAAGTAAACATGATCCAAGGAAGGGGAAGAGAAACAGCAGTGTGAAGTGTAGTAAGTGCAAGGAGGTGGGACACAATGCAAGGACATGCAGAGGTGGAGTGACTACAAAGAAAAAGAAGGTTGTTGTTGTTGTTGTTGTTGTTGTTGTTGTTGTTGTTGGTTCTTCTACTGCTGGTGCTTCTAGTTCATAGCAAGGGGACCCTGGTGCTTCTGGTTCACAACAACAAGGTAATGCACCAACTAAGGGAAACAAAAGGAAGCGTAATTGATTTTTCGATTTATGCTTAACTTTTTTGTAAATGCTCATTTCATTGCATATTGGAGCATATTTTGTAAAGCTACACTTATTGGGTATATCTCTTGCTTATGGGAGCAAGTTTTTGTAAAGCTACACTTAAGGACCGTTGTCTATATTTTGCGTGTCGGGGGCACACTTTTGTAAAGCTACTTAATGAGAAAATGAAATGTCATATTATTGATGAAATTTTGCTGTTTCTTACACATCATTCACTTTCTCATTACAAATACTAGAATCAGAAACATTAGAATGCCAATTTTGATAACTCCATGCATTAATTTCTTCTTTTTTCTTTGATAAGGAAAGAAAACTCGGGCGGACTACCTGACACTGTCCTTTCGGATGGTGAATTACAATGACTCCGAGATAATAAAATACTTCTTGTAGAATAGAACGTACAATGAAACTACGTTCTAACCTCGTACTACCACATCCCTAGTTCCAAGTAAACTTGGTGAATAGACTTCAAAGATAGATGATTAGCTGAACGGTATATGATGACGCTCCATCCTCCGGAAGAATACAAACCCGAATCTCGACACGACACGACTACACTACATATACACTATAGAAGAAAATTATGCTAATTCTAAACTATGAACAGAACAAAACAAAAACAAAGAACTAACTAAAAAAACAAAAATAAAAGCAAACATTTAAAGTATATAATTACAACATATTACCATAATTACAAAGACCGAAAATGTGACTGTTGGTTGAAAGGAGATGCACCCATGGTAGCGGCGGTGTCGACGACCAAAACAGATTTGATGACGGAAACAACAACAATCTAACAGATCCATCTCCTTCAAGCAAAAACTGATTTATGGTAGAACTTTAAAGCTTCAAATCTAGATGTCTGGTTTAGATCTGAAGACCTTTTGTTCGACCATGGTATAGGGTGATAGAGAAGTTGTCTAAAGCTTTTCCATCGACGAGGATGGAGAAAATTAACAACGAAAAAATCTTAGGTTAAAACCGATCGACTAAGGCACCTAAAATCCCCTGAATCTAAACGTTTGCCGACGAGGCGAGGTGGCTAACCCTTTTGCCGACGAGAAGAAAAACATGGACCATTAGTGGCCACAGATCTTTCCCCTTTGATCGGATCTCGGAATGAATTTAGAAAAGAGATTAAGCTAAAAAGTGGAAGCTAAATTTTAGTTTTTCTATGAAGGAAGGCGGTTGGGCTTGAATATTTGCTAGGGTTTTGTGTTTGCTAACAAGAGGCTTAAGGTTTTTAGAGAGAGGGCAGAGCCTCTCTCTCTAAAAATTCTATTCTTACGTCCCCCGTGTAACAGAATTATATGCATTAATTTCTTCTCTTGCTTGAGTTTCTTCTTCATTCGGTGAATTTCCTCATTCAAGCTTATATTTTCTTGCATTTCTCCTTCCTTTGTGCTACCTCCATTGTTTCTGTTTGGATGTGATTGCTCAATGCTTCCCTTGCACCACTTGAAGCTGTCACATAAGTCACACTTGTAATATAGTCTTTGAGGATTTTTTGTTGTTTCAGAACTTCTTATTGCAAACTTTTTTGCATATTTGTTGCATGTTTTGTTGGGAACTACAACGTATGAGGATTCATACGTTGTAGAGGAAGATTGAGATTATGAGCTCATTTTTAAGAAGTGAGTTGGGAGAATATGTGCTCATTTGTGGAAAGAACAGAAAGATGTGTGGTAAGGTACTGCTGCTGCTCCTCCTTATATAGAGGAGATAGTAAAATGGATAGTTTTTTTTAAAAGAAAATAGTTGTTGGTGAGCAGGGTTATCTGGTGAAATGATCAGAAAACATAGGGGTACATGGTGAAAACATAAGAAACCACAGAGGTATCTGATGAAATGAAGTTTCTAACGACCACTTAACGGTTGGGGTAAGTCATGCGAGAAAATGAAATCTCGGGGGTATTTGGTGAATTACTGAAACAATGGGAGTATTTGGTGAATAAACTTAAACCCCGGGGGTATTTTGTGAAAAATCCATTTATTTTATGAAAAACTCGCATTCTCCCTCCGTTCTTGAATGTTAGTCCCCTTTCTTAATTGAATTGTTTTTTTATTAGTCCCATTTGGAATCTTTCCTTATTTGTCTAACATTTATCCCTTTTATACCCTTATAAATATCCTAAAGGCCCACTTGTTTACTCAATTAAACTTTTATACTCCCTCCGTCCCAGATTAGTTGTTAAACTTACCTTTACACAAAGTTTTAGGTGATAAGTGGTTGTTTGGTTATCAATTGTTTTTTTATTGAAAAAGTAGATGTGATAGGAGTTAGTGGGGTATTTGTTTAATTGAATGAGAGAGGGTGTAGGGACAAAATAAAATTTAGTGGGAAGAGAGAGACAATATAATAATTGTGGGGTCATTCCTAATTTAGAAGTGTAACAACTAATCTAGGACGGACGAAAAAGGGAAATTGTAACAACTAATCTGGGACGGAGGGAGTATCTGTTAAACCCCCCAATTTTTTCTCTCTCTGCTACATTGAAATTCATGTGACAATTGTACTTTTGTTGAGTTAAGGAAATAAAAGAGGTCTAAATTATTAAATTTGTCATCTTTTGCGGTCTAAGTTTAATTTTTTCACTCTTTGGGGTCTATCTTTAATTTTCTGACAAACTAACCCATATTTAACTCATCCTTAACGATAAATGATGATTTTTTTAAAAATATAGTTTAATTAACTTCTATCTTAATTAACCAAAAGTCAACAACAAGAACCTGCCAAAATCAAACAAAACAAACGCTCAAACAAGAGCATAAATCGTCAACAATCCCACTTGCATGGACCAGGTCCACGCTATTATTAGTGTGGACCAGGATATTTTAGGTATTTTATAGCTTTTAAAGATGACATGGACAAGCAATGTTCACGTGATCCAAAAAAATCCGCGGCCTATATAGTAACTCTTACGTTGATATAGTTTACTTATATGCAATATAGTTACTCTATAACCTTGAGACTTTCTCTCCAAGTTTTCTCTCGATGCAAGTTAGCTTAACCTGCGCCGTAGCCATGGCAAGGAAAAATGGCTCGAAAACTCAAGGTAAAACGCAAGGTAATGGCAATGGAAAAGCAAGAGGGCCTTCCTCTGATTCTCAAGCGTTGAAAATGCGATCAATGGATGAAGTTTTGGGAGTGGAGGCGATTGATTTTGAGCTTGAAAATGAGGTGTTTACCCCAAAATCTAGGTTGCAGCATTTGCAAGCTCGATCGAAATTGCGACACTCATTCAATGAGTTCTTGGAGGTAATTCATGGTACTGCGACGAGATTGAGCTCAGGTAATCCTCGTTCTAATCTGGACATTGGTGCAATTTCAGTTCCTATACTACAGCAATTTAATGATGCTGCTGATATTATTGATGATACGATTACTGGAACTGTTAATGGTGTTGATGATACGATTACTGAACCTGATAATGATGTGAATTTGCTTCCTCATAATGCTAGTGTTTTGACCCCTGTGTAAATAGAAATAGAGGACATTCAGGAGGAGGTTGAGTTCTGGAACTCTTCTGTGGTATGTTATGTTGTGGGTGCAAATCCACCACTAAATGTAATGGAGGGGTATGTTAGGAGAGTTTAGAGGAATCAGAAGGTGGATAAGGTGAGTATGGTTAAAAAAGGGGTATTCTTGGTGAGATTTCAATCTATGGAATCGAGAGATAAAGTGTTGGCAGGACACTTTTTCTTTGATAATAAACCTCTGATGCTTCGACCTTGGACAGTGGATATGAACATGGAAAAGGAGGAGATAAGGGTGGTGCCAATTTGGGTGCAACTGAAATTGAACTTCAAGTATTGGGGTGAGAAGTCTTTGTTCAAAATAGTGCAACAAATTGGTACTCCTATCAAGAGGGATCAAGCTACTGCTAATAGAGATAAGATCCAGTTTGCAAGGGAGTTAGTGGAAGTCCCTATGGATACACTTCCTGATTATGTGACTTTTTTGGATGAACATGGTGATCTTGTTAAGGTGCCAGTTCATTATGAATGGAGACCTACCATATGTACTAGTTGTCAGATGGTTGGGCATGTAGCAGCTGACTGTAGAAAAGGTGGAGTTAGGAGGAGATGGGTTCAGAAAACCACTCAACCAGTGGTTCAACCTGTGACTAAGAAAACTGTTACTGAACCAGAAGTAGATCAGGAGGGATTTCAGAGGGCTCTTAAGCCTATTAGAGTGAGGTCATCTCCTGTTGTTCCTACTCAAATTGTTAATTCTTATGGAGTATTGACATAACAGGATCAAATAGGAGAGACTCTAGTTGGGTTAGCTGGTGGTGAGGTTGTTTTGCAAGTGGTCAGTACTACTGGAAGGGGGGGACTCTTCCTCTCCTAATGGATAGAATTTTGTCCTGGAATGTTAGGGGGCTTAACTCTTCCCATAAACAAGATGATATCGGGAGATTTATTCAGAAGTATGGGGTTGGTTTAGTTGGCCTTCTAGAACACAAAGTAAAGGGTGCTAACTTAGGCACTCTTTACCAAAGGGTATTCTCTAATTGGTGTTTTACCACCAATGCTAGCTTCCATCCAGGAGGGAGGATTGTAGTGGCTTGGAAACCAGGTAGCTTTACTCTCAGTATTGTGGCTGCATCTAGTCAATTTTTGCATTGTCTTGTTGCTCCAATAAGTGGTAAGCCTAGCTTCCATTGTACTTTCATTTATGCTTTCAATACTAGTGTTCAGAGGAAGGAATTGTGGAGGGATTTGAAGGCCATCAAGGTGCTTGGTCCCTGGATTCTGTGTGGTGATCTAAATTGTGTCATGTCTGCTGATGAGAGAGTTGGTTGTATTGTTAGGCAAGCTGAAGTGGAAGAAATTGTTGATTGCATGCAAGAGTGTGGAATGAATGATATCAAGTGTGTAGGCAATTTATTCACCTGGAATAATAAACAACAAGGTGCAGCTAGAGTATTTTCTAAGCTTGATAGAATTATGGGGAATGTTGCATGGCAGAATGTGTACAGTTCTGCTGAAGTGTGTTTCATGAGTGAAGGTCAGTTTGATCATTGTCCTGGTCTTCTTACTGTATTACCTGGTGTAGTGGTAGGGAAGAAGCCTTTCAAGTATTTCACCATGTGGAAGAATTCTCTTGTGTTCCAAGATTTAGTTTCTGCTGCTTGGAATACAACTGTTGTTGGTAGCAAAATGTATACGGTGACCAGGAAACTGAAAAGAGTTAAATCTGTTTTGAAAGAGCTGAATAGGGTGGGTTTTTCTGATATTCAAGCTGCTGAACTGAGTGCTTATCAAACAATGTTGTCTGCACAGGAAGCTATGCACCATAATCCTAATGATCAGGAGGTAGCTGATCAGGAACTTCTTGCCACTAATGAGTATAGAATTAAGCATAAAGCTTACTTGGAATTCTTGAAGCAAAAAGCTAAGGCTGATTGGATTAAATCTGGAGATGAGAACACAGCTTTGTTCCATCAGAGTATTAAAAGTAGAAATGTGCAGAATCAAGTCTATACTATTCATGATATGAATGGTGAGTGGAAGGATGATCCAGTGGCTGTGTCAGATGCTTTTGTTTCTTATTATAAATCTCTTCTTGGTACCACTCATGCTCAAAGGAAGTCTGTGATTCAGCAAGTTGTCCAGGTGGGGCCTGTGTGTTCTGAAGATCACAAGGCCATTTTATCTGCTCCTTATACTGCTGAAGAAGTTAAAGAAGCTTTGTTCTCTATCAAGGGTGATAAGGCTCCTGGGCCAGATGGCTTTGGATCTCACTTTTATAGAGATGCATGGCAAGTTGTGGGTGTTGATGTCACTGATGCTGTCCTAGATGTGTTGCATTCTGGTAACTTGTTGAAAGAGGTAAATCACACTGCTATCACCCTTATTCCTAAAACTAAGTGTTCTAGGAATGTGAGTGATTTTAGACCTATTTCATGTTGTAACACCTTGTATAAGTGTATCACCAAAGTTCTGTGTGGGAGATTAAGGAGAGTATTACCTGATCTCGTTTTGGAAAATCAGGGTGGTTTTGTTCATGGGAGATTCATTGTGCACAACATTATGGTGGTTCAGGATCTTGTGAGACAATATGGTGAAGAGTGTCAAGCCTAGTTGTTTGATGAAAATAGATTTGCAGAAAGCTTATGACACAGTTGATTGGGATTTTCTCAAAGAAATGTTGGTGTATCTAGAGTTTCCAGATCAGTTTATAAAGCTTGTCATGGAATGTGTTACCACTCCTATGTTCTCTTTGATGATTAATGGATCAATGCAAGGATTCTTTAAGTCTAATAGGGGTTTGAGGCAAGGTGACCCTATGTCTCCTCTCCTTTTTGTCATTTGCATGGAGTACTTGTCCAGAGTTTTACAGAAAATGAGTGGATTGCAGCATTTTCAGTATCACCCCAGGTGTAGCCAGTTTCAGTTGACTCACTTATGTTTTGCAGATGACTTGATCCTATGTTGCAAAGGGGATTTCCCTTCCATATATTTGTTACTTCAAGCATTCAAGCTGTTTTCAGATTCTTCTGGTTTACAAGCAAATAAGGCTAAATCTTCCATTTATTGTTATGGTATGCCTGAGAATGTTGTGAAAAGAGTTCTAGAGGTGTCTGGTTTTAACAGAAGCAGTCTTCCATTTCAATACCTGGGTGTTCCTATTAGCTCAAAGAGAATTTCAGCTGCACAGTGTGGGGTGTTAGTTGAAAAAATGACAGCTAGAATAAGAATCTGGAGTTCTAGAAATCTCTCCTACACTGCAAGGGTTCAGTTGATCAACTATGTTCTTATGAGTCTCCATATGTATTGGGCTCAGATTTACATTCTCCATAAGTGTGTGCTGCAGGAAATTACTAAGATTTGCAGATCCTTTCTTTGGAGTGGGAAACCATTCAGTCAGAAACCTAGTAATGTAGCCTGGGATAGTACTTGTATGGATAAAAGTGTGGGTGGTTTGGGGTTCAGGAATGTGTTTCTGTGGAATGTGGCAAACATAGGAAAGTATGTGTGGTCCCTTGCTACTAATCAGGCCAATGTCTGGACAAAATGGGTGACATCTGTGTATTTAAAAGATGGGGTTTGGTGGGATTACCAACCTAGTGGTTATGCTAGCTGGTACTGGAAGAAGGTTTGTGCCACTAAAGAGAAGTTGAAGTTGCATTTCTCCTATGCTGAATTGTGTTCAATGCAACAGTATTCTGTTAAGCAAGTTTATGACAAATTGGTTGGTAGTTGTAAACCAAAAGTACACTGGGATAAAATGGTGTGGAATCGTTTGAGTACTCCAAAACACAGATTTATTTGTTGGCTTGCTGTCCAACAGAGATTGCAAACTACAGCTAGATTGGCTAGTATTGGGGTCAGTTCTTCTTCTGATTGCTTACTGTGTGGGCAAGGGATTGAGAACCATGATCATTTATTTTTCTCATGTCCTTTTAGTAGTAGATGTCTGGCTGAGTTGAAGATTTGGTTGGGCATTCAGCTACCTGTTTGTAACTTGCAGCAGCTTATCAAGAAGATAGGGTGCAGTAAGCACTCAAAATTCAGAAAACAGGTGATCTTTGCTGGCATGGCTGCTTCTGTTTACATCATCTGGAAGAGTAGAAATGATAGTTTTTGGAATGGAGTTGTTCCAACTGTGCAACATTCTGTGTCTAGGCTGAAGCAAATTGTTAGAAGTAGAATTCATATGGTTATGCCAAAGTCTGTAAGTAGAAGGGATAGTCAATGGTTTTTGACTTTGTAAGTAGTGGGTTTGGTGTCTGCTTGCTCTAGTACAAAATGGTCCAACCTAGTTGGTTTGTTTTGCTAGAGTTAGCTTAAGTTGTATCTTGTTTTGAGCTAATATATTCCTTACTTACTTAGCAAAAAAAAAATATAGTTACTCTATTAGTCATATAGTAAATTTTAACTATAACACCCCGACAATTCTCCTTTTTCTAGAATAACCCTTTTTATAAATATAACTATAGAGAATTATCAAAGTATTATCGCCCGTGTGAAACGTAACGGCTTATTCAGAATTTTGCAGCGGAAAACATAAAACTAACTTTAGGCTTATAAATAATCGATTACAGATTTAGTCCCAAAGACCAATCAACGAAAATAAGAAAATGTAAATAGTATGACAAATTTAAAGTCCAATTTAACAAACCCAAATCACTTAGCAAAACAAAGTAAATACAATCTCTCTAATCCCGATCCCAATGATGCATCATCTTCAAACCTGTAGATGGGCAACGCTTATTGATCCTTAGAGACTGCTCACCAAAATGGGTCATCACATGATCAATAAGGCATAGCCATGATCAACACACACAACAAAGCACGTAATCAGCAAAGCTGAGCACTACATACTAAAACAATAATAATCCTAACACGATTCTATTAAACGAACAACCCTAACATGATACTAATAAAACATAAGTAAGGCTAACCAAAACATGTTAACTTTGAAGACTATATTTGAATGAACTAGACAGGACTAGACTTTTATAACATTGATATTATTTTAATTGAAATAATCAATGGACCAAGTTGTCCAACCAGAAGTCTTCACTAAGAAAGGCGAGGTACGGTCGCGACTCCGTAACCTCAGTGACCTGCGATATCGAGGAACTTTTGAATAAAATAGAACACAGTGATCAATCCGGTCCTACACAAGGCCATGGGCTACAACCTGTTAGGTTATGATACATATGAATAAACATAAATCATGCGGAAAAACCATAAAGCCAGGAAACATATTATTAACACATAATCATTTAGCATAATTCAGATGCATACACTTTGTAGCGTGCCCTCCCTAGCTGCGCCCGAACCGAACAAGAACAAGTCTTTAGGACTCCAAGTGTCGTCCCTCCGTAGATAGTCCACAGCACGTCCGGATCCGCCTTAAGCTTGACCAACTAGAATCGCCCTTAAGGTAGTATGAAATTCGGCTATTATGGGGCAAGAGAGTGACTGATTTTTCTTGAAAATCTTACCTTTGAATACTTCAATTCTCTATGTAAATATGTGACCCTAGGCACCTATTTATAGAGTTTATGGAAAGGAATTATAATCCTACTAGGATACGAATTAATTAACTTAGAATCCTAGTAGAACTCTAAATCAATTCATTTATCTTTTAGGATTAGGGTTTAATCATATGTAGAATCCCGAGAGCTTTAGGATTCACAAACACTCACGCACGCACGAGCCGCATGCCCATGCGCAAGCCTCGCGGCCCAAGCACGGCGCACAGCCCCGCAGCCCATTATGCGCGCGCGCCAAGGCTTGGCTGGGCCTGGTCGAGCTTGGCGTGTGTTTGTTGCGTGTTTGCTTGCTGGCCGATGGCCCGGCTTCGTGCTGGGCATTCGTCTGGCAGGCCTCGTCCGATGCTAATTCGTACGATACGCTTTCGATTAAATTCTCGATTCCGGAATTTATTTTCGATACGAACAATATTTAATATTTCCGATTTCGGAATTAATTTCCGTTTCGAACAAATATTTAATATTTCCGTTTCCGGAATTATTTTCCGATTTCGATAATATTTCCGATTCTGATAATATTTCCGTTTCCGGCAATATTTCCGATTCCGGTAATATTTCCATTTCCAATAATATTTTCCGATACGTACCAAGTTTCCATTTCCGGCAACATCTACGACTTGGATAATATTTATATTTCCGATACGATCCATATTTCCGTTTCCGGCAATATCATCGTTTCCGGAGTATTCATTTCTTGCCTGTGACGATCTCAGCTCCCACTGAAACCAAGATCCGTCGATTCCGAATATCCATAGATGGAGTATTTAATGCCATTAAATACTTGATCCGTTTACTTACTATTTGTGTGACCCTACGGGTTCAGTCAAGAGTAAGCTGTGGATTAATATCATTAATTCCACTTGAACTGAAGCGGCCTCTAGCTAGGCATTCAGCTCACTTGATCTCACTGAATTATTAACTTGTTAATTAAACCCTGAACCGCATTTATTAGACTTAACATTGAATGCATACTTGGACCAAGGGCATTATTTCCTTCAGTCTCCCACTTGTCCTTAGGGACAAGTGTGCATTTCCTAATTCCTTTGTCGCTCGATGCTTGCTCTTGAACATAAGGTAAGAGTTGTCATCCTTATTATGTCCAGAGGTGTTCCACGGTTTCAGAGTTCAACTGATCAAATAAACAGATAATCATAGCCTATGATTCATCCGAGCACGGCCATGCATTTTAAAGTTTCTAGCTCTCCGAGTGGCCTTGTACAACTTTTAAGCATCTCATCCCGATTTATGGGAGGACAATCCCAATCTTGCGATCTTGAGATTAGACTTCGTTTGAGAGGTGATTACCCGAGCGTTGCCTTTATAGCCTCCTTTTACGGTGCGACGGTTGGTCAACGTCAAAGTAAGCAGTTCTCAAACAATTAATCTCAAATCACTCAGGTATTGAGGATTTAGTGTCTAATAATTTTAATGAAATGTACTTATGACAGATTTTCATCTCTTACAGTAAAGTTTCATAGGTCTGTCCGATACTAGTCTTCCCAAAGTAAGTATCTATGCAAATGATTACGACATTGCCATGTCCATATAGTTCAAGAAACAGAACTACTAGTCATCTTGCATTCTAGTCGTCTAACGTTTTCTATGCGTCCATCTTTATAGAAAACTCCGACCAGGGACCATTTTCAACTTTTGACATTCAAGTTCACTTGATAGACATTTCTTAGTCACAGGACTGGTCCTGACAGTCTATCTTGAATATATATCGTCAAATTGAAGGGACTCATCATTTAATACTAAACCAAGATTAAATGGAATATGAAAATTTATTTCATATATGATAAATTTTCAACCCAAATGTTTTACAACCATGGGCCTCAAACCCATCTTTATAACAGTTCATGGAATTCAAAGCTATGCTTGATTTGTAGTCCTACAACGTGAGTGTTGCTTCTCACTTGTTGCATAGGTTTAGTTATCATGCTTTGCCAATCTTAATATCCTTTTCATCGAATGTTCTTCGAGATATGATGATAAGATCTTTTGAGTATGTTTATTTTGTGATCTAGTCTGTCCAGCTACAAGAGTGGTTCTACGCATTTTTCAATGAAGAATCATCAAGTCAGCAGACATGTGATCTACCTAAGTTCAGTGAAGAACTCTTTAACATAAACAAACCTGTATTATTGCTTCTTAGACAATAAGTACTTTTACTTCAACTGTATAGATTGCTAGTGATGCTCTGGTTGGATTTACTTATCCATGCAGTTCACAGATATGTGGAAGACTTTCCAGCTGTATCTTAGAACATAGAAATTAATATTTAATTTCCCATGCAACAACTCATGGTCTCCAATCCATGTTGCCTATTTCAAAACACGATGCTCTATAGCTCGTCCTTGCCAATGGTTAACTCCAAAGGGATCTTGCTTGATCCTTTTCCAGTGTTTATGCGTGTAGCATCAACTATTTAGCATATCTTTATTTCCTTGAATCAAGAACTATTCCTATGTACCTTTTCAAGTACCATAAGTTTTTCTTGATCTCAATCTAGTTGATCTTCACTTAGATCAATAGAGATTGGTATATGTTCGTTATGCCTAAAGCCATACGATACATTTTTGGCGATCCTCATATTATATCATACATGATAAATTCTCTTGCAGAATTATTCTCAATTAAATTCTATTCATGTAACTTTAGCTCATTCAATTTCAGCAGATACTGAATCCAGCTAAATTCTTTGACATATAATATAGGTTTAAGAATCTCACTTGGATCTTTTGATGTTTAACTTAGTAAATGCTTATACATAGTTCAAACATTCTTTACTTAGATTTATTCACATGGGTCGAATATCTCCAATGGAGTATTTCATGTTTGATTTAGTAAATGTCATTACTTAATCTAAAACAATATCATAAGATCTTTGTAAATAGATCTTAATACCCAGTATGTACTAAGTTTCGCCTTGGTCCATCATTGATGAATAATTTCAAACCTAAGTCATTTGAATGTTATTTCACAATAGAGAGATATGTGTGTGATACACATAGGACCAATTAAATTTTACGTACTCCCACTAAACTTCTTATATATCTATAAGAATCATGTACATTTTATGAAACTAAAATACTTATTAGTTTCACTAAAATACATTTCTAATTCCCAATTGCTTGCTTAAATCTGTACTTAGATTTCATAAGCTAGCTTTCCTTTTCAAGCATTTATTTGGATCCACAAATCCTATGTACATAGTTTCTTCCAACATTTGATTGAGGAATATGTTTTGTCATCCAAATTGCCATATGTACCAATATGCAATCACTGCTTGAATTATAGACTTGAGCATTACGATTATGCATGAGGTTTCAACACCATCCACGCCGTGAATTTGCTTGGGACCTTTAGCAACTAATCTAGCTTTGTGTGTGAACACAATTCCACGTTTGATGGTTTTTATCCTTAAAACCAATTTGCAACCAATAGGTGTTTAATCTATTCTTGCAAATCAACAAAATTTCAATTTTGTCATCAAAACATTGGTTATGTTTTATGGCCTTTAACCATCTAAAACATTTGAGTCTATATATGGCCTCTAACCATTTTAGGGAATCTATATTTCGTCATAGCTTTCTTACAAGTCACAAACTCATTAATCTACATGATAATAGTTTGACTGCAAGTTGTAGGTTTCTTTACTATCTAATAGAAGAATCGCATAGCTTCAGTGACCTGAACTCTTGTTTTTTCACTATCTAATAGAAGAATCTCAAAGTTCCAGTGACTTGAACTCTATGCCTACTGAGGTATAGAACATCAAACAATAGAATATCAACAGACACTTGAAAGTTCTTTGAATATTCTGTTCTCCTTGAAGCACTTGTAAAGTCTTCTAAGAGATGTCTATTCTTTAAAGCCACTTTTAAAGTCCTTAAAGAATACGTGTTTGGATTTTCTAAAGAACTTCGAAAAGCCTCCGGAATGTCCGTTTATGTTTGTTGTTCGCCTCGAAGACTTTCGAGGTCTATTTTCTCCCACTTGTTATTTCGGAAACGAATCTCCAAAAGGACATTATTTCGAGCAAACAAACATTATGTTCTCAAAAATTCGTGGTAGAAACAATACCCTTGTGTCTCATTTGAATAAATCACAATGAAACATATATCTATTCTTGGGCCTTAGTTTGTTGAATAACAAACACTAAACTCCCACTGAGTTTAGGAACTCTTTAGATATATTATGAAAAGATATTCTGAAATTACTTTTCAATAGCTTTGACGAATTTGGTTTAGTTTAGTGGTAGTTGAGCATTTTGTTTAGAAATTATAGGAAAATTCCTTATGATTCATCATTGATCGAATCAAGTACTAATTGACTTCGATCATTCCAACTTAGATATGCAATATCTCATGGAGCTAGATCGTGAAATTACAACACACAATCATTGATGATCATTCTTGGTATAAGTAATCAACAACATGATCTAACCTAGATCTTTATGATTTCTTGCCAAGTGGATTTTATACTTCTGAATCTTTGAACTAGCCAAACAGATTCAAACTTATATCACTTTGAGTAAATAAACCTATATTCACTCAAATCCATGTGAAATAATAAAGTCATAAAATCTTTCTTTAGCTTTGAACTCTATTGTCTAGGCGTTCTAACAATAGTTCATATCTTTTGTTACTTTGAACAAGTAAGACTAGCTTGTCTTGAATGATCTAGAAATCAACCAACTTTCAAAAATCCATCAAAATAGAGCTTTTGAATGTTAACTTGTTGATATCGTCTAAGCAACACTGCCAAAGGTTAGTGGAACTCAAATCAAGAGATTGATTTGAACCTATTAAAGTTCTTTATTGTTAAAGAGTTGTTTGTTTTAATCAAGCATATTGACTCAACCCGTAAATAACCATTTTCATTCAAATAACCAAACAAACAAGTATTGTTTTTTGTTCTTCTGAATGTGAGTCTTTCTGTGTTTGAAAACAGAAAGTTAGGTATGCTGATTATGGAACGAAATAGCCATTAAGTTTCAGCCACTGAAAGGACTTAAAACAAACTAGATGACCCTACAACTAATGTAGCATTGCCATGCTTCATTTCCCACTTGTAGGCCATTAGTGTAGCCTAGCTTCCATTGTTTTGAGTTATTACCGAAGTAAGAACCTCAAGCGGTATATGATACCAAGGAAGTTTGATTGCTAGGTCACTTCTCCTTAAACATTAACTTTTAGGTAGAAACGGAATTGTAAATTCCTTTCATTTAATTTCCTTGTTTTCCTATTTCTTGTACCCTTTCTTACAGTCTTAAGAATTGAATTCTATAGTGTTGACTTTTATACTTTGTTTAGACATGTCCAATGTCATTCCAACAAAGTTCTTACCATTTAAATTATGTTGAATATTTTGTTTCAACTAGATGATCTTACCAGAAGCTTCTAAAGTTCTCTAAGCATCTATCTATTCGAATGTCTAGAGACTAGACTCATTCGAGAATTAAATGGACAAAGATTTTAGGTTGTTAACCATTGGTAAAGCTGAGTGTTTAAACTCAATGCGTTATGATCTCAAAACTACATTGTATTTTGAATTCACAATCACCAATCGGTTTTCCATTCGACTTTGATACTCGAAAACAACCATAAAAGTCGCTAAAAGAAACGAACATTTTAAATTGCTCAGTTTCTCTCATTTCCGTGAATCGTTCTTGGATTCACTACCAATCGAGGAAATTTACTGTTACCTTTCTAAAAGGATTTACTGCAGTGCAAGATATTTAATTATAAACAATAATTAAAACATACATTGAAGCATGCAAAGTCTAAACACTTATCATGAGTAATACCTTGAAAATTAAAGCATTCATGCAATTTAAACAAGTTATTAGCATTTTATTCGAATTTATTGTTCCGGCAGGTGTGAATAAAATGATTCCAAGACCCTAAAATCATTGAAGAATTAAGCACATTATGTATTTAGAATCAATTCTAAAATCTTTTAGGTAAGCAAAAGCCTTTTGCTAATAGTCTAGAAACTACTCTTGGTTGATAGGTACGTCTAAGAACTTATTAGGTAAACCTATCAATTTTGCCACGACATAAAAGGACTCCTTACTTATATCGTTGAGTTTCACCAAAACTAACATGTATTCACAATTATTTGTGTACCTTCCCCTTTAGGATCAATAAGTAACACCTCGCTGAGCGTAAAACTATTACTAGATTGATGTAAAGGTTATCCAAGTAAGTGTTATTTTGGCATGGCACCTTTTAACTCAATTTTTAAGTTTGGAACTTAAGGCTCTTACTATGTTGGTTAGATTTTAAGTGAACTAAAATCCATAATCATGCAACATAATCAAGCCACAATCTCATGCATAATTAAGATATATTTAAAACAATAAATAACTTAAAGCATGCATAAGATAAATGTGATCTAGTATGGCCCGACTTCATCTTGAAGCTTCAACTTCAAAGTCCGTCTTGAAAATGGATTGGAAACTCCGTCTTGAATTTCACCATGGGAGGCGCCATTTTCTTCAAATAGGATCAGCTATAATTAAACTAATTACAACTATTTGATGGTACGCAGACCATTTTTGAATTGAAAAACAAATTTGGTGCATTAGACCAATTACATTCAAATTAATGGTACGTAGACCATATTTTCTATCCTATTTGGGCCATACTAGTCACTTCATAACCTGCAAAACAGTACATATACAATATATACCATTCACCCATTCATTATCATGAATGGCCCACATAGCTGGTTAGTAAAAACACGTTGTATGTATCATATAAATATTTGCAGCGATTAATCAAGGGCACCAATAATCTACCAATTATTCAGTCCTTATTAATTCTAATCAAGTTGTTTAGCCTTAAAGGTTTTTAGACCTAACCAAGAGTTTATGACTAAAATTGCTCCCACTTAAACCAATAAATTCATATGCTTTAGTAATTTTAAACATAAAATTGTATTTCTAGTCTAACCGGAAACATACAAATTTAATTAAAATTTAAAGCTCATATAAATTTATAATTGAATCCATTTTTATAATTTATTTTTCAGTTGAATTAAATGAATTTAAATTAATTCAAGGTTTAATTTTAGTAAAATAATTAGTATAAATAAAATTTATAATAATTATAATATTCAAAATTAAAATCCGAGAAAACAATTTAAATTATCAATTTTAAAATTAATTAAAATTATTTCTGAATTGAAAATCTCAAATTAAAATTCAAAACGATTCAATCGTAACACGACGAGCACTTGAGCTTGCGCCCAAGTCCCATCGTGTGCACAACTGGTCGCTGCACAAGGCACACAGAGCTCCAAGCAACACGCAGCCACAGGCCACACGCACACGCAGCCATCGATTGCCACACTGCGCGCAGCCTCTGTGTTGTGTCGCGCCTGCTGCTGCTTTCCCTCGCGAGGCATCGCTCGCTGCACGATGTGGCGCAGCTCGCTTGCCGCCCACACGCGAATGCTCGCTTTGCCCTGCCCCTCGCCCACGCCCATCGCATAGCACACACGGCCAACACCTTTGCTTCGCGCGCGCGCCATGCTATGCTGCTCGCTGCATTCGTACCGCACGGGCGACGAGCTCCCTTGCTCGTCTTCGCGTGCCCGCACTATACAACACCCCTTAAGGGTAACACGTAGCTTCCTTTGCTTTGTGCGTGCAACATTTATGAGCGTTTTCATAAAAATTTAGAATTTTTAATTTAAAATTAACGACAAATTAATAAATCTTATTAATTTCATAATTTTAGGGCGAAAAATCGAAAATTTATTAATTAATTAATTTCCGATTAACATGGATTCAAATCTAGGTCATAAAAATTTAAAATTTAACATAAATTAACAATTTTTATGGTGGATTTTAATCATAGATACCTAATTAAATTATTAATTAATTATGAAAAACAAATCAATTCTAAATTATTCGAATTTCAACAAATTAATCATACTTACAAATTAGGTTGTATAATTAACAAGTCTAGGCATTCATAATTGTTAAACATATACTGTAGGTCAATCAAAAACTCAAGATTTATCAACAAGAATCGCAAATATTCAATTTAACATCTTAAATTTACAAACTTTTGCGTTCGAAAAACTTAAACCTCCGAAAAGTCATAGTTAGGATTCGAATTTGGGAATTCTGGGTTCGGCCGAAAAAAACTACTTTTGCCAAAATTTTAGAATGCCTTTTACATGCGAAATTGACACAAAAATCACTCGATTTGGTTGAGTAACGAATATTATGCCGAAAAACTGCGTACATATAATTAAATAAACGCAATTTGCAATTAATTACGAAAACTAATCACCCCTTTAATTCCATGCAAATTTGTAAAATTTAACCATGTTCATGCAATTTAGATTATGAAAATAATAAGAGGCTCGTGATACCACTGTTAGGTTATGATACATATGAATAAACATAAATCATGCGGAAAAACCATAAAGCCAGGAAACATATTATTAACACATAATCATTTAGCATAATTCAGATGCATACACTTTGTAGCGTGCCCTCCCTAGCTGCGCCCGAACCGAACAAGAACAAGTCTTTAGGACTCCAAGTGTCGTCCCTCCGTAGATAGTCCACAGCACGTCCGGATCCGCCTTAAACTTGACCAACTAGAATCGCCCTTAAGGTAGTATGAAATTCGGTTATTATGGGGCAAGAGAGTGACTGATTTTTCTTGAAAATCTTACCTTTGAATACTTCAATTCTCTATGTAAATATGTGACCCTAGGCACCTATTTATAGAATTTATGGAAAGGAATTATAATCCTACTAGGATACGAATTAATTAACTTAGAATCCTAGTAGAACTCTAAATCAATTCATTTATCTTTTAGGATTAGGGTTTAATCATATGTAGAATCCCGAGAGCTTTAGGATTCACAAACACTCACGCACGCACGAGCCGCATGCCCATGCGCAAGCCTCGCGGCCCACACACGGCGCACAGCCCCGCAGCCCATTATGCGCGCGCGCCAAGGCTTGGCTGGGCCTGGTCGAGCTTGGCGTGTGTTTGTTGTGTGTTTGCTTGCTGGGCGTTGGCCCGGCTTCGTGCTGGGCCTTCGTCTGGCAGGCCTCGTCCGATGCTAATTCGTACGATACGCTTCCGATTAAATTCTCGATTCCGGAATTTATTTCCGATACGAACAATATTTAATATTTCCGATTTCAGAATTAATTTCCGTTTCGAACAAATATTTAAATTTCCGTTTCCGAAATTATTTTCCGATTTCGATAATATTTCCGATTCTGATAATATTTCCGTTTCCGGCAATATTTCCGATTCCGGTAATATTTCCATTTCCAATAATATTTTCCGATACATACCATGTTTCCGTTTCCGGCAACATCTACGACTTGGATAATATTTATATTTCCGACACGATCCATATTTCCATTTCCGGCAATATCATCGTTTCCGGAGTATTCATTTCTTGCTTATGACGATCTCAGCTCCCACTGAAACCAAGATCCGTCGATTCCGAATATCCATAGATGGATTATTTAATGCCATTAAATACTTGATCCGTTTACGTACTATTTCTGTGACCCTACGGGTTCAGTCAAGAGTAAGCTGTGGATTAATATCATAAATTCCACTTGAACTGAACCGGCCTCTAGCTAGGCATTCAGCTCACTTGATCTCACTGAATTATTATCTTGTTAATTAATACTGAACCGCATTTATTAGACTTAACATTAAATGCATACTTGGACCAAGGGCATTATTTCCTTCACCACCATGAACCCCAACTCCTGTTTGTCCGTCACTTCAGAGGTGCACAGTCTAAAGCTATTGCTACTCAGTTTCACTTTACATGATTTACAAAAACTCTGTTATGACTCAACAATCACATAAGTCATACAATCAACGATTATTCACAACTGTTTTTATCTTGGAATTAAGTGATCACAAAGGTATCAATCAAGACTCATTCCAATTAATTCAACCTTTCCTTTAATAATGATCAACCCCTCTATATGGGTATAAGGTTTTAACTTACTGAACAAGGTCCTCGGCCCTCATAAAGTAGTGAAAATCTAAAAGGGAACAACGATCAATCGATCTAAACCAATATATATAAAATAATCTAGTGTTCCCAACCAACATGTTTGCATCAATCATCCATACTAACATGTTATAATTCTCATAACGAAATATATGTGTGTTATTATTGAAAAAATGTTTGTGTAAACAAACTGATAGGCCACTTTAACACTTTCAAAAGTCGCCTAAAGAGAATTCTCCGCCTAAAACAACCAACAAATATTCCCAATCAATTTCTAATCATTCGCAACCATAATAAAGCATTCTAAATACATCCTAAACATATTTAGTGAAGGAAATAATGTCCTTGTTCCAAGTATGCATTTAATGGTAAGTCTAATAAATGCGGTTCAGTATTAATTATACAAGTTAATAATTCAGCGAGATCAAGTGAACTGTATGCCTAGCTAGAGGCCGCTTCAGTTCAAGTGGATTAATGATATTAATCCACAGCTTACTCTTGACTGAACCCGTAGGGTCACACAAATAGTACGTAAACGGATCAAGTATTTAATGGCATTAAATACTCCATCTATGAATATTCGGAATCGACGGATCTTGGTTTCAGTGGGAGCTGAGATCGTCAAAGGCAAATAAATGAATACTCTGGAAACGATGATATTGCCGGAAACGGAAATATGGATCGTATCGGAAATATAAATATTATCCAAGTCGTAGATGTTGCCGGCAACGGAAACATGGTACGAATCGGAAAATATTATTGGAAATGGAAATTTTCCGGAATCTGAAATATTGCCGGAAATGGAAATATTGTCGGAATCGGAAATATTATCGGAATTGGAAAATAATTCCGGAAACGGAAATATTAAATATTCGTTCGAAACGGAAATTAATTCCGGAATCGAAAATGTTAAATATTGTTCGTATCGGAAATGAATTTCGGAATCGGAAAATTAATCGGAAGCGCGTCGTACGAATTAGCATCGGACGAGCTTGCTAGACGAAGGCCCAGCGTGAAGCCAGGCCCACGTCCAGCAAGCAAGGCACGCCACACAAACAGCCCAAGGCTGCGCCAGGCCCACCGCAAGGCAGGCCCAGCGCGCGCCTAGGCTGCAGCGCGCTCGCGTGGGCTTCGTGGCTCCGTGGGCTTTGTGCGGGCATGGCCTGCGCATGCGGGTCATGCTCGTGTGAGTGTTTTGCTTCAGTACGAAAACTAAATCATGAAGGATTCGTTTAAATGATTAAATTCCTATTCCCTAATGGATAAATTAATTAATAGAGTTTTAATTAGATTCTAGTTAATTAATTCGTTTCCTAGTAGGATTCCAACACCTTTTCCATAGCCTATAAATATGTGGTTAATGCTCACAGTTCATAACGAGTTTTAAGTATTCTAAAAGAGATAATTTTTAAGCAAAAATTCAGTCACCTATTTTCCTTAAAATTAGCCGAAAATTATAGTACCTTAAGGGCGATTCTAGTTAGTCAAACTTAAGGCGGATCCGGATGTGCTGTGGACTTTCTACGGAGGGACGATACTTGGAGTCCTAAAGACTTGTTCTTGTTCGGTTCGGGCGCAGCAAGGGAGGGCACGCTACAAAGAGTATGTATCCTAATTATGCTAATTGTTATGTGGCAATTAAATTTGGATTCCTGGCTTTAATGGTTTTTCCGCATGATTTATATTCAGTTATATGTATCATAACCTAATAGTGGTATCACGAGCCTCTAATTAATTCCATAATAATTTCTTAACATGGTTAAATTTTACAACTTTGCAAGGAATTAAAGGGGTGATTAATTTTCGTAATTGTAATTAATTGCAAATTTGCGTTTATTTAATTATATGTACGCAGTTTTTTGGCAGTTTCTTCGTTACTCAACGAAATCGAGTGATTTTTGTGTCAATTTCGCATGTAAAAGACATTCTAAAATTTTGACAAATATATCATTTTTCGGCCGAACCCAGAATTCCCAAATTCAAAGCCTAACTATAAATTTTCAGAGGTTTTAGTTTTTCGAATGCAAAGTTTGTAATTTTAAGATGTTAAATTTAAATATTTGCGATTCTTGTTGTTAAATCTTGAATTTTTGATTGACCTACTGTATATGTTTAACAAATTTGAATGCCTAAGCTTGTTAATTATACAACCTAATTTGTAATTATAATTAATTTGTTGAAATTCGAATAATTTAGAATTGATTTGATTTTCATAATTAATTAACGATTTAATTAGGTATCCATGATTAAAAACCACCATAAAAATTGTTAATTTATGATAAATTTTAAATTTTTATGACCTAGATTTGAATCCATGATAATCGGAAATTAATTGATTAATAAATTTTCGATTTTTCGCCCTAAAATTATGAAATTAATATGATTTATTAATTTGTCATTAATTTTGAATTGAAAAGTTTTAATTTTTAAGAAATACGCTCATGATTGTTGCACGCACAAAGCAAAGGACGCTACGTGTTACCCTTAAGGGGTGTTGTATAGTGCGGGCACGCGACGACGAGCAAGGGAGCTGGTCATGTGTGTCTGGATGGGCGATGGGGCGAGGGGAAAGGCGAGTGCACCGAGCAAGGTAAGAACGCGTGGGCAGCGATGGATGCTGCGCCATAACGTGCGTTGCCTCGCCCAGCAAGCACAGGCAAGCAGTCAAGGCAACAACAAGCACAGCACAACGTGCACGCGGGCAGCGTGTTAGGTTATGATACATATGACATTTACATAAATCATGCGGAAACAACCATTAACCCAGGAATCATATTATTTACACATAATCATATAGCATAATTAGATGCATACTCTTTGTTGCGTGCCCTCCCTAGCTGCGCCCGAACCGAACAAGAACAAGTCTTTTAGGACTCCAAGTGTCGTCCCTCCGTAGATAGTCCACAGCACGTCCGGATCCGCCTTAAGATTGACCAACTAGAATCGCCCTTAAGGTACTAGAAAATTTCGGCACTTTTGAGCAAGATGTGTGTTTGATTTTCTCTCAAAAACTCACTTTTGAATACTTTGAAACTTGTATATAAATTATGACCCCTAGGCCTTTATTTATAGAGTTATGGAAAAGGAATCGTAATCCTAGTAGGATGCGAATTAATTGGAATTAGAATCCTACATGAATTCTATTTAATTAATTTATCCAATTAGGAATAGACATTTAATCATACACTGACTCTTGCAGATTCAGGAATCATGCATGAGCACAAACTCACACACACACGGCAGCCACAAGGGCTGCCCATGCGTGCGAGCAGCAGCCCGCGCAGCACGGCCCACGCAGCCGTGGCCTTTGGCGCGCGCTGGGCCTGCCTTGCGGTAGGCCTGGGCGCTGCCTTGGCTGGGCTTGTGGCGCGCACGCTTGCTGGGCGATGGCCCCGGCTTCGTGCTGGGCCTTCGTCCGGCAAGCCTCGTCCGATGCTAATTCGTACGATACGCTTCCGATTAAATTTCCATTTCCGGAATCTATTTCCGATACGAACAATATTTAATATTTCCGATTCCGGAATTAATTTCCGTTTCGAACAAATATTTAATATTTCCGTTTCCGGAATTATTTTCCGATTCCGGCAATATTTCCGATTCTGACAATATTTCCGTTTCCGGCAATATTTCCGATTCTGGTAATATTTTCATTTCCAATAATATTTTCCGATACGTACCATGTTTCCGTTTCCGGCAACATCTACGACTTGGATAATATTCATATTTCCGATACGATCCATATTTCCGTTTCCGGCAATATCATCGTTTCCGGAGTATTCATTTCTTGCCTGTGACGATCTTAGCTCCCACTGAAACCAAGATCCGTCGGTTCCGAATATTCATAGATGGAGTATTTAATGCCATTAAATACTTGATCCGTTTACGTACTATTTGTGTGACCCTACGGGTTCAGTCAAGAGTAAGCTGTGGATTAATATCATTAATTCCACTTGAACTGAAGCGGCCTCTAGCTAGGCATTCAGCTCACTTGATCTCACTGAATTATTAACTTGTTAATTAATACTGAACCGCATTTATTAGACTTAACATAGAATGCATACTTGGACCAAGGGCATTATTTCCTTCAGTCTCCCACTTGTCCTTAGGGACAAGTGTGCATTTCCTAATTCCTTTGTCGCTCGATGCTTGCTCTTGAACATAAGGTAAGAGTTGTCATCCTTATTATGTCCAGAGGTGTTCCTCGGTTTCAGAGTTCAACTGATCAAATAAACAGATAATCATAGCCTATGATTCATCCGAGCACGGCCATGCATTTCACAGTTTCTAGCTCTCCGAGTGGCCTTGTACAACTTTTAAGCATCTCATCCCGATTTATGGGAGGACAATCCCAATCTTGCGATCTTGAGATTAGACTTCGTTTGATAGGTGATTACCTGAGCGTTGCCTTTATAGCCTCCTTTTACGGTGCGACGGTTGGTCAACGTCAAAGCAACCAGTTCTCAAACAAGTAATCTCAAATCACTCAGGTATTGAGGATTTAGTGTCTAATAATTTAATGAAATTTACTTATGACAGACTTTCATCTCTTACAGTAAAGTTTCATAGGTCTTGTCCGATACTAGTCTTCCCAAAGTAAGTATCTATGCAAATGATTATGACATTGCCATGTCCACATAGTTCAAGAAACAGAACTACTAGTCATCTTGCATTCTAATCGTCTAACGTTTTTCTATGCGTCCAATTTTATAGAAAACTCCGACTAGGGACCATTTTCAACCTTTGACATTCAAGTTCACTTGATAGACATTTCTTAGTCACAAGACTGGTCCTGACAGTCTATCTTGAATATATCGTCAAATTGAAGGGACTCATCATTTAATACTAAACCAAGATTAAATGGAATATGAAAATACATTTCATATATGATAAATGTTCAACCCCATGTTTTATAACCATGGGCCTCAAACCCATCTTCTAAAACAATTCATGGAATTCAAAGCTATGCTTGATTTCCAGTGCTACAACGTGAGTGTTGCCTCTCACTTGTTGCATAGGTTTAGTTATCATGCTTTGCCAATCTTAATATCCTTTTCATCGAATGTTCTTCGAGATATGATGATAAGATCTTTTCGAGTTTGTTTATTATGTGATCTAGTCTTTCTTACTTCGATGGTGGTATTACTCATTTTGCAATGAAGAACCATCAAGTTAGCAGACGTTTTTCTTGCTTCAAGAGTGGTTCTACGCATTTTTCAATGAAGAACCATCGAGCCAGCAGACAGGTGATCTACCCAAGTTCAGTGAAGAACTTTAAACAACCCTGTTTTATTGCTTCTTAGGCAATAATTACTTTTACTTCAACTTTATAGGTTGCTAGTGATGCTTTGTTTGGATTTACCTATCCAAGCAGTTCATAGATATGTGGAAGACTTTCCAGCTGTATCTTAGAACATAGAAATTAATATTTTAATTTCCCACGCAACAACTCATGGTCTCCAACCCATGTTGCCATTTCAAAACACGATGCTCTATAGCTCGTCCTTGTCAATGGTTAACTCCAAAGGGGTCTTGCTTGATCCTTTGCCAGTGTTTCTGCGTGTAGCATCAATATTTAGCATATCTTTATTTCCTTGAATCAAGAACTATTCCTATGTACCTTTTCAAGTACCATAAGTATTCTTGATCTCAATCTAGTTGATCTTCACTTAGATCAATAGAGATTGGTATATGTTCGTCATGGCTAAAGTCATACGATACGTTTTTGGCGATCCTCATATTATATCATACATGATAAATTCTTTTGCAGAATAATTCCCAATTGAATTCTATTCATGTAACTTTAGCTCATTCAATTTTAGTAGATACTGAATCCAGCTAAATTCTTTGACATATAATATAGGTTAAGAATCTCATTTAGACTCTTTGATGTTTAACTTAGTAAATGCTTATACATAGTTCAAACATTCTTTACTTAGATTTATTCACATGGGTCGAATATCTCCAATGGAGACTTTCGTGTTTGATTTAGTAAATGCCATTTACTTAATCCAAAACAATAATATAAGATCTTTGTAAATAGATCTTAATACCCAATATGTACTAAGTTTCGCCATGGTCCATTATTGATGAATAATTTCAAATCTAAGTCATTAGTATTTGAATGTTATTTCACAATAGAGAGATATGTGTGTGATACACATAGGACCAATTAAGTTTTAAGTACTCCCACTAAACTTCTTATATATCTATAAGAATCATGTACATTTTATGAAACTAAAATACTTATTAGCTTCACTAAAATACATTTCTAATTCCCAATTGCTTGCTTAAATCTGTACTTTAGATTTCATAAGCTAGCTTTCTTTTTCAAGCATTTATTTGGATCCACAAATCCTATGACATACCATGTACATAGTTTATTCCAACATTTGATTGAGGAATACGTTTTGTCATCCAATTGCTATATGTACCAATATGCAATCATTGCTTGAATTATAGACTTAAGCATTACGATTTTGCATGAGGTTTCAACACAATCCATGCCATGAATTTGCTTGTAACCTTTAGCAACTAATCTAGCTTTGTGTGTGAACACAATTCCATGTTTGATGGTTTTTTATCCTTAAAACAAACTTGCAACCAATAGGTGTGAAACTATTCTTGCAAATCAACAAAATTTCAATTTTGTCATCAAAACATTGAGTATGTTTTATGGCCTCTAACCATTTAAAACATTTGAGTCTATATATGGCCTCTAACCATTTTAGGGAATCTAGGTTTCGTCATAGCTTTCTTACAAGTCATAAACTCATTAATCTACATGATAATAGTTTGACCTCTCATAGTTTCATTGACCAGAACTCTATGTTTCCTTACTATCTAATAGAAGAATCTCATAGTTCCAGTGACTTGAACTCTATGCCTACTTGGGTATAGAACATCAAACAATAGAACATCAACAGGCACTTTGAGAGTCCTTTGAATATTCTATTCTCCTTGAAGCACTTGTAAAGTCTTCTAAGAGATGTCTATTCTTTAAAAGCTACTTCTAAAGTCCTTTCAGAATAAGTTCGGATTTTCTGAAGCACTTCGAAAGGCCTCCGGAATGTCCGTTTATGTTTGTTGTTCGCCTCGAAAACTTTCGAGGTCTATTTTCTCCCACTTGTCATTTTGGAAACGAATCTCCAAAAGGACATTATTTCGAGCAAACAAACATTATGTTCTCAAAAATTCGTGGTAGAAACAATACCCTTGTGTCTCATTTGAATAAATCACAATGAAACATATATCTAGACTTGGGCCTTAGTTTGTTGAATAACAAACACTAAGCTCCCACTGAGTTTAGCAACTCTTTAGATATATAATTGAAAAGATATCCTGAAATTACTTTTCAATAGTTTTGACGAATTTGGTTTAGTTTGGTGGTAGTTGAGCATTTTGTTTTAGAAATTATAGGAAAAGTTTTTATGATCCATCATTGATCGAATCAAGTACTAATTGACTTCGATTATTCCAACTAAGATATGCCATATCTTATGGACCTAGATTGTGAAATTACAACGCACAATCATTGATGATCATATTTGGTCTCAAGTAATCATCAACATGATCTAACCTAGATCTTTATGATTTCTTGCCAAGTGGATTTTATACTTCTGAATCTTTGAACTAGCCAAACAGATTCAACTTATATCACATTTGAGTAAATAAACCTACATTCACTCAAATCCATGCGAAATAATAAAGTCATAAAATCTTTCTTTAGCTTTGAACTCTATTGTCTAGGCGTTCTAACAATAGTTCACATCTTTTGTTACTTTCAACAAGTAAGACTAGCTTGTCTTAAGTTGATCTAGAAATCAACCAACTTTCAAAAGTCCATTAAAATAGAGTTTTTGAATGTTAACTTGTTGATATGGTCTAAGCAACAATGCCAAAGATTAGTGGAACTCAAATCAAGGGGTTGATTTGAACCTTAGTAAAGTTCTTTAAAGAGTTGTTTGTTTTAATCAAGCATATTGACTCAACCTGTAATTGACCATTTCATTCAAATAAACAAACAAACATTGTTTTTGTTCTTCTGAATGTGAGTCTTTCTGTGTTTGAAGCAGAAATTTAGGTATGCTGATTATGGAATAAAATAGCCATTTAGTTCCAGCCTTTGAAAGGACTTAAAACAAACTAGATGACCCTACAACTAATGTAGCATTTCCATGCTTCATTTCCCACTTGTAGGTCATTAGTGTATCCTAGCTTCATTTGTTTGAGTTATTACCGAAGTAAGAACCTCAAGCGGTATATGATACCAAGGAAGTTTGATTGCTAGGTCACTTCTCTTTAAACTTATAGGTAGGACCGGAATCGTAAATTCCTTTCATTTGTTCCTCGTTTTCCTATTTCTTGTACCCTTTCTTATAGTCTTAAGAATTGAATTCTTTAGTGTTGACTTTTATACTTTGTTAGACATGTCCAATGTCACCAACAAGGTTCTTTACCATTTTAATTTATGTTGAATATTCTGTTTCAACTAGATGATCTTACCAGAAGCTTCTAAAGTTCTCTAAGTATCGATCTATTCGAATGTCTAGGGACTAGACTCATTCGAGAAATAAATGGACAAAGATATTAGGTTGTTAACCATTGGTAAGGCTGAGCGTTTAAACTCAATGCTTTATGATCTCAAAACTACATTGTATTTTGAATTCACAAGCACCAATTGGTTTGCCATTCGACTTTGATATTCGAAAACAACCATAAAAGTCGATATAAGAAACGTACATTTTAAATTGCTCACTTTCTCTCTTTTCCGTGAATCGTTCTTGGATTCACTACCAATCGAGGAAATTTACTGTTACCTTTCTAAAAGGATTTATTGCAGTGCAAGATATTTAATTATAAACAATAATTAAAACATACATTGAAGCATGCAAAGTCTAAACATTTATCATGAATAATAACTTGAAATTAAAGCAACCATGCAATTCAAACAAGTTATTAGCATTTTATTCGATTTTATTGTTCCGGCAGGTGTGAATAAAATGATTCCAAGACCCTAAAACCATTGAAGAATTAAGCACAGTTTGTCGACTCAATTCTAAAACATTTTAGGTAAGCAAAAGCCTTTTGCTAATAGTCTAAAAACTACTCTTGGTTGATAGGTACGTCTAAGAACTTATTAGGTAAACCTATCGATTTTGCCACGACATAAAAGGACTCCTTACTTATATCGTTGAGTTTCACCAAAACTAACATGTACTCACAATTATTTGTGTACCTTGCCCCTTTAGGACCAATAAGTAACACCTCGCTGAGCGAAAACTATTACTAGATTGATGTAAAGGATATCCAAGCAAGTGTATATTTTGGCATGGCACCTTTTAACTCAATTTTTAAGTTTGGAACTTAAGGCTCTTACTATGTTGGTTAGATTTTAAGTGAACTAAAATCCTTAATCATGCAACATAATCAAGCTTATGATCTCATGCATTTTAAGACATATTTAAAACAATAAATAACTTAAAACATGCATAAGATATTTGTGATCTAGTATGGCCCGACTTCATCTTGAAGCTTTGACTTCAAAGTCCGTCTTGAAAATCTCCGTGGGAGGCACCATTTTCTTCAAATAGGATAAGCTATAACTAATTACAACTATTTGATGGTTCGCAGACCATATTTGAATTGAAAAATAACTTTGGTACTTTAGACCAATTACATTCAAATTAATGGTACGCAGACCATATTTTCTATCCTATTTGGGCCATACTAGTCACTTCATAACCTGCAAAACAGTACATATACAATATATACCATTCACCCATTCATTATCATGAATGGCCCACATAGCTGGTTAGTAAAACACATTATGCATTACGTAAACATTTGCAGCAATTAATCACGGTCACCAATAATCTACCAATTATTCAGTCCTTATTAATTCTAATCGAGTTGTTTTAACCTTAAGGATTTGTAGACCTAATCAAGAGTTTATGACTAAAAACGCTCCCACTCAAACCAATAAATTCATATGCTTTACTAATTTTAAACATAAAATTGTATTTCTAGTCTAACCGGAAACATACAAATTTAATTAAAATTTAAAGCTCATATAAATTTATAATTGAATCCAAAATTTAATTTAATTTCAGTCGCATTTAAATTAATTCATGATTTTAATTTTAGTAAAATAATTAGAATAAATTCCATTTATTATAATTATAATATTCAAAATTAAAATCCAAGAAATTAATTCAAATTATTAATTTTAAAATTAATTAAAATTACGTGAACTGAAATTTTCAAATTAAACATTCAAAACGATCTAATCGAAACGCAAACACCCTACGCGTTGCACGCCCATGGGCCGTACGCACACAGCCATTGCTGGCCATGTGCGCGCAGCCCATGCGCTCGTAGCATAGCTGCTGCTGTCCCAACGCAAGCCTCCGCATAGCGCCCATCGCACGCGAGCTATCGCTCGCTGGCGCGCGAGATCGCTCGCTGGGCGCGCAAGCTCGCTCGCTGCGCGCGCGAGCCATCGCTCGCTGGGGCGCGAGATCGCTCGCTGGCGCGCGAGATCGCTCGCTGGGCGCGCAAGCTCGCTCGCTGCGCGCGCGAGCCATCGCTCGCTGGGGCGCGAGATCGCTCGCTGGCGCGCGAGATCGCTCGCTGCGCGCGCGCGAGCCATCGCTCGCTGGTGCGCGACATCGCTCGCTGGGCGGGCGACATCGCGCGCTGTGCGCGCGAGTGATGCTGTGCGCAGCGCTCGTGGCACGCGAGCTTGCGCTCGCTGCGCGCGAGGCTGCGCGCACTTGTGCGAGGCAGCGCGCGTTGTGGCGCAGCTCGCTTGCTGCCCACACGCGACTGCCTTGGCTCGCCCCTCGCCCATGCCCATACGTTCATTGCTCGTGGCACACGACACAAGGCAGGGCTGCTGCCTTGCGCTCGTGTACTACGCCCTTGCTCATTGCATTCGTGCCGCACGGGCGACGAGCTCCCTTGCTCGTCGTCGCATGCCCGCATTATACAACACCCCTTAAGGGTAACACGAAGCGTCCATTGCTTCGTGCGTGCAAGTTATTTGAACGAATCGCAAGAAAATTTAAAATTTATATTTAAAATTAATGACAAATTAATAAATATTATTAATTTCATAATTTTAGGGCGAAAAATCGAAAATTTATTATCCAATTGATTTCCGATTGTTATGGATTCAAGTCTAGGTCATAAAAATTTAAAATTTATCGTAAATTTACAATTTTTATGGTGGTTTTTAATCATAGGTTTCTAATTAAATTACAATTAATTATGAAAATCAAATTAATTCTAAATTATTCTAATTTTCAACAAATTAATCATAATTACAAATTAGATTGCATAATTAACAAGACTAGGCATTCAAACTTGTTAAACATATGCAGTAGGTCAATCAAAAATTCAAGATTTATCAACAGGAATCGCAAATATTTAATTTAACATCTTAAATTTACGAAATTTTGCATCCGAAAAACTAAAACCTTCGAAAAGTCATAGTTAGGCTTCGAATTTGAGAATTCTGGGTTCGGCAGAAAAATACTATTTTTGTCAAAATTTTAGAATGCCTTTTACATGCGGAATTGACACAAAAATCACTCAATTCGGATGAGTAATGAAGAAACTGCCGAAAAACTGCGTACATATAATTAAATAAACGCAATTTGCAATTAATTAACAATTACGAAAATTAATCACCCCTTTTAATTCTTGCAAATTTGTAATATTTAACCATGTTCATGCAATTTAGATTATGAAAATAATAAGGGGCTCGTGATACCACTGTTAGGTTATGATACATATGACATTTACATAAATCATGCGGAAACAACCATTAACCCAGGAATCATATTATTTACACATAATCATATAGCATAATTAGATGCATACTCTTTGTTGCGTGCCCTCCCTAGCTGCGCCCGAACCGAACAAGAACAAGTCTTTTAGGACTCCAAGTGTCGTCCCTCCGTAGATAGTCCACAGCACGTCCGGATCCGCCTTAAGATTGACCAACTAGAATCGCCCTTAAGGTACTAGAAAATTTCGGCACTTTTGAGCAAGATGTGTGTTTGATTTTCTCTCAAAAACTCACTTTTGAATACTTTGAAACTTGTATATAAATTATGACCCCTAGGCCTTTATTTATAGAGTTATGGAAAAGGAATCGTAATCCTAGTAGGATGCGAATTAATTGGAATTAGAATCCTACATGAATTCTATTTAATTAATTTATCCAATTAGGAATAGACATTTAATCATACACTGACTCTTGCAGATTCAGGAATCATGCATGAGCACAAACTCACACACACACGGCAGCCACAAGGGCTGCCCATGCGTGCGAGCAGCAGCCCGCGCAGCACGGCCCACGCAGCCGTGGCCTTTGGCGCGCGCTGGGCCTGCCTTGCGGTAGGCCTGGGCGCTGCCTTGGCTGGGCTTGTGGCGCGCACGCTTGCTGGGCGATGGCCCCGGCTTCGTGCTGGGCCTTCGTCCGGCAAGCCTCGTCCGATGCTAATTCGTACGATACGCTTCCGATTAAATTTCCATTTCCGGAATCTATTTCCGATACGAACAATATTTAATATTTCCGATTCCGGAATTAATTTCCGTTTCGAACAAATATTTAATATTTCCGTTTCCGGAATTATTTTCCGATTCCGGCAATATTTCCGATTCTGACAATATTTCCGTTTCCGGCAATATTTCCGATTCTGGTAATATTTCCATTTCCAATAATATTTTCCGATACGTACCATGTTTCCGTTTCCGGCAACATCTACGACTTGGATAATATTCATATTTCCGATACGATCCATATTTCCGTTTCCGGCAATATCATCGTTTCCGGAGTATTCATTTCTTGCCTGTGACGATCTTAGCTCCCACTGAAACCAAGATCCGTCGGTTCCGAATATTCATAGATGGAGTATTTAATGCCATTAAATACTTGATCCGTTTACGTACTATTTGTGTGACCCTACGGGTTCAGTCAAGAGTAAGCTGTGGATTAATATCATTAATTCCACTTGAACTGAAGCGGCCTCTAGCTAGGCATTCAGCTCACTTGATCTCACTGAATTATTAACTTGTTAATTAATACTGAACCGCATTTATTAGACTTAACATAGAATGCATACTTGGACCAAGGGCATTATTTCCTTCACAGCGTTGGCTGGCTTGTCCAGCAAGCGTTGCCCAGCAGCGTGCCAAAGCGATGGGCGAGTGGGCTGCGCGCAAGCGTGGCTCGCTGGGCCTGCTACATTGGTGCGTTGATGCTTGGGCTTTGCGCTACGATCAATCGAGTAAGAAGGGGTTTGTTGCTTGTTGGACTTGACGAGGCATGGGCGCAAGCCCATGGCCTTGTCTTGACCCGATTGGTTCGTTTTAATTTTAATTTTGAATTTTCAGTTCGAAATTGATTTTAATTAATTTTAAAATTCATAATTTAAATTGTTTTCTCGGAATTTAATTTTGAATAATCTAATTATTATAAATTCTAATTTATATTAATTATTTTACTAAAATTAAAACCTTGAATTAATTTAAATTCATTCATTTAATTCAACTGAAAATAAAGTAAAAGGATTCAATTATAAATTTATATGAGCTTTAAATTTTAATTAAATTTGTATGTTTTCGGTTAGACTAGGAAATACATTTTTATGTTTAAAATTAGTAAAGCATGTAAATTTATTGGTTTAAGTGGGAGCATTTTAGTCATAAACTCTTGATTAGGTCTACATTCCTTTAAGGTTAAAACAACTTGATTAGAATTAATAAGGATTGAATAATTGGTAGATTATTGGAAGCCTTGATTAATTGCTGCAAATATTTATGTGATGCATAACATGTTCTACTAACCAGCTATGTGGGCCATTCATGATAATGAATGGGTGAATGGTATATATTGTATATGTACTATTTTGCAGGTTATTGAAAAGTGACTAGTATGGCCCAAATAGGATAGAAAATATGGTCTGCGTACCATTAATTTGAATGTAATATTGGTCTAAAGTACCAAATTTTATTGCTTTTAAATATGGTATGCGTACCATCAAATAATTGTAATTAGTTTAATTATAGCTTATCTTATTTGAAGAAAATGGCGCCTCCCATGGTGAAATTCAAGATGGAGTTTCCAAATCCATTTTCAAGACGGACTTTGAAGTTGAAGCTTCAAGATTAAGTCGGGCCATACTAGATCACAGTTATATCTTATGCATGTTTTAAGTTATTTATTGCTTTAAATATGTCTTAATTATGCATGAGATTGTGGCTTGATTATGTTGCATGATTAAGGATTTTAGTTCACTTAAAATCTAACCAACATAGTAAGAGCCTTAAGTTCCAAACTTTAAAATTGAGTTAAAAGGTGCCATGCCAAAATAACACTTACTTAGATAACCTTTACATCAATCTTAGTAATAGTTTTCTGCCATAGCGAGGTGTTACTTATTGATTCTAAAGGGGTAAGGTACATAAATAATTGTGAGTACATGTTAGTTTTGGTGAAACTCAACGATATAAGTAAGGAGTCCTTTTATGTCGTGGCAAATGCGATAGGTTTTACCTAATAAGTTCTTAGACGTATCTATCAACCAAGAGTAGTTTCTAGACTATTAGCAAAGACTTTGCTTACCTAAAATATTTTAGAATTGAGTCTAAATACATAATGTGCTTAATTCTTCAATGATTTAAGGATCTTGGAATCATTTTATTCACACCTGCCGGAACACATAACTTGAATAAAATGCTTAATAAATGATAAATTATGCATGTATGTGTAGAAACCTAATTTGTGTCTCCCCTCTGGGATGATGACGATACCATTATTCTTACTAGGCGGTTGGAATAACTCCAGGCGGAAATCCCAATTGCTAAGAACATTTCCAAAATTCAAAATCCAAAATCCAATCCCCGAGGCCGTTCCCCTCCCGGAACTCGGTACAAAATACAACTTTCAAAATCCAATTTCAAAATCCAAGTACAATCTCATCTGGTAGACCATCCCATTGATTTTACTAGGCCTTTTCTACTCAAAATCATATAAGGCAAGTCAAATTCGGGCACTGACCCACAAAACCGAGCATGCCGGGCCCCGTCCCGTAAAACCGAAATTCAAAACCCGAGAAAGGCTTGTTTTTAGACGCAAAATAATGCCTTAACCTCCAAGAAAACACAAAACTCCAAGCCTAGTACTATTCGTACAAAGGTACAGCACTACAAGACGAAACAAGGACGGAGCCCGCGTCCTTGCTTTGGCGGCATTCACGCCACATCACTAGCGCCCAACGCTGCCTCTGCGTGCTGCGCTGGCGTGTGCTGGCGTCTTGCACCCATTCCTCCTATAAATACCCCTCATTTTCAGCATCAAAAGGAGAGGAAAAACGAAATACAACGTCGTAATACTGACATTACGCCTCAAAATACAAATCAAAAACCCTTCAAAACACATACAAAATTTCTAATTCTAAGCAATTGGGAGCTCCAAAAGGAATTCTTGCCTAAACCTAAATAGGTAATTCCGAATCCCACTATATTCAATCATGTTGTTTTGATTTCCAAATGATTAGCAAGTTGGCTTTTTTATTATTGAAAATGTCACTTGCAACAATCATACATTTTTTCAAAATCAAACTTTTTCAAAATACAAAAATAAAAACTTTCAAGATTCAAGGATGTTCAAAGTTGTTTGCAATCACCTCTTTGAACTAGAATCACCTTGAAGTATGGAGTAATCAAAGATGACACCTTTTTCATTCTTAAAGGTTTAGTCTTTTGAGATTCAAAACTCCATTTTTCAATATACAAGTTCAAGTTTTCAAATTTCAAGATCCCACCATGTTTATGGTTGTTCATGACTACTTCCCTAAACTAGGATCCTTTCAAGTGAGAGCATACCAAAGGTCTAACCTTTTCAACATTATAAGGCCCGACCTTTGAGATTCAAGCCTCTTAATTTTAAGTATTTCAAGATTCAATACTTCAATATTCAAGTTTTCAAGTTCAAGTTCAATATGCAAAGTCTTGGATATTTGGGTTGAGCAACCTCTCCCAAGTTGAGATTTTTGGCTTTGAATTCGTGTCGGGCGCACTTATTTTTAAGGAGCCGCTTGGCGTTCGAATCTCATGTGCCCAAGTACAAGTTTCAATTATGCACCTTTCAATATTGCAATTTCAATTCAGCAATTTCAATACAGCAATTTCAATACCGCACTTTCAATATCGCAATTTCAATACCGCAATTTCAATACCGCACTTTCAATATCGCAATTTCAATACCGTAATTTCAATACCGCAATTTCAATACCGCAATTTCAATCCGCACTTTCAATTCTGCATCTTTACTTGCCTAGTCCATTTCTAGGCAATGTGGACCTACTCCCTAGTCCATTTCTAGGGGGTCTTGTATTTACTAATTCCGCACTTTATTTAGTATTGTGATGTTGCTTTATTTGCTTTATTGCTTTCATCACCGCACATGCTAAATGCAACAAAATACAAGGTTACATCACGCTTAACAAAGATAATTTCTTGGACAAACCGGCCTTAGGTTCCTTTAAATCAATATTTAAAGCAAAGTGACCACCATACAATTAGAGATTCTATTTGCTCTAAATTCAAACCCACATAGTCTAATCTAGGGTATATTTTCGAAAATGTTGTGCCAACGTACTTGAATATTTCTAAAGCTCGCGGAATAAGCATTTCGTTCCTGTGTCCGGATCTCACCCATCCGTTTCGAGGATTCAAAGCCTTATCCAAAAAAAAGAGCCACTTGCGGTCTTTCAAAACGAGACTTTAAACAATGTTTGGTGGCGACTCCTTCGAGGTACAAAAATACAATGGTTTCTAAAGAACCGCCCCTCTTGTAGAACGGGAAACAATTGCACAAAAAAAAACCCCTACAGTATGCTAAAATTTAAAGTTTATTATGAGAAACTGTGATAAGTATTTTATTTGTTTATTCTTTTTCAATTGTAGTTTTAACTATGGCAAACAACAATTCATTCAACATCCGATCAATTCTCGAAAAGGAGAAGTTGAACGGGAAAAACTTCCTTGACTGGCAAAGGAACTTGCAAATAGTTCTTATGCAAGAAGAAAAAGAGTATGTCCTGGAAGAGGCGATGCCCGAAGCCGTAGGCGACGGGGTCACTCACGCAGCCCTCAATCGTTGGATTGATGCCAACAAGGATGTGAAATGTCTAATGCTTGCAACCATGAGTGCAGATCTACAGAAAACGTTCATCAACTCAGATGCTTTCATGATCATCAGTGAGTTAAAGAACATGTTCCAAGATCTGGCTCGAGTCGAAAGATTCGAGACTCATAGGCAAATTCTTGAGACCAAGCTTAAGAAAGGCGAGCCCGTAAGTCCACATGTTCTCAAAATGATTGGACTCGTTAAGAATATGAGTCGGTTGGATCAGCAATTCTCTCAGGCAATGGATGTAGACACCATCCACCATTCTCTTCATAGCGGGTATGATCAGTGCAAGCTGAACTACAGTATGAATAGTCTGGACAAAACGCTTACTAAGCTTCACGGTATGCTGAAGACTGCTGAAAAGACACTCAAAAGTGATAAGCAAGATGTGCTTATGGTGCGTGGGAGCAAGTTCAAGAAATCTGGCAAGAAGTGGAATGCTAAGAAAGGTGGCAACAAGGCCAGCCAGACTAAGCAACCAGGCGGCACCAAATCTGAAAAGAAGAAGGTGAGCCAACCTACTTCTGAATCTGAATGCTTCTACTGCAAGAAGAAGGGGCATTGGAAGAGAGATTGCTTGAAGCTTAAGGAAGATCAGAAGAACGGAACAGTCGTTCCATCTTCAGGTATTTTCGTTATAGACTGTATACTTGCTAATTCAACTTCTTGGGTATTAGATACAGGTTGTGGCTCACACTTATGTTCCAATTCGCAGGGACTAAGAAGAAGTAGAAGGTTAAGCAAGGGTGAAGTCGACCTACGAGTGGGAAATGGAGCACGGATTGCTGCATTAGCTGTAGGAACTTACTATTTGTCGTTGCCCTCTGGGCTAGTTTTGGAACTGGAAGATTGTTTCCATGTTCCAAGTCTTACTAAAAACATCATTTCTGTTTCTTGCTTAGATGCTAAGGGATTTTCCTTTTCAATAAAAGACAATAGTTGTTTGTTTTATTTTAAAGAGATGTTTTATGGATCTGCTAGATTAGTCAATGGACTTTATTTATTAGATTGCGACAAACAAGTTTATAACATAAATACCAAAAAAGGCCAAAAAGGATGATTCAGATCTCACCTATCTGTGGCATTGTCGATTAGGCCATATTAACTTGAAACGCATAGAAAGACTTCAAAAGGAAGGAATTCTATAACCATTTGACTTAGAGGATTATGGTAAGTGCGAATCATATTTACTTGGAAAAATGACAAAGCAACCTTTCTCTAAAGTTGGAGAAAGAGAAAATGAACTATTGGCTTTAATCCATACAGATGTATGTGGACCAATGAGTACAAATGCTAGAGGTGGTTTCAGCTACTTTATCACTTTTACTGATGACTTTAGTAGATATGGTTATGTCTACCTAATGAAGCATAAGTCTGAATCCTTTGACAAATTCAAGGAATTTCAGAGTGAAGTAGAGAATCAATTAGGCAAGAAGATTAAGGCACTGCGGTCTGATAGAGGCGGTGAATATCTGAGCTATGAATTTGATGACCATCTGAAACAATGTGGAATTCTATCAGAATTGACTCCTCCTGGAACACCATAATGGAACGGTGTGTCTGAACGGAGGAATAGAACCTTGCTAGACATGGTTAGATCAGTGATGGGTCAGGCCGAACTTCCAATAGAATTTTGGGGACATGCACTAAATACAGCTGCACTCACTATAAATAGAGCTCCGTCTAAAGCTGTTGAAAAGACTCCATATGAGTTATGGTTTGGAAAGCCTCCAAAAGTGTCTTTTCTTAAGATTTGGGGATGTGAAGTATACGTCAAACGATTAATTTCAGACAAACTTCATCCAAAATCTGACAAATGTATCCTTGTGGGCTATCCAAAGGAAACAAAGGGGTATTACTTCTACAATACATCTGAGAACAAGGTGTTTGTTGCTCGTGATGGTATCTTTTTGGAAAGAGATCACATTTTCAAAATGACAAGTGGGAGAAAAGTAGACCTCGAAGAAATTCGAGTCGAACAACAAACTCTAGAGAATTCTCAAGATGACATTCAGGATGAAACTCAGAGATCTTTAGAAGTATCTGGTGAGAATCAAGGACCATCTAGAAAAGTAACCCCGCGTAGATCGCAGAGATATAGATCTCAACCGGAAAGATACTTAGGTATTTTGACGAACGAGAGCTATGAAGTTCTATTACTTGAAAGTGATGAACCTGCGACTTACAAACAAGCTATGACGAGCCCTAGCTCCAAGCAATGGCAAGAAGCCATGCAATCTGAATTAGACTCCATATCTGAAAACCAAGTTTGGGATTTGGTCGATTTGCCAGATGGCTACCAAGCCATAGGAAGAAAATGGGTTTTCAAACTGAAAAAGGACAAGGATGGGAAAGTTGAAGTTTTCAAAGCTAGATTGGTTGCAAAAGGTTACAGGCAAGTCCACGGTGTGGATTACGATGAAACCTTTTCACCAGTTGCAATGCTAAAGTCTATTCGGATAATGTTAGCAATCGCTGCATATTACGATTACGAAATATGGCAGATGGATGTCAAAACCGCTTTCTTAAATGGCATTTTAACAGAAACTGTGTTTATGATACAGCCTGGGGGTTTTGAGGATCCAAAGAATGCTAAAAAGGTATGCAAGCTTAAGAAATCAATCTACGGATTGAAGCAAGCATCAAGGAGCTGGAATATACGGTTTGATGAAGTAGTCAGTGACTTTGGTTTCATCAAGAACGCAGACGAATCTTGTGTATACAAGAAGGTCAGTGGGAGAAAAATTGCTTTTCTAGTATTATATGTCGACGACATATTACTTATCGGAAATGACATTCCTATGTTGAACTCTGTCAAGATTTGGCTTGGGAAATGTTTTTCGATGAAGGATCTAGGAGAAGCACAGTACATACTGGGCATCAAGATTTACAGAGATAGATCTAAGAAGATGATTGGACTCAGTCAAAGCACTTATATCAATAAGGTGCTTGAAAGGTTCAATATGGCAGACTCCAAGCAAGGCTACCTACCTATGTCTCATGGAATGACTCTAAGCAAGACTTAGTGCCCAAAAACACTTGATGAGCGTAGACGAATGAATGGGATTCCATATGCATCATTGATTGGTTCAATAATGTATGTTATGATATGTACACGCCCAGATGTTGCGTATGCACTCAATGCTACGAGAAGATACCAGTCAGACCCAGGAGAGGCACATTGGACTGCTGCCAAGAATATTCTAAAGTACCTGAAAAGACACAAAGATGATTTCCTGGTCTATGGTGGAGATGATGAATTAATTGTTAAAGGCTATACGGACGCAAGTTTCCAAACCGACAAAGATGATTTCAGATCACAGTCTAGGTTTATCTTCTGCCTCAACAGAGGTGCAGTAAGCTGGAAAAGTGCTAAGCAAAGAACCATTGTGGATTCTACAACTGAAGCGGAGTACATTGTTGCACATGAAGCAGCAAAGGAAGTTATATGGCTAAGGAAGTTCATAGGTGAACTTGGTGTAGTCCCCTCCATTAAAGGACCAATAGCTCTGTATTGTGATAATAATGGAGCTATTGCACAGGCAAAGGAGCCTAGACACCACCAGAGAGTCAAGCATGTACTTCGTAGATTTCACCTTCTACGAGAGTTCGTTGAAAGAAAAGAAGTCAAGATAAGCAAGATTGGAACTGATGACAACATCTCAGATCCATTGACTAAACCTCTGCCGCAGGCGAAGCACAACTCGCACACTGCAGCTATGGGAATCAAGCATGTTGGAGAATGGCTTTGATGTCCTCATTTAATGTTTTAAAGTTTTAGAGTATAATACTTTGCAAAACATTATTGGTTAATCATTCACATTAATGAATAGAATTTATTTTTCCATTTAATTTGTGGTTTATTAAATGATGAGTCCCTTCAATTTGACGATATATTCAAGATAGACTGTCAGGACTAGTCCTATGACTAAGAAATGTCTATCAAGTGAACTTGAATGTCAAAAGTTGAAAATGGTCCCTTGTTGGAGTTTTCTATAAATATGGACGCATAGAAAACGTTAGACGACTAGAATGCAAGATGACTAGTAGTTCTATTTCTTGAACTATGTGGGCATGGCAATGTCGCAATCATTTGCATAGATACTTACTTTGGGAAGACTAGCATCGGATAGACCTATGAAACTTTACTGTAAGAGATGAAAATCTTTCATAAGTAAATTTCATTAAAATTATTAGACACTGATCCTCAATACCTGAGTGATTTGAGATTACTTGTTTGAGAACTGCTTACTTTGACGTTGTCAACCGTCGCACCGTAAAAGGAGGCTATAAAGGCAACGCTCGGGTAATCACCTATCAAACGAAGTCTAAACTCAAGATCGCAAGATTGGGATTTTCCTCCCATAAATCGGGATGAGATGCTAAAAGTTGTACAAGGCCACTCGGAGAGCTAGAAACTGTAAAATGCATGGCCGTGCTCAGATGAATCATAGGCTATGATTATCTGTTTATTTGATCAGTTGAACTCTGAAACCAAGAAACACCTCTGGACATAATAAGGATGACAACTCTTACCTTATGTTCAAGAGCAAGCATCAAGTGACAAAGGAATTAGGAAATGCACACTTGTCCCTAAGGACAAGTGGGAGACTGAAGGAAATAATGCCCTTGGTCCAAGTATGAATTTAATGGTAAGTCTAATAAATGCGGTTCAGTATTAATTATACAAGTTAATAATTCAGTGAGATCAAGTGAACTGTATGCCTAGCTAGAGGCCGCTTCAATTCAAGTGGATTAATGATATTAATCCACAGCTTACTCTTGACTGAACCCGTAGGGTCACACAAATAGTACGTAAATGGATCAAGTATTTAATGGCATTAAATACTCCATCTATGAATATTCGGAATCGACGGATCTTGGTTTCAGTGGAAGCTGAGATCGTCAAAGGCAAATAAATGAATACTCCGGAAACGATGATATTGTCGGAAACGGAAATATGGATCGTATCGGAAATATAAATATTATCCAAGTCGTAGATGTTGCCGGAAACGGAAATATTGTACGAATCGGAAAATATTATTGGAAATGGAAATATTGCCGGAATCTGAAATATTGCCGGAAACGGAAATATTGTCGGAATCGGAAATATTATCGGAATCGGAAAATAATTCCGGAAACGGAAATATTAAATATTCGTTCGAAACGGAAATTCATTCTGGAATCGAAAATGTTAAATATTGTTCGTATCGGAAATGAATTCGGGAATCGAAAAATTAATCGGAAGCGCGTCGTACGAATTAGCATCGGACGAGATTGGTAGACAAAGGCCCAGCGCGAAGCCAGGCCCACGTCCAGCAAGCAAGGCACGCCACACAAACAGCCCAAGGCTGCGCCAAGCCCACCGCAAGGCTGGCCCAGCGCGCGCCTAGGCTGCAGCGCGCTCGCGTGGGCTTCGTGGCTCCGTGGGCTTTGCGCGGGCATGGCCTGCGCATGTGGGTCATGCTCGTGTGAGTGTTTGTGCTTCCGTACGAAATCTAAATCATGTAGGATTCGTTTAAATGATTAAATTCCTATTCCTAATGGATAAATTAATTAATAGAGTTTTAATTAGATTCTAGTTAATTAATTCGTTTCCTAGTAGGATTCCAACACCTTTTCCATAGCCTATAAATATGTGGTTAATGCTCACAGTTTATAACGAGTTTTAAGTATTCAAAAAGAGAGAATTTTTAAGCAAAAATTCATTCACCTATTTGCCTTAAAATCAGCCGAAAATTATAGTACCTTAAGGGCGATTCTAGTTAGTCAAACTTAAGGCGGATCCGGACGTGCTGTGGACTTTCTACGGAGGGACGACACTTAGAGTCCTAAAGACTTGTTCTTGTTCGGTTCGGGCGCAGCAAGGGAGGGCACGCTACAAAGAGTATGCATCCTAATTATGCTAATTGTTATGTGGCAATTAAATTTGGATTCCTGGCTTTAATGGTTTTTCCGCATGATTTATATTCAGTTATATGTATCATAACCTAACATTTAGAACCTTCCCCAATATCAAAACTTGAATATTTGATTTCCTAGCATCATAATTATTGAATTAGTGATTAAAATTCGTTGAAAACTCTTTGCAAACATCGTTCTTTAAATTTTCAGCAATATAACTTATTTAAAAACTTCACCAAGGCCAATTTACGTTCCTAGTACATCGAGAAAATAAATTTAATAATCCACAACCGTCCTACCATGATTTAGAACCATTAAAACCTTGAAATTCATACTTTAAATCATCAAAAATCAATATTTCAATGTATTTATATAATCTGAAAATTAAATATATTATTTAAACATAATATATAAATCTGAAATTCTAATTAAATCATAAAAATCCTAAATTCAATTTAATTAAAATGTAATTTAAATTAATAACATAAAAATTAGAATATTTAATTTAATTGCTTAGAGTTCAAGAAATAACCAAGAAAGAGGAGGGTTTGGGCGGCCGGCGGACTGAGTCACGGCGACAGGTGGTCGCAAGGGTGGCGACGACTGCGAGCAAGGTGGAGTTGGCGGCGGTTCGAGGTGCTCGCGGTGGTGGCTGACGAAAAACAAATACGAGTAAGGAGGGGGAAAAAACGAAGGGAGGAACGAAGACAATAGAGAAAAAAAAGAGAAGAGGGAGGAGAGAAGTTACCGGCTGCAGCGACGGTCAAGGTGGTGTTGCGGCTGCGTGGCTGGCGGTGCGGCGGCGACAAACGGTAGTGGTGTTGGCTGCGTGCGAAACCGAAACAAAAAGGGGAGGATTAACGGTTAAGGAAAGACGAAAAGAAAAGGGGAACGAAAGAGAAAGAGAGGAAGACGGAGAAGGGCAAGAAGAAGCTTACCGGCGGCGACGAACGGTGGTGGTCCGGCGGCTGGCAGAAGCAGCAATGGGGAAGCGTGAGGGAGAAGGAGAGACATGGGTTTTTGGGTTTTCACGTGAGTTGCTTAAGGAGAGGATGAGGGTTTTGAATGTCTTGCTTTTCACGTGGAATAGAAGTAGAGAAGGGAGGAGTATGGGTCTTATTATTTGGGCTTTACGCAATTGGGCTAGCATTAGGATTTAGTTTTAGGATTTGAATCCAAAACCGAATAGGATCGTTTTCTAAATTCAATCGGTTTTCGTAATTCGATTTCTTTTCAACTTAAAATTCTAAAATTATTTTGATTTAGTAAATCGTTAAAAATATTCAAAATGTAATAAAATAAATATACGTTAATTATATATTTATTTCTAAAATCCGTAAATTCTTATTTAAATATAATTAACTATACGTTAAAATATATAAATAATATTTCTAAATTTACGGGGGATTACATTAACAATATAATTATTAATATATGCGACATAGTTACTGCAAATATCATATAGTAATAGTTAAGTTGATATAGTTGTACTTGTATATAATATAATTAATCTAATAGTCATACAATAATTTTTTGATGTCATTTTGATAAGAATTCAATTACTTAATAATGTATACACAAAGATATTGATTGCTTTATATCATATAGTAAATATTTCTATCGTATAGAAATAGTTACTCTTCTATATCTTATAGTAACTCTTTCTATTCTATAGTTACTATTATATATTATATATCATATAGTTAATGTTATAAAAAAGAGTAACTATATCAAAATTAAGAGAAATTATATATTCTTTCCTGCAAACAAAAAGAGTATATAGAAATTATATGTTCAATAAAATAACTATATCTTCATAATAGTAACTATGCAAATAATAATAATGATATAGCCTTTTTGATAAGAATAACTATTCAATCCAAAGAGTAACTATATCATATAAAAAAGTAATTTTAACTATAGAACAATTATTATATTTTAAAATAAACAATATGATATAAATGCTTTAGAGGTCATATAGTAACTTTTTCTATTATATAGTTACTATTATATATCATATTACTGAAATAAAAAAGAGTAAGTATATCAAAAGTAAGAGTAATTATAACTCTTGAACAGTAATTAAGAAAAACATTAACTACATGGTTAGTTGTTTTTAACTACGACATTCTAATTATTTGCATCTATTAAATAAATCACATTAAACTCAAATGTTTTTTGAACTAAAAAATACTAATCGCCGCATCCATGTCCATTCTTTCTACAAGCACGTCCTCTCCTTCCACATTCGGGTCCTCTCCTTCCTCTACCACGTCCTTGGTTTTCATTGTTGTCAGAATTTTCTTATTCTTCTCCTGCTTTTGTTTTCCTTGCAGAAGTTATTCTTCGCACGACTTCAATTCTAGATGAATCATCTTTGTAATTCTGGAAAATATATAAACTAAGTTAATAATTTAACATTTAAGTGTGAAAAAATGACACAGTAACTAAGTAAAACATATAGTTTTTATTATGCATCATACAGTAACTCTTAGAATTAACGGTTTTTTCATGAAATGCCCTTGAGGTTTGCAAAAACGCACCAAATACCCTCGCGTCTTTTGAATCACATAATATACCCCTATTTTTGCCTAAGTTTGCACCAAATACCCCTAATCCGACCTTCGGTTAGTCTTCCGTTAAGTCATGTTTATAATTCACAGAATGCCCCTATTTATAAACTTATTGCACAATATAGACCTATTGCGGAATTTGATTCTAATGAAGCTATAAGGGCGTGGGGTTTATCATCTTTATGTAAGCAAACTACCAATCACCCCTCTTATACGAATTAGTTAAAATCGGTAAAACTATACGCACTACCAAACCGTAATCAACAAATTTGGTCATCATAAATGGTGAAGATAATCTCTCAGTACAAATTGTATCAAGATGACATTCTCAAATTAAGAAAAAAAAAAATTCAGCTTCATTGGTAATTCAAATAATCTTCTACAGCAAAATACATTTTATTTTCTCAGTAACTAATCCTCTCAGTACGTAACTAATCTATGTTTCCCACTAATTGTAGCCTTTACTGGTATTATTTCTCAACTGAGGATCCTATGCCTTATTTTTGGTTCCAGCAGCAGTAGAAGGTCAAGCTCGATTGTTGACCTGGGGCTCAGCAGGGTCTTCCACAAGCCCCCGAAGTCTTATTTTTCCTAGCATTTTCAAAGCTCTGGGTATAAACACCTTCACCTCCATTCTCCCAACCACCAAATGGTGGCACCTTTGCCCATGCCTCTTTGGCAAACCACCACCACCTTCACCTCCTCCGACTCTGTAATAATCAAAGAAATTTGAAATGCTCAAACAACAAATCCAATAAGAAATTGATTGAGTTGAATTATACCGTTAGCATAGTTCATCTATTAACAAAACAACAATAACCACTTTCCACAATTTGTTCACCTAATTTTGGAAGTTTGAAGTAAAATTAACAGCCTAAAATGAAGAAATTCATCTATTAACAAAACAACAACACAACCTCTTTAAATTAATATCAAGAGAGAGGGAGAGAGAGAAGAATAGAGTGTGGTACCTCAGGGCTAGCAACGAGCAGCAGATAACAACCACAACAAGAGTACTCCAATTTCCAACAAGAAAAGACAACAACAGCACCAGCAACCTCAAAGACGAGGACGGTGGAGGCGAGCCCAAAAACCGAGCAAGAGGCGGTGACACAACCCTCTCGCCGGTGGTGAGTGAGAAATTAGAGAAAAAGAAGAAATTAGACAAAATAAATTTGGGTTTTTGAGATTTCCATCAAAATCAATTCACTCAATTAAAAAGGAAAATTTTAGAAAGATCGCCATATAGGATGAAGTGCAACTGGACAACCGATAGAGGCACGACCACCATTGACGGCGGTGGACGGGGAAGGAAAGATAATGAGCAACAATCTTACACCAACAACACTAAATTCAGTAACACTTAATCGATTGGGGATGGGAGATGACGGTGGCGACCGGGTCACCGATGCCATCGACGGTGCAATTGAGGAAGTCGAACCCTAGGCCAGCGTTGGCGACGGTAGCGGGGGCGAAGGTGGTGACAACGGTGATGAGTGGTGTTGGTTCATTGGGTGGGTTGTGTGGGAGGAGAGAGAAAGTTTGGGTGGGTTAAGTGGAATGAATAGGGATTTAAGCTAAGGATCGCGCCAAATAACACACAAGGGCAAAAATGTAAACTCCTGCTAACGGCAGACTAACGCCGTTAACTCAAAAGTGCATCTCATGAACAGAACGTAAAAATAGGGGTATATTATGTGATTCAAAAGACGCGAGGGTATTTGGTGCGTTTTTGCAAACCTCGAGGGCATTTCATGAAAAAATCGTAGAATTAATGATGGTAAGATATTCGCAAAAATGCAGATATAGTTATTGTCATATTCATATAGTTACTGTCGTAATAATATAGTCACTCTTATTACTAATAACATAGAGACAATAAAAAAGAACATAAAAATAACAAAATGATATCATTGTAACTATTAAAAAATATAGTTACTATTATACATGAGATAGTATATTTTAATATTAATGATAGTCATATATTAGCAGAGTTGCATATATAATTATTGTTATGATCATATAGTTAATGTGATCATAACATAGTAACTCTTATTAATAATAACATAGAGGACAACAAAGAACATAAAATGAACATTATAATATACATAATAACTATATCAAACATATAGTTACTATTATACAAGATATAATACCTATAAATATTATTGATGGTCACTTAGTCACATAGTTGCAGACATAGTTGGTGTGATAATAATATAGTAACTCTATCACTAAAAATATAGAATAATATCAAAAACATGCACAGAACATAATAAATTAAAATAGTAACTATTTCAAACATATAGTAACTATATAAAACATACAAATATTGTAGAAGAAAATAAACATATGGTAACTAATCATGATAAAATAAACATAATACCTATTTCAAACATATAGTAACTATATAAACAATATAGTAACTATGAAGAAAATAAACATATGGTAAAAAATCATGATAAAATAAACATAGTACCTGATGTGGGCTTGAATATATCTCCCACAAAGCCCAAAGAGGCAGCCTACGACTCATACTGATCAGATGGGCTCAGACCCAGAAAGAAGGCCCAAAATCCTGCTACTCCACCAGAATAGAGACAGAGCCCCATTTGGCAAAGCCCATTCTCTTTGAAGGCCGGTCCAAATATGGAAGGTCCATCATTGCAGGCCGAAAGCCACGTGTCCTAAATCCCCAAGGGGCACGCATCCCACAGCTAGGGTTGAGGGTGCAGTCCCCAAGAAACCCTAGCACTATAAATAGCTCAGATCCCAAGGTAAAAGGGCATTCAATTCTTGCCCACCAACAAAAAACTTATCTTTGCTCTGCCTTCTCTCTACAAATTACTTATCTCTCTAGCTTATACTTACTTAAGCATCGGAGGGAATATTCCTACGGGAATATTCTTGTTTTGCAGGTTGCCAGAAGTTCGTGCCAAGTCATACTTGATACCTCCGAGGAGCGCGTGCCACGTCAGCACCGTAAAAGATCCCACAACATTTGGCGCCGTCTGTGGGGAGGTACAGTGTCATGGCTGAACTTCAAACTGACTGCGGAAAAACCAAGGGTAAATCAGAACTCTCAGCCAGAAAAGGAGTGTTTAAGGACGGGTCCAACACTCAATGTGACACGGCAGTTAGCCAGCCTGCGGCCGCCACTTCTATTCGACCCTTGCTGGACGGTCCTCACGAAAACAATCTTAAGCACGATAATGGTAGGATGGTAGAGTTTCTGTTAGAAGATTCTGACTCACCTACGAAAAGGCGCACCCTGGAAGAAGCGAGTCGGCATGTCAAGGAGGTTCGTCCAGGAAGAAGGACGAGACGAATTTTACAGAAGGAAAATGAGGATCGTTCTTCTCTAGAGGCTCCTAGAAGACAGCATGAGAGCGTCGCCCGAAGGAAGAATGGCGGTGGCTCCGAAGAAAAAAGGGGGCGAAGGAGGACGTCCTCTAGAGGTCCCTTTTAGGTTCAACACGGCTCTTGACGAGATCCTCCTTGCTGAAGGATCGAGTCTTGGAATAGAACCGTCCCCCCGACGATCGTCCACCTCCTGCCCACAAGTACCTTTCTGTTCTTTCCACAACGACGAAGGGCATGACACCCAAAGTTGTCGGATGTTGAGGAAGATATTAACTGATCGCGTGGCCGAAGGGCACCTTCGCCAGTACGTCCATCTAGAGGACGCACATAAAGAAGTGAGCTCCACCTCTAAGCATTCAAACGAAAGAGTTATGGTAATATCAGGAGGAATAGCTGCAGGAGAACCATGTAAGGAGGGACGGCAAAAAGGTCCACCTCATCTTCGCCCAGCACAGAAGAACCTACCCTCTGTAGAAATTTCCGAAGACGACTATAGAAGGACGGCCGCGCCATATGATGATGATCCTCTGGTTATAGAGGTTAAGGTGGCTAATCTTAAGGTAAAGAGAGTACTGGTGGATACGGGGAGCTCGTCCGACATAATCAGTCTGCAATGCCTGCGGAAATTAAGGCACAATCCAGAAGACATAGAAAAAGTTTACGGGCCCTTGGTAGGATTCGGAGGGAGCATCGTTCGTCCAATTGGCTCCATTTTGCTGCCGGCTTCTATTGGACTTCCCCCATTAATCAAAGAAGTTGTCATCAGGTTTATAATAGTGGCAAACCTCACCACATTCAACATCATACTTGGTCGTCCAACACTCAACGACCTAAAAGCTATGATCGTCCCTCATTTACTGTTGGTAAAATTTGTTGGAAGCAACGGACGCGTTGGATCTCTCTATGGAAATCAACAGTTGGCCAGGGATTGTTACTTATCGACATTGGAGCCAACGGCCTGGGGAGCTTCTCCAAAGGGAAAGGAGCAAGCTAAACCTCCAGCAAGCCGCCGTAAACCCCGGGAAATACCGACAGAGCACAATGCAGAAAGACGACCTGAGCCAATGGGAGCACTTTATGATATAATTCTGGACTTAGCGGACCCGTCTCGAACAGTCCCCATCGGGGTCCACCCCGACGACCCCATGTCAGCAGCATTAGTGCAACTACTCCAAGAATACAAGGAGATATTTGCCTTCACGGTAGAGGAGATGCCCGGTATAGATCCGGCGGTGGCCGTGCATAAGTTGAATGTGGACAGTGCTGTGAAGCCAGTACGGCAAAAGAAGAGGAATCATGGAGAAGCAAGAAATTTGGCCGCCACTGCCGAGGTTAAGAAACTAATGGATGCAGGCTTCATACGCCCATGCCAGTACCCAGACTTGGTAGCTAACGTAGTCCTAGTACCCAAGCCCAATGGGACGTGGAGAATGTGTGTTGATTACACTGATCTCAATAAAGCATGCCCTAAAGACAGCTTCTCACTGCCGAAGATAGACCGACTCGTCGACTCCACTGCCGGACATGCCATGATGAGCTTCATGGACGCCTACTCCGGATTCCACCAGATCTCATTATGGCCCGAAGGTCAGGAGAAGACGTCTTTCGTCACAGAACAAGGATTGTACTGCTACAAAGTAATGCCGTTCGGTTTAAAAAATGCCCTTGCTACCTTTCAACGGTTGGTAAACACAGTTTTCGTAAAGCAGATAGGGAGGAATATAGAAGCCTATATTGACGACATGATTGTAAAAAGCAAGCAGAAGAAGGATCACCTTGACGACTTGAGAGAAACCTTTGAAACCATAAGGACATACCAGATGAGACTCAATCCCAAGAAGTGCATATTTGGGGTATCTTCTGGCAAGTTCCTTGGCGTCCTGGTTGACGAAAGGGGCATTGAAGCAAATCCGGACAAAGTGCAAGCGGTCATTAATATGACGTCGCCAAGGACGGTTAAAGACGTGCAACGCCTCACTGGGTGTCTCGCCACCTTGGGACGATTCTTATCTAGAGCTGGAGACAAGTGTCACTACTTTTTCAGTACCATCAAAAAGGGCACCCAGTTTGAGTGGACGTCGCAAGCTGAGGCTGCCTTCCTCCGCCTAAAAGAACATCTGCACACTTTGCCACGGCTGGTCAGCCCTCTCTTAGGGGAAGTTTTGTATCTGTACCTTGCCATCTCAGAATACGCGCTAAGCGCCGTCTTTCTTATAGAGAGGGATGGAACGCAACTACCTGTGTACTTTGTCAGTCACATGCTGCAGAATGCTGAACTCAAATATCCAACAGTCGAAAAGTTTGGCTTTGCTCTGTTCTTGGCTAGTAAGAATCTTCGTTCATATTTCCTGGCTCATCGATTGGTAGTATACACGGATCAACCGCTTAAGCGGCCTTTCACCAACCTTGAAGCGTTCGGAAGAATGCTCAATTGGGCAATTGAGCTTCACGCGTTTGATATCTCGTATGAACCAAGGAAGGGAATAAAGGGACAAGCATTTGCTGACTTCATCGCGGAACTGACCAAGCCACCCTATTTGAAGAATGAAAAAACCCAGTGGATAGTACATGTGGACGGCTTTGCCACTCAGAACGGGTCAGGAGCCGGCATTATCTGTGAGTCACCAGAAGGAGATATCTATGAATATGCAATGCGGTTTAACTTTCAGGCGTCAAACAACGAGGCTGAATACGAAGCCCTGATATATGGAATTTAGATGAGCAGAGCCGCAGGGGAAGCAGACGTCCTGGTTTTGTCTGACTCACAGTTAATCGTCAGTCAGGTCAAAGGAGAGTATGAGGCCAAGGACGAGGCCATGATAAGATATTTGGAAAAAGTCCGCCAAGAAGCTCAACAGCTGTCCACTAGTGGAAAAACAATCATTTGCATCACCATATTTGCCTCGCACATTTAAACATGTGACGCAATTGACAGTTATTAGCATTAAAATTAGCAATTTACGTCGCAGAATTACTAATCAGCGACGCAAATGACTCTAATATGTTTTCAGAGTAATTTGCGTCACAGATTAGTAGTAATACGACGCAAATTATTACAACATGTGCGTCGCAGAATTACTAATCTGCGACACAGATGACTCTTAGAGTCATGTGCGTCGCAGATTAGTAATTCTGCGACGCACATAATGTAAAAAAATTTCGGAGGATTTTAATTTTGGTTTCCCTCCTCCCCGCAATCTCTGTACTGACCTAAGTCTTCTAAAATTCCCTTTACTCCTAAACCAAATTAAGCCCAACACTGAACCTCACTGGCGCAACACCGCCGTCGGACCTCACTGCCGCTGCACTGCCGCCGTTCATTGCTGCGTTCCATCCCCTGCCGGCCTGCGTCGGACCTCACTGCCGCTGCACTGCCGCCAATAAGCCATTTATTTAGTCCTGAAAATGCAGCCCAGCCACCACGGCAGTTGCTGCTTGTATCGCCGCCGACCACGGCAACCTGTCCTTGTGACGCCGCCGAACACGCCACCGCCCACTCCGCCGGCGCCCCTGCTCAGTTCGTCCCTCCTCTCTTAATATAATTAGGTACATTTTAAATTGTTTTTAAATATTAATACTTTCAATAATTAGGTTTAAACTGAGTGTTGTGGATTTTATTTAGTTGTTTACATTTAAGATTGAATTTAAATTTTGATATTAAGATTGAAAGGTTGTGGATATTATTTAGTTAAATTTTAATTGAATTTTAATGGTGCATTTTGATTTGAATTTTAATTGTGGATATTACTTAGTTGAATTTTAATTGGATACAGATTGAATTTAGTTGAATTTAGTTGAATTTTAATTGAATTTAGTTGCATTTTGATTTGAAATTTCTCTGTACAGATCAGAACTGATCTGCACAGATCAGTGAACTGCAGACCAGAACTGATCTGCACAGACCAGAACTGATCTGTGCAGACCAGACATGATCTGCACCGATCAGAACTGATCTGCACAGATCAGAACTGATCTGCACAGACCAGACCTGATCTGCACAGATCAGTTCTGGTCTGTGCGGATCAGTTCTGGTCTGTGCAGACCAGTTCTGATCTGTGCAGACCAGAACTGATCTGCACAGACCAGACCTGATCTGCACAGATCAGAACTGATCCGCACAGACCAGAACTGGTCTGCACAGATCAGTTCTGGTCTGTGCAGATCAGTTATGGTCTGTGCAGACCAGTTCTGATCTGTGCAGACCAGACCTGATCTGCACAGATCAGAACTGATCTGTGCAGACCAGAACTGATCTGTGCAGACCAGAACTGATCTGTGCAGACCAGAACTGATCTGTGCAGACCAGAACTGATCTGTGCAGACCAGTTCTGATCTGTGCAGATCAGTTCTGGTCTGTTCAGATCAGTTCTGGTCTGCACAGTTTTGCACATTTCTGGTCTAATTTGTGTGACGTAGTTGATTGGTTAATTTTCTACTTGATTACTATATTTATATGGCCGTAATTGACTGATTTGCCACTTAATTATTCAGGTCAGAAGCTGTTGAATTGGTTCACCTTAATACTGATTTCATGGAGAATGAAGATATGTATGCCCTTGAGGGCCCAAAAGGACAGGAGCCATCAGATCAAGAGGCAAATCAAGGGAACCAAAAGAAGAAAAGGAAGCCAAGAGGTCCTTCAAAAGGGATCAAAGACATGCCCGGGGTTCCAAGAATAATTGAGTGGGATTGCTTTAACCAACCCATAGGAAAATGGGTAAAAGAATTCAAGACTCACATTGGCGAGATAAGCCGCCCAAAAGTCTCTATATTGATTAAAGATTGGGAACTCGTTTCGCAAGGAATCAAAGACACATTGTGGGAAGATGTCAAGGTAACCGAAAATGTCATTATTTTAGAATATGCATTCCTCAATTGTCTATATAAGTTACTCATTTGCTAAAGCCTTTGTATTGCTTTTTCTATTTCATTTAGAGAGAGTTTCATATCCAAGATGAGACTAAGAAAGAAGAAGTCTTAAAGAGGTGTGATAAGGCTTGGAGGGGTTTCAAATCGAAATTACATACAGGTTGGATCACAGAGACAAGGAAAATGCCTGCAAATAAAAAGATGCCTTTTGACTTGTATGATTTCATAACTAAAGATATGTGGGAGGAATTTGTGAAGTATCGTACATCAGAAGAATATATGGTATAAAAATCATTATCAATTAAAGTTTTGATTATATTAAAGTTCTTTTTTGGTTGCAATTAATAATTTATATTTTTCTCCCAACATTAGGAAATAAGCAAGAAAGCAAGAGCGAGCCACTCTTTCAACAAATATCCTCATCATATGGGACAAAAATCGTATGCCGAAAAGTCCATTGAATGGAGTAGCAAAGGGTACCTTCCCTCGATTTCTTCGGCATCCATTGGTTCCTCTAGTTCTACGGTTGTTTCAAGTTTCCCGAAAAGGACATACTTATGGCTTCTTGGAAGATCAGTAGAAGATGATAAAGGAAATCCATACTTGCCGGATGAGCAAATAAAAAAGGTCAAAGAAACCATTGTAAGTGTTAATTTTCTCTAACACTTTTTGGTTTCATTCATTTAATTTTCTAAGGTAAAAAACATAAGGATGCAGAAGCATTAATTTTCCCTAACACTATTTGGTTTCATGTAGGATGAATTGAAACAAAAAGAAGCGGAAGGGACATTTGTTCCTTATCGGTTTGATGATGCTTTAACTCGTGCACTTGGTAAGACTAAGACTAGGAGACCACTTGGATTTGGTAGTACAGTAGGCATCAAATCTGTGTGGGGGACCGGAGAGCGGCGTAAATACCGACCAATTGAAAATGTAGATCTCATGGAAATGGAAGCAAGAGTAACCCAAAGGGTTAGAGAGGAGACAATACAAGAGATGAACGCACAGATGGATGTCATGGTTAAGGAGAAATTCATCATATTCGCTAAAGAGCTGGGTCTCTCAATACCGAGTCATATGACAGGGGATGTTCGAGTTCATAGTAGTTGTCAATCTGGGGGTGTTGATCCATTTGCAAACATTCAGGTATATAAAATTATATGTTTCTTTTCAATGAGTCTTATAACCTTTTACTAATCATATTAAACTTATAAATGGTTTAAAAAGTATCTTTAGGTTCATTTTGGGAAAATCGGGAGCGAAAATGCCATTTTAGGCTACATATGACCTTTAACCGTCCAAACGACCTTTAACCGTGCATAAATGGATTGGAATGAGTCTTATAACCTTTTACTAATCATATTAAACTTATAAATGGTTTAAAAAGAGTCTTTAGGTTCATTTTGGGAAAATCGGGAGCGAAAATGCCATTTTAGCCTACATATGACCAATAACGACCCAAACGACCTTTAACCGTGCATAAATGGATTGGAATGAGTCTTATAACCTTTTACTAATCATATTAAACTTATAAATGGTTTAAAAAGTATCCTTAGGTTCATTTGGGGAAAATCGGGAGCGAAAAATGCCATTTTAGGCTACATATGACCTTTAACCGTCCAAACGACCTTTAACCGTGCATAAATGGATTGGAATGAGTCTTATAACCTTTTACTAATCATATTAAACTTATAAATGGTTTAAAAAGAGTCTTTAGGTTCATTTTAGGAAAATCAGGAGCGAAAATGCCATTTTAGCCTACATATGACCAATAACGACCCAAACGACCTTTAACCATGCATAAATGGATTGGAATGAATCTTATAAACTTTTACTAATCATATTAAACTTATAAATGGTTTAAAAAGTATCCTTAGGTTCATTTGGGGAAAAACGGGAGCGAAAATGCCATTTTAGGCTACATATGACCTTTAACCGTCCAAACGACCTTTAACCGTGCATAAATGGATTGGAATGAGTCTTATAACCTTTTAATAATCATATTAAACTTATAAATGGTTTAAAAAGTATCCTTAAGTTCATTTGGGGAAAATCGGGAGCGAAAATGCCATTTTAGGCTACATATGACCTTTAACCGTCCAAACGACCTTTAACCGTGCATAAATGGATTGGAATGAGTCTTATAACATTTTACTAATCATATTAAACTTATAAATGGTTTAAAAAGAGTCTTTAGGTTCATTTTAGGAAAATCGGGAGCGAAAATGCCATTTTAGGCTACATATGACCTTTAACCGTCCTAACGACCTTTAACCGTGCATAAATGGATTGGAATGAGTCTTATAAACTTTTAATAATCATATCAAACTTATAAATGGTTTAAAAAGAGTCCTTAGGTTCATTTTAGGAAAATCGGGAGCGAAAATGGCATTTTAGGCTTCATTTTCTTTCTTTTTAATTTTATTTGTATGAATTATATTATGAAATAGTTTTGAATTTGCATGAACTCTTGTTTGCTTCGTATTGGTTGTTGAATGCAAGTCCCGGATCTTGAGTTTGCATGAACTTCGGTTTGCTTCGTATATGTTGCCTTTACCTATAAGTCTCAGCGATGCAGAACTGGTCGGCACAGACCAGAACTCATCTGCACAGATCAGTTCTGATCTGCACAGATCAGTTCTGATCTGTGCAGATCGGTTCTTTTTTGTGCAGATCAGTTCTGATCTGTGCAGACCAGAACTGATCTGCACAGACCAGAACTGGTCTACACATATCAGAACTGATCTGCACAGATAAGAACTGATCTGTGCAGATCAGAATGATCTGCACAGACCAGAAGTGATCTGTGCAGATCAGTTCTGATCTGCACAGATCAGTTTTGATCTGTGTAGATCAGTTTTGGTCTGTTTAGTTTTGCATATTTAGGTTATGTTAAACTTGTAAATGGTTTTGAATGAGTCCTTAGGTTCATTTTGGGAAAATCAGGAGCGAAGATGCCATTTTTCTAACATGTTGTTTTTTTCAAATAAGGAACCTACCTCCTGCTGGCTATACTTGTTGATAAATTCGGAGAAAGTCTTTGTTGCCTTTGGTACTATACATCCGGATTTGACTCTTGATCACCATAACAACCTCGTTGCCGATAACGTGAAGGTGAGCGTTGATGAATTTGAGCCCGTGTATAAAGAAGTTTCAGTCCCCGTGCCTTCTCAATATATAAAGAAACTTGGACAAGCTCATGGTACTTTCACTCAGTGGCCAAAAAATTTGGTTTCCCTTTTGACGAGTGATGAGGTAACTGTTAGGTTATGATACATATGACAATTCATAAATCATGGGGAAACAACCATTAAGCCAGGAATACATATTATTTACACATAATCATTTAGCATAGTTTAGATGCATACTCTTTGTTGCGTGCCTTCCCTAGCTGCGCCCGAACCGAACAAGAACAAGTCTTTAGGACTCCAAGTGTCGTCCCTCCGTAGATAGTCCACAGCACGTCCGGATCCGCCTTAAGATTGACCAACTAGTATCGCCCTTAAGGTACTATTATTTTCGGCACTTTTAGGCAATTGTGTGACTGAATTTTTCTCTCAAAAACTCACTTTGAATACTTGAATTCTCGTTGTAAATATGTGACCCTAGTCACTTATTTATAGAGTTTATGGGAAGGAATTATAATCCTATTAGAATACAAATCTATTTAATTATAACCCTACTAGGATTCTAATTAAACAAAGTTTATCTATTAGGATTAGATTTAATCATATTACGAATCCCGGTAGCCTTAGGATTCCGAGCAACACACACGAGTGGCGCACAAGCACCGCACGCCCGCACGCAGGCCTTGCGGCCCACGCCGAGCGCACAGCGCAAGGCCCACTGTCGCAGCCTTGTCCGCGCGCGTGCCCAAGCTTCGGCTGGGCCTGGCTTTTGCGCTGGGCCTGGTCGTATGCTTGGCGTGTGGTTGTTGCGCTTGGCTTGCTGGGCGATGGCCCGGCTTCGTGCTGGGCCTTCGTCTGGCAGGCCTCGTCCGATGCTAATTCGTACGATACGCTTCCGATTAAATTCTCGATTCCGGAATTCATTTCCGATACGAACAATATTTAATATTTCCGATTCCGAAATTAATTTCCGTTTCGAACAAATATTTAATATTTCCGTTTCCGGAATTATTTTCCGATTCCGATAATATTTCCGATTCTGACAATATTTCCGTTTCCGGCAATATTTCCGATTCCGGCAATATTTCCATTTCCGATAATATTTTCCGATACGTACCATGTTTCCGTTTCGAGCAACATCTACGACTTGGATAATATTTATATTTCCGATACGATCCATATTTCCGTTTCCGGCAATATCATCGTTTCCGGAGTATTCATTTCTTGCCTGTGACGATCTCAGCTCCCACTGAAACCAAGATCCGTCGATTCCGAATATCCATAGATGGAGTATTTAATGCCATTAAATACTTGATCCGTTTACTTACTATTTGTGTGACCCTACGGGTTCAGTCAAGAGTAAGCTGTGGATTAATATCATTAATTCCACTTGAACTGAAGCGGCCTCTAGCTAGGCATTCAGCTCACTTGATCTCACTGAATTATTAACTTGTTAATTAAACCCTGAACCGCATTTATTAGACTTAACATTGAATGCATACTTGGACCAAGGGCATTATTTCCTTCAGTCTCCCACTTGTCCTTAGGGACAAGTGTGCATTTCCTAATTCCTTTGTCGCTCGATGCTTGCTCTTGAACATAAGGTAAGAGTTGTCATCCTTATTATGTCCAGAGGTGTTCCACGGTTTCAGAGTTCAACTGATCAAATAAACAGATAATCATAGCCTATGATTCATCCGAGCACGGCCATGCATTTCACAGTTTCTAGCTCTCCGAGTGGCCTTGTACAACTTTTAAGCATCTCATCCCGATTTATGGGAGGACAATCCCAATCTTGCGATCTTGAGATTAGACTTCGTTTGATAGGTGATTACCTGAGCGTTGCCTTTATAGCCTCCTTTTACGGTGCGACGGTTAGTCAACGTCAAAGCAACCAGTTCTCAAACAAGTAATCTCAAATCACTCAGGTATTGAGGATTTAGTGTCTAATAATTTTAATGAAATTTACTTATGACAGATTTTCATCTCTTACAGTAAAGTTTCATAGGTCTTGTCCGATACTAGTCTTCCCAAAGTAAGTATCTATGCAAATGATTATGACATTGCCATGTCCACATAGTTCAAGAAACAGAACTACTAGTCATCTTGCATTCTAGTCGTCTAACGTTTTCTATGCGTCCAATTTTATAGAAAACTCCGACTAGGGACCATTTTCAACCTTTGACATTCAAGTTCACTTGATAGACATTTCTTAGTCACAGGACTGGTCCTGACAGTCTATCTTGAATATATCGTCAAATTGAAGGGACTCGTCATTTAATACTAAACCAAGATTAAATGGAATATGAAAATGCATTTCATATATGATAAATGTTCAACCCCAATATTTTACAACCATGGGCCTCAAACCCATCTTCTAAAACAGTTCATGGAATTTCAAAGCTATGCTTGATTTCCAGTGCTACAATGTAAGTGTTGCTTCTCACTTGTTGCATAGGTTTTGTTGTCATGCTTTTCCAATCTTAATATCCTTTTCATCGAATGTTCTTCGAGATAGATGATAAGATCTTTTGAGTATGTTTATTTTGTGATCTAGTCTTTCTCGCTACAATGGTGGTTCTACGCATTTCTCAATGAAGAACCATCAAGTTAGCAGACCTTTTCTTGCTTCAAGAGTAGTTCTACGCATTTTTCAATGAAGAACCATCAAGCCAGCAGATAGGTGATCTTCCCAAGTTCAGTGAAGAACTCTTTAACATAAAAAACCCTGTTTTATTGCTTCTTAGGCAATAAGTACTTTTACTTCAACTGTTTAGGTTGCTAGTGATGCTTTGTTTGGATTTACTTATCCAAGCAGTTCACAGATATGTGGAAGACTTTCCAGTTGTATCTTAGAACATAGAAATTAATATTTAATTTCCCACGCAACAACTCATGGTCTCCAATCCATGTTGCCATTTCAAAACACGATGCTCTATAGCTCGTCCTTATCAATGGTTAACTCCAAAGGGTCTTGCTTGATCCTTTGCCAGTGTTTATGCGTGTAGCATCAATATTCAGCATATCTTTATTTCCTTGAATCAAGAACTATTCCTATGTACCATTTCAAGTACCATAAGTATTCTTGATCTCAATCTAGTTGATCTTCACTTAGATCAATAGAGATTGGTATATGTTCGTCATGCCTAAAGTCATACGATACGTTTTTGGCGATCCTCATATTATATCATACATGATAAATTCTTTTGCAGAATAATTCTCAATTGAATTCTATTCATGTAACAGCTGTCCACTAGTGGAAAAACAATCATTTGCATCACCATATTTGCCTCGCACATTTAAACATGTGACGCAATTGACAGTTATTAGCATTAAAATTAGCAATTTACGTCGCAGAATTACTAATCAGCGACGCAAATGACTCTAATATGTTTTCAGAGTAATTTGCGTCACAGATTAGTAGTAATACGACGCAAATTATTACAACATGTGCGTCGCAGAATTACTAATCTGCGACACAGATGACTCTTAGAGTCATGTGCGTCGCAGATTAGTAATTCTGCGACGCACATGATGTAAAAAAATTTCGGAGGATTTTAATTTTGGTTTCCCTCCTCCCCGCAATCTCTGTACTGACCTAAGTCTTCTAAAATTCCCTTTACTCCTAAACCAAATTAAGCCCAACACTGAACCTCACTGGCGCAACACCGCCGTCGGACCTCACTGCCGCTGCACTGCCGCCGTTCATTGCTGCGTTCCATCCCCTGCCGGCCTGCGTCGGACCTCACTGCCGCTGCACTGCCGCCAATAATCCATTTATTTAGTCCTGAAAATGCAGCCCAGCCACCACGGCAGTTGCTGCTTGTATCGCCGCCGACCACGGCAACCTGTCCTTGTGACGCCGCCGAACACGCCACCGCCCACTCCTCCGGCGCCCCTGCTCAGTTCGTCCCTCCTCTCTTAATATAATTAGGTACATTTTAAATTGTTTTTAAATATTAATACTTTCAATAATTAGGTTTAAACTGAGTGTTGTGGATTTTATTTAGTTGTTTACATTTAAGATTGAATTTAAATTTTGATATTAAGATTGAAAGGTTGTGGATATTATTTAGTTAAATTTTAATTGAATTTTAATGGTGCATTTTGATTTGAATTTTAATTGTGGATATTATTTAGTTGAATTTTAATTGGGTACAGATTGAATTTAGTTGAATTTAGTTGAATTTTAATTGAATTTAGTTGCATTTTGATTTGAAATTTCTCTGTACAGATCAGAACTGATCTGCACAGATCAGTGAACTGCAGACCAGAACTGATCTGCACAGACCAGAACTGATCTGTGCAGACCAGACATGATCTACACCGATCAGAACTGATCTGCACAGATCAGAACTGATCTGCACAGACCAGACCTGATCTGCACAGATCAGTTCTGGTCTGTGCGGATCAGTTCTGGTCTGTGCAGACCAGTTCTGATCTGTGCAGACCAGAACTGATCTGCACAGACCAGACCTGATCTGCACAGATCAGAACTGATCCGCACAGACCAGAACTGGTCTGCACAGATCAGTTCTGGTCTGTGCAGATCAGTTATGGTCTGTGCAGACCAGTTCTGATCTGTGCAGACCAGACCTGATCTGCACAGATCAGAACTGATCTGTGCAGACCAGAACTGATCTGTGCAGACCAGAACTGATCTGTGCAGACCAGAACTGATCTGTGCAGACCAGAACTGATCTGTGCAGACCAGTTCTGATATGTGCAGATCAGTTCTGGTCTGTTCAGATCAGTTCTGGTCTGCACAGTTTTGCACATTTCTGGTCTAATTTGTGTGACGTAGTTGATTGGTTAATTTTCTACTTGATTACTATATTTATATGGCCGTAATTGACTGATTTGCCACTTAATTATTCAGGTCAGAAGCTGTTGAATTGGTTCACCTTAATACTGATTTCATGGAGAATGAAGATATGTATGCCCTTGAGGGCCCAAAAGGACAGGAGCCATCAGATCAAGAGGCAAATCAAGGGAACCAAAAGAAGAAAAGGAAGCCAAGAGGTCCTTCAAAAGGGATCAAAGACATGCCCGGGGTTCCAAGAATAATTGAGTGGGATTGCTTTAACCAACCCATAGGAAAATGGGTAAAAGAATTCAAGACTCACATTGGCGAGATAAGCCGCCCAAAAGTCTCTATATTGATTAAAGATTGGGAACTCGTTTCGCAAGGAATCAAAGACACATTGTGGGAAGATGTCAAGGTAACCGAAAATGTCATTATTTTAGAATATGCATTCCTCAATTGTCTATATAAGTTACTCATTTGCTAAAGCCTTTGTATTGCATTTTCTATTTCATTTAGAGAGAGTTTCATATCCAAGATGAGACTAAGAAAGAAGAAGTCTTAAAGAGGTGTGATAAGGCTTGGAGGGGTTTCAAATCGAAATTACATACAGGTTGGATCACAGAGACAAGGAAAATGCCTGCAAATAAAAAGATGCCTTTTGACTTGTATGATTTCATAACTAAAGATATGTGGGAGGAATTTGTGAAGTATCGTACATCAGAAGAATATATGGTATAAAAATCATTATCAATTAAAGTTTTGATTATATTAAAGTTCTTTTTTGGTTGCAATTAATAATTTATATTTTTCTCCCAACATTAGGAAATAAGCAAGAAAGCAAGAGCGAGCCACTCTTTCAACAAATATCCTCATCATATGGGACAAAAATCGTATGCCGAAAAGTCCATTGAATGGAGTAGCAAAGGGTACCTTCCCTCGATTTCTTCGGCATCCATTGGTTCCTCTAGTTCTACGGTTGTTTCAAGTTTCCCGGAAAGGACATACTTATGGCTTCTTGGAAGATCAGTAGAAGATGATAAAGGAAATCCATACTTGCCGGATGAGCAAATAAAAAAGGTCAAAGAAACCATTGTAAGTGTTAATTTTCTCTAACACTTTTTGGTTTCATTCATTTAATTTTCTAAGGTAAAAAACATAAGGATGCAGAAGCATTAATTTTCCCTAACACTATTTGGTTTCATGTAGGATGAATTGAAACAAAAAGAAGCGGAAGGGACATTTGTTCCTTATCGGTTTGATGATGCTTTAACTCGTGCACTTGGTAAGACTAAGACTAGGAGACCACTTGGATTTGGTAGTACAGTAGGCATCAAATCTGTGTGGGGGACCGGAGAGCGGCGTAAATACCGACCAATTGAAAATGTAGATCTCATGGAAATGGAAGCAAGAGTAACCCAAAGGGTTAGAGAGGAGACAATACAAGAGATGAACGCACAGATGGATGTCATGGTTAAGGAGAAATTCATCATATTCGCTAAAGAGCTGGGTCTCTCAATACCGAGTCATATGACGGGGGATGTTCGAGTTCATAGTAGTTGTCAATCTGGGGGTGTTGATCCATTTGCAAACATTCAGGTATATAAAATTATATGTTTCTTTTCAATGAGTCTTATAACCTTTTACTAATCATATTAAACTTATAAATGGTTTAAAAAGTATCTTTAGGTTCATTTTGGGAAAATCGGGAGCGAAAATGCCATTTTAGGCTACATATGACCTTTAACCGTCCAAACGACCTTTAACCGTGCATAAATGGATTGGAATGAGTCTTATAACCTTTTACTAATCATATTAAACTTATAAATGGTTTAAAAAGAGTCTTTAGGTTCATTTTAGGAAAATCGGGAGCGAAAATGCCATTTTAGCCTACATATGACCAATAACGACCCAAACGACCTTTAACCGTGCATAAATGGATTGGAATGAGTCTTATAACCTTTTACTAATCATATTAAACTTATAAATGGTTTAAAAAGTATCCTTAGGTTCATTTGGGGAAAATCGGGAGCGAAAAATGCCATTTTAGGCTACATATGACCTTTAACCGTCCAAACGACCTTTAACCGTGCATAAATGGATTGGAATGAGTCTTATAACCTTTTACTAATCATATTAAACTTATAAATGGTTTAAAAAGAGTCTTTAGGTTCATTTTAGGAAAATCAGGAGCGAAAATGCCATTTTAGCCTACATATGACCAATAACGACCCAAACGACCTTTAACCATGCATAAATGGATTGGAATGAATCTTATAAACTTTTACTAATCATATTAAACTTATAAATGGTTTAAAAAGTATCCTTAGGTTCATTTGGGGAAAAACGGGAGCGAAAATGCCATTTTAGGCTACATATGACCTTTAACCGTCCAAACGACCTTTAACCGTGCATAAATGGATTGGAATGAGTCTTATAACCTTTTAATAATCATATTAAACTTATAAATGGTTTAAAAAGTATCCTTAAGTTCATTTGGGGAAAATCGGGAGCGAAAATGCCATTTTAGGCTACATATGACCTTTAACCGTCCAAACGACCTTTAACCGTGCATAAATGGATTGGAATGAGTCTTATAACATTTTACTAATCATATTAAACTTATAAATGGTTTAAAAAGAGTCTTTAGGTTCATTTTAGGAAAATCGGGAGCGAAAATGCCATTTTAGGCTACATATGACCTTTAACCGTCCAAACGACCTTTAACCGTGCATAAATGGATTGGAATGAGTCTTATAAACTTTTAATAATCATATCAAACTTATAAATGGTTTAAAAAGAGTCCTTAGGTTCATTTTAGGAAAATCGGGAGCGAAAATGGCATTTTAGGCTTCATTTTCTTTCTTTTTAATTTTATTTGTATGAATTATATTATGAAATAGTTTTGAATTTGCATGAACTCTTGTTTGCTTCGTATTGGTTGTTGAATGCAAGTCCCGGATCTTGAGTTTGCATGAACTCTGGTTTGCTTCGTATATGTTGCCTTTACCTATAAGTCTCAGCGATGCAGAACTGGTCGGCACAGACCAGAACTCATCTGCACAGATCAGTTCTGATCTGCACAGATCAGTTCTGATCTGTGCAGATCGGTTCTTTTTTGTGCAGATCAGTTCTGATCTGTGCAGACCAGAACTGATCTGCACAGACCAGAACTGGTCTGCACATATCAGAACTGATCTGCACAGATAAGAACTGATCTGTGCAGATCAGAATGATCTGCACAGACCAGAAGTGATCTGTGCAGATCAGTTCTGATCTGCACAGATCAGTTTTGATCTGTGTAGATCAGTTTTGGTCTGTTTAGTTTTGCATATTTAGGTTATATTAAACTTGTAAATGGTTTTGAATGAGTCCTTAGGTTCATTTTGGGAAAATCAGGAGCGAAAATGCCATTTTTCTAACATGTTGTTTTTTTCAAATAAGGAACCTACCTCCTGCTGGCTATACTTGTTGATAAATTCGGAGAAAGTCTTTGTTGCCTTTGGTACTATACATCCGGATTTGACTCTTGATCACCATAACAACCTCGTTGCCGATAACGTGAAGGTGAGCGTTGATGAATTTGAGCCCGTGTATAAAGAAGTTTCAGTCCCCGTGCCTTCTCAATATATAAAGAAACTTGGACAAGCTCATGGTACTTTCACTCAGTGGCCAAAAAATTTGGTTTCCCTTTTGACGAGTGATGAGGTAACTGTTAGGTTATGATACATATGACAATTCATAAATCATGGGGAAACAACCATTAAGCCAGGAATACATATTATTTACACATAATCATTTAGCATAGTTTAGATGCATACTCTTTGTTGCGTGCCTTCCCTAGCTGCGCCCGAACCGAACAAGAACAAGTCTTTAGGACTCCAAGTGTCGTCCCTCCGTAGATAGTCCACAGCACGTCCGGATCCGCCTTAAGATTGACCAACTAGTATCGCCCTTAAGGTACTATTATTTTCGGCACTTTTAGGCAATTGTGTGACTGAATTTTTCTCTCAAAAACTCACTTTGAATACTTGAATTCTCGTTGTAAATATGTGACCCTAGTCACTTATTTATAGAGTTTATGGGAAGGAATTATAATCCTATTAGAATACAAATCTATTTAATTATAACCCTACTAGGATTCTAATTAAACAAAGTTTATCTATTAGGATTAGATTTAATCATATTACGAATCCCGGTAGCCTTAGGATTCCGAGTAACACACACGAGTGGCGCACAAGCACCGCACGCCCGCACGCAGGCCTTGCGGCCCACGCCGAGCGCACAGCGCAAGGCCCACTGTCGCAGCCTTGTCCGCGCGCGTGCCCAAGCTTCGGCTGGGCCTGGCTTTTGCGCTGGGCCTGGTCGTATGCTTGGCGTGTGGTTGTTGCGCTTGGCTTGCTGGGCGATGGCCCGGCTTCGTGCTGGGCCTTCGTCTGGCAGGCCTCGTCCGATGCTAATTCGTACGATACGCTTCCGATTAAATTCTCGATTCCGGAATTCATTTCCGATACGAACAATATTTAATATTTCCGATTCCGAAATTAATTTCCGTTTCGAACAAATATTTAATATTTCCGTTTCCGGAATTATTTTCCGATTCCGATAATATTTCCGATTCTGACAATATTTCCGTTTCCGGCAATATTTCCGATTCCGGCAATATTTCCATTTCCGATAATATTTTCCGATACGTACCATGTTTCCGTTTCGAGCAACATCTACGACTTGGATAATATTTATATTTCCGATACGATCCATATTTCCGTTTCCGGCAATATCATCGTTTCCGGAGTATTCATTTCTTGCCTGTGACGATCTCAGCTCCCACTGAAACCAAGATCCGTCGATTCCGAATATCCATAGATGGAGTATTTAATGCCATTAAATACTTGATCCGTTTACTTACTATTTGTGTGACCCTACGGGTTCAGTCAAGAGTAAGCTGTGGATTAATATCATTAATTCCACTTGAACTGAAGCGGCCTCTAGCTAGGCATTCAGCTCACTTGATCTCACTGAATTATTAACTTGTTAATTAAACCCTGAACCGCATTTATTAGACTTAACATTGAATGCATACTTGGACCAAGGGCATTATTTCCTTCAGTCTCCCACTTGTCCTTAGGGACAAGTGTGCATTTCCTAATTCCTTTGTCGCTCGATGCTTGCTCTTGAACATAAGGTAAGAGTTGTCATCCTTATTATGTCCAGAGGTGTTCCACGGTTTCAGAGTTCAACTGATCAAATAAACAGATAATCATAGCCTATGATTCATCCGAGCACGGCCATGCATTTCACAGTTTCTAGCTCTCCGAGTGGCCTTGTACAACTTTTAAGCATCTCATCCCGATTTATGGGAGGACAATCCCAATCTTGCGATCTTGAGATTAGACTTCGTTTGATATGTGATTACCTGAGCGTTGCCTTTATAGCCTCCTTTTACGGTGCGACGGTTAGTCAACGTCAAAGCAACCAGTTCTCAAACAAGTAATCTCAAATCACTCAGGTATTGAGGATTTGGTGTCTAATAATTTTAATGAAATTTACTTATGACAGATTTTCATCTCTTACAGTAAAGTTTCATAGGTCTTGTCCGATACTAGTCTTCCCAAAGTAAGTATCTATGCAAATGATTATGACATTGCCATGTCCACATAGTTCAAGAAACAGAACTACTAGTCATCTTGCATTCTAGTCGTCTAACGTTTTCTATGCGTCCAATTTTATAGAAAACTCCGACTAGGGACCATTTTCAACCTTTGACATTCAAGTTCACTTGATAGACATTTCTTAGTCACAGGACTGGTCCTGACAGTCTATCTTGAATATATCGTCAAATTGAAGGGACTCATCATTTAATACTAAACCAAGATTAAATGGAATATGAAAATGCATTTCATATATGATAAATGTGAAGGAAATAATGCCCTTGGTCCAAGTATGCATTCTATGTTAAGTCTAATAAATGCGGTTCAGTATTAATTAACAAGTTAATAATTCAGTGAGATCAAGTGAGCTGAATGCCTAGCTAGAGGCCGCTTCAGTTCAAGTGGAATTAATGATATTAATCCACAGCTTACTCTTGACTGAACCCGTAGGGTCACACAAATAGCACGTAAACGGATCAAGTATTTAATGGCATTAAATACTCCATCTATGAATATTCGGAACCGACGGATCTTGGTTTCAGTGGGAGCTAAGATCGTCACAGGCAAGAAATGAATACTCCGGAAACGATGATATTACCGGAAACGGAAATATGGATCGTATCGGAAATATGAATATTATCCAAGTCGTAGATGTTGCCGGAAACGGAAACATGGTACGTATCGGAAAATATTATTGGAAATGGAAATATTACCAGAATCGGAAATATTGCCGGAAACGGAAATATTGTCAGAATCGGAAATATTACCGGAATCGGAAAATAATTCCGGAAACGGAAATATTAAATATTTGTTCGAAACGGAAATTAATTCCGGAATCGGAAATATTAAATATTGTTCGTATCGGAAATAGATTCCGGAAATGGAAATTTAATCGGAAGCGTATCGTACGAATTAGCATCGGACGAGGCTTGCCGGACGAAGGCCCAGCACGAAGCCGGGGCCATCGCCCAGCAAGCATGCGCGCCACAAGCCCAGCCAAGGCAGCGCCCAGGCCTACCGCAAGGCAGGCCCAGCGCGCGCCAAGGGCCACGACTGCGTGGGCCGTGCTGCGCGGGCTGCTGCTCGCACGCGCATGGGCAGCCCTTGTGGCTGCCGTGTGTGTGTGAGTTTGTGCTCATGCGTGATTCCTGAATCTGCAAGAGTCAGTGTATGATTAAATTACTATTCCTAATTGGATAAATTAATTAAATAGAATTCATGTAGGATTCTAATTTCGATTAATTCGTATCCTACTAGGATTACGATTCCTTTTCCATAACTCTATAAATAAAGGCCTAGGGGTCATAATTTATACACAAGTTTCAAAGTATTCAAAAGTGAGTTTTTTGAGAGAAAATCAAACACACATCTTGCTCAAAAGTGCCGAAATTTTCTAGTACCTTAAGGGCGATTCTAGTTGGTCAATCTTAAGGCGGATCCGGACGTGCTGTGGACTATCTACGGAGGGACGACACTTGGAGTCCTAAAAGACTTGTTCTTGTTCGGTTCGGGCGCAGCTAGGGAGGGCACGCAACAAAGAGTATGCATCTAAATTATGCTATATGATTATGTGTAAATAATATGTTGTCCTGGGTTAATGGTTGTTTCCGCATGATCTATGTAATGTCATATGTATCATAACCTAACAGTGGTATCACGAGCCCCTTATTATTTTCATAATCTAAATTGCATGAACATGGTTAAATATTACAAATTTGCAAGAATTAAAAGGGGTGATTAATTTTCGTAATTGTTAATTAATTGCAAATTGCGTTTATTTAATTATACGTACGCAGTTTTTCGGCAGTTTCTTCGTTACTCATCCGAATTGAGTAATTTTTGTGTCAATTCCGCATGTAAAAGGCATTCCAAAAATTTTGACAAAAACAGTATTTTTCTGCCGAACCCAGAATTCTCAAATTCGAAGCCTAACTATGACTTTTCGAAGGTTTTAGTTTTTCGAATGCAAAATTTCGTAAATTTAAGATGTTAAATTAAATATTTGCGATTCTTGTTGATAAATCTTGAATTTTTGATTGACCTACTGCATATGTTTAACAAGTTTGAATGCCTAGTCTTGTTAATTATGCAATCTAATTTGTAATTATGATTAATTTGTTGAAAATTAGAATAATTTAGAATTAATTTGATTTTCATAATTAATTGTAATTTAATTAGAAACCTATGATTAAAAACCACCATAAAAATTATAAATTTACGATAAATTTTAAATTTTTATGACCTAGACTTGAATCCATATCAATCGGAAATCAATTGGATAATAAATTTTCGATTTTTCGCCCTAAAATTATGAAATTAATAATATTTATTAATTTGTCATTAATTTTAAATATAAATTTTAAATTTTTATGCGATTCGTTCAAATAACTTGCACGCACGAAGCAATGGACGCTTCGTGTTACCCTTAAGGGGTGTTGTATAATGCGGGCATGCGACGACGAGCAAGGGAGCTCGTCGCCCGTGCGGCACGAATGCAATGAGCAAGGGCGTAGTGCACGAGCACAAGGCAGCAGCCCTGCCTTGTGTCGTGTGCCACGAGCAATGAACGAATGGGCATGGGCGAAGGGCGAGCCAAGGCAGTCGCGTGTGGGCAGCAAGCGAGCTGCGCCACAACGCGCGCTGCCTCGCACAAGTGCGCGCAGCCTCGCGCGCAGCGAGCGCAAGCTCGCGTGCCACGAGCGCTGCGCCCAGCACTGCTCGCGCGCGCAGCGCGCGATGTCGCGCGCCCAGCGAGCGATGTCGCGCACCAGCGAGCGATGGCTCGCGCCAGCGAGCGATGCCTCGCGCGCGCAGCGCGCGATGTCGCGCCCCAGCGAGCGATGGCTCGCGCGCACAGCGAGCGAGCCAGCGCGCCCAGCGAGCGATCTCGCGCGCGCACTGCGAGCGATAGCTCGCGTGCGATGGGGCGTTGTGCGGAGGCTTGCGATAGGACAGCAGCAGCTATGCGACGAGCGCATGGGCTGCGCGCACATGGCCAGCAATGGCTGTGTGCGTGCGGCCCATGGGCGTGCAACGCGTAGGGTGTTTGCGTTACGATTAGATCGTTTTGAATGTTTAATTTGAAAATTTCAGTTCACGTAATTTTAATTAATTTTAAAATTAATAATTTGAATTAATTTCTTGGATTTTAATTTTGAATATTATAATTATAATAAATGGAATTTATTCTAATTATTTTACTAAAATTAAAATCATGAATTAATTTAAATGCGACTGAAATTAAATTAAATTTTTGGATTCAATTATAAATTTATATGAGCTTTAAATTTTAATTAAATTTGTATGTTTCCGGTTAGACTAGAAATACAATTTTATGTTTAAAATTAGTAAAGCATATGAATTTATTGGTTTGAGTGGGAGCGCTTTTTAGTCATAAACTCTTGATTAGGTCTACAAATCCTTAAGGTTAAAACAACTCGATTAGAATTAATAAGGACTGAATAATTGGTAGATTATTGGTGCCCTTGATTAATTGCTGCAAATGTTTACGTGATGCATAATGTGTTTTACTAACCAGCTATATGGGCCATTCATGATAATGAATGGGTGAATGGTATATATTGTATATGTACTGTTTTGCAGGTTATGAAGTGACTAGTATGGCCCAAATAGGATAGAAAATATGGTCTGCGTACCATTAATTTGAATGTAATTGGTCTAAAGTACCAAAGTTATTTTTCAATTCAAATATGGTCTGCGAACCATCAAATAGTTGTAATTAGTTATAGCTTATCCTATTTGAAGAAAATGGTGCCTCCCACGGAGATTTTCAAGACGGACTTTGAAGTCAAAGCTTCAAGATGAAGTCGGGCCATACTAGATCACAAATATCTTATGCATGTTTTAAGTTATTTATTGCTTTAAATATGTCTTAAAATGCATGAGATCAAAAGCTTGATTATGTTGCATGATTAAGGATTTTAGTTCACTTAAAATCTAACCAACATAGTAAGAGCCTTAAGTTCCAAACTTAAAAATTGAGTTAAAAGGTGCCATGCCAAAATATACACTTGCTTGGATATCCTTTACATCAATCTAGTAATAGTTTTCGCTCAGCGAGGTGTTACTTATTGGTCCTAAAGGGGCAAGGTACACAAATAATTGTGAGTACATGTTAGTTTTGGTGAAACTCAACGATATAAGTAAGGAGTCCTTTTATGTCGTGGCAAATTCGATAGGTTTACCTAATAAGTTCTTAGACGTACCTATCAACCAAGAATAGTTTCTAGACTATTAGCAAAAGGCTTTTGCTTACCTAAGATGTTCTAGGATTAAGTCGACAAACTGTGCTTAGTTCTTCAATGATTTTAGGATCTTGGAATCATTTTATTCACACCTGCCGGAACACATAACTTGAATAAAATGCTTAATAAACATTGAATTATGCATGTATGCTAGAATTTAAGTTTATTAAGAGAAACTGTGAATGGTTATTTATTTGTTTATTCTTTTCAATTGTAGTTTTAATATGGCAAACAACAATCAAAACATCATCATGGGTTCTGAGCTTATGGTCAAGCTGAACCTGACAAATTTTCTTGAATGGGAAGCTAAGCTAGTTGAAATAGTCAAACTCAATGGACTTGAGTATGTACTATCACATCCCATGCCAAGCTACTATGCCAGAGACATGACCCCTGAGAGATTTTACGCCTGGGATGCGGATCTCAAAAAGGTTATGAGTCTCATGCTGAACAATATCCCTGATGATTGGGCTAGAAGGTTTGTAGCCTATGAACCTTTTACGCTCATCAAGAATCTGAGGGATATCTGTCGTGGAAATACGGAGGACAGGGACCTGAACGTCCATGAGTTGATTGAATCAATGTCTGGGCTAAAGGTTAGTTCTCCCAACAGGTGTTATAGGATGGAGGTCCAAGAAACACATGTTCAGCTCCTTCGCACTAAACAGAGGGTAGGCGTCCCACTGAGGTTCCATGTGGATCTTATGTGTTCATATTTTGATCGCCTAAGTCTACTAGGAACACCAATAAGCGAAAGGATGGCAGTCTCTGTCTTGCTCAATTCACTACACAGTGGGTTTGGTCGCTTCAAGCAACAATACCTAAGTGAACCAAGAGAAGAAACAGTTGCAGAATTTATTCACCTTGTCAGAAAGGCTGAAATAGTACTGGACTGTGAAGCCAAAGATTTACTCAAGGCTAGAAAGAGACCATTCAAGAAAGGTGGAAAGTCCAAGGGCAATGCTAAATCAAAGCAGGACAAGTCCACATCAAGCTGTCTTTATTGTGATGGAATAGGCCATTACAAAAGAGAATGTCCAAAGCTAAAGGAAGATCAGAAGAACGGAACAGTCGTTCCATCTTCAGGTATTTTCGTTATAGACTGTATACTTGCTAATTCAACTTCTTGGGTATTAGATACAGGTTGTGGCTCACACTTATGTTCCAATCCACAGGGACTAAGAAGAAGTAGAAAGTTAAGCAAGGGAGAAGTCGACCTACGAGTGGGAAATGGAGCACGGATTGCTGCATTAGCCGTAGGAACTTACTATTTGTCGTTGCCCTCCGGGCTAGTTTTGGAACTGGAAGAATGTTTCCATGTTCCAAGTCTTACTAAAAACATCATTTCAGTTTCTTGCTTAGATGCTAAGGGATTTTCCTTTATAATAAAAGACAATAGTTGTTCGTTTTATTTTAAAGAGATGTTTTATGGATCTGCTAGATTAGTCAATGGACTTTATTTATTAGATCACGACAAACAAGTATATAACATAAATACCAAAAAGGCCAAAAAGGATGATTCAGATCTCACCTATCTGTGGCATTGTCGATTAGGCCATATAAACTTGAAACGCTTAGAAAGACTTCAAAGGGAAGGAATTATAGAACCATTTGACTTAGAGGATTATGGTAAATGCGAATCATGTTTACTTGGCAAAATGACAAAGCAACCTTTCTCTAAAGTTGGAGAAAGAGCAAATGAACTATTGGGTTTAATCCATACAGATGTATGTGGACCAATGAGTACAAATGCTAGAGGTGGTTTCAGCTACTTTATCACTTTCACTGATGACTTCAGTAGGTATGGTTATGTCTACCTAATGAAGCATAAGTCTGAATCCTTTGACAAATTCAAGGAATTTCAGAGTGAAGTAGAGAATCAATTAGGCAAGAAGATTAAGGCACTGCGGTCTGATAGAGGCGGTGAATATCTGAGCTATGAATTTGATGACCATCTGAAAGAATGTGGAATTCTATCAGAATTGACTCCTCCTGGAACACCACAATGGAACGGTGTGTCAGAACGGAGGAACAGAACCTTGCTAGACATGGTCAGGTCAATGATGGGTCAGGCCGAACTTCCATTAGAATTTTGGGGACATGCACTAAATACAGCTGCACTCACTATAAATAGAGCTCCGTCTAAAGCTGTCGAAAAGACTCCATACGAATTATGGTTTGGAAAGCCTCCAAATGTGTCTTTTCTTAAGATTTGGGGATGTGAAGTATACGTCAAACGATTAATTTCAGACAAACTTCATCCAAAATCTGACAAATGTATCCTTGTGGGCTATCCAAAGGAAACAAAGGGGTATTACTTCTACAATACATCTGAGAACAAAGTGTTTGTTGCTCGAGATGGTGTCTTTTTGGAGAAGGATCACATTTCCAAAATGACAAGTGGGAGAAAAGTAGACCTCGAAGAAATTCGAGTCGAACAACAAACTCTAGAGAATGCTCAAGATGACATTCAGGATGAAACTCAGAGATCTTTAGAAGAATCTGGTGAGAATCATGGTCAATCTAGAAATGTTACCCCGCGTAGATCGCAAAGATATAGATCTCAACCGGAAAGGTACTTAGGTATTTTGACGAACGAGAGCTATGACGTTCTATTACTTGAAAGTGATGAACCTGCGACTTACAAGCAAGCTATGACGAGCCCTAGCTCCAAGCAGTGGCAAGAAGCCATGCAATCTGAATTAGACTCCATGTCTGAAAACCAAGTATGGGATTTGGTCGATTTGCCAGATGGCTACCAAGCCATTGGAAGCAAATGGGTTTTCAAACTGAAAAAGGACAAGGATGGGAAACTTGAAGTTTTCAAAGCTAGATTGGTTGCAAAAGGTTACAGGCAAGTCCACGGTGTGGATTACGATGAAACCTTTTCACCAGTTGCAATGCTGAAGTCTATTCGAATAATGTTAGCAATCGCTGCATATTACGATTACGAAATATGGCAGATGGATGTCAAAACTGCTTTCTTAAACGGCGTTTTAACAGAAACTGTGTTTATGACACAGCCTGAAGGTTTTGAGGATCCAAAGAATGCTAAAAGGTATGCAAGCTAAAGAAGTCAATCTACGGATTGAAGCAGGCATCCAGGAGCTGGAATATACGTTTTGATGAAGCAGTCAGTGACTTTGGTTTCATCAAGAACGCGGACGAATCTTGTGTATACAAGAAGGTCAATGGGAGCAAAATTGCTTTCCTAGTATTATATGTCGACGACATATTGCTTATCGGAAATGACATTCCTATGTTGAACTCTGTCAAGATTTGGCTTGGGAAATGTTTTTCGATGAAGGATCTAGGAGAAGCACAGTACATATTGGGCATCAAGATTTACAGAGATAGATCTAAAAAGATGATTGGACTTAGTCAAAGCACTTATATCAATAAGGTGCTTGATAGGTTCAAGATGGCGGACTCCAAGCGAGGCTACCTACCCATGTCTCATGGAATGACTCTAAGCAAGACTCAGTGCCCAAAAACACTTGATGAGCGTAGACGAATGAATGGGATTCCATATGCATCATTGATTGGTTCAATAATGTATGCTATGATATGTACACGCCCGGATGTTGCGTACGCACTCAGTGCTACGAGCAGATACCAGTCAGACCCAGGAGAGGCGCATTGGACTGCTGCCAAGAATATTCTGAAGTACCTGAAAAGGCACAAAGATGACTTCCTGGTCTATGGTGGAGATGATGAATTAATTGTTAAAGGCTATACGGACGCAAGTTTCCAAACCGACAAAGATGATTTTAGATCACAGTCTGGGTTTGTCTTCTGCCTCAACGGAGGAGCAGTAAGCTGGAAAAGTGCTAAGCAAAGCACCATTGCGGATTCTACAACTGAAGCGGAGTACATTGCTGCACATGAAGCAGCAAAGGAAGCTATATGGCTAAGGAAGTTCATAGGAGAACTTGGTGTAGTCCCCTCCATTAAAGGACCAATAGCCCTGTATTGTGATAATAACGGAGCTATTGCACAGGCAAAAGAGCCTAGACACCACCAGAGAGTCAAGCATGTACTTCGTAGATTTCACCTTCTACGAGAGTTCGTTGAAAGAAAAGAAGTCGAGATAAGCAAAATTGGAACTGATGACAACATATCAGATCCATTAACTAAACCTCTGCCGCAAGCGAAGCACAACTCGCACACTGCAGCTATGGGAATCAAGCATATTGGAGAATGGCTTTGATGTCTCTGTTTAATGTTTTAAAGTTTTAGAGTTTAAATCTTTGTAAAACATTATTGGTTAATCATTCACAATAAATGAAAGGAATTCATTTTTCCATTTAATTTGTGGTTTATTAAATGATGAGTCCCTTCAACTTGACGATATATTCAAGATAGACTGTCAGGACCAGTCCTGTGACTAAGAAATGTCTATCAAGTGAACTTGAATGTCAAAGGTTGAAAATGGTCCCTAATTGGAGTTTTCTATAAAATTGGACGCATAGAAAACGTTAGACGATTAGAATGCAAGATGACTAGTAGTTCTGTTTCTTGAACTATGTGGACATGGCAATGTCATAATCATTTGCATAGATACTTACTTTGGGAAGACTAGTATCGGACAAGACCTATGAAACTTTACTGTAAGAGATGAAAGTCTGTCATAAGTAAATTTCATTAAATTATTAGACACTAAATCCTCAATACCTGAGTGATTTGAGATTACTTGTTTGAGAACTGGTTGCTTTGACGTTGACCAACCGTCGCACCGTAAAAGGAGGCTATAAAGGCAACGCTCAGGTAATCACCTATCAAACGAAGTCTAATCTCAAGATCGCAAGATTGGGATTGTCCTCCCATAAATCGGGATGAGATGCTTAAAAGTTGTACAAGGCCACTCGGAGAGCTAGAAACTGTGAAATGCATGGCCGTGCTCGGATGAATCATAGGCTATGATTATCTGTTTATTTGATCAGTTGAACTCTGAAACCGAGGAACACCTCTGGACATAATAAGGATGACAACTCTTACCTTATGTTCAAGAGCAAGCATCGAGCGACAAAGGAATTAGGAAATGCACACTTGTCCCTAAGGACAAGTGGGAGACTGAAGGAAATAATGCCCTTGGTCCAAGTATGCATTCTATGTTAAGTCTAATAAATGCGGTTCAGTATTAATTAACAAGTTAATAATTCAGTGAGATCAAGTGAGCTGAATGCCTAGCTAGAGGCCGCTTCAGTTCAAGTGGAATTAATGATATTAATCCACAGCTTACTCTTGACTGAACCCGTAGGGTCACACAAATAGCACGTAAACGGATCAAGTATTTAATGGCATTAAATACTCCATCTATGAATATTCGGAACCGACGGATCTTGGTTTCAGTGGGAGCTAAGATCGTCACAGGCAAGAAATGAATACTCCGGAAACGATGATATTACCGGAAACGGAAATATGGATCGTATCGGAAATATGAATATTATCCAAGTCGTAGATGTTGCCGGAAACGGAAACATGGTACGTATCGGAAAATATTATTGGAAATGGAAATATTACCAGAATCGGAAATATTGCCGGAAACGGAAATATTGTCAGAATCGGAAATATTACCGGAATCGGAAAATAATTCCGGAAACGGAAATATTAAATATTTGTTCGAAACGGAAATTAATTCCGGAATCGGAAATATTAAATATTGTTCGTATCGGAAATAGATTCCGGAAATGGAAATTTAATCGGAAGCGTATCGTACGAATTAGCATCGGACGAGGCTTGCCGGACGAAGGCCCAGCACGAAGCCGGGGCCATCGCCCAGCAAGCATGCGCGCCACAAGCCCAGCCAAGGCAGCGCCCAGGCCTACCGCAAGGCAGGCCCAGCGCGCGCCAAGGGCCACGACTGCGTGGGCCGTGCTGCGCGGGCTGCTGCTCGCACGCGCATGGGCAGCCCTTGTGGCTGCCGTGTGTGTGTGAGTTTGTGCTCATGCGTGATTCCTGAATCTGCAAGAGTCAGTGTATGATTAAATTACTATTCCTAATTGGATAAATTAATTAAATAGAATTCATGTAGGATTCTAATTTCGATTAATTCGTATCCTACTAGGATTACGATTCCTTTTCCATAACTCTATAAATAAAGGCCTAGGGGTCATAATTTATACACAAGTTTCAAAGTATTCAAAAGTGAGTTTTTTGAGAGAAAATCAAACACACATCTTGCTCAAAAGTGCCGAAATTTTCTAGTACCTTAAGGGCGATTCTAGTTGGTCAATCTTAAGGCGGATCCGGACGTGCTGTGGACTATCTACGGAGGGACGACACTTGGAGTCCTAAAAGACTTGTTCTTGTTCGGTTCGGGCGCAGCTAGGGAGGGCACGCAACAAAGAGTATGCATCTAAATTATGCTATATGATTATGTGTAAATAATATGTTGTCCTGGGTTAATGGTTGTTTCCGCATGATCTATGTAATGTCATATGTATCATAACCTAACAAAATGTTCAACCCCAATATTTTACAACCATGGGCCTCAAACCCATCTTCTAAAACAGTTCATGGAATTTCAAAGTTATGCTTGATTTCCAGTGCTACAATGTAAGTGTTGCTTCTCACTTGTTGCATAGGTTTTGTTATCATGCTTTTCCAATCTTAATATCCTCTTCATCGAATGTTCTTCGAGATAGATGATAAGATCTTTTGAGTATGTTTATTTTGTGATCTAGTCTTTCTCGCTACAATGGTGGTTCTACGCATTTCTCAATGAAGAACCATCAAGTTAGCAGACCTTTTCTTGCTTCAAGAGTAGTTCTACGCATTTTTCAATGAAGAACCATCAAGCCAGCAGATAGGTGATCTTCCCAAGTTCAGTGAAGAACTCTTTAACATAAAAAACCCTGTTTTATTGCTTCTTAGGCAATAAGTACTTTTACTTCAACTGTTTAGGTTGCTAGTGATGCTTTGTTTGGATTTACTTATCCAAGCAGTTCACAGATATGTGGAAGACTTTCCAGTTGTATCTTAGAACATAGAAATTAATATTTAATTTCCCACGCAACAACTCATGGTCTCCAATCCATGTTGCCATTTCAAAACACGATGCTCTATAGCTCGTCCTTATCAATGGTTAACTCCAAAGGGTCTTGCTTGATCCTTTGCCAGTGTTTATGCGTGTAGCATCAATATTCAGCATATCTTTATTTCCTTGAATCAAGAACTATTCCTATGTACCATTTCAAGTACCATAAGTATTCTTGATCTCAATCTAGTTGATCTTCACTTAGATCAATAGAGATTGGTATATGTTCGTCATGCCTAAAGTCATACGATACGTTTTTGGCGATCCTCATATTATATCATACATGATAAATTCTTTTGCAGAATAATTCTCAATTGAATTCTATTCATGTAACTTTAGCTCATTCAATTTCAGTAGATACTGAATCCAGCTAAATTCTTTGATATATAATATAGGTTAAGAATCTCACTTAGATCCTTTGATGTTTTAACTTAGTAAATGCTTATACATAGTTCAAACATTCTTTACTCAGATTTATTCATATGGGTCGAATATCTCCAATGGAGTCTTTCGTGTTTGATTTAGTAAATGCCATTACTTAATCCAAAACATTAATATAAGATCTTTGTAAATAGATCTTAATACCCAGTATGTACTAAGTTTCGCCTTGGTCCATCATTGATGAATAATTTCAAATCTAAGTCATTAGCATTTGAATGTTATTTTACAATAGAGAGATATGTGTGTGATACACATAGGACCAATTAAGTTTTTATGTACTCCCACTAAACTTCTTATATATCTATAAGAATCATGTATATTTTATGAAACTAAAATACTTATTAGCTTTATTAAAATATAATTCCAATTCCCAATTGCTTGCTTAAATCTGTACTTAGATTTTATAAGTTAGCATTCCTTTTCAAGCATTTATTTGGATCCACAAATCCTATGACATGCCATGTACATAGTTTTCTTCCAACATTTGATTGAGGAATACGTTTTGTCATCCAATTGTCATATGTACCAATATGCAATCATTGCTTGAGTTATAGACTTGAGCATTACGATTATGCATGAGGTTTCAACACAATCCGCGCCGTGAATTTGCTTGTAACCTTTAGCAACTAATCTAGTTTTGTGTGTGAACACAATTTCATGTTTGATGGTTTTTATCCTTAAAACAAACTTGCAACCAATAGGTGTGAAACTATTTTGCAAATCAACAAAATTTCAATTTTGTCATCAAAACATTGAGTATGTTTTATGGCCTCTAACCATTTAAAACATTTGAGTCTATATATGGCCTCTAACCATTTTAGGGAATCTGGGTTTCGTCATAGCTTTCTTACAGGTCACAAACTCATTAATCTACATGATAATAGTTTGACTGCAAGTTGTAGATTTCTTCACTATCTAATAGAAGAATTGCATAGTTTTAGGGACCTGAACTCCATGTTTCTTCACTATAGAAGAATCTCATAGTTTCAGTGATTTGAACTCTATGCCTACTTGGGTATAGAACATCAAACAACAGAATATCAATAGCCACTTGAAAGTCCTTTGAATATTCTGTTCTCCTTGAAGCACTTGTAAAGTCTTCTAAGAGAAGTCTATTCTTTAAAGCCACTTCTAAAGTCCTTAAAGAATAAGTTCGGGTTTTCTGAAGCACTTCGAAAAGCCTCCGGAATGTCCGTTTTATGTTTATTGTTCGCCTCGAAAACTTTCGAGGTCTATTTTCTCCCACTTGTCATTTTGGAAACGAATCTCCAAAAGGACATTATTTCGAGCAAACAAACATTATGTTCTCAAAAAATTCGTGGTAGAAACAATACCCTTGTGTCTCATTTGAATAAATCACAATGAAACATATATCCATACTTGGGCCTTAGTTTGTCGAATGACAAACACTAAGCTCCCACTGAGTTTTTGCAACTCTCTAGATATATTTTATGAAAAGTTATTCTGAAAATTACTTTTCAATAGCTTTGACGAATTTGGTTTAGTTTGGTGGTAGTTGAGCATTTTGTTTTAGAAATTATAGGAAAAGTCTTTATGATTCATCATTGATCGAATCAAGTACTAATTGACTTCGATTATTCCAACGTAGATATGCCATATCTTATGGACCTAGATTGTGAAATTACAACACACAATCATTGATGATCATATTTGGTCTCAAGTAATCATCAACATGATCTAACCTAGATCTTTATGATTTCTTGCCAAGTGGATTTTATACTTTTAAACTAGTCAAACAAATTCAAACTTATATCACTTTGAGTAAATAAACCTATATTCACTCAAATCCATGTGAAATAATAAAGTCATAAAATCTTTCTTTAGCTTTGAACTCTATTGTCTAGGCGTTCTAACAATAGTTCATATCTTTTGTTACTTTCAACAAGTAAGACTAGTTGTCTTAAAATGATCTAGAAATCAATCAACTTTAAAAATTCCATCAAAATAGAGCTTTTGAATGTTAACTTGTTGATATGGTCTAAGCAACAATGCCAAAGATTAGTGGAACTCAAATCAAGGGGTTGATTTGAACCTAGTAAAGTTCTTTAAAGAGTTGTTTGTTTTAATCAAGCATATTGACTCAACCTGTAATTGACCATTTCATTCAAATAAACAAACAAACATTGTTTTTGTTTTTCTTGAATGTGAGTCTTTCTGTGTTTGAAAACAGAAATTTAGGTATGTTGATTATGGAACAAAATAGCCATTAAGTTCCAGCCTTTGAAAGGACTTAAAACAAACTAGATGACCCTACAACTAATGTAGCATTGCTATGCTTCATTTCCCACTTGTAGGTCATTAGTGTATCCTAGCTTCCATTGTTTGAGTTATTACCGAAGTAAGAACCTGAAGCGGTATATGATACCAAGGAAGTTTGATTGCTAGGTCACTTCTCTTTAAACATAAACTTATAGGTAGAAACGGAATCGTAAATTCCTTTCATTTGTTCCTTTGTTTTCCTATTTCTTGTACCCTTTCTTATAGTCTTAAGAATTGAATTCTTTAGTGTTGACTTTTATACTTTGTTAGACATGTCCAATGTCACCCCAACAAGGTTCTTACCATTTATTTTGAATATTAAGTTTCAACTAGATGATCTTACCAGAAGCTTCTAAAGTTCTCTAAGCATCGATCTATTCGAATGTCTAGGGACTAGACTCATTCGAGAATTAAATGGACAAAGATATTAGGTTGTTAACCATTGGTAAAGCTGAGCGTATTAAACTCTTTATGATCTCAAAACTACAGTGTATTTTGAATCCACAAGCACCAATTGGTTTGCCATTCGACATTGATGTTCGAAAACAACCATAAAAGTCGCTATAAGAAACGTACATTTTAAATTGCTCACATTCTCTCATTTCCGTGAATCGTTCTTGGATTCACTACCAATCGAGGAAATTTACTGTTACCTTTCTAAAAGGATTTATTGCATTGCAAGATATTTAATTATAAACAATAATTAAAACATACATTGAAGCATGCAAAGTCTAAACATTTATCATGAATAATAACTTGAAAATGAAAGCAATCATGCAATTTAAACAAGTCATTAGCATTTTATTCGAGTTTATTGTTCCGGCAGGTGTGAATAAAATGATTCCAAGATCCTAAAATCATTGAAGAACTAAGCACAGTTTGTCGACTTAATCCTAAAACATCTTAGGTAAGCAAAAGCCTTTTGCTAATAGTCTAGAAACTATTCTTGGTTGATAGGTACGTCTAAGAACTTATTAGGTAAACCTATCGATTTTGCCACGACGTAAAAGGACTCCTTACTTATATCGTTGAGTTTCACCAAAACTAACATGTACTCACAATTATTTGTGTACCTTGCCCCTTTAGGACCAATAAGTAACATCTCGCTGAGCGAAAACTATTACTAGATTGATGTAAAGGATATCCAAGCAAGTGTATATTTTGGCATGGCACCTTTTAACTCAACTTTTAAGTTTGGAACTTAAGGCTCTTACTATGTTGGTTAGATTTTAAGTGAACTAAAATCCTTAATCATGCAACATAATCAAGCTTTTGATCTCATGCATTTTAAGACATATTTAAAAGCAATAAATAACTTAAAACATGCATAAGATAAATGTGATCTAGTATGGCCCGACTTCATCTTGAAGCTTTAACTTCAAAGTCCGTCTTGAAAATCTCCGTGGGAGGCACCATTTTCTTTAAATAGGATAAGCTATAATTAAAAACTAATTACAACTATTTGATGGTACGCAGACCATATTTGAATTGAAAAACAACTTTGGTACTTTAGACCAATTACATTCAAATTAATGGTACGCAGACCATATTTTCTATCCTATTTGGGCCATACTAGTCACTTCATAACCTGCAAAACAGTACATATACAATATATACCATTCATCCATTCATTAACATGAATGGCCCACATAGCTGGTTAGTAAAACACATTATGCATCACATAAACATTTGCATCAATTAATCAAGGGAACCAATAATCTACAAATTATTCAGTCCTTATTAATTCTAATCAAGTTGTTTTAACCTTAAAGTTTTGTAGACCTAATCAAGAGTTTATGACTAAAAAGGGCTCCCACTTAAACCAATAAATTCATATGCTTTACTAATTTTAAACATAAAAATGTATTTCTAGTCTAACCGGAAACATACAAATTTAATTAAAATTTAAAGCTCATATAAATTTATAATTGAATCCAAAAAGTTTAATTTAATTTCAGTCGTATTTAAATTAATTCATGATTTTAATTTTAGTAAAATAATTAGAATAAATAAAATTTATTATAATTACAATATTCAAAATTAAAATCCAAGAAAATAATTTAAATTATTAATTTTAAAATTAATTAAAATTACGTAAACTGAAAATTTCAAATTAAAATTTCAAAACGATCTAATCGCAACGCAACAACCCCACGCAACGTCGCATAGCTGCTGCTGCTTTCCTTCGCAATGCATCACGCAAGCTTGTGCTCGCTGCGCGCGCGCCAGCGCTCGATGCACGCGAGCCATCGCTCGCTGCGTTCGCTCGCCAGCGCTCGCTGCATGCGAGCCATCGCTCGCTGCGCGCGCTCGCCAGCGCTCGCTGCATGCGAGCCAGCGCTCGCTGCGCGCGCTCGCCAGCGCTCGCTTTATGCGGGCCAGCGCTCGCTGCACGCTCTTGCCAGCGCTCGCTTTGTGCGAGCCAGCGCTCGCTGCGCGAGGCATCGACGCTGGGCGGAGCACTCGTGGCACGCGAGCTTGCGCTCGCTGCGCGCGAGGCTCCGCACGCTTGCGCGAGGCAGTGCGCGTTGTGGCGCAGCTCGCTTGCTGCCCACACGCGACTGCTGTGCCTGCTTTCGCCCTCGCCCATTCGTCCATTGCTCACGGCCCACGACACAAGGCAGGGCTGCTGCCTTGTGCTCGTGCACCATGGCCTTGCTCATTGCATTCGTGCCGCATGGGCGACGAGCTCCCTTGCTCGTCGTCACATGCCCGCACTATACAACACCCCTTAAAGGTTACACGTAGCGTCCATTGCTTTGTGCGTGCAAGTTATATAAACGAATCGCATAAAATTTAAAAAATTTATATTTAAAATTAATGACAAATTAATAAATAATAGGAAAAATTACTTTAAATAATCCAATCTTTGGACGATTTTCCGTTAATAATCCAACTTTTGAATTATTATCTAATAATCTAACCTTTATACCCCGTTAACTTTTATTGAACCCAGATGACTAGGTACCGGTTTAGACGGTCAACTTTTAATTTTTTTTTTTCTTCTGCCTTCCTCTTCTTTCTGCTGCCTCCATAGCCTTAGCTGATATTTCTTCCCTTCTAGCCTTTTTTGAGAATTTATTTGTTTGATTTAAAATAATGGCATGCAAAATTTCACTGGTTTTTATAATTATATCACAAATTTGAATTTAGAGAAAATTAAGAAAAAAAACTAAAATAAAAGAAGGGGAAGCAGAACATGAAGCTTTAAGCCATGGTAGGAATCTTCAAATTGCAGCCTTAAACTTCAAGATATAATTGTTCGGATTGGAGTTGTAGCAAGTCATAATTTATCAATTATCTTATCTAAGAGGTAAAAGAATGATTTCCAACGAAATTTGGGAGGTTTCAACTAATTTTCCCTTTCTCTAATTTCGGCTTGTCAATGTCAGCCACCCTAACCCACCATTTTCTTCGACGAATTCTGGTAGAGAACACCCACAAGCCCCGTTTCATTTATTTATTTCTGAAAATACCCATCCCCTCTTTATTGTTTATACTGGCACCGCTGCATTGCCTTACCCATGGTTCGATCTTCTCCTATGCTAACCCCCTTCTCTCTCTCCTCTTTGTTTTATCTATGTGCGTGTGAATTTTGGGAAAAAAACGTTCAAATATTCATCCCATTTGATGAAAGTAGGAGGAAGGAGGAGGGGAGAGGGGATATTGGTCGGTAGAAGGAGGGAAAAGAGAGCATCGCGAGGAGGAAGGAAAGAACAAAAAAAATTAAAAGGAGCAAAGGAAAATAATTATTTAAAAAAAATAAAATTGCGACGAATGGTTGTATGACACGTATGCAGGTTACCTATTGTATAGAATTGGTGACCGGTTGGGTGCAATAAAAGATAATGGTATACAAAGGTTGGATTATTAGATAATAATCAAAAGGTTGGATTATTAACAGAGAATCGTCTAAAGGTTGGATTATTTAAAGTAATTTTTCCTAAATAATATTAATTTCATAATTTTAGGGCGAAAAATCGAAAATTTATTATTCAATTGATTTCCGATTAACATGGATTCAAGTCTAGGTCATAAAAATTTAAAATTTATCATAAATTTACAATTTTTATGGTGGTTTTTAATCATAAGTATCTAATTAAATCATAATTAATTATGAAAATCAAATTAATTCTAAATTATTCTAATTTTCAACAAATTAATCATAATTACAAATTAGATTGCATAATTAACAAGTCTAGGCATTCAAACTTGTTAAACATATACAGTAGGTCAATAAAAAATTCAAGATTTATCAACAAGAATCGCAAATATTTAATTTAACATCTTAAATTTACGAAATTTTACATTCGAAAAACTAAAACCTCCGAAAAGTCATAGTTAGGCTTCGAATTTGAGAATTCTGGGTTCGGCAGAAAAATACTTTTTTGTCAAAATTGTAGAATGCCTTTTACATGCGGAATTGACACAAAAATCACTCGATTTGGATGAGTAACGAAGAAACTGCCGAAAAACTGCGTACGTATAATTAAATAAACGCAATTTGCAATTAATTAACAATTAAGAAAATTAATCACCCCTTTTAATTCTTGCAAATTTGTAATATTTAACCATGTTCATGCAATTTAGATTATGAAAATAATAAGAGGCTCGTGATACCACTGTTAGGTTATGATACATATGACAATTCATAAATCATGCGGAAACAACCATTAAGCCAGGAATACATATTATTTACACATAATCATTTAGCATAGTTTAGATGCATACTCTTTGTTGCGTGCCTTCCCTAGCTGCGCCCGAACCGAACAAGAACAAGTCTTTAGGACTCCAAGTGTCGTCCCTCCGTAGATAGTCCACAGCACGTCCGGATCCGCCTTAAGATTGACCAACTAGAATCGCCCTTAAGGTACTATTACTTTCGGCACTTTTAGGCAATTGTGCGACTGAATTTTTCTCTCAAAAACTCACTTTGAATACTTGAATTCTCGTTGTAAATATGTGACCCTAGGCACTTATTTATAGAGTTTATGGGAAGGAATTATAATCCTATTAGAATACAAATCTATTTAATTATAACCCTACTAGGATTCTAATTAAACAAAGTTTATCTATTAGGATTAGATTTAATCATATTACGAATCCCGGTAGCCTTAGGATTCCGAGTAACACACACGAGTGGCGCACAAGCACCGCACGCCCGCACGCAGGCCTTGCGGCCCACGCCGAGCGCACAGCGCAAGGCCCACTGTCGCAGCCTTGTCCGCGCGCGCGCCCAAGCTTCGGCTGGGCCTGGCTTTTGCGCTGGGCCTGGTCGTATGCTTGGCGTGTGGTTGTTGCGCTTGGCTTGCTGGGCGATGGCCCGGCTTCGTGCTGGGCCTTCGTCTGGCAGGCCTCGCCGATGCTAATTCGTACGATACGCTTCCGATTAAATTCTCGATTCCGGAATTCATTTCCGATACGAACAATATTTAATATTTCCGATTCCGGAATTAATTTCCGTTTCGAACAAATATTTAATATTTCCGTTTCCGGAATTATTTTCCCATTCCGATAATATTTCCGATTCTGACAATATTTCCGTTTCCGGCAATATTTCCGATTCCGGCAATATTTCCATTTCCGATAATATTTTCCGATACGTACCATGTTTCCGTTTCCGGCAACATCTACGACTTGGATAATATTTATATTTCCGATACGATCCATATTTCCGTTTCCGGCAATATCATCGTTTCCGGAGTATTCATTTCTTGCCTGTGACGATCTCAGCTCCCACTGAAACCAAGATCCGTCGATTCCGAATATCCATAGATGGAGTATTTAATGCCATTAAATACTTGATCCGTTTACGTACTATTTGTGTGACCCTACGGGTTCAGTCAAGAGTAAGCTGTGGATTAATATCATTAATTCCACTTGAACTGAAGCGGCCTCTAGCTAGGCATTCAGCTCACTTGATCTCACTGAATTATTAACTTGTTAATTAATACTGAACCGCATTTATTAGACTTAACATTGAATGCATACTTGGACCAAGGGCATTATTTCCTTCAGTAACTTATCATTATTGCATCAAATTTGACTCGAAAATAATATATCTATACACTTATGTTCACTAATATGTATATGGTTATTTGAAATTCATAATTCAGGTAAATGAGCCTGCAAGAAAAGAGCCTAATGAGAAAAGGGCTACAAGCAAAGAGCCTAAAGGGAAAGAGGTAATGGTTGGAAGTCGATGCGAGACAAAAGGGTCCAACACTAAGGCAAACAAACAATTTCTTCCCAAATTTAGCTCGCAAAATTTAGGAGTTAAGTGCAATTGTATGAAAACTATGGTTTCTAAATTAAAAGAAGGGGAGGATGTTAAGTTGCAAGCTAGTAAAGGGGCATTCAATTTTGACAACGACCGTGAACTTGTTATCGCCGTTGAAGACATCAATCAACTTCTCTCGGGAGCATGGCTCAATATATCGATATTGCAAGTTCTTATATTGTGAGTTTCCTAAATTAAATTTTCTCTCCTAATTATTATATTTTCAATTGTCTTAACGTTATTGAGCTATCTAGGGCTTTATATGAGTCGTGGGATGAATTTGATCATCCTACCAATGCTTTGGGATTCATGTGTCCGGAGATGATCTCGGAAACCATGTTGTATAGTGATATAAATCGTGTTCTATTATACATGTCGCAATCCATGGCAACACTCAATTCTAAGTCATTCATCTTATGTCCATACTAAGAAAATTAATAACATTTTAAATTTATTTTTCATATTATATCAATCATTGTTGTTAATATTTTTTTTTCTAACGAGATAATTTTATTGTTTGTACGTAGGAGGCACTGGATTCTTTTAGTTATTTGCTTGGCTAAATCTCAGGTCTACATATTTGATTCTATGCAGAAGAAGAGAAATTTGATGATTAAGAACCAATTGAACCTGTAAGTATTTTATGAATTCTTTGCATTTACATGATACAAAAATATAATAAAGTATATAGCTATAAGTCCCCTTTTGTCAAACGTGTAGGGCTTTTCGGACTTACAAGGCACAAAATGGAAAATCTAAAGGAACTAAATTGAATTGGATTGCGGCACAGGTATAATTACCTAAAGATCAAGTTTTTCAAATTAAATTACTACGTATAATTTCATATAAATTTTACTTGTGTTGTTTTTTTAATGCATGTAGTGTCCTCAACAACCGGGATCACTAGAGTGTGGCTACTACGTCATGCGTTTTATGTACGATATATTTACAAAGCATCTTGATAGTCAAGATCTTACTACGGTATGTGATATACTTTAATAAATTGAAGTAGGCATAACTATTGATTGTCGACCTAATTATTTATATACTTGCATGTGTATTTTTAGGATTATTCAAGAACAGAGCCTTTTTCATTCGAGGAGATTAATGAGGTTAAAGAATTTTGGGCTGATTACTTTTTGACCAATTCCGATGTAAATCTAGCTAGCTAGTTTGTTGTAATATTGGTTTGTTAGGTTCGTTATCAACATGTTGGTTGAACGATATGATATGATGGATTGCCTTTTAATGGGGTTGTAAAACTATATTTGACAGGTGTGTATTATAATTACCGATTATTGGGAAGGGTTATATATATTACAAAGGAGATTATGTCGAAATTTTAAACTATATTCCACTATTTTTTTATGCCTGTATATATAGTACTGTGATCCAGATACATAAAATATGAAGTTGCTCAATAAAAAAATGAAAAAAAAAAGAAAAAAAAAGAAAAAAGGTAATTTGCGTCGCAGTTTAGTAAAACAGCGACGCAAATGACCACAGCAGATAAGGTCATTTGTGTCGCATTTTTACTAAACAGCGACACAAATGACTTTTTTTTGACATCATGAAAAGTCATTTGCGTCGCAGTTTAGTAAAACAGCGACGCAAATGACTTTTCAGGATGTCAAAAAAAAAGTCATTTGTGTCGCTGTTTAGTAAAACTGTGACGCAAATAACTATTATTTGCGTCGCACAAAAGTGCGACGCAAATGACTTTTTTCATTTGTGTCGCTGCCAGTTGCGTCGCACCAATTTGCGACGCAAATGGGCTTAAATGAACGACGCAAATGAGACTTTTTCCACTAGTGGTCTAATTTCAAAGTAAAACACATACCCCGGTCTGAAAATAACAAGGCAGACGCTTTATCTAAACTGGCAAGCTCAGCATCCTGCGACACGCCACGTCATGTATTCTGGGAGGTAAAACAGTCCAAAAGCATTGACGCCTCGAGAACAGACATCTTGGATTGAACAACCACCTGGATGGATGACATTGTCAACTTCAAAATGAATGGAGTACTCCCTGATGACCCCAAGCAGGCAGAAAGATTACAAAAGAAATGCACATGGTTTGAGATATGGAATGGAACACTATACAAGAAAGCCTTCTCACGGCCTCTTCTCCGCTGCATAACCCCTGAGAAGGGGCAAGAGGTACTGGAAGATCTTCATCAGGGATTATGAAGCTCCCACATAGGAGGGAGGGCCCTGGCCGGAAAAAACTTTAAGAACCGGATACTATTGGCCCACTCTCAAAGAAGACGCCCTCAATATGGTCAAACGTTGTGATAAATGCCAACGATTTGCTCACCTAATTCGACGACCAGCACAGAAACTGACGCCAATCACCAGCCCTATACCTTTTGCCAAATGGGGGATGGACTTATTAGGCCCCTATACGACGGCACCAGGAGGACTGCGTTACGTAATAGTAGTCATCGACTACTTCACTAAATGGGTAGAAGCTGAGGCTTTAAAGAACACTAAAGCACAGGATGTGAGAGCATTCATCTGGAAAAACATAATCACAAGATTTGGCGTGCCTCAGTCTATAGTCTTCGACAATGGGCCGCAATTCAAGACGCCCAAATTAGAAGATTGGTTGGCCGACCATGGTATCACAGCATGTTTTGCATCAGTAGGACGCCCCCAAGCTAACGGACAAGTAGAGGCATTCAACAAGATTATCTATGAAGGGATGAAGAAGAAGCTTGATGAGGCAAAGGGTTTATGGACCGACGAGTTACCCAATGTTTTATGGTCTATACGGACCACGGCAAAAAATTCCACAGGAGAAACACCATTCTTGTTAGCTTATGGGGCTGAAGCCGTCCTACCCATTGAAATGTGCGAACCCACCCTGCGCGTCATGTTGTTTAATGAAGATGCCTATTGGGAAATTATGAAGGCGGCCTTGGATTTCTTACCAGAAACCAGAGGGAATGCGGCTCTACGACAGCAGCTATACAAACTCCGAATGACGAGGGAGTACAACAAAAGGGTTTCTAGAAGAATACTTAAAGTTGGAGATTTTGTACTTAGGAAAATGGAAGCCGTCGGACGCGCCAATGAACAAGGGAAACTCACCCCTACTTGGGAAGGCCCGTATGAGATTTACGAGGAGGTTCGAGACGGAACATACCGGATCCAAGACATGCAGGGACGTCCGATTTTGCGTACATGGAATGCGGATAACCTCAAGAAGTACTTTTTCTAGACAGACACTTATCTAGATTATATGCATTGTAAAGACGTCTAGAGCCTGGACGCACCATGTAGCATGTTTTGAACATTAAATGAAAAATTCACTGCAAGCCGGTCTTGCTGGGAAATCCTTATGAAAAGAATGTTATCAAATCTCTCGGAGAAATGCAAACTAATGCTCTCCCAAAAGACTAGTCGTTTAAAGGCTTAAGAAGTGGCCCAGATTAGCACCCTTACTAGGCTGATCACCTAGAACACAGGGGTTACACATTCCTAACACAGCTATATAAAGTAGCAAAAGACCTTGGCAAAAAGACCAGGGCAGACACCTGACGTCTCAAATTGGGGGCGTCGGACGTAATCATAAAAAATGTGATGAAAGCTAAAAAGCAATAAGACGTTCAAAAGGGCATCATGTCATTCCCAAAAAGTTAGTCATAATTACAAGAATTATGCACAAATCCACCAAGCATGGTGTCAAAAGAACATGTGCACAAAAAAAAAACATTAATAAATACAAAGACGCGTAGGAGCTCATTCCTCATCCTCGATGGGCACGAACTCAAGAGGGGTGCGTCCTTCCTTTTGAGCCTTCTCCACCTCAATCTGATAGGTGAGAAACTTCTCAAACCAGCTGAAGGGACGTTCACTTGCAAATTCAGCATTCCATGCAAGCTCCATGCCCCTTCGGATCGATTTCTCACCGAGCATGGCCGACTGATCGAGAACGCTCTGTGACGAAGCGACTTCCTTGCTAGCCGCCTCCAGCTGAACCTCCAACTCTTTAAACTGAGTTTTCAGACGAGAAAACTCAGCCTCTTTCTCCTTGATCTTCTTGGAAAGATCCTCCATTTCAGAAAAGTTCTGATCAATGTGCAGGAGACGAGCTGTGTTCTCAGCATTTTGAGAGTCCAGGGCGGTAGTCACAGCGTCAATCTGTTCCCGCCTGTCGAAGTGAAGCTTCTCCAGTGCAGCAAAATGCTGGTCACCACACTGACTGGCCAGAAGACGGTGACGAGCTTCTTCATGCACCAAAGCAGTGCGCCACTTTTTCAGCAAGTCCAGCAGAATGAACATCTGCGCAAAAATAGTAAGTCAAACAAAAAGAAACGAGTGTGTAAAAATAAAGGTATAAAGAAACTTACGTCCAGCGCCGAGGACTGCATGGCAGCAAGCATATTCTCGGCCGCCTCAGGAAGAGTTTCAGCATATTGGGGAGGAATGGCACTGCGCATCAGCGTCATTATCTTCCTACGGTCATGAGAATTGAACCCGCCTGAAGAAGGGATCTGATCCAATTCAGCATCTATGTCTTTCTGAGGATCGGGAATTTCTATGGGAAAAACAACGGCCTTAGAATCCCTAGGGGAAACTAGAGAACTGCTAGACGAGGAACGGCAGGTGGATACGATGTTGGAGTAAAACTTACCCCCAGAATTCCTAGCTCTCTCAGCCGTCCTCAGAGGGATGTTGCGGCGGACGACTTCAGGAATCCCCGCAAGGGGATCAGCTGTCCTTCCAATTTTCTCCAAGCTAGGAGAAGCGGATGCAGCCTTAGGGACGGCAAACCCCTTAGAAGCCTTCGACGTCACTGACTTAAAGACGGGTTTTCCTGTGCCGCCAGCCCTGCGTTTAGAGGTAGGAGCCGCGTCCATGGACGCCTTCCTCGTCTTCTAAAAAAAATATATGAAAACATAAGTTGTAGACAACAAAGGGAATCACGTCGGAAGATTTGATCAATACCTTCTCCTCAGCAGAAGGGGGAGCCATTTGCTCAGAAATGGCTTGCTCGGCTGCCTGCTGACGCTTCCAAGCTTTGAAGGTACTGGCGTTGAGTACCTTCCTTAACCAAGACGGCATATACACTTGGCCTTTGGAGGCATCGTCCAGCTTACCCATGGCCTCGTCTGAAAAAACAAGATAAAGACATTAGTGCGGTTTTGATTAAACAGTGAAGAGTTGGAAGTATAGATATATTACCTCTCGGCATATACGGACACAAGCCCACAGCCGAGAGGAAAATGGGATTGCTCAATTGATCCAGATGAGGCAACCATCCCTCGGGTATGTAGGCCGTCTTGTCCTTGATGACGAGCGGCTTGACCTTGAACAGCGACGAGATTCGTTCCCAGAGCTCGACGGAGACGGGAGGTAAAGAAGCACCTTTCCCAACCAAGTTGGGCTTGACGTTCCAGCGTCTCATCCTCTCACACATCTCCAGATTGGTGGTTTTGATAACCACCCACTTCTTCCTCCAGTGATGCCACTTAGATGCCTTCCCCATCACCGTCCGATAGGCCCCCTTGTATGTAAGAATCAGCCAGCCCGCGGCGGCTCTCGAAACTTGGGACATAGAGGCGATTCTTAGGAATGCCGGAAGAGAAGGGGTGATGCCTGCAAGCTCACAGCGAGCAATATAGCCAAACACACCCGCCCAGGAGTTCGGGGACATTTGGCACAGGCCAATATTGAAGCCGTCCAGCAACTCCACCACAAAGGGATGAGGGGGGAATCTCATACCCAGCTTCATAAACGAGCCGTAAACGGCGAACTCTCCTTTCACCAGTCCAAAGCTGGTGCAGTCCATGCCGGCCGACATACGAAATTTGTACTCCGAACCTAGATTCAGAGACTCCCCATAGGCCTTCCCCGCGAGGGTGAGGAAGTTCAGCCACGTCTGAAGTGGGAAGATGTGAAGGAAATAATGCCCTTGGTCCAAGTATGCATTCAATGTTAAGTCTAATAAGTGCGGTTCAGTATTAATTAACAAGTTAATAATTCAGTGAGATCAAGTGAGCTGAATGTCTGACTAGAGGCCGCTTCAGTTCAAGTGGAATTAATTATATTAATCCACAGCTTACTCTTGACTGAACCCGTAGGGTCACACAAATAGTACGTAAACGGATCAAGTATTTAATGGCATTAAATACTCCATCTATGGATATTCGGAATCGACGGATCTTGGTTTCAGTGGGAGCTGAGATCGTCACAGGCAAGAAATGAATACTCCTGAAACGATGATATTGCCGGAAACGGAAATATGGATCGTATCGAAAATATAAATATTATCCAAGTCGTAGATGTTGCCGGAAACGGAAACATGGTACGTATCGGAAAATATTATCGGAAATGGAAATATTGCCGGAATCGGAAATATTGCCGGAAACGAAAATATTGTCAGAATCGGAAATATTATCGGAATCGGAAAATAATTCCGGAAACGGAAATATTAAATATTTCACGAAGCTAGGCCCAACGCCTAGCAAAGCCCGCGCGCGACCAAAGCAAGCAAAGCCCAAACGCGAGAGCAAGGCCAGCAGGCGCGCGCCCCTCGTGGGCTGCGAGCACTTGCTGGGCCTGGGCTCAGCGCGCGCGCACGCAAGGCGCCCCTCGTGGGCTGCTGCGCCTGCGTGTGTGTTTGTGCTTGCGTACGAAACCTTGATCGGTTAAGATTCGTATAAGATTGATTCCTAAGTCTACTAGATAAATTAAGTGATTGAATTTTAGATTAATTCAGATTCACTAAATCGTTTCCTAGTAGGATTCTAATATCCGATACCCATGCCCTATAAATAGGTGATCAATGCTCACAATTTATATCGAGTATTCAAGTATTCAAAGTGATTTTTGAGAGCAAAAATTCAGTCACACAATTGCCTATAAGTGCCGAAAGTTCTAAGTACCTTAAGGGCGATCCTAGTTGGTCAAGCTTAAGGCGGATCCGGACGTGCTGTGGACTATCTACGGAGGGACGACACTTGGAGTCCTAAAGACTTGTTCTTGTTCGGTTCGGGCGCAGCTAGGGAAGGCACGCAACAAAGAGTATACATCTAAACTATGCTAAATGATTATGTGTAAATAATATGCTTTCCTGGCTTTATGGTTTTTCCGCATGATTTATGAATTGTCATATGTATCATAACCTAACAGTGGTATCACGAGCCTCTTATTATTTTCATAATCTAAATTGCATGAACATGGTTAAATATTACAAATTTGCAAGAATTAAAAGGGGTGATTAATTTTCGTAATTGTTAATTAATTGCAAATTGCGTTTATTTAATTATACGTACGCAGTTTTTCGGCAGTTTCTTCGTTACTCATCCAAATCGAGTGATTTTTGTGTCAATTCCGCATGTAAAAGGCATTTTAAATTTTTGACAAAAATAGTGTTCTTCGGCCGAACCCAGAATTCTCAAATTCGAAGCCTAACTATGACTTTTCTGAGGTTTTAGTTTTTCGAATGCAAAATTTCGTAAATTTAAGATGTTAAATTAAATATTTGCGATTCTTGTTGATAAATCTTGAATTTTTGATTGACCTACTGTATATGTTTAACAAGTTTGAATGCCTAGCCTTGTTAATTATGCTATCTAATTTGTAATTATGATTAATTTGTTGAAAATTGGAATAATTTAGAATTAATTTGATTTTCATAATTAGTTATAATTTAATTAGATACCTATGATTAAAAACCACCATAAAAATTGTAAATTTATGTTAAATTTTAAATTTTTATGACCTAGACTTGAATCCATGTTAATCGGAAATCAATTGAATAATAAATTTTCGATTTTTCGCCCTAAAATTATGAAATTAATATTATTTATCAATTTGTCATTAATTTTAAATATAAATTTTTTAAATTTTATGCGATTCGTTTATATAACTTGCACGCACAAAGCAATGGACGCTACGTGTAACCCTTAAGGGGTGTTGTATAGTGCGGGCATGTGACGACGAGCAAGGGAGCTCGTCGCCCATGCGGCACGAATGCAATGAGCAAGGCCATGGTGCACGAGCACAAGGCAGCAGCCCTGCCTTGTGTCGTGGGCCGTGAGCAATGGACGAATGGGCGAGGGCGAAAGCAGGCACAGCAGTCGCGTGTGGGCAGCAAGCGAGCTGCGCCACAGCGCGCACTGCCTCGCGCAAGCGTGCGGAGCCTCGCGCGCAGCGAGCGTAAGCTCGCGTGCCACGAGTGCTGCGCCAAGCATTGATCGCTCGCGCGCAACGAGTGCTTGTTGTGCGTGCGACGAGCGCTGCGCCCAGCGATGGCGTGCGAGTGCTTGTTGTGCGTGCGACGAGCGCTGCGCCCAGCGATGGCGTGCGGGTGCGTGTTGCGACGTGCGATGAGCGCTGCGCCCAGCGATGGGCTGCGGCAGCATGCTCGTGCGTCGAGCGCTGGCGCGCGCAGCGAGCACCAGCTCGCGTGATGCCTTGCGATGGTGAGCAGCAGCGATGCGAGGCAGCGCATGGGCTGCGCGCACATGGCCAGCGATGGCTGTGTGCGTGTGGCCCATGGGCGTGCGATGCGTGGGATTGTTGCGTTGCGATTAGATCGTTTTGAAATTTTTAATTTGAAATTTTCAGTTTACGTAATTTTAATTAATTTTAAAATTGATAATTTAAATTATTTTTTTTGGATTTTAATTTTGAATATTGTAATTATAATAAATTTTATTTATTCTAATTATTTTACTAAAATTAAAATCATGAATTAATTTAAATACGACTGAAATTAAATTAAACTTTTTGGATTCAATTATAAATTTATATGAGCTTTAAATTTTAATTAAATTTGTATGTTTCCGGTTAGACTAGAAATACATTTTTATGTTTAAAATTAGTAAAGCATATGAATTTATTGGTTTAAGTGGGAGCCCCTTTTAGTCATAAACTCTTGATTAGGTCTACAAATCCTTAAGGTTAAAACAATCTTATTAGAATTAATAAGGACTGAATAATTTGTAGATTATTGGTGCCCTTGATTAATTGCTGCAAATGTTTATGTGATGCATAATGTGTTTTACTAACCAGCTATGTGGGCCATTCATGATAATGAATGGGTGAATGGTATATATTGTATATGTACTGTTTTGCAGGTTATGAAGTGACTAGTATGGCCCAAATAGGATAGAAAATATGGTCTGCGCACCATTAATTTGAATGTAATTGGTCTAAAGTACCAAAGTTGTTTTTCAATTCAAATATGGTCTGCGTACCATCAAATAGTTGTAATTAGTTTTAATTATAGCTTATTCTATTTGAAGAAAATGGTGCCTCCCATGGAGATTTTCAAGACGGACTTTGAAGTTAAAGCTTCAAGATGAAGTCGGGCCATACTAGATCACATTTATCTTATGCATGTTTTAAGTTATTTATTGCTTTTAAATATGTCTTAAAATGCATGAGATCAAAAGCTTGATTATGTTGCATGATTAAGGATTTTAGTTCACTTAAAATCTAACCAACATAGTAAGAGCCTTAAGTTCCAAACTTAAAAATTGAGTTAAAAGGTGCCATGCCAAAATATACACTTGCTTGGATATCCTTTACATCAATCTAGTAATAGTTTTCGCTCAGCGAGGTGTTACTTATTGGTCCTAAAGGGGCAATGTACACAAATAATTGTGAGTACATGTTAGTTTTGGTGAAACTCAACGATATAAGTAAGGAGTCCTTTTATGTCGTGGCAAAATCGATAGGTTTACCTAATAAGTTCTTAGACGTACCTATCAACCAAGAATAGTTTCTAGACTATTAGCAAAAGGATTTTGCTTACCTAAGATGTTTTAGGATTAAGTCGACAAACTGTGCTTAGTTCTTCAATGATTTTAGGACCTTGGAATCATTTTATTCACACCTGCCGGAACACATAATTCGAATAAAATGCTAATGACTTGTTTAAATTGCATGATTGCTTTAATTTTCAAGTTATTACTCATGATAAATGTTTAGACTTTGCATGCTTCAATGTATGTTTTAATTATTGTTTATAATTAAATATCTTGCACTGCAGTAAATCCTTTTAGAAAGGTAACAGTAAATTTCCTCGATTGGTAGTGAATCCAAGAACGATTCACATAAATGAGAGAAAATGAGCAATTTAAAATGTACGTTTCTTTTAGCGACTTTTATGGTTGTTTTCGAATATCAAAATCGAATGGCAAACCAATTGGTGCTTGTGAATTCAAATTACAATGTAGTTTTGAGATCACAAAGCATTGAGTTTAAACGCTCAGCTTTACCAATGGTTAACAACCTAATATCTTTGTCCATTTAATTCTCGAATGAGTCTAGTCCCTAGACATTCGAATAGATCGATGCTTAGAGAACTTTAGAAGCCTCTGGTAAGATCATCTAGTTGAAATAAAATATTCAACATAAATTAAAATGGTAAGAACTTTGTTGGAGTAACATTGGACATGTCTAAACAAAGTATAAAAGTCAACACTAGAGAATTCATTCTTAAGGCTATAAGAAAGGGTACAAGAAATAGGAAAACAAGGAACAAGTGAAAGGAACTTACAATTCCGTTTTACCTAAAAGTTAATGTTTAAAGAAAGTGACCTGGCAATCAAACTTCCTTGGTATCATATACCGCTTGAGGTTCTTACTTCGGTAATAACTCAAACAATGGAAGCTAGGCTACACTAATGGCCTACAATTGGGAAATGAAGCATGGCATTGCTACATTAATTGTAGGGTCATCTAAGTTTGTTTTAAGTCCTTTCAAAGGCTGGAACTTAATGTCTATTTTGTTCCATAAGCAGCATACCTAAATTTCTATTTTCAAACACAGAAAGACTCACATTCAAGAAAAACAAAAACAATGTTTGTTTGTTTATTTGAATGAAATGGTCAATTACGGGTTGAGTCAATATGCTTGATTAAAACAAACAACTCTTTAACAATAAGAACTTTACTAGGTTCAAATCAACCCCTTGATTTGAGTTCCACTAATCTTTGGCATTGTTGCTTAGACCATATCAACAAGTTAACATTCAAAAGCTCTATTTTGATGGACTTTTGAAAGTTGATTGATTTCTAGATCATTTTAAGACAACTAGTCTTACTTGTTGAAAGTAACAAAAGATATGAACTATTGTTAGAACGCCTAGACAATAGAGTTCAAAGCTAAAGAAAGATTTTATGACTTTATGGATTTGAGTGAATATAGGTTTATTTACTCAAATGTGATATAAGTTGAATCTGTTTGGCTAGTTCAAAGATTTAGAAGTATAAAATCCACTTGGCAAGAAATCATAAAGATCTAGGTTAGATCATGTTGATGATTACTTGAGACCAAATATGATCATCAATGATTGTGTGTTGTAATTTCACAATCTAGGTCCATAAGATATGGCATATCTTAGTGGGAATAATCGAAGTCAATTAGTACTTGATTCGATTAATGATGAATCATAAAGACTTTTCCTATAATTTCTAAAACAAAATGCTCAACTACCACCAAACTAAACCAAATTCGTCAAAGCTATTGAAAAGTAATTTCAGAATAACTTTTCATAAAATATATCTAGAGAGTTGCAAAACTCAGTGGGAGCTTAGTGTTTGTCATTCGACAAACTAAAGCCCAAGTTTAGATATATGTTTCATTGTGATTTATTCAAATGAGATACAAGGGTATTGTTTCTACCACGAATTTTTGAGAACATAATGTTTGTTTGCTCGAAATAATGTCCTTTTGGAGATTCGTTTCCAAAATGACAAGTGGGAGAAAATAGACCTCGAAAGTCTTCGAGGCGACCAACAAACATAAACGGACATTCAGGAGGCTTTTCGAAGTTCTTTAGAAAATCCGAACATGTATTCTTTAGAAGTGGCTTTAAAGAATAGACATCTCTTAGAAGACTTTACAAGTGCTTCAAGGAGAACAGAATATTCAAAGGACTTTCAAGTGGCTATTGATATTCTATTGTTTGATGTTCTATACCCAAGTAGGCATAGAGTTTATGTCACTGAAACTATGAGATTCTTCTATTAGATAGTGAAGAAACATGGAGTTCAGGTCACTGAAGCTATGCAATTCTTCTACTAGATAGTAAAGAAACCTACAACTTGCAGTCAAACTATTAATGAGTTTGTGACCTGTAAGAAAGCTATGACGAAACCCAGATTCCCTAAAATGGTTAGAGGCCATATATAGACTCAAATGTTTTAAATGGTTAGAGGCCATAAAACATACTCAATATTTTGATGACAAAATTGAAATTTTGTTGATTTGCAAGAATAGTTTCACACCTATTGGTTGCAAGTTTGTTTTAAGGATAAAAACCATCAAACATGGAATTGTGTTCACACACAAAGCTAGATTAGTTGCTAAAGGTTACAAGCAAATTCATGGCATGGATTGTGTTGAAACCTCATGCATAATCGTAATGCTCAAGTCTATAACTCAAGCAATGATTGCATATTGGTACATATGACAATTGGATGACAAAACGTATTCCTCAATCAAATGTTGGAAGAAAACTATGTACATGGCATGTCATAGGATTTGTGGATCCAAATAAATGCTTGAAAAGGAATGCTAACTTATGAAATCTAAGTACAGATTTAAGCAAGCAATTGGGAATTGGAACTGTATTTTAGTGAAGCTAATAAGCATTTTAGTTTCATAAAATATACATGATTCTTATAGATATATAAGAAATTTAGTGGGAGTACGTAAAACTTATTTGGTCCTATGTGTATCACACATATCTCTCTATTGTGAAATAACATTCAAATGCTAATGACTTAGATTTGAAAATTATTTATCAATGATGGACCATGGCGAAACTTAGTACATACTGGGTATTAAGATCTATTTGCAAAGATCTTATAATATTGTTTTAGATTAAGTAATAGCATTTACTAAATCAAACACGAAAGACTCCATTGGAGATATTCGACCCATGTGAATAAATCTAAGTAAAAGATGTTTGAACTATGTATAAGCATTTACTAAGTTAAACATCAAAGAATCTAATGAGATTCTTCACCTATATTATATCTCAAAGAATTTAGTTGGATTCGGTATCTACTGAAACTGAATGAGCTAAAGTTACATGAATAGAATTCAATTGGGAATTATTCTGCAAAAGAATTTATCATGTATATAATATAATATGAGGATCGCCAAAAACGTATCGTATGACTTTAGGCATGACGAACATAAACCAATCTCTATTGATCTAAGTAAAGATCAACTAGATTGAGATCAAGAAAAACTTATGGTACTTGAAAAGGTACATAGGATTTGTTCTTGATTCAAGGAAATAAAGATATGCTAAATATTGATGCTACACGCATAAACACTGGCAAAGGATCAAGAAAGATCCCTTTGAAGTTAACCATTGACAAGGACGAGCTATAGAGCATTGTGTTTTGAAATGGCAACATGGATTGGAGACCATGAGTTGTTGCGTGGGAAATTAAAATATTAATTTCTATGTTCCAAAGATACAGATGGAAAGTCTTCCACATATCTGTGAACTGCTTGGATAAGTAATTCCAAACAAAGCATCACTAGCAACCTATAAAGTTGAAGTAAAAGTACTTATTGCCTAAGAAGCAATAAAACAGGGTTGTTTATGTTAAAGAGTTCTTCAATGAACTTGGGTGAGATCCTATGTCTGCTGACTTGATGGTTCTTCATTGCAAAATGCGTAGAACCACTATCGAAGTAAGAAAGACTAGATCACATAATAAACAAACTCAAAAGATCTTATCATCATATCTCGAAAAACATTCGATGAAAAGGATGTTAAGATTGGCAAAGCATGATAACTAAACCTATGCAACAAGTGATAAACAACACTCACATTGTGGCACTGGAAATCAAGCATAGCTTTGAATTCCATGAACTATTTTAAAGATGGGTTTGAGGCCCATGGTTGTAAAACAATGGGGTTGAACATTTATCATATATGAAATGTATTTTCATATTCCATTTAATCTTGTTTTAGTATTAAATGATGAGTCCCTTCAATTTGACGATATATTCAAGATAGACTGTCAGGACCAGTCCTGTGACTAAGAAATGTCTATCAAGTGAACTTGAATGTCAAAGGTTGAAAATGGTCCCTAGTCGGAGTTTTCTATAAAATTGGACGCATAGAAAACGTTAGACGATTAGAATGCAAGATGACTAGTAGTTCTGTTTCTTGAACTATGTGGACATGACAATGTCATAATCATTTGCATAGATACTTACTTTGGGAAGACTAGTATCGGACAAGACCTATGAAACTTTACTGTAAGAGATGAAAATCTGTCATAAGTAAATTTCATTAAAATTATTAGACACTAAATCCTCAATACCTGAGTGATTTGAGATTACTTGTTTGAGAACTGGTTGCTTTGACGTTGACCAACCGTCGCACCGTAAAAGGAGGCTATAAAGGCAACGCTCAGGTAATCACCTATCAAACGAAGTCTAATCTCAAGATCGCAAGATTGGGATTGTCCTCCCATAAATCGGGATGAGATGCTTAAAAGTTGTACAAGGCCACTCGGAGAGCTAGAAACTGTGAAATGCATGGTCGTGCTCGGATGAATCATAGGCTATGATTATCTGTTTATTTGATCAGTTGAACTCTGAAACCGAGGAACACCTCTGGACATAATAAGGATGACAACTCTTACCTTATGTTCAAGAGCAAGCATCGAGCGACAAAGGAATTAGGAAATGCACACTTGTCCCTAAGGACAAGTGGGAGACTGAAGGAAATAATGCCCTTGGTCCAAGTATGCATTCAATGTTAAGTCTAATAAGTGCGGTTCAGTATTAATTAACAAGTTAATAATTCAGTGAGATCAAGTGAGCTGAATGCCTGACTAGAGGCCGCTTCAGTTCAAGTGGAATTAATTATATTAATCCACAGCTTACTCTTGACTGAACCCGTAGGGTCACACAAATAGTACGTAAACGGATCAAGTATTTAATGGCATTAAATACTCCATCTATGGATATTCGGAATCGACGGATCTTGGTTTCAGTGGGAGCTGAGATCGTCACAGGCAAGAAATGAATACTCCGGAAACGATGATATTGCCGGAAACGGAAATATGGATCGTATCGGAAATATAAATATTATCCAAGTCGTAGATGTTGCCGGAAACGGAAACATGGTACGTATCGGAAAATATTATCGGAAATGGAAATATTGCCGGAATCGGAAATATTGCCGGAAACGGAAATATTGTCAGAATCGGGAATATTATCGGAATCGGAAAATAATTCCGGAAACGGAAATATTAAATATTTGTTCGAAACGGAAATTGATTCCGGAATCGGAAATATTAAATATTGTTCGTATCGGAAATGAATTCCGGAACCGGGAATTTAATCGGAAGCGTATCGTACGAATAAACATCGGACGAGCTTGCTAGACGCAAGGCCTAGCACGAAGCTAGGCCCAACGCCTAGCAAAGCCCGCGCGCGACCAAAGCAAGCAAAGCCCAAACGCGAGAGAAAGGCCAGCAGGCGCGCGCCCCTCGTGGGCTGCGAGCACTTGCTGGGCCTGGGCTCAGCGCGCGCGCACGCAAGGCGCCCCTCGTGGGCTGCTGCGCCTGCGTGTGTGTTTGTGCTTGCGTACGAAACCTTGATCGGTTAGGATTCGTATAAGATTGATTCCTAAGTCTACTAGATAAATTAAGTGATTGAATTTTAGATTAATTCAGATTCACTAAATCGTTTCCCAGTAGGATTCTAATATCCGATACCCATGCCCTATAAATAGGTGATCAATGCTCACAATTTATATCGAGTATTCAAGTATTCAAAGTGATTTTTGAGAGCAAAAATTCAGTCACCCAATTGCCTATAAGTGCCGAAAATTCTAAGTACCTTAAGGGCGATCCTAGTTGGTCAAGCTTAAGGCGGATCCGTACGTGCTGTGGACTATCTACGGAGGGACGACACTTGGAGTCCTAAAGACTTGTTCTTGTTCGGTTCGGGCGCAGCTAGGGAAGGCACGCAACAAAGAGTATGCATCTAAACTATGCTAAATGATTATGTGTAAATAATATGCTTTCCTGGCTTTATGGTTTTTCCGCATGATTTATGAATTGTCATATGTATCATAACCTAACAAGATGGCGCTGGGATGAAGGTGACCTTCCTCCCCACCTGACGTACTAGCCGGCGCGGCATCGGTGCTTTCGGGGACGTCCTCTATAGGAGAAGAGGATTCTCCATCGAAATGCTCCTCGTCTTCTATATGTGCCATTAAATCCTGCAACAAGCCAAGACTTGTCTCAAAGCAAGGACGAACTTGAAAAAAGAAGACGTCAAATGGACAAGATGACGCCCTCAGTTTGACGAGACCCAAGCATGACTAAGAAGAGAATTTGGAGAAATCAAAATCAACAAACACATTTTTCAAAAGAAAGCATTTACCTGATAAATCAAAAGAGAGTTTGTGAAAGAACTTGGAGGAAGAACTGCAAGAATACGACTTTGAAGATCGTGGCGGTGCTACGGTGGATGTCGGTGGATATAAGACGCCGAAAATCGCCTTCTCCTATTGCTCTCAAATGATCACTGGAAATGAGGGGGAAAATCACTCAAATTGGCCACTTATTTATAGAGGGGTAAGAAATGATTACCCCTGCCACGCGTCATCACCTCGTTGGACACTCCAAGAGCAGAGAAAACTAACGTCTGTTTTCACTCCTCATGAGGGGCAAATGATGTGGGCTTGAATATATCTCCCACAAAGCCCAAAGAGGCAGCCTACGACTCATACTGATCAGATGGGCTCATACCCAGAAAGAAGGCCCAAAATCCTGCTACTCCACCAGAATAGAGACAAAGCCCCATTTGGCAAAGCCCATTCTCTTTGAAGGCCGGTCCAAATATGGAAGGTCCATCATTGCAGGCCGAAAGCCACGTGTCCTAAATCCCCAAGGGGCACGCATCCCACAGCTAGGGTTGAGGGTGCAGTCCCCAAGAAACCCTAGCACTATAAATAGCTCAGATCCCAAGGTAAAAGGGCATTCAATTCTTGCCCACCAACAAAAAACTTATCTTTGCTCTGCCTTCTCTCTACAAATTACTTATCTCTCTAGCTTATACTTACTTAAGCATCGGAGGGAATATTCCTACGGGAATATTCTTGTTTTGCAGGTTGCCAGAAGTTCGTGCCAAGTCATACTTGATACCTCCGAGGAGCGCGTGCCACGTCAGCACCGTAAAAGATCCCACAACAGTACCTATTTCAAAAATATAGTAACTATATAAAACATATAGTAACTATATAAACATATAAGGACTATTATTATAATATAGTAACTATTGTACACATATAGTAACCATTATAATCATATAGGCACTATCGATCTAAGAAGCGAACAAAAACATACTCTAAATAACATAGTACATAATGTAATCGTATAACTATTATTTATCAAAAAGTCACTATAAACTGTTCATAACATAATAACTATCTTAAACAAATAGTTACTGTTTTAAACTTATAATAACTTTCTAAAAATTATAGTAATTATTTTAAACACATAGTTACTGTTTTAAAGTTATAGTAACTTTTTAAAAAATATAGTTACTCTAAAAACTACTACTAACATAAACACAACGAACATTCCAGTGACTATTAAAAATACTATTTCGCAACATAAATTAAAGGTAACTATATCATTTATATACTAAATATGTGAAACACTAACCCTAATTTCAACAAAACAACAAACATTTCAAATCACTCAACAAAATAATAACTATTGTACACATATAGTAACTATTATACACATATAATATATAACCATTAAAATAATATAGTAACTATTGTACACATATAGTAACCATTAAAATTACATAGTACAGAGTACCTCTTTAAACCATGTAGTTATTGTATTACTCATATAGTTACTATTTAAAATGGTGAAGTCACTGATCGAATTCGCGAAGTGAAAACGTTATTTCGGCAAAACACAAACATTAATTTCTCCAAATGCAACAAATATTTTCAGTTTTAAATAAAATAGACTTAAAATTCTTTAAAAAAACACAACAAACGAGATGTGATCTCTAAAAATTCTTGCAAAGATTTGTAGACGAGCGCAAATTCTTCGATTCGGTTTCGACAACGACAAACCTCCTTCTTGATCTACTATTTCCTCCAATTTTTCCTCATCTAATAGATCAAATTATAAGAATTATAAGATAACTACGAAGAAAATCGAACAAAACCTAGAAATTTGGGCTAGATTTTGAAAAGCATAGAGAGAAAATGAAGAGAGATAAATGAAAGAGAAATGAACAGAATGCAGATCTGAAATTTTGAAAAAAAAAGAAGTTTAAAACGTATATAAAGTGGGCTAAACACAAATCTCATTGAAACTCTACAAAACACACAGTAACTCTTTAAATTACATAGTTACTATAATAAGCATATAGTTACTATTTAAAATCACAAAATAACTGTCACGTGACGTACAGTTACACATATTGTCCATACAAATTACTCCGTTGCCCTGGTCCACACTAAGTTAGCGTGGATCAGGTTTATATTAGTGTAAATAAATCGTCAAACATCATAGTAATCCAATTGTATAGAAACAAGCACATATAGTAACACAAAGAACAATTGCTACATGCATTGTATGATAATCCAATCATCAACAAACGTTGGGGGGTAATGGGGTTAAAATAAATCATCAAACATCATTTGGCATATTAGCTTACTGATTTATTACTATACAATAAACATAGCAATTATTCTTAGTGTTATTATATGTGTTCTTGTTTCTTTCATGTCACAACTTCTTAATTTCTTTTGTTTATACTATGATGAGTAGCGACTTTATGATAATAAACACCTGTAAGTCTGTAACCTACTACAATATTCATTTTATGGAGTTTGTAGAAAATGGGGAAACGTTGACCAGTGTACAGTTAAAAAATATAGATTTATTCTATAACTCATATCAAAATATTGCACATACATAGTTAGTAAGTTCCCTTAGTCGTACATATATGCAATATTAATTAATCGAACGCGCGGCCTAATAAATCATAAGTTACAACAATTAGTATGAAACTCAATTGTGGAACGGCAACTTTTGTGTAAGACCGCCTTACCGGAAAGACCACTTTGGTTGCTTAACTAATTGGTTCAATTTCTTAACTAAGTGGTTACATTGCTTAACTAATTAATTCATTTGCTTAACTAATTAATTCTTTTGCTTAACTAATTGATTTCAATGCTTAACTAATTAGTTCAAGTGCTTAACTAATTGGTTCCATTGCTTAACTTATATGATACCAAAGTGGTCTTTTGTGTAAGACCGCCTTATAAAAAAGTTTGTAATTGTGGAATCAAGCATACAACATTACTTTTTCATAATTCATTGTTAACTATAAAGTATCATGTGTTTTGCCCAAAGCTTGAATTAATAGGAAACTTTATACACAAATTCTTTCATTTGTAGCCAAATTTACGTTAATAGGAATAGTAGCCAAAATCTATTATTAAATTACTGTCAAAAAATTAAGAACCCTAAACCCCAATAAATAGTAGAATGACGACGACAACAACACAACTCAATTATAAGAAGAAGAAAAACTAAAGAATTAAAAGACATACCTTTAGAATTTGGAGTAAAATTTGCTATAGAATCTAATGAATTTTGCTTGAAAATTCTATAATCTGACCATTCAAAGAGGGAAACGAATGGAGCGCCTCAAATAAGAAGTTTTGGAGGCTTCTTTCGTACGGGAGAATGGGTAAGTTTTTATTTTATTTTTAATGTTGAAAGGTACTACTTCGTATTCCCAGTAGCTTTACAATTCTCATTGCTTGCAATGGGTAGGTAATTAACTACTCCCTCCGTTCTTGATTATTAGTCCTTTTGTAATCTTGTCACTATTTACAATTGAAGAGAATTTTCTTATTTATTTCCAATACGTATTTAAAAATATATTCATGTGAGATCTTATTTTGTTCTTCTCAGTGTATAGTTTAACAATATCAAATTTTTATTTTTATTTAACGTACGTATTTGGAGATATTTACGTTTAAACATTGAGTTAAAACAGACTAAAAAGTCAAAATGAGACTAATATTTAAGAAAGGGGGGAGTAATATACAATGGCTAGGCAATTAATTAATAGAAATCTTTGCTTTATTAATTAAGATAAATTTTAATTAAACCATACATATATATATATATATTGTATTTTTTAAATCCATGTATGGTTAAAGGTGAGTTAAGTGTGGGTTAGTTTGCTAGAAAATTGAAGATAGACCCCAAAGGATGAAAAAAATAAAACTTAGACCCCAAACGGTGATAATTTAATTAGATCTCTTTTGTTTCCGTAACTCTACTTTTGTTGGATTGTTTTAGATTCCAAAATGGACTAACAATCAAGAGCGAATGGAGTATGAGGTTTTATTACTTCGTATATAAATAGCTATTATATGCCCATAAAAAAACTATTATATGACGTTTAAAGTAGTTGATACATTATGTATAACAAAGTTATTAGACTGCGCGGTCTCCAATATAGAAAATTTTGTTTAGTAAAAGTGAGTGAAATTATATAGCAAAAATGTCTACTATGACTGCCTAAAGTAAATTATAATGCATGATTCTTTTTGCAAAAATGTCTTTGAGAAGAAGCAAATAGTGCATGATTCTTTTTGCAATTATTATATGCTACTCTAATTACATGGTTTTTTGATTTTACAACCATCTTTTATCCACCACAATAACCCCAAATCCACATTATTCAATACTGCAACATTAACATTAAAGAAGACACCTTATGAAGGCCAAATAAGAATACGATTCAGGGGAACGAAGGAATACAAAGACTCATAAAAAGTTTGAAATAAAACAAATATCTTAGGTGACAATGTAATCAAGTAAATCTCAAACTTACAATGTACAATCTAAATATCAGCTCAACCATTTCCCTAAACAACTCAACTATTTGCCAATACATTTGCTACTTGTATGGAAAAGCCATGTTCCTTGTAGTATATAGCTATCCAGATTCCTGCCACTTCTAATGACACTTCAATAGGAACTTTTTCTATATCCAAACTTGTCACAAGAACGTAATACTATTCCAATAAGGAAATATTCATGTCTCCCAAAAGATTATACATCAACTACTAAACTAAAGAAAGAGAGTACTAAATTCTGGAATATTAAGATTTGTGAATGTGGTGTTTTGGCAGAGAAGTTGGGATTGGTATTGTTGTATACAGTCCCCTTGGCCGAAGTTTTTTTTGCTGGCAAAGGAGTTGTGGAGGCTGTGCCTGAAAATAGTTTCTTGGTAAAATCAATTTGATCAATGTCTTGTGTGTCCATATTTGGATTATGAATAGTTTCTAATTGTCCTCTCTTGTTCTGGATAGGCCAATCACCCTCGGCATCGATCAAAGAATTTGGACAAGAACAAGATGATATATGGTATGGATATCTTTCTTAAACATTTGAGTATTGTATTAATATCATAGGAACAACCAAAATGAAGAACTTGGATACGAACATTGGATCCCTGAAGATTAATCTCACTGAAGAAGTATTCAAAGAAGTGTCTGATGCTGTACCACTCTGTGAGGTTGCTGGTGACAGAACATATGAAGGCATGATTGCCAAGACATGGAAGTTTGCTAATACACCTCCATTGGTTCACCCACAAAACTAATTCTTCCATATAAACCCTTATAGTTTTTACATTTTAGTGAGTTTTTCTTAAAACATATAACACTAATAATCATATGTACATACGATGTCCTTCAGTGCAAAGCCTTGGCCGGGTATGATTGCTTGCGAGTCAAGTAATCGTATAAGGTGTTCTTATTGCAAGAAACCGCAGTAACTCAAGTTTGGTGACAAGTAAGCGTCTAAGGGTAATGATAATTCATTATTACCTATCCCCTCAAAACCCCATCCAAAAAAATAAAAGAACATAACGTTGTGCGATTGTGATCCAGGTGAAGCATCTTGGTATAAACCCTAAAACTCTCCGGCTCTGTTCTTCGTTGTTTCTCTTCAGATCTCTCAGATCTTTGCTTATTTCGTTCAAATTTGTTCACAAATTATAAACCGAATTACATTCGGATCATATCCCCTCTTTTTTTGTCCCCTAATTCGTCCCACATCGTCGTCGATTTTCGATTTTCTCTTGAAAAATTTATGGGGAACTAAATCGGAGATTTTTTAGGGTTTCTTCATTTTTTTCATGGGATCCTCTTCTTCCAAATCTCTTTCGAGCTATTTGATGGGTACTTCTAGGCAACGCATTCCTGACCCAAAACGTTTGGCCGCTTTGCGGCATGGTTCATACTTATCAAAACATGATCGCATGATTTTTAATAAAAAAGTAAAATCCATAACGGTTTCTTCACGAAATACCCCTGAGGTTTAACTTAATTCATCATATACCCTCGTATTTTTAGTAATTCACCATGTACCCCTAAGGTTATAAACAACTCACCATATACCCCTAAGGTTTTCAAAAGTTCACGACTTGCCCTTAATGACTTCCGTTAGTTTAAACATCTTCCCCCCCACCTTCATCCAATCAGATCCCCACGTTCATCCTCAAACCAGAGGATTTTTAATCTTCTTGATGTTCAGGGATATGGTGGAATACAATACCCAAAATTGGAGATTTTAGATACAAAAGGCCTAAAACTTGAAATTAAAAAGGGGAAAAAAAAGAAGAGATGTGTACAGTAAATGATCTTAGAACCCTAAAACCTGCTCTTCTTCCTTGGACGACAACAAAAGTGTGATTAAAATGGGGAATCAAAATCTTGGTTTGGGTTTTTCTTGTCTTTTTAGTTTTAATCATCCAAAACTCTCACCTCGTTGAACGAAAAAAGACAAAAAGGAGCTAAATTTAGAAAGGAAAAAAAAAAGGAAGATGTTACTTTTGGATTCTCTTCCAAAACAAAATCAAATTTTTTTTTCTTCTAAAAATCTCTAATATTTCTACTTAATCAGGAATCGCAGCACTCCTGCCAGCAAATTAGCATAACTACACACCTCCTCATGATATAAAACTTGCTCTATGTTCTTTAACAAAACTCTAATTAGTATACATACAATGTGATGCGTGTCTTCCCTAGCTGCTCCAGAACCAAACAAGAACAAGTATAGGACTCCAAATGTCGCCCCTCCGTAGATAGTCCACAACACGTAGAATCCGCCTTAGATTCAACCAACTAGAATATTCTCTAAGGCTTTTTGTGCACTCGGGAAACTCACAATAATATTAGGCAAGTATTAAATTGTCTCTTGAATCTAATATGTTAGAATAGTATATTGAATTGCATTATAAATTGTGATCATGAACCACATATTTATAGGGTGAAAATAAAGGAGTTTGAATTCTACTAGGAATCGATTAACAAAATCCATTAAGATTCTAGTTAATTAATAACATTAGAATTTTAGGTTTAATCAAATAATAAGTATTTCAGATTTAACTAAAACATCTAATTTTAATAGAATTAGGAAAACACGATTACTTGACTCGCAAGCAATCCTAGCCGGCCAAGGCTTTGCACATGTGGCCTTGAGCCCACGTTGCTTGGTCGTACAGCACGTAGCCCGCAGCCCACGAATGGGCGCTGCTACTTTGCTTGGCCCATGCGCGCTGGGCGTTGGCAGCAAGCAGAACGCGGCCCACTTCGTTGGGCGCTGCTGCTCGGCCCCTTGCCTCGCTGCTCCGTGCGCGGGCTTGCTTGGTGCTGGGCCTGGCGCTTGCGTTGGGCCTTGCGTCTCGCAAGCTCGTTCGTCGAGAGTTCGCACGTCGCGCTTTTGATTCGTTTTTCGATTCCGGAATTCATTTCCGATTCGAACAAATATTTACGTTTCCGTTAATATTTCCGATTTCGGAATTTATTTCCGATTCCGACAATATTTCCGACTCCGGTAATATTTCCGTTTTCAGCAATATTTCCGATTCCGACAATATTTCTATTTCCGATAATATTTTCCGATACATACCATGTTTCCTTTTCCGGCAACATCTACGACTTGGATAATATTTATATTTCCGTCATGATCCATATTTCCGTCAATATCATCATTTCCGGAGCATTCTATATTTTGCCTTTTGACGATTTCAGCTCCCACTGGAACCGAGATCCGTCGTTTCCGAATCTTCATAAATAGAGTATTTAATGAATAATATATTCACTTAAATACTTGATCCGTTCACGTACTATTTGTGTGACCCTACGGGTTCAGTCAAGAGTAAGCTGTGGATTAATATTATTAATTTCACTTGAACTGAAGCGGCCTCTAGCTAGACATTCAGCTCACTTGATCTCACTGAATTATTAACTTGTTTAATTAATACTGAACCGCATTAATTAGACTTAGCATTGAATGCATACTTGGACCAAGGGTATTATTTCCTTCATATGTCACATGCCCTGGTGGTGAGACTCAATTCGTGCATGGTGCTACACGTTACATTGATTTCATCGAAAAGGTTACTCTTCTCTGCATTTTTTTTATCCTGGTCATCTTTCATCTTTATTAGTGAAATAGCATTATCACTGATGCATGTTCTTCATTTTTTATGCTTGTGAGGTAGAAATAAGTGAAACAATTGTTTTTTTTAACTCCCAGATTCACAAATATATAAATTTAATGACCAACCTTTTAAAAAAAGGTTGGATAAATTAATTAATTAAAGAACTAACCATTTGTATAGCTAGCTGGAGCCAAGTCCGTCAGTTGGAGAATCACTTAATATTTACTAAATGTTGGCATTTCTGATAATATCATGAGTGATTGAGTTTGAAAGCCTATTTATTTTATGTCTGATTGCCCTGCATGCTTGGCACCCCATTGAGGTTGAAGGTTTATTTATTGTGTCTCTAGCCCTTCTTTTGAAACTAAGCAATACACCGTCAGTATCTTGCTGATACAATTTTGTGTTGCTTGTCCCCACCAAAAAGAATCTGATATATATGCTACATAATTGTTGGTCATTTTGAGGCATGATTAGGATGGATTTGTCTAATACGGGCATTGGCTGAATGTTGCTACCTTGAAGGAACTGACGTTTTTCCTTAATTCTTGATAGGAGTGAAAAACCCTCATGTAAGCTCTTGTAAGTAACTTCGGAAAGAATTTCTGCAAATGCATCATTTTTAGATGCACTATATTATATGCATCAAAACGTGAGTTTGTGTTGGACTGCTGGTTCTACAGTAAGAGCTCTGTCCAAATAGATTTATGTACTTGTAGCATGTATTATTAGCTGAATAACACACGGGAACATCTATGTCATTCCCAGGGACTGCTGGCGGGGGACGCGGGGTTTGTTGTTGATGAAGCACATTCTGGAAGGTATGCCTTTTACTTACGTTCTTGCTCACTCTTGAAATTATTGTCTGAGATTTTACGACATGATAACATTCTATATATTACTATTATCCCCTCGAAGATGCCCCAGTAGTTCTAACTTGACGATGACGAAGTTCAGATTTATAGGGTGGTGAATCACATGACCTACGTGAAGGAGGAAATTTTGGTTGCCTTGTTTGACAGCATGCTCTACATGCTAAGGAGTAGACCTGGTTATCGGGCGGGGCGGGTCAGAGTCGGTGCGGGTCAAAAGAGGGTCGGGTATTGAAAGGGTCATTTTTAGAGGGTCGATAATAGGCGGGTCAAAAGCGGGTCGCGGGTCAATAGCGGGTCATTAGTGGGCGGGTCAATAAACAAGCAATGAAAAATGAAAAACAAAAGAGCCATGTGCAAGTACAATTAAATACGAAGCTATGCACGTAATTTTTTGTATCATTACTATTTTTATTTTCAAAATAATTGTAGTATAAGTTTGACCCTATAATGACCCTGTCCAATAAAGTTCCTGTCCAATAAGAGCCCTACCCAATAAAAGCCCTATTAACTTGACCCTAACCCTATATCCATTGGACTACCCTGTCCAATAACCAGGTCTACTAAGGAGTGAGTGAGAATGAGAATGATTCTTGACCAAAGTAGGTGAGAATGAGCCTTAGAAACATTAAAATAAGTCTAATAAACATGTAAATTGTTTAAAATACTCATTTAGGTACATTAGTTGAAACTTGGGTGTGAATTAAACCATTTTAGTCAAAATATGACCTATAATAAACAAACTAGCCTTAAATGTGCATAACATGACCAAAGTATGTTATATTGAGTCTTAGAAACATTAAAATAAGTCTAATAAACATGTAAATACTTATTTAGATTCATTAGATGAAAGTTGAGACCGAAATAAGCCATTTTAGTCAAAATGTGATCTATAATGACCTAATGAGCTTTAAATGCGCATAACTTGACCAAAGTATGTGAGAGTGAGTTTTTGAAACATAAAATCAAGTATATTAAACATGTAAGTATTAAAAATACTTATTTAAGTTCGTTAGTTGAAAGTTAGGAGCGAAATAAGTCATTTTAGTCAAAATAGGAATTATAATTAATATACTAGCCTTAAATGTTCATAACTTCACCAAAGTAGGTGGAGTGAATCTTAGAAACATTAAAATAAGTCTGATAAAAATGTAAGAGGTTAAAAATAATTATTTAGGTTCATTAGTTGAAAGTTAGGAGCGAAATAAACAATTTTTATTATTATACGGTTCATTATTAATGTTCATTATTTCAATGTTAAGAATAATGTCTTACTTTATTATATGATACAATATTTATAATATAACTAAATTATATATTTGTTTTGATGGTCGATCTTTTTAAGGTATTAAACAATACAAGGGAGCAACCCTTCACCACTTGGGCAAAAAATGAAGTTCGAGACAAGTTGACAAACTTCATTACCAATGATTGTCTTTGATATTTTGAAATTTTTTCTCTTTATAATGGATCTTAGATTACGGTGATTGTAATATAATTAACTTTTAGATTTACAAATATATACTATTTAATTTAATTATATGTCTAATTGGATACTTTTTTAGTGATGTATGGAGGTTAACTAGTGGTGTGATTGAATTGTATAATATATGTAGCACAAATTTATATATCAAGTGCTACTCATTTTTAGGTCAAGTGCTACTCATTTTTAGGTTAAGTGTTGCTCGTTTTTATATCAAGTGCTACTCGTTTTTATATCAAGTGCTGCCCATTTCTAAGCGTTGCTCATCTTCCAAAACAAACAACACTTGAAACAGACTTGTTAAGTGCATCTCATTTTCCTAAATTGGCAGCACACTTGAGAAACAACAAATTCAAATCTTACATAGGCTACTATTAGTTTATAATATTATTCTTCTATTGGTTGATTGTTTACTTTAGTCTATGATACCCTTATTAATCCAAGAAAAAAAAAAATCAGAAACCTTATTCATAAAAAATAAGCCGGAGAATGAACAGAAGAATATGAAAAACACGGTTACGAGCACAAAAAATGGATAAAAAGAAAAAAAGAAAAAAAAAATATCAAAGACCTCACCTAAAATTTCTTTAATGCTAAAAAGTACTTTTTAGGGGCATCGTAAATTTCATTGATGTTAAAAAAAAGTTTTAGAGGCAAGCAACAAAAAAATAAGGGCAACTAAAGTTTCACTGATGCTAAATATTTTATTTTTTTTAGAGGCAACCGTTACTTCATTAATGCTAAAAAATACTTTCTTAGGGGCAATTTATTTTTCACTGATGCTAAAAAATATTTTAGAGGCAACCATTACGTCATTAATGCTAAAAAGTACTTTTTAGGGGTAACTTAAATTCCACTGATGTTAAAAAAAAAAGGATTTTGAGGCAAACATTATTTTAATGATGCTAAAATGTACTTTTTAGGGACAACTAAAGTTGAACTGATGCTAAAAAAAAAGTTATAGAGGCAACCATTATTTTCTGATGCTAAAAAAAGGTTTTAGAGGCAACCATTATTTCATTAATGTTAAAAAGTACATTTTAGGGGCAACGTAAATTTCATTGACGCTAATAAATAGTTTTAGAGGCAACTGTTATTTCATTAATGTTAAAAGATACCTTTTTAGGGGCAACTTAATTTTTTTTGATGCTAAAGAAACTTTTTAGGGGCAACCATTATTTTATTAATGCTAAAAAGTACTTTTAGGGGCAGGCTAAATTTCATCGACCCTAAAAATAACTTTTAGAGGCTACCATAATTAACTAATGCTAAAAGACACTTTTTGAGGTCATAAAAAATGAATTGACTCAAGGTGTTACCTCTGTATCTAAATTTTCTTGTAGTGTATATACCAAATCACTTGAACAATATGAAAATTCTTTAAAGACTATAACAATGTTTTCCTTTAATTTTAGTAATTTCAATATTACTCCCCAATTTTAATAGGATTTTGGACTGGGATTTTTTTTTTGTGTCGCGAAATTATTAATGTATATTTTATACCAATATATCATTTAATGTTTTGTAAAAAAGATGCTTATGTTTAAATTGTTCGAACCCTTACTACAAATTTTCAGGGACCGACCACTGATTATGACAATACATGCTTCAATCCACCAATAAAATAATCTATTTTTTCATGAAATACCCCTGATTTTTGGCGTAATTCACCAAAAGCCCCTCGACTTTCGATAATACATAAAATACCCCTAAAATAAAGCTTAATACCCCAAATATCCTTGATGACGTCTTCAACCCTTAATCAATCCAATTAACATCTAATTAACCCATTAACCCATCTTTTAACTCATTAACCCACCCATGCCTTTTTCCTTTTTTTTCTTTAATTTCCTTTTCTATTTTCTTTTTTCTCTCTCCTCTTCCCTCTTCTCTTTCCTCCATGGTTGCCATGGAAGCTACCTTCAACACCGTTCAACCACAGTTCGGCCATCGCTAGTGTCTTCAGTCCTCCACCTCCACACCTCCACCACTGCCTTACTTTCTTTTTCCTTCCCACATCTCTCTCGTTCCCCTGGTCAGCACCACCCCTACCACCCGATTGACACAAAATCATCCTCACCAGCGAAACCACTTCTACAATAAACACAAAGTTGAAATTGAAATCAAAATTGAGCCTTGTTCTTCTTCCTCTTATGTTTTTGCTCCTACTGCTTCTTCTTCAGAGAGTTTGAGGGAGAGTGGTGAGGTGATTGCATAGGTGGTGCCAACGGTTCAAAATTGAAATTTGTGCCAACAGTTCAAAATCAAAATTGAGTATTTTTCTCTCATTCTCGCTGACTCGGGCATGCTGCCAGCCCCCTCATTCTCTCTCTCTGACTCAGACCTTCTCGAGGCTTTTGCTAGAGCACCGACGAGTTTTCTAACGAGAAGAATTCCACAACACTTCTGCGTGAAGAGAGATTGCTGCACTTTCATCTTCTTCGGCGATGATGGGTTGAATTTCTAGGTCATTTTTGGTGAGTGATTAGAGTTGTGAATTGAATTGTAGAAATTGAGCAATAAGAAAATTGGTGATCGAATTATTTTTTGGGGGTCAGAGAATTGAATTATAGAAATTGGGGGGATGCAATTGGGGAGTCTAATTGGAGAATTGAGGAATTACGGAGGTTGAAGCATGGAGGAGTGAGAAATCTTGAGCTTAGATTTAATGGTGGTGGAGGTTGCTGGTCTTTTTCGGAGAACAAAAACGAAGCAGCACAGTTGTGGGTTAATGGAAGAAGGAAGGGGAGAGAGAAAGGAAAAATAAATGAGACCGGTTAGTGGGTTAATTGATAGGTTAATTAGGTTTGTTAACGAGTGGGTTGATTAGGGATTAGGTGGGTTGATTAGAGGGTTAATTAGAGATTAAGCCGTTAATTACACATTAATTGGTTGATTATGTGGCTGATGACGTCAGTAGAGGTAGTTGGTGTATTAAGTATTGAAATAAGAGTTTTTTTTTATGTATTATGGAAAGTTAAGGACATTTGGTGAATTTTGGGAAAAATGACAAATAAGCCACAACACTTTAGTGGGATGTGTAAGTTAGCCCCATACCTTTTTATTGAAGCAAATTAGCCCCATATCTTTTTTCCAACGTGTAATTAACACCTAATAAATATTTTGTGGTCAATTTCGCCGGAGAACATAAATCTAAACAGAAATTAAAACATCATAAATCTAACTGATTTCAATCGATAAAGATGCTCCAGCCGAGTCGTCGTCGACAGGTGAATCTCATGTCAATGAAGAATTGCTCAAGTCTGATGAAGAATTCGCTCGATTGCTTCAGGTAATTTTCTATCTGTTTTACTTAGATTTCGTCTTTTAATTCCGAAACAATTGCCTTAAAATGTTAGCTTTGATCGATAGACCTCGTCGGAAATCTGATTTACCAATAACAAATACACAATTGCGGGAAATTGTAGGGATTAACTGAATTACAACATATATAATGGCCTCTGATAATCAAAGTTCTTTTTAGTTTATTAGTGATTAGATATTGGGGCTTTCTGGTGAAATTTTCATCTGGCTAATGAAGTTGAAAATTTATAGGCTGAGGAGGAAGCGTTGCTTTTCCAACAGTATGTTGCTCCTGAGGATCATGGACAAATGGAGGAGCGATTAGGGAGTTATATTGATCAAATATTAATGGTGATTAAGACCTACCATTTTGTAATTCTGCTCCTGGTTCCCCTATTCAATTATGTAACTGTATTCTCTTTTTTTTTTGTAACATTGTAGTATGAGGACCCGGTTCGCCAAGAAGCTGCTCGTAAGACAGTACCCATTGATAAGTTGGAGGAGAAAGCATTGGTGGCTATAGCAAAAAAGGTTGGTCATTTCTTCACTTTTTAAGGATTGTTTGTTGCTTGATTTTGGATGATGAGTTTGATGTTTACATTGTGTTCAGCCGTGACTTCGTATGGGCTACTCTGATGGAAAAGAGTGCTTTAAATGTTCCTATGTTGTTATCTTATAATTCTTGTTCTGGGGGTTGACTTTGTAAAATGGCACCCATTGAGGAGAAGAGCTATCCAGTTTAAGCGTAAGGGGAGGTTTCATCCCAAAACCAATCAGCAATGAAAGAAGTAGTGCTTTCTCATATGGGGTCTCGACATTGAGGGGGTAAGGGAACAGTGAACAATCAACGGGTCTTCCTAAAGTATAACCTAGTCCCCCCTTCCCACTCTAGTTATAGGATATTTTGCAAGGAAATTTTCAACTCTTGTCCGTTGACGTACCTGACTTTATTGAGACAGCTAGGCCCGCCCCTCCGATACATTAATTCTTTTATCAATGATAATCTCGTTTGACTCGCAAAATATCGTGGTTCTGATAAGAGATTCATGACATGGAAGAAAAAAGGGTTCACTGAGAAGGTTGCTCTTGTGGAAGACTTGATAAACCCGTTATTTGAGTATATTTTACATGAACCCAACCCTATCTGTGGTTCTGACGTGATGTGATTGCTTGCAAAGAGTGCAAAGGGTACCAAGCAATCATGCAAGCTTTTGTTTTCCAGTTGAAAATTTCATAAAGGCTTGAAATAACAAAGAAGCAGATGCCTCGTCATCCCTAGCAAAGAGCAATAAATCGTCTGCAAACATGAGGTGTGTGATGTCGGACCGTTCACACTTTGGGTAAAAGTTGAAATCCGGAACGCTAGCCAACTGCTTAAGACACCTTGATAAATATTCTATGCCTATAGAGAAAAGGAAAGGCAAGGCGCGGTAACCCTTATCTCAATCCTTTTTCAGCAAGAAAAGAAGGAGAAATTACCCCTTTGATGAGAACTGTGTAGTTGACAAACTTCACACAAGACATTGTCCATCTCACAAAAATCACAAGAAAACCAAATAGGAAGTCCACTAAAGAGTCATAGGCACAATATGTCTTAAACGTAGTGGAGGACTTGAAGATTCTTGTTATTAGGACACTCGATATTTTTTTCTTTTCTTTCTCACAAGCAAACCCAAACGTATGAAGTTGCTAAAGCGAAGGTTTTGTTTACTTACTTAGCTTCGCTTTTGAAAAAGAAAATCAATTTCGCACTCTTCCTTTCGGGATGGGAAGATTCAAAAATTCCTATTGATTGAGCTTTCTCTTAACTTCCGGGAAAAGCATAAAATAACGGAATGCTACCATCCCCCTCCTTCATTCAAGGGACCAATCGAATCGATAAAGAGTCAAGGAAACTCCACGAAGTTGGAAGGAGAGGAATGTGACAGATCCCCAGGTCAGTTGATGGATTTGATCTAAACTCAATCAAACACTCTTAATCTTCAAAATCCGTTCTGCTATCGATTGATCTCTTAACGAAGTTCCACCCATTCTTTTCATTAGGTTCTGGTAAAGACCAAATATCTTGAGCGACTGATTCGACATCACAACTCAAAAGACAAAGAAGTATCATTAATTTCTTCATGCTTGTTCTAGGTTCGAACATTTATCAAAATACGAATCCTTTCCTTGAGCTTCACTTAGGATTAAACAACCAAAAGCAAGCTTTAGCGATTACATATTCTTCATATAGATAGAAATAGGATCATGAATCAAGTTTGTCTTTGAAGAGCGGATCAAATTGTATTAGTGTCTATAATTGATTTAAGTTGTGTAATACTAATCGACAGGGCCTCGTTGGTAAGTGCAACAAAATCTCGTACATCGGGACCCATTGTTATGGACTCGATTTACCTAGTATCTGAAAAAGTGCTTTCGTTGTTGTGGAATAAGAAGTCTTTCCATCTTAATGCATGTATTTCATTTAGTTAGAGCTATAAGAGTGGGATCCACCTACCTTAGCTTGAGAGCGCTAGGATAAAAGGAGCAGGAGCTATAATTCGAGCTTCTATTTCTGTGTATGGGTCCAGATAAAAGGACGCAAAGATGCATAATCTAATCATCTGTCTCTTGTCTCCCTTGAAGGTTACTCCCTCCGTATTTTAAAAAGAGATACACTTTGACCAACACGAAGTTTTAGGAGGGTGAGTTGAATTTATTAAAATAAAGATGAAAGTGGGGTAGTGGGTGAATTATTTATTATAGTAAAAAGATGATGTGAGTAAGTGTGGGGACCACAAAAAAGAGAGAAATATTAATATAATTGGAAGTGGGGACCAAAACATGTCAAAAAAGGAAAGTGTATCTCTTTTTAAAATAAGGCCTTTTAAGGAAAGTGTATCTCTTTTTAAAATACGGAGGGAGTATAGCGCAAAAAGACGGAAGACATTGATCGAGTTATCTAAAAATGGATAAGCAAGGTTTTTATCATGATTAGCAAAAAGCCTAAAGAAAATTTGTTTTGTGGAATAGGCTGGGACATAGCCTTCTCCTCTTCTCTTATCTTGCTACCTCATGTAGAAAAGAAAGATATAAGTAGTTAATCTGAGTTACTGCGCCCTCTATGAGCTGGATGTAGCGACTTTATCTTCTGCTATACCAAGAGAAAATAGACGGTTGTATTCTTCAAATGCCTGATTTATGTTTGTCTGCATTTTACTCCATTCGTGGATTTTAAGCCATAATTCGTATTACAGTTCTCATGGACTTCTTATATCTACTCCCTCCTTCCCGCAAGAGATAACATAGAGTAATTGGGCCATGGTCTTTGGAGGGGTGTAATAGTGGGTTATTATATTGATAGGAGTAGGAAAAAGAATACGTGAATCATGTGATTAGAGACGGTGAGTAAATTTATAGCGAGGACAAATAAAAGTAGGTGTAATTGGAAATAATGGAGAGCTTTATGTTGATGACAGAAAAAAGAGATGCGTGTGGAAAGAATAGGTAATTTATTATTGGGCAAGAGAAAAGAGTAAATGTGACTGGTGATAGTGGACCCATATCCAAAATTCACTAAGAAATGTATTCGGGAGTCGTTTGGACAACCTAAAAAGGATAGAAAGTTATATTGCGGACGGAGAGAGTATTAATTTTACCTTTGTAAATATTTTCTTAAGCTCATTTGATTCTCACTAACAAGGAAATTTTGTTTTCTTATGCTTTTATACCATATAGTTATATTTTCTTTCCAGGGAGGGGGCTGTTTATCTATTACTCCCTCCGTCCCGGAATTATTGTCCTGTTTTCTAAATCGGGCGTCCCAAAATTATAGTCCTGTTTCTAATTTTGTCTACTAAGGTCCCCACTTTCTCATGTGCTATATTAATTAAAAATGTATTGAAAACCCCACCCATGTACTATATTTCACTTTCCTATGTACTATATTCTCTTTCACATGTGCTTTATTCCACTTTTCCATACAACTCAATCATCATTTGTACTTTATTCCACATTTTCATGTACTATATTCCATTTTTCTTAAAATCCGTGTTTTTGGTCAAACGGGACTATAATTATGGGACGGAGGGAGTAGTAAATAAAAACATGACTAGATTCATCCTCGATTGTCACCTTTTTTCCATTTTATCTCCAGGTCTATTGGTTTTAGCCTTCACATCTCCTTGTTCCGCATTGCATACCGGCAAGAAAAATGTGTTATGCGGGATTGGAGGGGTTGGTTTATTATCTATCCGAATCGGTAGAATTACTGAACAGAATCTGAAATCATCAGTCATTTGATTATTGTTTGTGTTTCTTTGCCATGGCTTTAATGTACCGTTACCCAAATATGTGGGCTGAAGTGTTTTTAATGCTCCAACTGTAATGAGCCACATACTTTCTATGAACATATTCGGATATTATAGGGTTATCTTTATGTTTTGTAGGGCGGGAACTTTGAACCAACAAAAGTTGAACAAGACCATGCTTTCTTGCTGGAGTTGCTGAGTTGGTTCAAACAATCATTCAGGTGTTCTGATAAAATTTTTGTGATGCCATCTTCGCTTCATTACACCATTGTAACATGTGAGACATATTTTGTCATTTAGCCATTTCCTGGAAACTCGAGCTATTTAGATTAGATTTTATGCTTATTTAAGACGCCAAATGAGTGAAGTCTTCTCCCTGAAGGACAAAGCTAGAACAAAACATCAGGTGGGGGGGGGGGGGGGGGGGCACTTTGAATCACAATGTGAAGTAGATATAAATCCTGGCTTTCTGGCGTTCTGAGCTTATCGATGGTAAGATTGAGGTCTATCTTTTATCTCAATATAATCTTCACGCTTAAATTATTCATGGTACTGTTCAGGTTCTTTTCTTTTAATATAAAGTAATTAAATAACCTTAAAGGTAATGATGTAATAATGTTAACACTCTTCCACATGGGAAAAGGAAGATGAACAGAGGGAGAGATAGGAAGAGGAGGAGAGAAAACGATTTATTGGGAGATGTCTAAAACTGTTGATTTACTATCAACATTAATGTTATTTTGGATTTTAAAACAAAATCTTGCGGGTTATATTGAAAACTTTAACTCAAGATTACAATGAATAAATTCGCAATTTATAGTCAAACTGAGATGCTTGGACTTGGCGGTCAGAGCTTCCCTGCTACTATATCTGGTCTTGTATTGACATAATAGACTCCGGGTCCCACCCGACACGGGATATGCGTCAGACTTGGATAGGTAAAATGGGCACGACTCTTCTTTGATCTCCGTTTCCATATTTCAGGTTTTATTATTTTGGACTCGAGTCGAAAACATCATCAGTATCTTACCAATGTATGGTTGTATTCTAAAAAGGATCCAATTTTTTCCATAGATTTGTTTGTTCTAGTTGAAATCAATCATATTTTGGAGGAAAAGGAGAAAAGCATCATAGAATAAGTCTTGTAGACTTGTAGAGTAATGGATTATATGCATTGAGAGAAAGTAAATATTCAGGACAGTCAAATCAAATATCCTAAAATGGATAGGAGGAATGGAGGATAATCTCTTTGAAACAGAGGGAGTTCTTGTTAAATTAATGACTATAGTTGGTGAAAACAATTGATAAAAAAGGTATCTAGACTTTTTTTTTTTGACATACTAACTATGTTTCTTGGAAATGTGCGGTATGTTTCTTTCCTGCAAGCAAAGAAAATCAACATGAATGAAAGGAAAATATACGAAGACAATTTATTGTGATGTTTCTCATTGAAGTATATTGTCCAATTGGAATTCGTTAGCCATGGTTCATGGAGGGCTAGTGTTTATACACTTGAATGGTTTAGTTACAGGGTATGGTTCTTATTAGAAATAAAGCATTGTACCGTACTGGCTTGGCTTCGCTATCGCTCCTATGTAGTGGTCGGCCTTCTAGAAGCTTTGCCAGACTTTCAAGCGAGGGTGAGGGCTTTTATTCGGCTTTGCAACACTTTACTATGCTTCACAGGGCGAACTTCACCTATTTTTGAGCTATTGAATTAGGCGATCCGAAAATCCATTTTTTGATTCGAGGTAGTTTACTTGCTTAGTGCTTGAGGCTCTGATGGATTGTATGTTAGGAATTGGTGATACTTTATTTCGTTACGAATCTAGGACCAAGGGAGAACTCATACAATTGATTCTTGTACTACCCAACATATGCACCCTCACTCTAATGGCATACCAAAATGAATTTGGTGTTTTCAAATATGTGTTTTTAAACAAGGGACTATTGCTTCTGCAGTTGGGTTCATGCACCTCCTTGTGATAGCTGTGGGAATCAGACTATAAGTCAGGGCATGGGTGTACCGCTGCCCGCAGAACTGCAATATGGAGGTTCACGAGTTGAGCTATATCGGTATGAATGAAATAAAATGTGTATATATAGGTGTTTCTGAATCCTTTTGTTTTGTTCAGTTCTTGCGTACCATATTTATACTGCTTCAAGTGCTTTCCAATCCTTCTTATATTACGGGGTTATTGTGTACCATAATTATGTCGACTTCCTTCCTCCTGGTTGCACATGTCTAAAGAATCTTCCATCTTATACATGATCCTCTTGCTATCATGTTGAACTGTTTGAAACTTCCTATGTGAATTGTAAAGCCATTTATGTGAGAATTTGGTGCATGTGAGCTTTAGAAGGTTATGTATTTTACTTGGCTTCCTGAGAATCATTCCCCAAGTGATTGATACCTTTCTGAATGCATGTAGACAATACAAAAGGAGAAAAATTAATTTATTGGAGGTATATAGTGGCTTCACACTTGTTAAGTTGTTAGTCTCTAGCTATTAATTTTTTCAAGTTTGTTAAGTTGTTAGACTCTAGCTATTAATTTTGTCAAACTTGTTAAGTTGCTAGTCTCTAGCTATTAATTTTGTCAAACTTCAACAGGAAATCCACCATTTAGGTCGAATTTTAGATAAGCAAAATGGAACCCTGATATGATGTACTTATAGTCTATATTTTAAATGTTAATTTCTTAAGTGATGTTTTTACTCCCTCTGTCTCTAAATGAAATTCATGTTTTGGATTGGTATGCAGATTAAGAATACTTGTCAATTCTAAAATAAAAAGTTGGAAGTGGGAAGAGAGAAAGATAAAGTAAGAGATACTGTTGGTAAAGAGTGAAAAAGATTTACGGGATAGAGAAAGAAAAAAGAAAGTGTGAAGAGCTTTTGGGACACCCAAAATGAAATTGTGAAATTTTGGGCGCAGATAGTAGGTTACCTACTTACCATTGTGAATAATAATAATAAGATCCTCTTTTGTCCACATTCATTTGTCAAAAGCAAGACTTTCCTTCAGCCACCTTTGCAGATGAAGGTGATATTTGTTCAAACGTAGGGAAGAAGGTAGTGATTAGTACTTTAATATCATAAGCTTTGACCAATATGAGCTCATGTATGTCTCAACCAGTACCAAAAGAACGTAAGCAGGGGATCCTTTGGTAGGCAAATTTTTCAGAGCAGCCACACAATTAAATTTCTGACTTATAAGCCTACGCAGTTTTTTTTTCTGACTTAATACATGCTGTATTGGCTATTTGGCTTCACTTAGAACTTCTGCTTTCAACCTGCAGCTGCAGCTTCTGCTCAAGGATAACTCGTTTCCCACGCTACAATGACCCACGCAAGGTGCTTTTCCTTCTTTTTTGTTTCTGGTCATATTAGCTTGTGCTTAGCTTTTGTTTGTTCAATTTGTACCCTTTGTCCATGCAGCTTCTGGAAACTAGAAAAGGGCGATGTGGGGAGTGGGCTAATTGCTTTACTCTGTATTGCCGAGCATTTGGCTATGAATCACGTCTTGTAAGTGTCTTTACCGCTTAGCTTTCCTCTGTCATTTGATCTACTGGAAATCAAGGTTCTACCAATTATTACTTACCTAATGATCGCATTCAATAAAATTCTAGTTTCCATCTACGATGTATCTGTTGCAATATGTTGTTATCGCTACAATCGGAGTTATGTTACAAGCCTCTCATAATTGTTGAGTTGTGGGTCCTGGTTTAGTGCGTCGGACTACATCTACTATACGATGGAAGGTTATTGCAAGTTGAACCAACGTTTACCATGTATTGTAAGCAATAGACACTATAGGAGATCACATCTATGACGTCAAGTTAGTCTTCCTATGTGGGAATTAAGTCCCCAACAACCGCAGAAACAATAATTATTGAATTTAACTTTCTAGCAGGGTTGAGTTTTGTAGGAAACTTTTGATGTTTCGGTCCCAGAACCAGAGACTCTATGACAGTCTTCTCTAGCCCAGGCCTTATCGAGTTGGAAAGGGCCTTCTTATCTTATTGGGAAAAGAAAACATAAACCATTATCATAATTATGTTACATACAAGCCATAAAGTACTGTCATTTAGTTCCCTGGGAATATAGATGGTGACATGATGCGGAAACAACGTGAAAATGTGCATGTAGCTTTCAGGCAGAAGACATCTAAAGCTGCAATGGAGACAAAGAATCTGCTAGCTGAAGCTTTTTACCGTTAGTGGGCCGTACAGGATTGTTTATCAGCATGCACATTGAAATGATTGAATAACCCAAAGAAAGACAACTACTTCCAGTCTCCAGAAGTGTCTTACATCTGTCACACTGGCTCGCTCAGTAGACTATTCCAAATCAAGTTTATTTGTGTTATTCCTTCTAAAGAAGAAAAAGTTTACTCTGTGGAAGATGACTTTAGTGTTTAGAATATGGAGTGCCCTATGTTTGCAGATGGTGTGGCTCAATCTAACCTGAATACGACAAACTACTTCTTCCTCCATTTTATTAATCTACAAATTCTACACAGTTTGACTTTCACGTGGAACTTTGACCATTAATCTGAACTATCATTACGTAAAAGTTAAAAGAAGTTGATATCTAGTTGCCTATATTGAGACGCATCTAACTAGATCCCACGTTTTTCCTTGTATATAAATTACCAACTTTTGTCAAAGTGGAGTATCTGAATCGTGTGAAAAAGGCAATTTATATATTAAAACAAACTGGAGGGATTATATTCCAACACAAGACAGTATAAATATTTTTCACCCGTAAATAGGGCATAGCAGAAAAAGTTGCTCTTATTAAATAGAAACCTAAAGATAATAAAGAAAAACATAAATTAGCCTTACACCCTAGGTTATTGATGTCGTATTGTCGTCCATATTGAAAGTTATATAGTCATCTATGAGCTTCAATTCCATTTCATTAATTTGTCTGCCACTTTTTCTATCTGTCTCCCTATGTACGTATGATATATACTTACCTTAGAATGAGGGTGGTTTTACAACTTTTTATTTTTATTTATAATTGGGAACTAGTTCTATTAGATATACCAGTTAGCTACCTTGTATTGCTGATAGGGGTAAAAAGGCTTGTTTAATTCACAATGTTGTTTTTCCCAATATTTATTCAGATGCTAAGCATCAGCCTAGGGCTCCTGTTGCGCTCACTTATTTTAGAAGGAAACTAGGGGTTAAATGAAGAATGATAGCTTAGTTAGCTTGTGTCAGATGTGTCAGAAGAGTGAAGGAAAAAAGGGGATTCACCAAGAAGTTAGTTTCCAGGCTTATTGGGAGTGAGTTCTGGGTGATGTAATAAATAGGGAAAAGGCTTTTCAGGAAAATCATTCTGGAAGTTGTGATAATTATAATCTTTTGGAGAAAATCTACCCCATGAAGTGCGGTAAGTTTGTAATTTCTTTGATTACACTGATCAATTAATAAAAACTCTATCTAGCGTTCCCCTAAACTCTTCTTTGCCTTTTCATTTTCCGCAACTAATCTCTTAAATCTAGCTGAATTACTAAAGTGCTGGGAAAGTCACATGATTCTTATAAACAGTTCAGGCTTTGTACATCGACACGAAAACACTCAATATTGCACTTGAACCATTTTTCCTTTGAAAGTCTCAATTAAAGATACTTTTCACACAACCATACTATTATCTGATTTTAACTTGAGGAAAATTTAGGAATATCGGTTTCTTTTATTTGCAGCAGATAGAAATTGCTCAGATGTATGTTACCCTTGGTGCTTTGTCAATAGTAATGGTGTGGTTATGTATGCTACATCTCACTTTACCAAATCCACCTTCAGCTGAATGTTTACCTAATGCTACTTATTGCTGTCAATTGTCATCCAGTTCTTAGTTTGAATGACATTGTTGCTGCATATTTAGTTGTTAGTTGTTAATACATAGCTGCTTACCTCAATTTCCTGTATATCATCATATGACGATGTTGTGCTTGCGTAATCGAGCGAATAGCATCAATGATTTTACTGTAATACCTTGAATGATGAAAACAAGACAAACGATGGAAGAAATGTAATGTGTTCAAGATAGTAGCAAACACTGATGATTCTTGGAAAACCAACTTAAAAATTAGGGAAAACACCCACCTTGTACGCAAATCAGTTTGACTAATATTAATAATCACACACCCAACAGTCCATCATTTTCCCTGGATTGTGTATTACAAAGCCCTTTTCTGAAGAATGAGAATCATCATTAAGAGAATCATCATTACCCCATTGCCTCAAGAGGCTCCCGCAAAAAGCGGGGTAGGGGGGGGGGGGGGTCGGTTGTACGCAATCTTATCCCTGCAATTTGTAGAGAGGTTGTTTCCAATTGACCAAAAAGCGACAACGGACTCTGAAGAATAGTTAAAAAAAATCCCTTGGTATTTGTAATCTCCCACAAGGTTATGGAAGAATAGGGAGCCATTCCTATATTAAGTAGAGGATGAAATTCTACTTCTACTCCAAGTAGGAAGTAGGAAATATTCTAGACTCTTCCTAGACCTAGAATATTATGGAGTACATTATTGAAGAAATTGATAATCTATCTTGAACAATAGAAATTCCCAAGTAAAGGAAACACTAACGGGGAATTTGGTATGTGGGAATGAGAGTTTGGGGTTTAAGGGGTGGGATCATAGATCAAAAATGCGGTATCGGTCGCGGTCGGGTGATCGTTCGCGGAGTTTCGGTAACGGAAATGATGCGTTAGTCGCGGACCGTGTCACGGTTGTCGCGTAGGAATTTTAAATTTGAAAAAGGAGCCCCATGTCATCCCACTCACTACCTACCCTAGTCCCCCTCCCCGATCTGAAAATGGAGTTCTCTACTCTATTTCAGTGGACTTTCTCCATTTCTTTCACTTTACCCTTTCTTTTTGTTGAAAACATGGGGAATTCGGCTGAAAATCGAGTAGATGTGAGGCTAATAACGTTTAATGCGGGCAAAATTGGTTCGGATCGGTTGAACCGGTCAAGAACTCGCCGTTTTTAAAAACACCTTTACAACTCGGGATATCTCGTATAGCTAGCTTCCAAAACCTAGTTAACTCGGGCAATTTTTTACACCATGGGTGGGATGGGGACTTAGGAATTGGTTGTTGCGAATTTTTCCAAAACATGTCTTATGCCTTGTTTGGTAAGTGATAGGAATATATTGAGAATAAATAAGAAAGTTACCCTTGAATAAATAAGAAATATACTCTTTTCTTTAGTTCCAATTATATTCCCACCTCCCTAATACCCCCCCCCCCCCGGTATTAAGTCCTTGGGAGTAGAAGGGATATATTGCCAATCCCCAGGAACAAACATGGGATTAAACCTCCCATTCCCACCCGCAAACTCCCGCAAAACAAACACCCTCTAGAGTCCTATACTACTAAAATAAGAAAACTACAATCAACGCACTGAGCACTCTGCGCGGTTTCATTACTTTGTGTTTCCTTCACAATCCAACTCATGATCCGTCATATGTCCTGAACTCACTCTCATGTTGGACTTTTGGGCTTGCAATCCTAGCAGTAGGTTACATAGCTATATAAATAACTGCTCAATGTTACTCCTTGCTCATCCCCAGGGCCCAAAAGAAAAGAGAATAGGAAAGAGGGGGAAGGAAAAGAAATTTAAAAATTGGTATAGACCATTATCATTCCGGTTGCATGGCTGTTGTTTTGTTATTTGCTCCTTCAATCCTTCTCTTCCATTTCAATCACAACTTCTGCTTCAAATCGACATTACCTTACAGTTTTGCAGCATTTCTTAGCTATATGTCTGAACTTCAAATTGGTATAAACCATTATCATTTAAACCAGCCAATTGATTTGCAACATTTTCTAGCTATTTGTCTAAAGACTTCAACTTTTATGGAAAATGTCGTCTTGGAGATGGCAGTGTCTTATAGGGGATTTTTTTAGAGAGAATGTCAACTTACATGTGTGCTATTCCAGATTTTGGATTTCACGGATCATGTCTGGACAGAGTGCTTTTCACATCATTTAGGGAGGTAAAATAATTATTTGTACCTCTTTATATACATGTATGCATGTTTGATGTTTGTGGTCCTTGTTCTTGTGGACGCAATTTAGAAGGTGGACCATGGTGCACATAGAGCATGGTGCACCTTAAGAACATTAGTATATAATTAAAAGAACATCTGGTTACGTAAAAAGAACATGGACATATATTTTTTTTATTTTTAATAAATTGTGATTTTTTATAATAAAAAAAGTAAAACATGATATTGCATGTTCTTTTTCCGTAGTATCATGTTCTTTTGTTTATGCACATGTCTTCTTTTGGTGCACATGGTGCACCATGCTCTATGTGCACCATGGTCCATAGTCCACGGATTGTCTTGTGGAATATTTTCAACCAGTGTGATGAGGTGTGAGGTAAAAAAAAATCATACAGCTGCCTCAGGCTTTTTAGTCATCATGTCTAGTGACGTCAGCATTATGTAATCTCAAACAGTTACCTCAGTGCCTATATTGATGTCCATTTAAGTTTGTATGTCGTTTTTGAAATCTATTGCTTTACCCCTATTCATGTAAGAAGGAGCAAGATTGCTCAAACGACAACTATTTCACTTTAAGAAGTATTTCTCCGTTTTTTAGTCATTGAAAAAATCACATATTTATGCTTAAGTTTGATTGCGTCGTTATTATCTATCATTTCGAGTCGGAGTACTGGTCTAAATTTATGTAGGTGATAGTACTGGACATGATAATCAGGTAATCTAAATGCATACGGTTGAATATTCATGAATAATTGTTTGAAATTTCCCTTGACTATTATATTTCCCCCCCGTTCCTATGTGTTTTTCATAGGTTTTGGAGGTCTGAATGTCTGATCCCTTGAGTGGACTTGTATTTAGGTGGATGCATCTTGATCCTTGTGAAGGAATTTATGACAACCCGTTGTTGTATGAGAAAGGGTACTTCCAGTTTTATCTTTTTATGCTATTTACCTTTCCTAGTTTTATACTCCCTCTGTTTTGTTGTTTTTATTTTTTTAATATATTTTTTGAAAGAGGTGTTTTTTGTTTTACCCACTTCCACTTTATTCTATTTCGGCAAACATATTTTACCATCTTACCCCTTTTCCTTACAATAATTACACTTTTCCATCATCTCTCTCCTAATTTACACCCCTTTTTCTTACACCCACCCACTATTACCCATTGTTTTACAACACCTCTCTTACCTTTTTCACATTTTTCTTACACTCACTCACCTCTCCTTAAACAAGAGTTTACAGTTTGGGTACATAAAAAAACGAGGGATTATGTAAAGCTGATTTACAGTGCTTAATGAAGTAACTAATATGTTCTTTTTATGTAAATGTTTGTTCTACCTATATTGTGTAGGTGGAATAAAAAATTGAATTATGTGGTTGCTATTTCAAAAGATGGGGTATATGATGTCACAAAACGTTACACAAGAAAGTGGCATGAGGTAATTTATAGTAGAAGTATCATATTTGTTGCCAACATTAGTCATGGTTCCTGAATCTTATAAAATTCCATTACAGCTTATATTTCCATCCCCCTTTTATGTCTTACAGGTTCTGACCCGCCGAAATATTACAACAGAGCAAAATTTATGCGTAAATCTGGAGAACCTAACAAAACAATGCCGAAAAGGTTTAAAACCAGAAGAGATATTTTTGCTTGAAGAACGTACTAAACTTGAGAAAGAAGGTATTGAAAGGGATCTTCATTCAAAGGTTGATGCTGCTGTTTCATTACCTGGGAGACTAAGTGGGGACGAGCAATGGCGCATCTCAAGATCAGAATATGGCTCTGGCAAGGATGGTTTGAGTTGCAGCTCTTGTCCTGTTCGTTTTTGTGTGGATGAGCATGTGTCTGACATTTATAATGCACTGGGACTTGTCTTTTCCCAGTTTATGGAAAGTTCTCTTCCAATCGCCAGTGGGGTTGATGCCCTAAAGACCCTAAGAAGAATCCTGACAGATTTTCAGAAGTGTCCTATAAGGTCTAGAGGGACAACTAAATTTTCACATGGTCCACAACCTTCTATGCGTCATCTGCTGCCTGTTTTTGGCAAGCTACTAAAAAGCCTCCAACTAAAGTTTGAGCCGGGCAATGAAAATGAAGTGCTTGTGCATTTGGTTGGCCATTCTGTAAAAGCCTTATTAGCTTTGCCTGTTGCATTAGATGCTCTGGATGATATGATACAGAGCCTTGCTAAATATCCCAGCATTTCGAAAGACTTACTCTCTTTGCCGCTTCTGAGGTTTAATAGAATGCATTCAGGTTCAGTCCTTGCAAGTGGAGAAGAGCTTCCTTTTGGGATTGTGAGTCTAACTGATGAGTTCTTCGTGTTTGACATTTGTCTGGTGCTCTGATTGTCTCTTTAAGATCTTTTACACTGATATAAATATAAACTGTTTGTGCAGGCTACATCAGCTTTTGATGGGATAAAGTCGTCAAAATGGGAAGAGCCAACTGGAGCAAAAGGTTTGCTTTTACTATCTATTACATTATACTCAAACAAACACTAGGAGTAACACGTGTCACTTCGTGGTGCAAAATTTTTCTGCCTTAAACGTTTTCCCTAAAAAATCTCATACTCAATTTATTATTTTATTTTCTGTCCTTTTTTATTTACGGCTTATGTATGAAAAAAAATATTGTTTATAGATTGTGGAAATAATATATGCCACATAATAATACTTTGCTAAAAATATTTTTTGGTAATTGTTTAGGCAGATCGTTATATTAATAATGAAAAATATATTTACTAAATATTTTGGTCAAATTAGCATATTAATATATCAAATATGTTGGTCAAGTTAACATATCAAGCATGTAAAATATGTAATACGTAGTAGTACGGAAATTGCATACTCCGTATTAGATGATTAAATGAGTATGTTCAAGATTTATTAATTATGCAGTAAATTTAGGAAGAGAAATATTAGAATATACGTGCATGCACGGGACCTAATCTAGTTATTTGTAAATATCACCGAGATAAGCCATAGATTCTTCCTGGTTTTTGCGAGAGCGTAATCTTATTTTATTTTAATAATATATACTTCACACCATTTGTAAATCTGTTTTAATTTTACCTTCTGAATGTTGGCATTGCAGGTGGTTGGATTGCATATAAACTGAAAGAGGAGCAGATGTGCCAACTCGTGGCATATGAGCTAATGTCTGCCAACGATGCTCCAGAAAGAGATCCAAAGGATTGGTATGATCAGTAGAGAACAATACTATTCAAGTGGTCAATTTCCCCCTCCCCATTCCCTCGGGGCGCCTGCCCCATGCATTATTGCAAAATAATACACAAACTCAAAATGATAATTCAACACCAGTTCCTGAGTGAGTAATAACTACAGATAAGAACAAATAACTTGATCTTGAGAATGAAAGAAAAGAACAGAGCTAAGCTAGCATATTCGTAGTTTGGCCCCATGCACAGTCCATAAGTTCCCTATCAAGAGAACTCTCCTGAGTCCTGATAAACTCAACTTTTTGAGCCCCATGCACAGTCCATAAGTTCCCTATCAAGAGAACTCTCCTGAGTCCTGAAAAACTCCGGAGCAACTTTTTGAGCAAACGAGGCTTCCTTTAGTTGCATGTTTAGGCTGTCAATGTATTTGTACATTCAATGAGTTTTTTCTACATTCAAGAGCAATTTTATTCTGCAGTCCTTGAAATTGCTATTTCCATTTATGAGCTATCTAGTTTGTGTCCTTCTAGTTTGTTCGTTGTGGACATACTAATAGAAGACATGTCACCCTCCCATCGTAGTAATGCGATATAGAAGGTATACTTACTTGCGACATCCTCCAGGCTCCTACCCACCCAATAAAAATGAGGAATCTAAACATAAAGTGGCTTTTGATAAAATTGGACACTAGTCACCCTATATAGTATTTTCTACTCTGTAATACAAAAAATACCAAATGTACCAATACACTTATATTTGATACCAATAGGGCTAAATTCTTATTGGTACAATTTAAAAGTGTATTGGTTGGTATTTTTTGTGCTAGAAAAAGTTGTATTGGATGGCTTGTGAATAATTTGGTCAAGCCACATTTGACAGAGATTTCTTCTAAAATAAATATTTTCCAACAAGTGAGAAGTAGAATAAATATGGAGAATATACTACTCTCTCCGTTCTATAATTATGTTCAAATTTTCACTTTTCACGTTTGTCAATGCACATTTTGTATCATTTACATCTCTAATTATACGTTAACAAAAAATGTAAAATTTTGATATTATCAAAGTACCTATCGAGACAAACCAAACAAGATACTATATGAGTACGTTTTTTCTTACGTACTGGAAATAATTTAGAAGATTCTCTTCAAATGTAAATAGTGTCAAAATTTTAAATTGGAACATTATTGTGGAACGGAGGAAGTATGATTTTGCTCGTAGTTATGGTGCATTATATTCATCTGATTTTCACTTATTTTTTCTGAACTTATTGGAAATCATCAAAACTTATTTTAATTATAAATTATACTTGGATAACCTTATTTTCCCGAACTTATCTTATCAGAACAAAACATTAGTTACTTACTAGTTTTATATGCATGCGAAAGGAAATAGAATCATGGACGCATAATTGATTTTGGTTAGTTGCGTGCGTGATTCCCTATGCATAATTTTTGCCTCAAACATTCCTACTTGAATACGTAGTATATGACATTAAATAATCGTGTGCATATAGTGGAATCCCTTGATTAAATATTGTTTGGATGATTTTTTAGTTAACTCAATCAGTTATTTAATTATTAAGTGAGTGATGGTGTTATAGACTATTCATAAGGGGGACACAAAAAAGTCAAAAACCTCATGAGTTACCTTATAGAAAAGAGATATGAGTAACTTATAAATAGCGATAAGGGTGGTTGACTGGTTGTGTTGCTCACTGAAGATTTTGTAATATGTTAGGGCAACTTGTGGCGCACTTATAGTTGTTCAACAAGTAACCATCTTCCGGAGGTGGAAAACTCACCAAGTCCTCAGCTCCTATCCATTTATTGGAGCTTCGAATTTATGTGTATTGCTGAATTTTTGTATGTTCTAATGTTTTGTGAACTTTGTTTAGGATTGTTGAAGGAAGTAGTGACGGAGGGATGAAGTGGTATGTTATAGATAGACAAACTTGTCAGAAATTTGATAGCCGATTCCAGCGCAAACTTTACAGGATAGCATCATGCCATACACAATCAAATGCTTTAAGGTATCTCTAAAGCACTCTCTTCAAACACCCTCCCTCCTTGGCAGAGAAGTACCTTTGAGTAGCTATTAAATTGCTGAGTTCTGCAGGTTCACCTTTTTGTCAGTCCGAGATGAGTCGACCCCAAGGCTACAAATTGGTAGTATTGACCTGTATGCTGGAAACGGAAACTGCTAACATCCATTGCAGGAAAAGAAAGGGATGACAGAGAGGGGAGGGTGTATAAAAGATGAGAGAGGGAAGAAAAGGTAGCATTGCCGTTAAACCTATTGGTTACAGTCAGTTTGGCCCGTTGCATTTTTTTTTCTGTTATCTATTTGATCAAATATGAAGGTTATAATTATTTTAAAATTTATGAGGCTGAATAAAGCACTCAGCCATCATAAAACTAAACCAATAAAGAGAAAATGAAAAGCTTCAGGCTGAATAAATCTAACAGTGCATGTACTATAGAAATTTGCCATATTGTTTTCTGTCATCCCTCACAATGTTGTAAAGATGTATACTTGTTATTGACAACATTTTCATTGATTGGAAAGCAATTAATATTCGAGATACATATTATGTCACTGAAAGAGCGAAAGATCTAATTTTGTTTTCTTCTGTTGACTTCATTATGATATTTTCAACCTGTATGCCTATATGTTTGATGATTTTGATAAACGCTAGGGGTTTTTGGAGTGTTTCGAACCGCAAACCAAACTGTATTTTAGCGGTTTAATTTGGTTTAGGGGTTTCAAAATTATGGTTTAGTTTCAGAACTTTTTAAAGCCGCAATTTATGATTTTGTGTGGTTCCCGGAAATTTGTAACCGAACAAATTAAACCGTAATAAATCGTTTTATGCATAAGATATTATTTTTATTTATTTAGAGAATTATATATGTTGTATGTGATTTATGTTGCTATTATATCGATTTCCTCAAACCAAAACACATCAAACTGTTTTATCGTGGTTTTGTTTCGTCCAGTTTGACATGAACTCCGTAACACGGTTTACGGAGTAGTTTGCAATCGTATTTTTACAATTTGGTTTGAGAACCCCTACTTAAATCTAAATACGTTGACTTGTCCCCAAGTTCTCAATCCAGATATGAACGACAAAAGTATATAAAACTCGATTTTGAGTTGAAATTAATAACCAACAAAAAAAATAATGACCAAGATCGATCGACTTTTCTTATCATTAGTTAATAAAGATCCAAATATAATCCAACCAAAAAAAAAACTCGACTAGACATAGCGCAACTCTATATCCATGTTTTGTGTAAATGGAGTTTGTAGCCTAAAAGTAAGAAATGACAATCTTCTCTAGCCCTGAGGTAGTCTTATAATACTCTCTCCGTCCCAAAAGGTGTGGGGACAAAAAAAAGTTGGTGGGAAGGGAGAGACAATATAATAATTATGGGGTCATTCCTAATTTAGAAGTGTAACAACTAATCTGAAACGGATGAAAAAGGAAAGTGTAATAACTAATCTGGGACGGAGGGAGTAACTTTTTGCGAGACTCAAATACCCTTAACAATTCAAGGGGATTTGTTTGATTTAATTTTTTAAAAAAAACATTGACGTCCCGCGACAAGTTAGTCTGAGACCATCACACTTCATACATTCTCAACTAATACTGGCTGGTGAGTACAGGTAAATTGTCAACAATCAAGCTTGGGATGCCCAAAGTTCTTACTAATGCAAAATCACCCCCCAAAAAATGATGCATTATGAGAAAGAGCAAAATTCAGCATATTCTGGACATTTAATAAGATGGAGAAATTTTTAATTTGTAAACAATCTTAACTCGTCAGTCAAGTAAGAACGATTACTGGTGGTTGTATGCACTCCTGTCTATCTCAAGTTGGGCGGCCCAAAAATCAAGCTGACTTGATACACACTCTGAACCTGTTGAACCGTATGAAGAGAACTTCCTGACAGAATTCTCCACACCAAGATAATCGTACACATCCTCGCTAAATACGGGACTAATACTCTTAAGCTCGTCGAGGGTTAGGTCTTGAAGCTGGCAACCTTTAGAGACACAGAACGCAACGGCTCTTCCCACAATATCATGACCAGTTCTGAAGGGTACTCCCTATTGAATATGCAAAGCCAGAGGAAGACAAGTCAGAAAGCAAAAAAAATATAGAAAAATATTTACACAATCTACTTGAAATAATCACTTGAGCAGCACAGTGAAAATGGAAGAAAATAACCAAAATCTTATAAGTATACTTATAGACAACTTTCACCTTCTTCACGAGATAATCTGCAACTGTTGTGGCATCAAGATGGCCAGCAGGCAGAGAGTTTTGAATTTTGTTTCGGTTGAAGGTAACATTTTGTGCAAACTCGGAACTTACTTCCAGCATTCCTACAATAGTCTTCACACTGTCAAATACAGGCTCCTTGTCTTCCTGTTTAGATGGCATTTCAGAAACATCCGGTCAGAAATCTCAGAAGAGCCAGAAATGAGAAAATTAGTCTTTTAGAATGAAATGTACCTGTAGATCACGGTTATAAGCATGTGGAAGTCCCTTGCATAGTACAAGAAGAGTAACCAGGTCACCTACAACTCGTGCAGATTTTCCACGCACAAGTTCCATGGGATCTGGGTTTTTCTTCTGAGGCATTATACTACTTCCAGTAGAAACTGAATCATTAGGAGTCAAAAATCCAAATTCCTCGGAGGCCCATAACACCCACTCTTCACCCAGCCGAGAGAGATGAATGGCTGTGATAGAATTAGCAGAAAGGAACTCCAACACAAAGTCTCTATCTGAAACTGCATCGATGCTGTTTCACATACGAAAATGGAAGTTGTTACTACTGAAACGCTCAACATGATACCAAATTGGTTTAGACTTTAGAAGCACAAGTTATGAAGTCCTAAGTTCCTAATTCATATTGGCAGAAGATATATCTAAGAAACGCTCAATCTGTGTAGCAAGAAGCATTATATAAAACAGCCCCACTCAAGTCATCACCTGGTTTACTAGAAAAAAATAGTTTTGCGGCATAGTGGAACAGAAGATAAAATTATACTGATGACTGATGAGCAACTCAGGAACAGGGAGAGCGGATTTTATGTTTAGTAGATCTAATGCAGAGAAAATCTCAAGGGTCATGTTTAATTGCTATAAAATTCTAAAAAATTACCTGTTTCTCAAGGGAGCAGTAAATCCCAAGGCATCAGAAGTCATAAACCTATCTATTGGTAGGCCAGTGCCAGCCAATGCACACGCACCCAGTGGACAGTAATTCAACCTAGCTCTGCAATCTGTCAGTCGACCAGCATCACGCTCGAGCTACAGACAAAGACCAGGGAAAATTTTCAGAAATAAATATTTGTTTTATTAAGAGAAAGAAAACACAGACATAGCATGATTAAATTCAATTTGAGGTTGCAGTCATCATACATGGAAAAGAAGAAACTTAAATAACATTGAGATACAATAAAAACGAAATTGCCTCTCCATGAATACTCAATAGATGCATAAAATTCAAAATTCAATGTAAACCTGTTCAACATATGCTAAAAGAAGATGTTCCAATAAAACAGGCTGTGCCCTCTGCAAATGTGTGTAGCCGGGAACAATCAAGCCTTCATTCTTCAGGGCCAATGTAACTAGTGAAGCCTGCAGGTTCATCATAAGAAATTTTAGTTATGTGAAAACCATTGGGATTTTTATGCAAGGCCTTATATGCAACACAGTAACAGCAAGACTTTGTACACATAGGCAATGCAATAGAACGAAAACACAATGACAAAATAATCACATATGTTTTAGACTCGACAAGGATATCAATTTATAAAACGTTTTAGACTCGAATTTTGTGTCTACTGTCTGACCCTCACAGCCCGTTTTATAGGTGGTGAAAAATTAGCATTTGCCCATGGTAATGCTAATTCCCTCAAGTATCTAATTATCTTCATAAATCTTCATTACCATCCATTGTAACTTGGGAGTTGGTACTGGGTGGGAACGAAAGTTATGAAGAATGAACACAATTCTTGGGGTGAGATTACATTACCACGGAAATTATGGTGTTACTTTCCAAGCCAAATTACACTTAAATTGACTCCCATTGCCGCCAAATATTACCAGCTATTAAAAGGGCCGTCAATGTCACAGGGAGTTGTTAGATTCTGCAAGAAAAATCTACATGCAATAAAAGAATGCATGCTAAGCTCTGTTAACATATCCAAGATACAGAACCTTGTAAGCATCAATAAATTACAATAGCAGCTGTTATCATGAAGATACATGCTTTTCCTCGTGCAAATCAATCAAAGGAAAAGTTGATAACCTGAAGCTTTTTAATCTTCTTAAGGATCTCATCTACAGCATCTCGACACCACAAGCGAAAATCTGTTGAAACTTGATCATTTCGGCTTCGTGCAGTGTGAAGCTTCTTTGCAGGCTCACCAATAAGATCAGTAAGTGCCGCTTCAATGTTCATGTGAACATCTTCCCTGTCACTCCTCCATACAAACTCACCCGCCTCTATACGCTTCTCTATCTCATCGAGCCCGTGGATTATACTATCTCTATCTTCAACATTGATTAATCCCTATAACATAATCAATACTCCAGCATTCAGATTCCCATTTACCCTATTTCACACAATATCAAGTCCAACATAAAAAATAATAATTATTGCAATAGCTTTTAATCATCAACATTATGATAATACCTCTGGAATTTGCATAAATGGGTATTCCAACATCACTTTAGTTAATCATGGATAAACAGAACATAGGTTCCAAACACGATATGAAGTTGCAATAGGTCTTGTATGCAACCAACGGATGTACTGGTTATTGTATCATATACAACACGCTTAATCATCCCAAATCACATTCCGGAACGAATATGAAAAGGCTACTAATACTTTAGAATACCCACCAGACCACCACAAATAAACTCAATCTTCAATTAAGAAGCTACTTCACATGCGAGAATCTCAAAATAACTAAAAGAAAATACACAATATGAAGCATTAACAAGCCCTAAACAAGAAATCAATTTTAGGACCTGATGAGCAAGCATTGAAGCATGCGCGCGACTGCCCATGATATCATGCTTGTAAAGTGCTTTGTCGAAGGAAATTGACTCAGTGAACTTCTCAACAATTTCAGTGACACTCTCTTCGAATCTTCCACCCCACAATTTGACCTCTTTTTCTGAGTTTTTCAGGTCATTTTGAGAGGAATTCATTGCAGTTCCAGAAGAGGCACAACGAAGGAAAGGAAGCAATTTTTGGAAATGGGGTTTTCTGGGTATTTGAAAAAATGGATGCGGAAGTTGAATTTGGTGAGATTGGGAAATGTTTGGGTTTGCGGGTATAGAAGTGAAGATTGAAGATTGATGAAGAAGTGATGAAGAAGAAGAAGCCATTGATGTCTGGAGAGAGAATTTGATGCTTTTTCACTTCGTACTTTGCTAGTGCTCCAAGTGGTGTTGCGGCGATTTCAGCAACGACGTCTGATTATGAATTAGTTAGGTCCGGTTCAGTTCACCTTGTTTTAGGACCTAAAATAAGATCAGATCATATATTAGGGAAATTTTGTATGGTAGGTACTTTGGAAAATGATAAAGGTCGTAACATGGTACCTTTAAGTTATGTCACAATGATGCATGTCATGCTTATGTATCATGATTTAAAATGGAAACTAAAATATTTAACTTATATAATCTATTATATATATTTCACAAAAGGTAGGAAAATCTTAATATTTTAACTTGTTTATTTTTTTATATGGACTACTTTATTTACATATTTTCATAGTAAAAATATTAAATTGATAGTAAAAATATTTTGATGACACATAGCTTACGTGGCGCCTATATGTACCAATTAAACTACGACACGTATGATTGGGACAACTAAATGTTGTCGCAACTTGTGACCTTTATCATCACCCACTTTACTTTTGCAAATTCTCGTTGGTAACAAAAATTCTGCCACTTTCTCTAAAATAGCAATAGGAATTTATTTTTTCTCTAACATAACATTATTTCACTAATTTCGACCAAATTAACCAAATTAACTCCAACCGTTCTAGATTATAAATTAACAGACCTTTTTATTTTATTCACGGTAAACCAACATACCCCATTTCCCCTTTATATTTTTCATGTTTTCCTGTCATCCTCTTCTATCTCCTTGGATTTCTTCGTGAGTTTTACTAATTTATTTTTATATTCAAGTTCCTTCAATTAATCAATTCTAATCCTCCTCCATCGATTTTTTCCACTTCAATTTCTGTGTTGAATTCTATTTTCGGATCAATTTTTTTGGGTAGAAATCTAAAGGTCGTAATTGAGAAAAGCACGAAGACCTGAGTTTTTCTATTTTCAATTGGTCAATTATTTGTTTGTTTGTTCATTAAATCGATTCAATTTGATGATTTTCACGTTATATCGATTCAAGCCAATGACGTTTCCACGTTCTTTTCCCAAAATTCAAACGAACGTGGGACCAATTGGACGAAGTCGCACAATCACAATGTAGTAAAGTTCATCACATACCAACCTGCATCATCCTTATTCGACCAAATTCCTTTTTGATTTTGTTTTTCTGCTAATTAGTAATACTATATTTTTTTAGTCGTAATTTAGAGATTGTCGAGACAGATTTGAGAAGGCGATACATGAGGTACGATGAGATCATAGGAATAGGCGGTTGGAAAACAGTTTACAAGGGGTTTGATGGGGCTTCTGTGATGGAGATTGCATGGTCTAAGGAAAAGATAACAGATAATAAGTTCAAAAGCTTTTGTGTCAGACGGACTAACAGTGACGCGCCTGTCAGATGGACGATTTCCCCCACGCGCGCGTGAACTCACGCGCAAGTATATAAAAAAAAATCTCTCTCCTCCAATTCCATTCTCTCACTCCCGTGAAACCCAGAAACCATAAACTCTCTCCCCTTCTCTCCTCCAGCAAACCGTGGATTCGCTCTCCTCTCTTCTCCTCAACCCCATTTTACACCGGCAAAATGTAACTGAGATGGTGTTGAGGCAAGATCTTGCGGCGGCGAGGGAAGAGACAGATCGGGAGTTGGTTATTTTTTGGTGATTTTCGCTTTTATAACGGGAGTTGGCGGTAGTGGAGGTGCGGTTGGGTGTTGCTAGGGAGGGCGGTGTGTTTCGGTTCGTCGAGGTTGGTCGGACGAGGCGGCAAAAGCAGCTTCGCTGGTGGCTGCGCTATTGGTGGCGGAGAATTAGGGTTAGGCTTTGCGGTAACTCGATCTTGTTCTTCTTGAATTTGTTACTGCGATGGCTAGCAAAATCTTGTTTAACAATTAGGCTCGACAAATCACAGATTAAAGGGAGTTTAAGGAGTTTAATTCTCATCCCAGTTTCTTCCTTGACTGAAATCCGAAGTCCGGCAGATGAAGCCCGAAGCAGACATTCCTTTTCCGGCCATTTTGAAGGAGCAATAGTGTATACTTCGTAATTGATTTATGTGTAATGATTATTGGTTTTAGTTAAAAATAATTTTATTTTAGTTACCCTTTAATTGTATATAGTTATGAAATAAAATGGTTTAGTTAAATCGTTTTTAAGGCTTAACAAATACTTTTTTTTATATCTGTAAACTTATTGCTTTCGTTGCTTAACTAATTGGTTTCATTGCTTAACTAATTGGTTCTAATGTTTAACTAATTGAATTTCATATTTAACTATTCGAATTTAAGGCTTAACAAATACTTTTTTATATCTGTAAACTTATTGGTTCCGTTGCTTAACTAATTGGTTTCGTTGCTTAACTAATTGGTTTTATTTCTTAACTAATTGAATTTCAGTATTAACAAATTAGTTCCAGTGCTTACTAATTAGTTTCATTGTTTAACTAATTAGTTTCAATGCTTAACTAATTGAATTTCACGCTTAACAAATACTTATAAAAATCACTATAACGAAAATAGGAACAACATGAGTCAAGGCCAAGGAAAGGATGGGTCAAAGCCCAAAAATATTACACCTAGCCCATTATAGTATCACTTTAGGGTCACTAGTAAAGAATTTTCATTAACGATTTAATCTTAACTAAAACACGATTATTATTAACTAAATCTAAGAAAATCTTAACTAAAACTTATAAAATCTTAACTAAACTTAGAAACATATAACTAAAACTTCTAAAATCATAACTAAAACTCCGAAAAGCTTAACTAAAACTTCTAAAATCATAACTAAAACTCAGAAAATCTTAACTAATTAGTTCTAATGATTAACTAATTGGTTTCAGTGCTTAACTAATTTGTTCGGTTTATTAACTAATTGGTTTCATCGTTTAACTAATTGGTCTAAATGCTTAACTAGTTGATCAATTGTTTAACTAATTGGTTCATTTGCTTAATTAATTGCATTTCAGGCTTAACAACTAATATATTTATAATTGTAAATTCATTAGTTTCATTGCTAAACAAATTAGTTCCATTGCTTAACTAATTGGATTCAGTGCTTAACAAATTGGATTCGTTGCTTAAATAATTGGTTCCAGTGCATAACTAATTGGTTTCATTGCTTAACTAATTAGTTGCATTGCTTAACTAATTCGTTAGTAAAAAATTATTTCGTTTTAATTAAGGTTAATTATTAAATTTATGTAATTTGACGTTGTTAATGATTGCTTATCTTGTATCGTTGCATCCCGTTCTTCTGAACTGCATATAAATGCAGCGCCATCGTTATTGAGACGTACATCGACAAATCTCAATTTTGTTATATTAAACTTATGATTAAGTGTAAATTTTTTAATAAATTCTTTTTAGTTAAACTTTTGTTATATTTAGTTATAATATAAAATGGTTTAGTTATACTTTTTTATGCATTTAAGTCATTTTTTAATTTATTATTAAATAAAATGAGAACGAAATTATTCTTAACTAAAACAAAATGATTTTCAACTAAAACAAATATAATCTTTACTAAAACATAATTATTTTCAACTAAAACTTCTAAAATAATAACTAAAACTCGGAAATCTTAAATTAAAACTTTGTACTTAACTTATTGTTTTCATTGTTTAACTAATTGAATTTTAAGCTTAACTAATTGAAATTAAGGCTTAGCGAATACTTCCTTTATATCTGTAAACTTATTAGTTTCATTGGTTAACTAATTAGTTTGAGTGTTTAACTAATTGGTTCAATTGCTTAACTAATTGGTTCAATTTCTTAACTAATTAGTTATGACCTATAATTCTCCTAACTATTCTTTCCATCTGTATCGAATGATTTAAGCTTACTAATTGATTTCATTTCTTAACTAATTGAATTTCAAACTTAACTAATTAGTTTCATTGCTTAACTAATTAAATTTAATCTTAACTAATATAAAATTATTCCAAACTAACAAAGTTTTTGCATAACTAAAACGGTACTATTCTTAACTAAAATGAGAATATTTTTAACTATACACAATAGAGGTATAACTAAAAAAAATGTAACTAAACCATTTTATTTCATAACTAAATATAACTAAAATAGAATAATTCATAACTAAACTAAACAAAACAAAATTGATTTACATTTACAATCAAAACCCAAAATCACATTAGAGCCTTGTAAGCACCAAACTACTCTACCCGACATCTCGCCACAGCAACAGGAGCACCTCACAACCATCCGCCACCACCAAAGGTCCAACAATTCCAACACCAACGCATGGAGGTGAATCACTTCGATATGAAAAGCAAGTAATAGCCGATCATCACTTCGATCGCCGCCTCTATTCCTTCGTATCTCCTCAACGATCACGCCGGAGACGATAGAAATCCAGCAGTCAACCACTTCAAGGAACAACCACCTCAAGATCTATTCCTCGCACGCTGTCAAGTACAGAAGAAGGAGCTACAACAAAGTACCGCAAGTTCAACACAACCAGCGCCGCACAAAAACCTAATCCGAAACAAAAACAAAATCGCATTATTTTCCATATCAAATTGGAATCGAGATTAAAGCACAACATTAATATCAACAAAAACAAAAAGAAATAAGAAAGAGCTTACAGAAATTTGGCGAAAATTGAAGAAGATTGGGCAACGAAGTGGTTTCTCTCTCCTCAAATGGAAACCGTTTTCTCTCTCTTCAAGTGAACACTGAATTTTAAAATGAGGAAAATGACCTGAAAAGAAACATACATACGCGACCTGCGGATACAACCCACGGACTAATTTCGACCCGCGAAAAACATTTGACCCGCGAGATACCTTTGATGGATATTGGTCTAACGGTTAGACCGTCTTTCCTAAAAGTTTGTATAATAAGTTACAGGAAAGGAGGGAATATTTAAATCATGAGAATATTGTGAAATGCATAATTAAAATCGGAGATTTTGGTCTTGCCAAGATACTTGAACCAGGGAGTTTATTAATGGAGACTTAGGTATTGTTAAAATCTGATTCCATCTATGACATTTAAGTACTACAGTATAATATATATATATATATATATATATATATATATATATATATATATATATATATATATATATATATATATATTTCAATTTTCAGAGTTCAGACTTGGACTTTATGAATTGGTAGGACACCGTAGTTCGTAACTTATTAGTAACCAGTTACCACCGGACACCAGTTAACACGAAGAACATAAAGGGGAAATGGGGTCTGTTAGTTTGCCGTATAAAAAAAGAGGTTATGTTGGTTTATAGTCTAGAACTTTCGGAGGAAATGAGTTAACCATGATTAACTTTAATTTGGTTAATTAGGTTGAAATTAGTGAAATAATGTTATATTAGAGACAAATTAGATTCCTATTGCTATTTTAGATAAAGTAGCAGAAATTTTCTTACCAATGAGAATTTGCAAAAGTATAATGCTACCATAGAGAATTTCCCTTATTATTATTACTAGGAGTCAAATACCATACTCTATATAATGCTAACCAATATGCAAATTCAAATTTTCCTCTCGCACCTAATTCGTACAATTATTATGCTTTATTGATATGCATTGGCATCTATATCATACTCAAGTGATATTAGTGAATTGAACATGAAAATGGCAAAGCTCTTGATACCATCAAAGACCGGGTCTTCTTTCTCAAGCATGGATAAATCCTTCCTGTTTGTGCTTATTAAATAGCAATATTTCGTTATTTGCGTCTATTTATGACCAATTTATTTTGTTTGAAACAAGTCTCGGTAAGTCCAAATTAGACGCAAATGACTTTTATTGGTACTCATTAATTTTGTTATTTCCTAAATGTATTATTAGGTAATTAAATAACAATTTTATTTAAGCATCATGATTTACTGGAATCTCATAAACTGTAGTTATGGGTAAAAAGATAGTATATGTTCAAAGATAAATATATTAAAATATAGTCTAGATAATGAATAATAATGCATGTTATAAATTGAACATAAACAATCATCTAAATTATAAATCACCAATCATACATATCCTTATTATGAAAAAAAACAATCATCGACAAAAATATATATAATAATATCAAACACAATAGAAAAAAAATTAAATATTAAAATAAATCGTGCATCGCACGGGCATCAAATCTAGTCGGGAATAAAGGACAGTCAATAAAGCCCCCATGCAGGGGATATAGTGCTATGAGAGAGAGGTTTTTTTATGACTATAATACAATAAAATAATATTTTCTACAATATATGTTTTTATTTGGTGCAAAATAACATAGTTTAGTAAAAATAGGGTAGTTGCATTTTATCATGGATTATTTACTTTTAATAATTCAACATTTGAGCGATTTTCCAACATTAATCCAACCTTTTGATTATTATCTATTAATCTAACCTTTATACCCTTTTTACTTATATTGCTCCAAAAAACTGGAAACCGGCTGCACAAGTCAACCAAAGCGTATGGTTTCTGTTTACCTTTGTTTTTTTTCCCCTCCAAAACCCCAAAAAAAAAACCGAAGGCATTAATTTCTTCCAACTACCTTTTTCAGCACGCTTCTTCATTCACTCTCATTCTCTCTCCACACCATTACTTCAATCAACATCCCCAACCTAAATCTGTACTAAATTTCCAGAAATTCAATGAGGGGAGTGAAATATATGAAAGATAAGAGATACCCATTAAACAGATCTAAAGAAATTCATAAAATTCATAGTAAAATTCGCTTCGGAAGGGATAATTAAACGAAGGGATGGACTCTAGATTTGTAAGACCCACAAACCTGACTTAGATAAGATTGACCCAGAAAAATTCATGAGATTTGATGCACAAGATCGCAACCCATTGTTCATGGCCATAGTTTTTGACATTTAGGAAAGAGAAATCGCGGAGAGAGAATCGAGAACATAAATGGTTGAAATGTTTCGCGCATGCGAGATAGCGAGAAAGACCCAGTAAAATATGGAGCAGTAAGCACTTCGAGTACACGCGCTATTATTCAATTCGTTGAATTAAAAAAAAGAATTGAAGCTTAGCCTTCAATGGCGATTTCTGGTGCTTTGGGGAAGAAGAAGAGGAGGGATAAATAGAAAAGGGGGAAAATAATAGGGGATTGGGAGGCTCTCTCATACTTTTTATAATAGCCATAAGCCACGTCATCAATATGACCGGCTTTACCTGCTTCATAACAAGTAGGGTGTAATATAAGTTAAAGGGGGTATAAAGGTAATATTAATAGATAATAATCAAAATTTCAAAAGGTTGGACTAATGTTGGAAAATCGCTCAAAGGTTGGATTATTAAAAGCAAATAATCCTTTTATCATTTGGTACCAAATAACATACAGAGTAGTTTGATATTCACAAGTCAAAGATAATTATTTTTTTGGTGGGACAAACTGATTAAATGAGACGAAGTTATTATTTTAACCTTGTTATTGTCTTTGTGGACACTACTTATCATAATCTAAGACTTTCTCGTTCCGAGAGGAAAGTGAACTGGTAATGCTCAAAAAGGCGGGACATCCTCTATTCTTTGGCACATTTTTTGTTTTCTATTTTCATGACTTGCCTACTATTGCCCATAATGCCTATTGAGTTACGGACTACTTTATAGAGAATAATTTAGGGTACAAATACTATTGACAAAAGTATGTTGGATTCTCTCCGATTTTTCTGATTTACGATGATATAGGTGTTCTATGTAAATTGTTTAAAACTTTTGTTATTTCTCACGTTAAGAGGGCAGAGAGGGAATACAAGTGTACATCTTGTAGCGAGATGGGACACCCAAATGCCCAATACTTCCGAACAAAGTATGGTGGATCTTGATTTACAATAAAATCCCTACCTGAAGTTTTCCCTTAAAAAAGTTGTTTTTTAACGGTTTCCTTATCGTATGAAATGAAACAATTGATGATGCAGCTTTATTAGCATGTACAATGGGGCTCTTGAACTGACTTTCAAAGTAGCTTTTCAAGTAACTCTCCAATAAAAATTATTGTTTGGCCAATATTAAGGCTCTTGAGTAACTTAATTTTCATGGAGGTAACTATTGGCCAAGACACCCCAATTGAAAACAGAGAGTCACTTCATTTGTTAAAGACAATTAATTAATTGGACATATGGTGAATTTTTCTACATGACTGAAGTACATCTAATATTTGAAATTCAAGTATATATATGGGAGATCAACAATAATATGATAACCTTTTTTTTCCCCATCTAACAAGCCTACTATTGGACTACTTATTTGCAATTAAAATATTTAACTTTTTGTTTCAATTTGTAATACTCAGAAGAGACAATCAATAAGACTCAGTGGATCATGTTCTAAACAACTTTGATTAACATATTTGTTTCAATTTCTAAGCTTATAAGGTGCATTTACATGAAAATTATTAGGTGCATCCGAGTTTACTATGTACATAAGGGTATTTTATTGTCCATTAATGGTCCCCCTTATATTTTCCTCTCACATGTAAAGGGAAAATGTGAGAAGGTGAACTTAATATGTTCTAGTATTTACGAGTATTACTATAATGAAGGATTGTAATTAATTGTTATCAATTACTAAGAATTAATCAACCATGGTTATTCTCTATAGCTAAAATCTAGAAGACTAGTCTTATATGCAAGCGATGCGTGCGAAAATATATTTAAAAAATAAAATTATGTTATGTAAAAAAAAATTATCCGCATAGTATCTCTATAGAAAAATTATACATCAAAATATTTGGGGGATGTATTTTTATTAAGGAGTTATCGTTTCACTGAATTTTTTAAAATTAAAATTAAAATAGTGTTGTGAAATACATTGAAACGTGAGGTGAAATTGGGAGAGAACAACTGTGTGTTTTATTCCATGAACAATAAGGTATATATACATACAATAGAATAGAGTTTGCTTGGAGAACAATAAGCCCTAGATCTAGAATGTTCCAGAAAGATACTAGGGGTATAATGGACATCCACATAATATTTCATAACACTCCCCCTTGGATGTCCATTGTTGAAGATTATGCCTCGTTAAAACCTTACTAGGAAAACCCTGTGGGATAAAAACTTAGTGAAGGAAAAAGAGTACATCGTTCTTCATAATACGCTTGAGATGTTGCCTCATTAAAAACCTTACCAGAAAAACCCAGTGGGACAAAACCTTGGTTAAGGGAAAAAGAGTGCAACGCGTATTTCTCTCCCTGATGAATACATCAATTGAGATTTTCTTGTGCGATCTATCCAATATTGTTGAGTAGCTTCTCAAATGTAGCAGCATGAAGTTCCTAGAAAATTGATTCTCCAAAACTTAACTTGAATCTTCAATTCTCCACTTGAACAGATGAGGTGAATATTTCTATCTCCAATGTTTTGAAAATAATACATGTAAGATTATGTGCTTTTCTCTATATCATTCGATACATTTGTTTTCGATTTTCCCGATGAATAATATAATAATTCTTTAGCTTCACCTGAGATAAATACATTTTCTTGTACATGATATTACAAAACTTATCCATACATATTGGACATATATACCTTCTTCCGGAGGTCATAAATGGTAGTTTTCGGTCAATATTGATCAAACTTTCTTTGGTCACACTTTCATGGCAATACCTGATAAATAACAATACCATCGTCCAACTTGGAGGTATAATATAGCTAATAATGTTATTTATGGTTCTTCGGGACCATAACATAATATCCATTGGGAGAATATTACATACTTTATCTTATATTTTAAGATGATTCATATTTGTACAAGAATTCTTTCATGAATAAATTAATATGTATATTTTAAAACTCTCAAGTACTCAAACTACAGGTTGAGACGACATTCCAAAAACACTCTTTTAGAGTTTTGATAATATCTCATCAATATTGTGACATTCATATGCAAAACTTAAAGGATTTGATATTTATGAACATCATGAATAAGTTCTTCAGGAACTTTTCTTATTTGCATGATTCAAAACATACTATTAAATCAATATTATATTTCTTTTGCAACTACTAGCCCAATGAAGCAGGACTCTCATCTTATAAATTTTCATAAAGTTGCACATCCGTCTTACCATTATTTGGATTCATATTTCATATACGACATCATAATAGTTTTGAAACATGTTATATGAAATTATAACTAGATAATTCTATATCATACCATGATAAAACATAAAACAAACTAAATGTATGATGAATGATGCATTTACCTATTAACTACATATGTATATGAATGTATGACTCAAATGCAAAACACTGTACAGTGTGGATATTTCAAATCCATAACTTGTTGGACTTCAGGCCCATGAGCTCATTTGATCATTATAGTTATGTCTATATTGAAACAGACATAGATTTACGATCCCCTATTCAAAATCCATTATTTCTCGCATATGCATTATATTTCGGTTCCATCATCTACCGGTATCATCAAAATTCTTCAACATATATTTTGCATGCTATTCATCAATGATATCTGAATATTTATTCAATAGGTACCATTCATTTTTTCTCACGGGCCATCTATTATTGTTCAGATATCTATACCACTTCAAGGGTATTTCATACACTATATAATTAATAGTGTTATCTTTATTTTCAAAAATATCATCAACTGCATTATCTTGCCATCCTTATCATATAATCATTATGTTGGAACCGTATATATAATCTACACTTCAGGTGTAGAGATTTAAATAAATATTGGCAAGATATATATTTCTCAACACTTACTATATGTAACATCGAGCATTATGACTATCATACACCTTTATGCCTTTGAACATGTAACAATTTAACACAATCAAGTCATAAATATTTATGTCCAAACATACTTCGAGGACATAAAGCTGGCATGTACACTTACTCATATGAGGATCAATGTATTATCTTTCAATTTTGCCAACTTATTCTTGCTCGTCTCCCCCTAAGTTGGGAAAATATTTTCAATATGTTATGGGGCATAAAAAAATTCACCAACTAAATAATACACTTTTCAACGTGTATTTTGATAAATATTACATAATTTTGTTCTCTTCTGGAGATCAACATTGATTATGGGGAGTAGATATAATATGCAGTTGTTTTCTTCATATTTTCTCTTTTCGTGCTGACGTATAATTGCCCCGATCAAGAGATTTATGATGCTTATTTATGATACTTAAATCAATCACAAAATACTTGTAAACTTATTGGTGATCTTTAAGTCACCTACTATCATTCTGGTGAACTCCAGGTCACTTACTATCATGGTGAACTTCAAATCACCTATCATTATACAATTTTTCAAAATCATTAATATCTCTTGTATTTATTTTCTCAATCGATTCATTATAACTATTCGATTGAAATACAACTCAACCTCATCATTTTGTCTTGCCTTTGAATATACAACATATGAGGGGGTGTCAGCACATAAAATTTTATTTGATAAGAATTTTCAAATTCTCATAACGGGTGTTCTTAAACCCGGATGGCCTGGATTATCACATCATGCGTATATAATATCATATAAAATATTTCATTCGATAACTGCTGGTTATCTACTCAAAGTGGGATCACTGTAATTATAAAATACTATAATTTGAACATATTGTGATGTGATATAACGACACAAACTGGTGTCTCAATCATAACGGCAAGACAGTCTAAACAAAACTTATGGAAAATAGCTTGTACTCTTTAAGTATCCATTACAACTTTGGTACATATCACAAAAGTATACATCTTCAGAATGTCGTATATTACTCATGCTCATAGAGCGAGTCAATAACATATGAACAAATATTTGTACCAAATTCAACATTATTGAATTATATTCTTAATCTCATACTACTAATTTTGTTATGTTGAGAGCTATCTCCCCCTTATCCTTGCATGTATGTAAATTTGGTTCGGAGGGCGTGCTACATTGTCTATTAGACATATGTTTTCATATCTTTATACACCATGCTTATTATAAATTATTCCCTTGTGATGAGTACTAATAAAGCTCAACAAGATGTTTTGGTGTAATGGGCCCAACTTTTATTTAACATTTTCTCCGCAACCAACCAAAAATATAAAGATTGAGTTTTCTCATCATTAACTTTTACCTGATTTTCATCATTTACAATCTCACTTCTGGTGTGTATTTATGTATTTCGAAAAAAAATTTCACTCATGACATTATCTTCACTATCTCTGGTCTTACAATTTCTCATTCACTTATGGGAATGATTTACCTAGTTGAATGTGATCATAATATTTTTCTTCAGGATTTCATTATTTTGTCCATCCACCAAAAAGACAATACATGGACTTAAAAAAAAATTCTTAAATCTTTCTCAAACTTATCGTGTTTGCAAGACCAAATTAGTTTCATGAGAGATATATAGGGTATCTTTACAACAAGATTTAATAACTATTATAGTTTTCTAGGTCATGTTTTCTTGTATTTCTCCAAAAGGTCTGCGGGCCTTTAATGGTCAAATGTCAAGACTTAAGTCGTGAACCTATTTCAACTTGTAAACAATAATCAAGGGTTTAACATTTCAACCTATAACACCCTTGATAAATAATTTTCTTCAGGGAAGAGCAAGACCACATATTTAAGTTCTTCAATACTATCTAGTAAATTCTATTATAAATTCTACTTGTTTTAGTAGACCAATGGCATTTTTCTCCGTTGCGATAATATACATTGGTCAGATATCATTTTTATCTTTCTCTTGTTTGTTACCATCTTTGTCCCACTTCTGGTGGGGATTTGAGTTATTGAAAGAACCACCTCGGCCTCGAACTCGACCATATTCGTATCCACGCCCACGTCCATGACCACGCCTTCGACCACTTTTATTGTGTGGTATATGGGATGTCACATCGCTTCAAGGAATGGAGCAGGACCAGTTGGACGTGATTCTTAATTTTTCATCAGTAGCTCGTAATTATTTTCAGCCACAAGGAGACAAGATATAAGTTCAAAATATTTCTTAAATCCCTTTTCACGGTATTGTGTCTGCAGGACAACATTATTTGCGTGAAAGGTAGAGTAGGTTTTCTCCATCATTTTGGCATCAATGATTTTCTCTCCACATAAATTCAACTGTGAAGTGATTCTGAACATAACTGAGTTATATTCAGTTACAGACTTAAAGTCTTCTAGTCTTAAATTTAATCAGTCATATCGAACAATAGGTAATGTTACATTTTCTGGTGGTCATACCTCTCCTTTAGATTATTATAAAGGACTTGCGGATATTTTACAGTCAAATAGTCAATTTTAAGACCCTCGTGTCTTTTACATCTAGGTGAATTTAATTATATAACATCCAAGACAACTTTTTTTTTTTCCAGTTATATCAAGGTCATACAAGACTATTATTTAAAATTTAAGACACATATCTTTATTATAATTATGTTTCATTCACTTGAGGGAATGGACAAAGAACATAGGATGTGATTGATGTGCAATATTTATGGCATCAAGTTGCAATAATTCTAAAATAACACAATATGCTATTGTAAATAAATCATACCCCGTCTTTGAGATGTCAAGCATAAAAAATAAGGAAAATCTAACCCACGTCTTGCGGAAACCATAATCTCCAAATGATTAGCTTAGCGTCATCAATAATAACATGATAAATAGCATAAATAAACATAGTAATCAATTAACGGAAAAACTAAACTTCCTGAGACGAACAATTATAAGACCAATATGGTGTTATACAACTGGATTTTGATAATTAAAATCCAAATTAAGGTTATAGATATGGTATTCTTCATACCAAAATTAAAGAAACAGAACCTTATATCATGTCAATATCAATGAATCTAAATTTTCTAATGACATCGTTCAATAGCGGTTTGAGGCGTTCACGCTTGACTCATCAATAAAAACTGAAACTGAGTTTTACGCATTTATACTAGCAGTAAAACATGTAACAAAAGCATAACCTAAAAACAAACCCTAAATATTGCAAGTCATAGAGCAAAAACAAATCAAACATGGTAGTTAATGGATAAAACCATATGTATGATGAGGCAAGCGATGACATTAATACCACACAATACAAAGAGCTAATAATATACATATAACAAAAACGAAAGCAATACTTAGAATTTGACTTTTAGGTAGGGAGAATCTGACCTCTGTAGGTAATTGGCTATAGGCTCAACGTATGATTTTCTTTATCGCTTATCTATTGATCTTTATCGATTAGGTATAGTTGTGGAATCGATAAAATAATAAATCTGAAATTTTAATTTTTGTAGATAGAGTCTATGGTGCTGATAACGTGTTGTGAAATACATTGAAACGTGAGGTGAAATTGGGAGAGAACAACTGTGTGTTTTATTCCATGAACAATAAGGTATATATACATACAATAGAATAGGGTTTGCTTGGAGAACAATAAACCCTAGATCTAGAATGTTCCAGAAAGATACTAGCTAGGGGTATAATGGACATCCACATGATATTTCATAACAAATAGATATATTTGCCACAATTTAAAAATGTGGCATATCAAATATGCTATTATGTAAGAGGTGATTGGATTAGTCTCAAATTATGTATTGATTTTTTTTTATATCCTCTCCTTTTTAAAAGAGCTGCACATCCTACTACTTTTGCATAAATTTTTTACTGCCAAAATTACCCCTTCTTGACTTCTACCACACGAACTTTATTGTATAATTATGCTCGTACAAATTATTGCTTACACGTGTCAATTTTAAAGTATTAATTTTGCTCATATTTTTGTAACATTTGCCGAATTGAATTATCTAACACTTGTTAGAATCTCCATTCTCTATCTTTTTGTTAACATTTTTTTCAATATAAAATAAATTCATTAAAAAGAAAATCATACGACATCTACAATAAAAATCGAATTCATCAAATACACAACAAGTTGAATAAAAAATAGGTATTCCTTCATCAAAACTCCGATCGTTGAGTAGACTTTGCACTAGGGGATATCTCTCTGACACGTCTTTGACTCTATGGAATATACAACCTTTTCGAATAGATGGTCTAACGATATTTTGTAGCCGCAAGAATGATTTACATCCCATTCATCTAATTCAATTTGAAAAATGATAACTGATGCGATCACACAAAAATGACAATATTCCACCAAAAATATACTCTGTATTAAACCCAAAATACTCAACTAATCCCTCCATACACTGATCAAACAATGTATATTTATTGAATCTAATGACAAAATCATGAGTATGTAATTAAAACAAAAAGGTCGGAAAAGCAAAAATTTGGAATTTAGTTTTCCAACCCCATGAAACCTTGAGATTGTAAAACCTAGAGAGAGAGAAGAAAAAGGGAGGAGAGCATATACAGCTTTGTTAACATTTATTTAGCTATTCATTTGGACTCATTTATTTATTAGTTTAGAACCTGTGCAATATATGCAAGGATAAGTTTATTTATTATTAATACTTCACCAATAACTTACAAATAAAATGTGGCAAAGAAATAAAATAAATTTGAAATTTGATATGAGAAATTGAAAAACCATATATTTCTTAATCACAAATGGAGTAATATTTACGACTTTATCATCCTTATTTATTCAAAATAGAAGAATCCTGTTTAATTTTTTATTAACACTGACACCACATTTGGAAAGAATCAAACAATAATCATTTAAGGATTTTTAAGATATTTTAAGTATAAAGCAGTAATGAATTTGATAGTCGTGAATTTTAAACGTAAGTAAACCAAATAATTAAGATGTATATATTCTTATGATAAATTTAATTTCTTTTTAAAACTCTTTCACTTTCCACTAATCACAAATTTAATCATAAACAACGTTAATATATTTTTATAAAGAATAACAAAATGATATTTTGTGATATATATAAATACTTAGTTGTCGGAAATAATACTATTGTAGTTGAACCTATTAAAAAAAGAAATTAAATAAAAATGAATAAATTATAATGTAGCGCATAACATTTTTCTTTATATAGAGTAAAATCGGATACGAAAAAAAATTGAGGATATATTTTATGATATCTTCAAATATGGAGTACTTGTTTTTGATAGTATGTCAATATTTTACGAAATCCTACATAACCAATAGGTGATATCTTCAAATGCTACATATAAAATATGTTTAATTTATTTTTAATCAAAATAAGGATATTATATGAGATATAAAAAATTTAATTATAAACAACATTATTGTTGAATATGTTACACTTGTTTTTTTTAACAAGCAAGAAAGAGGTTTTATATATAAACATAAACCATTACAACCTAATCTAGAAAAGGGAGGAGAAAACCTTCAAGGGAGGATGACTCCAACCCAAACCTGAAACAACAAGAGCTCAACAAGATAGCTAGACATACCAATGTTAGGGGGGAAATACCCTCCTCATGACGTGGCATAATAAGCCCACTCAGGTGTAACACCCTAATAATTCCTTGCTTTTATAAAATCATTTTCCAACTTAAAATAAAGGAATTACTAAAGTATTACCGCCACCGTGATAACGGTTAAGGCTATTACTAGAATTACGCAGCGGAATTTAATGTTAACTAACTTTTCAAAAACATAAATAATAAATAATAGAGGCCTCCTACAAATTGGAACCATGACGGCCCAAAAACCAAAGTATAAAAGTTCAACGAATTCAAACATAATTAGAGTATAAATAAAATAGTTTCAAAGTACGAAAGCATGCAACTCTCTCAATCATCCCAAGCCACATAATTTCGATCTACCAACCTGCTATATTATTCTACTCCCCATCAATGCAAGTGCAAATGATAGATCATCATAGGGTCATTAAGGCAAGGGCCATGACCAAAAGACATAAAGCACGTAGTCAGCAAAAGCCGAGTACTTACAAGAATAGAGTGAAAAACTATAAACACGCATCACTCACTAAGTACTAATCAACATGCAAAAGCCATTTAATAATTAACAAACAAATCATGAATACAAGACTCGACTCTTGACTCACAATTTAATTAGAATAAGCTTCGAACGGGCCAAAGAAATATTCCATAAAGGAAGGGTGATGGGAGCCAACCATACACCGAATAATAAATAATAAAATCGGGCCATACCGAGTGTCGGGCCATACCGACGGAATTCCTGCGCATAATATGAATGAAACAACGTCTTGTATCATTAGTAGGAGATCAAGCTTTCCGGCAAGTCTCCCCCATTGTTCATACTCAAGGTATATACGTTCCAAGAGTTTTGAAGCTTGTTCTGGTTGCACTTTACGTTTATTAATATTTTATTAAAGGCGAACTCAAGACTCAACGATATACACACGTACAATTAATAAACAACAACCAAAACAACCTTATTTTAATGCTTTAGGACTTGTGATCAACAAAGTAAGACACTTGTGAAATTACTAACAGGTTCCTCCTCACAAAAGTGAGATTCCACATCATGCCCATTAACATGAGGGTTGTGCCCTTGCACGAGCAATCCTAATTCATTTCATATAATATTCCCAACTGAACCCTACATGTGCGGTGGCTTACGTGAGCTAACCCTTCACATGTGGTAAAATAATTAGTACAACGAGGTACGAATAATTGGCTCAAAAGTGTGCTAGACATCCCGTACAATAGCATAATAATAAATAATCCATCCCTTGCATGTGAAACAAACCATACATGCATAAATATTAAACAACATGATTGACAATGAAATCCATACTCATAATAATCCCAACATGCTTGTTCAACAAATAATCCAATAAATCCCACATCATAATTCACATGATCGTTCACCAAAATAAACATGAATCCACATAATATAATTCACATCGACACAATCATGCAATTCTCTTGACAAATGGTGTGGTCGCCCTAGACTTGTACGTACCTTGAATACCTAAGCGTAGGGGCCACTTTGCAATACGAGCACTCACTTAGAAATCACCTCCAATCACCAAAATAATGAAACTTAAATTATTTCCATGTTCATTAAATTTCCAGCAACTTTATAAAATCTTAAACCTTGTTTAAACTTTAGAATTCAATCGTTCTTTAATAAAATAATAATCTCAATTTGCAAAACTAATCCCTAGTATGAAAACATACTTTTTCCGCCTTTAAAATCAATAAAAATCAACACTTTAAGCCTTTATATAAATCTGAAAATATAATTGATTATCATAATTAAAATCATCACCTAATTATGCTAATCAATTGACTCATTAGGTCTAGGTTAAAACCCTAGCTTGAAAATCCTAATAAAACCAATTTAACATCATAAAGTTCAATTCTTTATTAAAAAAACGAATCTGAAAATTCATGCTTTAATAATTAAAACAAGCTTAAAGAATCACAACACATAAATCCTCAAAGTACGGTGTTCATAACCGATTCCTAGCATTTTAATTACTCAAAACAATAATAATATAATTTAAAATACGAAATTTAAATAAAATAGTTTAAGGGAATTAGGATTATACCAATCCGGCCTATAGCACGGAACAATCACGAATTAATGTGATTGGGCGAAAAAAATTGAGCAACAACGAACAAAACACACACACACACACTTGGCGTGTGTGCGCGCGACAGGGGAACGAAGCAAGGCACATCAGCGCTGGGCGCTGGGCGCTGTGCGCGAGGAAGGGGCGAGAGAGCAGGGGCGCGGGGGTGAGCGCGCTGGGCGAGAGGGGTAGCAGCAAGGCAAAGCGACGAGAGAGAGAGTGTGGGCGTGCGGTTTGGGCGAGGGAAGGCAGCACCACACAACAACAACGACAACACACAAGGGGGGAAGGGGTGTTGTGCCGTGCAAGGGGCACGAGCAGCAGCGGGCACTCGTGTGCGGGACGAGGGCCGGACGAGCAAGGAGAGAGGAAGAGTGAGGGGCAAGTAAGAGAGAAAAGGGTTTATGACAAAATAGGGGGATCATTTAATGAGGGGAGTCCTATTTATAGGCTCCCAATTTCTAATGGGCTAGGCTTAGAAAATTAGAATTGGGGTTAGGGGATTAAATTATTGGGCTAGCTTAGAGCTTTGAATTAAATTCTTTTGATTGGGCTCGTTTAATAAAACGAATTGGACTTTTCATTTAAAACCCAAACCTTCTTAAAATTACTTGCGACCCATTAAATTTCCCGACTCGAAAATTAAATTCGTTTCGTAATTAATTAAAATAATAAATATTCTAATTAACTAAAATACATTTAAATAATATTTAAATGCGAAATAAATTCCAAAAATCGTAAAATGCTTTATAAATATAATAAAATATATTTATATATATTATAAAAATATGAGGTATTACAGTCTACCCTCCTTAAAAGAAGTTTCTTCCCGAAACTTGGGTTCGGAAATCAAAATTCAAACTCAAAACTTGAGACTTTATGATGCTTTAATGCGTTCACTTGCAAAAAATTTTAAGTTACTGTATTCTTTACATGATTAAACAGGACAATAATAAGTGCAAATTCAATAGAAAGCACTACATTGAGCATAAAATAGGGGAAACAAGGTAAAAAGCGCGAAATTCTACCGCACTCTACCCCCCTTAAAAGACACGAGTTACGACCCCGTAACTCAACTAACCTCGGGAAAAGCTCGGGATATTTCTTTCTCATTTCGTCCTCCGCTTCCCAAGTTGCTTCCTCAGATTCTTGATTAGACCACAACACTTTGACAATTTTCACATCTTTAGTACGTGTACTACGCACTTTACTATCCAGGATTTTGACAGGTCTTTCCTCAAAAGTTAAACTTTGGTCTAATTCTATGGTCTCCGGTTGCAACACATGCGACTTATCCGTAACATATTTCCTTAACTAAGATATGTGGAACACATTATGCACTCTGTGCAAGTCCATAGGCAAGGCTAGTCTATATGCTACCTTTCCAATTCTTTCTAAGATTTCATATGGGCCTATGTACTTAGGGCTTAACTTCCTTTTCTTCCCAAATATCATGACACCTTTCATTGGTGACACTTTGAGTAACACCTTATCACCTATATTGAACTCTTCATCCCTACGTTTCAAGTCCGCATAACTCTTTTGGCGATCCTGCGGCGCTTGAATCTTTGATTGGATGGTTCGGATTTGGTTCATGGTGTCCTCTATCATTTGAGGTCCCAACACTACGGTTTCACTAATGTCATTCCAACAAAAGGGACTCCTACACTTTCGTCCGTACAGGGCCTCCAATGGTGCCATCCCAATACTAGCATGATAGCTATTGTTATACGAAAACTCAATCAAATCTAGGCTATCTTCCCAACTTCCTTGGAAATCGATGACGCATGCTCGAAGCATGTCCTCAAGGGTTTGGATGGTTCTCTCAGTTTGTCCATCTGTGGCTGGGTGGAAGGCTGTACTCATTTTCAATGTCGTACCAAAGCTCTTATACACACTTTTCCAGAAATTCGAAAGAAACCTTGAATCCCTATCTGATACGATATCCTTAGGAACTCTATGTAACCTCACAACATTCTTAATGTAAGCTTTAGCAAGTTGTTCCATTTTCCAGGTTTCCTTCATTGGTATAAACACTGCTGATTTGGTCAACCTATCTACCACAACCCAAATTGTATCATTTCCGGTTTTCGACTTAGGCAAACAAGTGACGAAGTCCATAGAAATACAGTCCCATTTCCAGCTTGGGATCTCTAAAGGTTGGACCTTCCCTTGAGGTCTCCTGTGCTCTATCTTGACCTTCTGACAAGTCAGGCATCTAGCCACAAATTCAGCCACTTCGTTCTTCATTCTTGGCCACCAATAAATCTTTTTCAAGTCCTTATACAACTTGTCACCACCCGGGTGCACAGAATATGGCGTATTGTGCCCTTCCTTCATCAACTTTTCCTTCAATTCTCCACACTTTTGAGGCACGCACCACCTGCCTTTGTACCTCAAACTTCCATCATCATGGATTCGGAAATCTAACTCCTTACCTTGCGAAATCTTTTCCTTGATTCGCTCCAACTTTACATCACCAGCTTGATTCTCCCTAATCTCATCAAATATTGACGGCTGGATGGTTAAGGAATTCATCATTCCCTCAAGAATTTCACAACTTACTATTTCAAGGTTCAAACGCTGCAGGTCCTTACACAGCTCGTTAGCAACTACTAACGCATTAACACTATGACTTGATTTCATACTCAAGGCATCCGCAACTACATTGGCTTTTCCTTCATGGTACTGAATATCCAAATCATAGTCCTTGATTAACTCCAGCCACCTTCGTTGGCGCATATTCAGATCCTTTTGTGTGAAAATGTACTTTAAACTCTTATGATCCGTAAATATCCTACACTTCACACCATACAGATAGTGTCTCCATATCTTCAATGCAAACACTATAGCGGCTAGCTCTAAATCATGGGTAGGGTAATTGGATTCATATGGCTTCAACTGCCTTGACGCATACACAATAACCTTCCCGTTCTGCATCAATACACACCCTAAACCATTCTTAGAGGCATCACTATACACATCATAGGTACCACTCTCATCTGGCAAGGTTAACACTGGCGCGGTTGTCAATCACGTCTTCAAGGCTTGGAACGCCTCTTCAAACTGGTTATTCAATTCAAACTTTGCTTCCTTCTTCATCAACGTTTTCATTGGCTTGGCTATCCTAGAAAAGTCTTGCACAAAGCGTCTATAGTAGCCAGCTAATCCCAGAAAACTTCGAATGTCAATCACACTCTTGGGTGTAGGCCATTCACTAACAGCTTTGATCTTAGCAGGGTCTACTGCCACTCCTTCCTTAGACACAAAGTGTCCCAAAAATGCAACTCTTTCCAACCAAAACTCACACTTCGAGAACTTGGCATACAACTGGTTATCTCTTAGGGTACTCAACACAGATCTCAAGTGTTCAGCGTGATCCTCTTCACTCTTTGAATACACTAGGATGTCATCTATGAAAACCACTACAAACTTGTCCAAATAGGCATGGAACACACGGTTCATTAAGTCCATAAATATTACAGGTGCATTGGTTAACCCAAAAGGCATAACAGTGAACTCATAATGTCCGTATCTACTCCTGAATGCGGTCTTTGGTATGTCGTGATCAGCGATTCTTAATTGATGATAACCCGAACGCAAATCGATCTTTGAAAAGATTCCTGCTCCTTTCAGTTGGTCAAATAGGTCCTCTATCCTAGGTAAAGGATACTTATTCTTGATCGTGACCTTATTGAGCTCCCTGTAGTCTATACAGAGTCTCATACTCCCATCCTTTTTCTTCACAAATAACACTGGTGTTCCCAAAGGCGATGTACTTGGCCTAATGTAACCTTTCTCCAATATATCCTCCAACTGGCCTTTTAACTCATTCATTTCTGCTGGAGCCATTCGATATGGTGCTTTTGAAATAGGCGCGGTTCAAGGCACTAAGTCTATGGTAAAGTCAATAGGTCGATTGGGAGGCATCCCCGGGATCTCTTCCGGAAACACATCGAGGAATTCATTAATTACTGCAATGTCTTTAGGTTGATCTTTGATCACATGCTCTAGGTTTCTCACATTGCATAAGAAGACTGGGTTCCCTTTACCGACTAGCTTCACGAGTTCCATTGCCGTGATAATCCCTATGTTCTTAGGTTTACCAAAACGACGATATTGTTAGGTTATGATACATATAATTGTATATAAATCATGCGGAAAAACCATAAAGCCAGGAATCTAAGTTAATTGCCACATAACAATTAGCATAATTTAGGACACATACACTTTGTAGCGTGCCCTCCCTAGCTGCGCCCGAACCGAACAAGAACAAGTCTAGGACTCCAAATGTCGTCCCTCCGTAGATAGTCCACAGCACGTTCGGATCCGCCTTAGTTTTAATTAACTAGAATTGCACCTAAGGTTCTATGAATATTTTCGAATATTATGGCAAATATTATACTTAGTTTTAATCCTTAAAACTAGATGTATGATTGAAAATTATGTTCTCATAAATTTGTGAATGCCATCACATATTTATAGAGTAGGAATATGGAATTGGAATTTTACTAGGACTCAAGAATTCTAACTCTATTAGAATTAGAGTTCCCTTAAACTAGTAATTCAGAAAATTAATCTAATCCTAATCTCTTAAGGATTCGATGCATGCACAAACTCCAACACGCACACGAGCACGACCCACAGCGAGCAGGCCATTCCCGCGCGCGCGAAGCCCATCGCTGGCAGCCCACACGAGCTCGCTGCCTCGCAGCCCATGCGCTGCCTCGCAGCCTTGTTGCTCGCAGCCTTGGTTGCAGCCTTGGCGCGCTGGGCCTGGCCTTGTGCTGGGCCAGGCGTGCCTTTGGCTGCTTGTGTCGCGCGCTGGGCTTGCTGGACGTGGGCCTGGCTTTATGCTGGGCCTTCGTCTAGCAAGGTCGTCCGATGCTTATTTCGTACGACGTGCTTCCGATTAATTTTCCGATTCCGGAATTCATTTCCGATTCGAACAACATTTAACATTTCCGATTCCGGAATTAATTTTCGTTTCGAACAAATATTTAATATTTCCGATTCCGGAATTATTTTTCGATTCCGATAATATTTTCGATTCTGACAATATTTCTGTTTCCGGCAATGTTTCCGATTCCGGCAATATTTCCATTTCCGATAATATTTTCCGATACGTACCATGTTTCCGTTTCCGGCAACATCTATGACTTGGATAATATTTATATTTCCGATAGGTTTCCATATTTCCGTTTCCGGCAATATCATCGTTTCCGGAGTATTCATAATTTGCCTTTGACGATTTCAGCTCCCACTGGAACCGAGATCCGTCGATTCCGAATATCCATAGATGGAGTATTTAATTCCATTAAATACTTGATCCGTTCACGTACTATTTGTGTGACCCTACGGGTTCAGTCAAGAGTAAGCTGCGGATTAATATTATTAATTCCACTTGAACTGAAGCGGCCTCTAGCTGGGCATACAGTTCACTTGATCTCACTGAATTATTAACTTGTATAATTAATACTGAACCGCATTTATTAGACTTAGCATTGAATGCATACTTGGACCAAGGGCATTATTTCCTTCAGTATCCACTTGTCCTTAGGGACAAGTGTGCATTTCCTAATTCCTTTGTCGCTCGATGCTTGCTCTTGAACATAAGGTAAGAGTTGTCATCCTTATTATGTCCAGAGTTGTTTCTCGGTTTCAGAGTTCAACTGATCAAATAAACAGATAATCATAGCCTATGATTCATCTGAGCACGGCCATGCATTTTACAGTTTCTAGCTCTCCGAGTGGCCTTGTACAACTTTCAGCATCTCATCCCGATTTATGGAGGACAATCCCAATCTTGAGATCTTGAGATTAGACTTCGTTTGATAGGTGATTACCCGAGCGTTGCCTTTATAGCCTCCTTTTACGGTGCGACGGTTGACAACGTGAAAGCAACCAGTTCTCAAACAATTAATCTCAAATCACTCAGGTATTGAGGATTAGTGTCTAATAATTTTAATGAAATTTACTTATGACAGATTTTCATCTCTTATAGTAAAGTTTCATAGGTCTGTCCGATACTAGTCTTCCCAAAGTAAGTATCTATGCAAATGATTGTGACATTGCCATGTCCACATAGTTCAAGAAACAGAACTACTAGTCATCTTGCATTCTATTCGTCTAGCATTTTCTATGCGTCCATCTTTATAGAAAACTCCGACCAGGGACCATTTTCAACTTTTGACATTCAAGTTCACTTGATAGACATTTCTTAGTCACAGGACTAGTCCTGACAGTCTATCTTGAATATATCGTCAAATTTAAGGACTCATCATTTAATAAACCACAAATTAAATGGAAAAATGAATTCTATTCATTAATATGAATGGTTAACCAATAATGTTTTACAAAGTATTAAACTTTAAAACTTTAAAACATTAAATAAGGACATCAAAGCCATTCTCCAACATGCTTGATTCCCATAGCTGCAGTGTGCGAGTTGTGCTTCGCCTGCGGCAGAGGTTTAGTTAATGGATCTGAGATGTTGTCATCAGTTCCAATCTTGCTTATCTCGAATTCTTTTTTTCAACGAACTCTCGTAGAAGATGAAATCTACGAAGTACATGCTTGACTCTCTGGTGGTGTCTAGGCTCCTTTGCCTGTGGAATAGCTCCATTATTATCACAATACAGAGCTATTTATCCTTTAATAGAGGGGACTACACCAAGTTCACCTATGAACTTCCTTAGCCAAATAGCTTCATTTTCTGCTTCATGTGCAGCAATAAACTTCGATTCAGTTGTAGAATCCGCAATGGTGCTTTGCTTATCACTTTTCCAGCTTACTGCACCTCCGTTGAGGCAGAAGACAAACCCAGACTGTGATCTGAAATCATCTTTGTCGGTTTGGAAACTTGCGTCTGTATAGCCTTTAACAATTAATTCATCATCTCCACCATAGACCAGAAAATCATCTCTGTGCCTTTTCAGGTACTTCAGAATATTCTTGGCAGCAGTCCAATGTGCCTCTCCTGGGTCTGACTGGTATCTGCTCGTAGCACTGAGTGCGTACGCAACATCCGGGCGTGTACATATCATAGCATACATTATTGAACCAATCAATGATGCATATGGAATCCCAATCATTAGTCTACGCTCATCTAGTGTTTTTGGGCACTGAGTCTTGCTTAGAGTCATTCCATGAGACATGGGTAGGTAGCCTCGCTTGGAGTCTGCCATATTGAACCTTTCAAGCACCTTATTGATATAAATGCTTTGACTGAGTCCAATCATCTTCTTAAATCTATCTCTGTAAATCTTGATGCCCAGTATGTACTGTGCTTCTCCTAGATCCTTCATCGAAAAACATTTCCCAAGCCAAATCTTGACAGAGTTCAACATAGGAATGTCATTTCCGATAAGTAATATGTCGTCGACATATAATACTAGAAAAGAAATTTTGCTCCCACTGACCTTCTTGTAAAGACAAGATTCGTCTGCGTTCTTGATGAAACCAAAGTTACTGACTGCTTCATCAAAACGTATATTCCAGCTCCTTGATGCTTGCTTCAATCAGTAGATTGATTTCTTAAGCTTGCATACCTTTTTAGCATTCTTTGGATCCTCAAAACCCTCAGGCTGTGTCATAAACACAGTTTATGTTAAAACACCGTTTAAGAAAGCGGTTTTGACATCCATCTGCCATATTTCATAATCGTAATATGCAGCGATTGCTAACATTATCCGAATAGACTTTAGCATTGCAACTGGTGAAAAGGTTTCATCGTAATCCACACCGTGGACTTGCCTGTAACCTTTTGCAACCAATCTAGCTTTGAAAACTTCAAGTTTCCCATCCTTGTCCTTTTTGAGTTTGAAAACCCATTTTCTTCCTATGGCTTGGTAGCCATCTGGCAAATCGACCAAATCCAAACTTGGTTTTCAGACATGGAGTCTAATTCAGATTGCATGGCTTCTTTCCATTGCTTGGAGTTAGGGCTCCTCATAGATTGTTTGTAAGTTGCAGGTTCATCACTTTCAAGTAATAGAACTTCATAGCTCTCGTTCGTCAAAATACCTAAGTACCTTTCCGGTTGAGATCTATATCTCTGCAATCTACGCGGGGTTACATTTCTAGATGGTCCTTGATTCTCACCAGATACTTCTAAAGATCTATGAGTTTCAATCTTAATGTCATCTTGAGCATTCTCTAGAGTTTGTTGTTCGACTCGAATTTCTTCGAGGTCTACTTTTCCCCCACTTGTCATTTTGGAAATGTGATCTCTTTCCAAAAAGATACCATCTCGAGCAACAAACACCTTGTTCTCAGATGTATTGTAGAAGTAATACCCCTTTGTTTCCTTTGGATATCCCACAAGGATACATTTGTCAGATTTTGGTTGAAGTTTGTCTGAAATTAATCGTTTGACGTATACTTCACAACCCCAAATATTAAGAAAAGACACTTTTGGAGGCTTTCCAAACTATAACTCATATGGAGTCTTTTCAACAGCTTTAGACGGAGCTCTATTTATAGTGAGTGCAGCTGTATTTAGTGCATGTCCCCAAAATTCTATTGGAAGTTCGGCCTGACCCATCATTGATCTAACCATGTCTAGCAAGGTTCTCTTCTCCCGTTCCGACACACCGTTCCATTGAGGTGTTCTTGGAGGAGTCGATTCTGATAGAATTCCACATTCTTTCAGATGGTCATCAAATTCATAGCTCAGATATTCACCGCCTCTATCAGACCGCAGTGCCTTAATCTTCTTGCCTAATTGATTCTCTACTTCACTCTGAAATTCCTTGAATTTGTCAAAGGATTCAGACTTATGCTTCATCAGGTAGACATAACCATATCTACTGAAGTCATCAGTGAAAGTGAAGTAGCTAAAACCACCTCTAGCATTTGTACTCATTGGTCCACATACATCTGTATGGATTAAACCCAATAGTTCAGTTTCTCTTTCTCCAACTTTAGAGAAAGGTTGCTTTGTCATTTTTTCAAGTAAACATGATTCGCATTTACCATAATCCTCTAAGTCAAATGGTTCTAGAATTCCTTCCTTTTGAAGTCTTTCTATGCGCTTTATGTTTATATGGCCTAATCGACAATGCCACAGATAGGTGAGATCTGAATCATTCATTTTGGCCTTTTTGGTATTTATGTTATAAACTTGTTTGTCGTGATCTAATAAATAAAGTCCATTGACTAATCTAGTAGATCCATAAAACATCTCTTTAAAATAAAACGAACAACTATTGTCTTTTATTAAAAAGGAAAAACCCCTTAGCATCTAAGCAAGAAACAAAAATGATGTTTTTAGTAAGACTTGGAACATGGAAACAATCTTCCAGTTCCAAAACTAGCCCAGAGGGCAACGACAAATAATAAGTTCCTTCAACTAATGCAGCAATCCGTGCTCCATTTCCCACTCGTAGGTCGACTTCACCCTTGCTTAACCTTCTAGTTCTTCTTAGTCCCTGTGAATTGGAACATAAGTGTGAGCCACAACCTATATCTAATACCCAAGAAGTTGAATTAGCAAGTATACAGTCTATAACGAAAATACCTGAAGATGGAACGACTGTTCCGTTCTTCTGATCTTCCTTAAGCTTCAAGCATTCTCTCTTCCAATGCCCCTTCATCTTGCAGTAGAAGCATTCAGATTCAGAAGTGGGTTGGCTCACCTTCTTCTTTTCAGACTTGGTGCCGCCAGATTGCTTAGTCGGGCTGGCCTTCTTGCCACCTTTCTTAGCATTCCTCTTCTTGCCATATTTCTTGAACTTTCCCCTACGCACCATAAGCATATCTTTCTTATCACTTTTGAGCGTCTTTTCAGCGGTCTTTAGCATACCGTGAAGCTCAGTGAGCGTTTTGTCCAGACTATTCATACTGTAGTTCAGCTTGAACTAATCATACCCGCTATGAAGAGAATGGAGGATGGTGTCTACAGCCATTTCCTGAGAGAATTGCTGATCCAGCCGACTCATATTCTCAATGAGTCCAATCATTTTGAGAACATGTGGACTTACGGGCTCTCCTTGCTTAAGCTTAGTCTCAAGAATTTTCCTATGAGTCTCGAATCTTTCGACTCGAGCCAGATCTTGGAACATGTTCTTTAACTCACTGATGATCGTGAAAGCATCTGAGTTGATGAACGTTTTCTGTAGATCTGCACTCATGGTTGCAAGCATTAGACATTTCACATCCTTGTTGGCATCAATCTAACGATTGAGGGCTGCCTGAGTGACCCCGTCGCCTGCAGCTTTGGGCATCGCCTCTTCCAGGACATACTCCTTTTCTTCGTGCATAAGAACTATTTGCAAGTTCCTTTGCCAGTCAAGGAAGTTTTTCCCGTTCAACTTCTCCTTTTCGAGAATTGATCGGATGTTGAATGAATTGTTGTTTGCCATAGTTAAAACTACGATTGAAAAAAGAATAAACAAACAAAAAACCATTCACATTTTTTCTTAATAAACTTAAATTCTAGCATACATGCATAATTGATCATTTATTAAACATTTTATTCAAGTTATGTGTTCCGGCAGGTGTGAATAAAATGATTCCAAGATCCTTAAATCATTGAAGAATTGAGCACATTATGTATTTAGACTCAATTCTAAAATATTTTAGGTAAGAAAAGCCTTTGCTAATAGTCTAGAAACTACTCTTGGTTGATAGGTACGTCTAAGAACTTATTAGGTAAACCTATCTCATTTGCCACGACATAAAAGGACTCCTTACTTATATCGTTGAGTTTCACCAAAACTAACATGTACTCACAATTATTTGTGTACCTTACCCCTTTAGGATCAATAAGTAACACCTCGCTTAGGCGGAAAACTATTACTAAGATTGATGTAAAGGTTTATCCAAGTAATTAAGTGTTATTTTGGCATGGCACCTTTTAACTCAATTTTAAAGTTTGGAACTTAAGGCTCTTACTATATTGGTTAGATTTTAAGTGAACTAAAATCCTTAATCATGCAACATAATCAAGCCATATATAATCTCATGCATAATTAAGACATATTTAAAGCAATAAATAACTTAAAACATGCATAAGATATAAATGTGATCTAGTATGGTCCGACTTCATCTTGAAGCTCCAACTTCAAACTCCGTCTTGAAAATTGATTGGAAACTTCGTCTTGAATTTCACCATGGGAGGTGCCATTTTCTTCAAATAGGATAAGCTATAATTTAAACTAATTACAACTATTTGATGGTACGCAGACCATATTTTAAAAAAAACTTTGGTGCATTTGACCAATTTTACATTCAAATTAATGGTACGCAGACCATATTTTCTATCCTATTTGGGCCATACTAGTCACTTTCAATAACCTGCAAACAGTACATATACAATATATACCATTCACCCATTCATTTATCAATGAATGGCCCACATAGCTGGTTAGTAGAACATATTATGCATCACATAAATATTTGCAGCAATTAATCAAGGCTTCCAATAATCTACCAACTATTCAATCCTTATTAATTCTAATCAAGTTGTTTTAACCTTAAAGGATTGTAGACCTAATCAAGAGTTTATGACTAAAAGGCTCCCACTTAAACCAATAAATTTACATGCTTTACTAATTTTAAACATAAAATTGTATTTCCTAGTCTAACCGGAAATATATAAATTTAATTAAAATTTAAAGCTCATATAAATTATTATTTGAATCCTTTAATTTATTTTCAGTTTATTAAATTTATTAATTTAAATTTAATCAAAGTTTTAATTTTAGTAAAATAATTAGTATAAATAAAATTTATAATAATTAGATTATTCAAAATTAAATTCCGAGAAAAAATTAAATTTCGAAATTTAAAATTAATTAAAATCGTTTTCCGAACTAAAAAATTTAAAATTAAATTCAAAACGCATCAATCGGATCTAGACGAGGCCATGGGCTTACGCCCATGCCCCGTCGAGTGCACGAGGCAGCAACGCCCCTCGACTGATCGCATAGCAAGGCACGAGCAGCAGCCACGCCTAGACGCAGCAAGCCGAGCCACACTTAGGCGCAGCAGCAGCTCGCTCGCTGTGGCGCAAGAGCGCTCGCTGGGCGAGGCAGCGCTCGCTGTGGCGCAACATCCCTCGCTGCCCACGCGCGCCTGTCTGCTCGGCTTGTGCCTTGCCTCATCGCCCCATCCGCCCCATGCTCGCAGCACACACGCCTAGGCAGACCCACTGCCTTGCGCGCATGCCACGCTCGTTTGCTCGCTGCATTCGTACCGCATGGGCGACGAGCTCCCTTGCTCGTCGTCGCATGCCCGCGATATACAACACCCCTTAAGGGTAACACGTAGCGTCCATTGCTTTGTGCGTGCAAAATTCATGAGCGGATTATATAAAATTAAAACTTTTTAATTCAAATTTATAGACAAATTAATAAATCATATTAATTTCATAAATTTAGGGCGAAAAATCGAAAATTTATTATTCAATTAATTTCCGATTATCATGGATTCAAATCTAGGTCATAAAAATTTAAAATTTATCAAATTAACAACTTTTATGGTGGTTTTAATCATGGATACCTAATTAAATTGTCAATTAATTATGAAAATCAAATCAAATTCTAAATTATTCGAATTTCAACAAATTAATTACAATTACAAATTAGGTTCTACAATTAACAAGCTCAGGCATATAAATTTGTTAAACATGTACAGTAGGTCAATCAAACATTCAAGATTTAACAACAAGAAGCGCAAATATTTAATTTAACATCTTAAAAATTACAAATTTTGCGTTTGAAAAACTAAAACCTCCGAAAAGTCATAGTTAGGCTTCGAATTTGGGAATTCTAGGTTTGGCATCAAATCTTAGAGTTTAGTCAAAATTTTAAAACGCCGTTTACATGCAAAATACACTATAAAATTATACGATTCCGACCATTATTTGACTAAACTGCCGAAAATTCTGCGAACATATAATTAAATAATCGCACGAATTTGCAATTAATTACCAAAAATTGAAAATTTCGAATTAATCACCCCTTTAATTCATTGCAAATTTATAAAATTTAACCATGTTAACTAATTATTATGGAATTAATTAGAGGCTCGTGATACCACTGTTAGTTTATGATACATATAATTGTATATAAATCATGCGGAAAAACCATAAAGCCAGGAATCCAAGTTAATTGCCACATAACAATTAGCATAATTTAGGACACATACACTTTGTAGCGTGCCCTCCCTAGCTGCGCCCGAACCGAACAAGAACAAGTCTAGGACTCCAAATGTCGTCCCTCCGTAGATAGTCCACAGCACGTTCGGATCCGCCTTAGTTTTAATTAACTAGAATTGTGATAGGTTATGATTCATATGACAAAACATAAATCATGCGGAAAAACCATAAAGCCAGGAAAGCATATTATTTACACATAATCATTTAGCATAGTTTAGATGCATACACTTTGTTGCGTGCCCTCCCTAGCTACGCCCGAACCGAACAAGAACAAGTCTTTAGGACTCCAAATGTCGTCCCTCCGTAGATAGTCCACAGCACGTCCGGATCCGCCTTAAGCTTGACCAACTAGAATCGCCCTTAAGGTAGCTTAGGAATTTCGGCTATTAGGTGCAAGTGTTATAGCTGATATTTCTTCAAAATCTTACCTTTAGAATACTTCAATTGTGTCTATAAATTATGACCCTAGGCACCTATTTATAGAGGTATGGAAAAGGAACTAGAATCCTATTAGGATATGAATTAATATAATTAGAATCCTGCTAGGACTCTTATTAAATAAACTTTATCTAATAGGTTTAGGATTTAATCTTTTATCGAATCCCGATAGCTTTAGGATTCGCACACGAGCATCGCACGAAGCACCGTACACCCGCGCAGGCCTTGCGGCCCACGCTGAGCGCACAGCGCTCGACCCATGCTGTTGTCCGCGCGCGCCCAAGGCCTTGGCTGGGCCTGGCTCGTGCTGGGCCTGGTCGAGGCTTGGCGTGTGCGTGTGGCTTGCTGGGCGACGGCCTGGCTTCGTGCTGGGCCTTCGTCTAGCGAGCCTCGTCCGATGCTAATTCGTACGATACGCTTCCGATTAAATTCCCGATTCCGGAATTCATTTTCGATACGAACAATATTTAATATTTCCGATTCCGGAATTAATTTCCGTTTCGAACAAATATTTAATATTTTCGTTTCCGGAATTATTTTCCGATTCCGATAATATTTCCGATTCTGACAATATTTCCGTTTCCGGCAATATTTCCATTTTCGATAATATTTTCCGATATGTACCATGTTTCCGTTTCCGGCAACATCTACGACTTGGATAATATTTATATTTCCGATACGATCCATATTTCCGTTTCCGGTAATATCATCGTTTCCGGAGTATTCATTTCTTGCTTGTGACGGTCTCAGCTCCCACTGAAACCAAGATCCGTCGATTCCGAATATCCATAGATGGAGTATTTAATGCCATTAAATACTTGATCCGTTTACGTACTATTTGTGTGACCCTACGGGTTCAGTCAAGAGTAAGCTGTGGATTAATATCATTAATTCCACTTGAACTGAAGCGGCCTCTAGTCAGGCATTCAGCTCACTTGATCTCACTGAATTATTAACTTGTTAATTAATACTGAACCGCATTTATTAGACTTAATATTATATGCATACTTGGACCAAGGGCATTATTTCCTTCAGTCTCCCACTTGTCCTTAGGGACAAGTGTGCATTACCTAATTCCTTTGTCGCTCGTTGCTTGCTCTTGAACATAAGGTAAGAGTTGTCATCCTTATTATGTCCAGAGGTGTTTCTCGGTTTCAGAGTTCAACTGATCAAATAAACAGATAATCATAGCCTATGATTCATCCGAGCACGACCATGCATTTTACAGTTTCTAGCTCTCCGAGTGGCCTTGTGCAACTTTTAAGCATCTTATCCCGATTTATGGGAGGACAATCCCTAATCTTGCGATCTTGAGATTAGACTTCGTTTGATAGGTGATTACCTGAGCGTTGCCTTTATAGCCTCCTTTTACGGTGCGACGGTTGGTCAACGTCAAAGCAACCAGTTCTCAAGCAAGTAATCTCAAATCACTCAGGTAATGAGGATTTAGTGTCTAATAATTTTAATGAAATTTACTTATGACAGATTTTTATCTCTTACAGTAAAGTTTCATAGGTCTGTCCGATACTAGTCTTCCCAAAGTAAGTATCTATGCAAATGATTATGACATTGCCATGTCCACATAGTTCAAGAAACAGAACTACTAGTCATCTTGCATTCTCGTCGTCTAACGTTTTCTATGCGTCCAATTTTTATAGAAAACTCCGACCAGGGACCATTTTCAACTTTTGACATTCAAGTTCACTTGATAGACATTTCTTAGTCACAGGACTGGTCCTGACAGTCTATCTTGAATATTTCCTCAAATTGAAGGGACTCATCATTTAATACTAAACCAAGATTAAATGGAATATGAATATATATTTCATATATGATAAATGTTCAACCCCAACGTTTTACAACCATGGGCCTCAAACCCATCTTTAAAACAGTTCATGGAATTCAAAGCTATGCTTGATTTCCAGTGCTACAATGTGAGTGTTGCTTCTCACTTGTTGCATAGGTTTAGTTATCATGCTTTGCCAATCTTAATATCCTTTTCATCGAATGTTCTCCGAGATATGATGATAAGATCTTCTGAGTATGTTTATTTTGTGATCTAGTCTGTTCAGCTACAAGAGTGGTTCTACGCATTTTTCAATGAAGAATCATCAAGTCAGCAGACATGTGATCCACCCAAGTTCAGTGAAGAACTTTTTTAATGTAAACAACTCAGTTTTATTGATTCTTAGGCAATAAGTACTTCTACTTCAACTGTATAGGTTGCTAGTGATGCTTTGTTTGGATTTACTTATCCAAGCAGTTCACAGATATGTGGAAGACTTTTCAGCTGTATCTTAGAACATAGAAATTAATGTTTTAATTTCCCACGCAACAACTCATGGTCTCTAATCTATGTTGCCATTTCAAAACACGATGCTCTTTAGCTCGTCCTTGTCAATGGTTAACTCCAAAGGGATATTTCTTGATCCTTTGCCAGTGTTTATGCGTGTAGCATCAATATTTAGCATATCTTTATTTCCTTGAATCAAGAACTAATCCTATGTACCTTTTTCAAGTACCATAAGTTTTTCTTGATCTCAATCTAGTTGATCTTTACTTAGATCAATAGAGATTGGTATATGTTCGTCATGCCTAAAGTCATACGATACGTTTTTGGCGATCCTCATATTATATCATACATGATAAATTCTTTTGCAGAATAATTCCCAATTGAATTCTATTCATGTAACTTTAGCTCATTCAATTTCAGTAGATACTGAATCCAGCTAAATTCTTTGATATATAATATAGGTTAAGAATCTCACTTAGATCCTTTGATGTTTAACTTAGTAAATGCTTATACATAGTTCAAACATTCATTACTTAGATTTATTCATATGGATCGAATATCTCCAATAGAGTCTTTCGTGTTTGATTTAGTAAATGCCATTACTTAATCCAAAACAATATCATAAGATCTTTGTAAATAGATCTTAATACCCAGTATGTACTAAGTTTCGCCATGGTCCATCATTGATGAATAATTTCAAATCTAAGTCATTAGCATTTGAATGTTATTTCACAATAGAGAGATATCTGTGTGATACACATAAGACCAATTAAGTTTTACGTACTCCCACTAAACTTCTTATATATCTATAAGAATTATGTACATTTTATGAAACTAAAATACTTATTAGCTTCACTAAAATACAGTTTTAATTCCCAATTTGCTTGCTTAAACCTGTACTTAGATTTCATACGCTAGCATTCATTTCAAGCATTATTTGGATCCACAAATCCTATGACATGCCATGTACATAGTTTTCTTCCAACATTTGACTGAGGAAGATGTTTTTTTATCCAATTGCCATATGTACCAATATGCAATCATTGCTTGAATTATAGACTTAAGCATTACGATTTTGCATGAGGTTTCAACACAATCCACACCGTGAATTTGCTTGTAACTTTTAGCAACTAATCTAGCTTTGTGTGTGAACACAATTTCATGTTTGATGGTTTTTATCCTTAAAACAAACTTGCAACCAATATGTGTGAAACTATTCTTGCATTATATTCTAGGTGAAGAATCTCATTATATTCTTTGATGTTTTACTTAGTAAATGCTTATACATATTTCAAACATTCATTACTTAGATTTATTCACATGGGTCGAATATCTCCTAAGGAGTCTTTCGTGTTTGATTTAGTAAATGCCATTACTTAATCCAAAACAATATTCTAAGATCTTTATAAATAGATCTTAATACCCAGTATGTACTAAGTTTCTCCTTGGTCCATCATTGATGAATAATTTCAAACCTAAGTTATTAGCATTTGAATGTTATTTCACAATAAAGAGATATGTGTGTGATACACATATGACCAATTAAGTTTTATGTACTCCCACTAAACTTCTTATATATCTATAAGAATCATGTACATTTTTTGAAACTAAAATACTTAATAGCTTCACTTAAAATGCAGTTCCAATTCCCAATTGCTTGCTTAAATCTGTACTTAGATTTCATAAGCTAGCTTTCATTTCCAAGCATTTATTTGGATCCACAAATCCTATGACATACCATGTAAATAGTTTCTTCCAACATTTGATTGAGGAATACGTTTTGTCATCCAATTGCCATATGTACCAATATGCAATCATTGCTTGATTTATAGACTTGAGCATTAAGATTATGCATGAGGTTTCAACACAATCCATGCCATGAATTTGCTTGAAACCTTTAGCAACTAATCTAGCTTTGTGTGTGGACACAATTCCATGTTTGATGGTTTTTATCCTTAAAACAAACTTGCAACCAATAGGTGTAAAACTATTCTTGCAAATCAACAAAATTTCAATTTTGTCATCAAAATATTGAGTATGTTTTATAGCCTCTAACCATTTAAAACATTTGAGTCTATATATGGTCTCTAACCATTTTAGGGAATCTGGGTTTCGTCATAGCTTTCTTACAGGTCACAAACTCATGATAATAGTTTGAATGCAAGTTGTAGGTTTCTTCACTATCTAATAGAAGAATCGCATAGCTTCAGTGACCTGAACTCCATGTTTCTTAACTATCTAATAAAAGAATCTTATAGTTTCAGTGACTTGAACTCTATGCCTACTTGGGTATAGAACATCAAACAAATAGAATATCAATAGCCACTTGAAAGTCCTTTGAATATTCTGTTCTCCTTGAAGCACTTGTGAAGTCTTCTAAGAGATGTTTATTCTTTAAAAGCCACTTCTAAAGTCCTTAAAGAATAAGTTCGGATTTTCTGAAGTACTTCGAAAAGCCTCCGGAATGTCCGTTTATGTTTGTTGTTCGCCTTGAAGACTTTCGAGGTCTATTTTCTCCCACCTGTCATTTTGGAAACGAATCTCCAAAAGGACATTATTTCGAGCAAACAAACATTATGTTCTCAAATATTCGTGGTAGAAACAATACCCTTGTGTCTCATTTGAATAAATCACAATGAAACATATATCTATACTTGGGCCTTAGTTTGTTGAATAACAAACACTAAGCTCCCACTGAGTTTAGCAACTCTTTAGATATATATAATTGAAAAGATATCCTGAAATTACTTTTCAATAGCTTTGACGAATTTGGTTTAGTTTGGTGGTAGTTGAGCATTTTTGTTTAGAAATTATAGGAAAATTCTTTATGATTCATCATTGATTGAATCAAGTACTAATTGACTTCGATCATTCCAACTTCGATATGCCATATCTTATGGAGCTTAGATTGTGAATTTACTACACACAATCATTGATGATCATTCTTGACTTAAGTAATCATCAACATGATCTACCCTAGATCTTTATGATTTCTTACCAAGTGGGATTTATACTTCTGAATCTTTGAACTAGCCAAACAGATTCAAACTTATATCACATTGAGTAAATAAACCTATATTCACCCAAATCTGTGTGAAATAATAAAGTCATAAAACCTTTCTTTAGCTTTGAACTCTATTGTCTAGGCGTTCTAACAATAGTTCATCTCTTTTGTTACTTTCAACAAGTAAGACTAGCTTGTCTTGAATTAATCTAGAAACCAATCAACTTTCAAAAGTCCATCAAAATAGATCTTTTGAATGTTAACTTGTTGATATGGTCTAAGAAACAATGCCAAATATTAGTGGAACTCAAATCAAGGGGTTGATTTGAACCTAGTAAAGTTTTTATTGTTAAAGAGTTGTTTGTTTTAATCAAGCATATTGACTCAACCTGTAATTGACCATTTCATTCAAATAAACAAACAAACATTGTTTTTGTTCTCTGAATGTTAGTCTTTCTGTGTTTGAAAACAGAAATTTAGGTATGCTGATTATGGAACAAAATAGCCATTAAGTTCCAGCCTTTGAAAGGACTTAAAACAAACTAGATGACCCTACAACTAATGTAGCATTGCCATGCTTCATTTCCTACTTGTAGGCCATTAGTGTAGCCTAGCTTCCATTGTTTGAGTTATTACCGAAGTAAGAACCTCAAGCGGTATATTATACCAAGGAAGTTTGATTGCTAGGTCACTTCTCTTTAAACATAAACTTATAGGTAGAAATGGAATCTTAAATTCCTTTCACTTGTTCCTTGTTTTCCTATTTCTTGTACCCTTTCTTATAGTCTTAAGAATTGAATTCTTTAGTGTTGACTTTTATACTTTGTTAGACATGTCCAATGTCACTCCAACAAGGTTCTTACCATTTAATTAATGTTGAATATTTTTTTTCAACTAGATGATCTTACCAGAAGCTTCTAAAGTTCTCTAAGCATCGATCTATTCGAATGTCTAGGGACTAGACTCATTCGAGAATTAAATGGAAAAAGATATTAGGTTGTTAACCATTGGTAAAGCTAAGCGTTTAAACTCAATGCTTTATGATCTCAAAACTACAGTGTATTTTGAATTCACAAGCACCAATCGGTTTGCCATTCGACTTTGATACTCGAAAACAACCATAAAAGTCGCTAAAAGAAACGTACATTTTAAATTGCTCACATCTCTCATTTCCGTGAATCGTTCTTGGATTCACTACCAATCGAGGAAATTTACTTTTACCTTTCTAAAAGGATTTACTGCAGTGCAAGATATTTAATTATAAACAATAATTAAAACATACATTGAAGCATGCAAAGTCTAAACATTTATCATGAGTAATAACTTGAAAATTAAAGCAATCATGCAATTTAAACAAGTCATTAACATTTTATTCGAGTTATGTGTTCCGGCAGGTGTGAATAAAATGATTCCAAGACCCTAAAACCATTGAAGAATTAAGCACATTATGTATTTTGACTCAATTCTAAAACATTTTAGGTAAGCAAAAGCCTTTTTGCTAATAGTCTAGAAACTACTCTTGGTTGATAGGTACGTCTAAGAACTTATTAGGTAAACCTATCGATTTTGCCACGACATAAAAGGACTCCTTACTTATATCGTTGAGTTTCACCAAAACTAACATGTACTCACAATTATTTGTGTACCTTACCCCTTTAGTATCGATAAGTAACACCTCGCTATGGCGGAAAACTATTACTAAGATCGATGTAAAGGATATCCAAGTAAGTGTTATTTTGGCATGGCACCTTTTAACTCAATTTTTAAGTTTGGAACTTAAGGCTCTTACTATGTTGGTTAGATTTTAAGTGAACTAAAATCCTTAATCATGCAACATAATCAAGCCACAATCTCATGCATAATTATGACATATTTAAAGCAATAAATAACTTAAAGCATGCATAAGATAAATGTGATCTAGTATGGCCCGACTTCATCTTGAAGCTTCAACTTCAAAGTCCGTCTCGAAAATGGAAACTTCGTCTTGAATTTCACCGCGGGAGGCGCCATTTTCTCCAAATAGGATAAGCTATAATTAAACTAATTACAACTATTTGATGGTACGCAGACCATATTTGAATTGAAAAACAAATTTGGTACTTTAAACCAATTACATTCAAATTAATGGTACACAGACCATATTTTCTATCCTATTTGGGCCATACTAGTCACTTCATAACCTGCAAAACAGTACATATGCAATATATACCATTCATCCATTCATTATCATGAATGGCCCACATAATTGGTTAGTTAAAACACATTGTATGCATCATATAAACATTTGCAGTAATTAATCAAGGGCACCAATAATCTACCAATTATCCAGTCCTTATTAATTCTAATCAAGTTGTTTAACCTTAAAGGATTTGTAGACATAATCAAGAGTTTATGACTAAAAAGGGCTCCCACTTAACCCAATAAATTCATATGCTTTACTAATTTTTAAACATAAAAATGTATTTCTAGTCTAACCGGAAACATACAAATTTAATTAAAATTTAAAGCTCATATAAATTTATAATTGAATCCACTTATTTAATTTATTTTCAGTCGAATTTAAATTAATTTAAGGCTTTTAATTTTATTAAAATAATTAGAATAAATAAAATTTATAATAATTATAATATTCAAAATTAAAATCAAAGAAAACAATTTAAATTATTATTTTTAAAATTAATTAAAATTACATGAACTGAAAATCTCAAATTAAAATTTAAAACTCGGCAAACGTAACATGACGAGCACTTGGGCTTGCGCCCAAGCCCCGTCGATTGCTCGGCCATCGCTGGCCCATGGCACATCATCGCAGCAGCCGCGCGCAAACGCAGCAGCTACGATGGTGCTCGCTCGATCGCTCGCTCGCTCGCGCAAGAAAGCGCTCGAGGCCACGCGTGTTGGCGCGCTGAGCTGCGATCGCTGGGCGACCAGCTCTCGCCCTCGCGCGCGCGCGCGCCTCCGCTTGTGCCATGCCATCGCTGCTCGCCCACGCCCATATGCGCACGGCGCGCGGCACTCGACACAAGGCAGGGCTGCTGCCTTGTGCTCGTGCGCCACTCGCCTTACTCGCTGCATTCGTACCGCATGGGCGACGAGCTCCCTTGCTCGTCGTCGCATGCCCGCACTATACAACACCCCTTAAGGGTAACACGTAGCGTCCATTGCTTTGTGCGTGCAAGTTTTATGAGCGATTGCATAAAAATTTAAAATTTTTAATTCAAAATTAATGACAATTAATAAAACATATTAATTTCATAATTTTAGGGCGAAAAATCGAAAATTTATTAATCAATTAATTTCCGATTAATCATGGATTCAAATCTAGGTCATAAAAATTTAAAATTTAACATAAATTAACAATTTTTATGGTGGTTTTTAATCATAGGCATTTAATTAAATTATTAATTAATTATGAAAAACAAATCAATTCTAAATTATTCGAATTTCAACAAATTAATCATAATTACAAATTAGATTGTATAATTAACAAGGCTAGGCATTCAAACTTGTTAAACATATACAGTAGGTCAATAAAAAATTCAAGGTTTATCAACAAGAATCGCAAATATTTAATTTAACATCTTAAATTTACAAACTTTTGCGTTCGAAAAACTAAAACCTCCGAAAAGTCATAGTTAGGCTTCGAATTTGGGAATTCTGCGTTCGGCCGAAAAATAATAATTTTGTCAAAATTATAGAATGCCTTTTACATGCGGAATTGACTCAAAAATCACTCGATTTGGATGAGTAACGAAGAAACTGAAGGAAATAGTGCCCTTGGTCTAAGTATGCATATAATATTAAGTCTAATAAATGCGGTTCAGTATTAATTAACAAGTTAATAATTCAGTGAGATCAAGTGAGCTGAATGCCTAGCTAGAGGCCGCTTCAGTTCAAGTGTAATTAATGATATTAATCCACAGCTTACTCTTGACCGAACCCGTAGGGTCAGACAAATAGTACGTAAACGGATCAAGTATTTAATGGCATTAAATACTCCATCTATGGATATTCGGAATCGACGGATCTTGGTTTCAGTGGGAGCTGAGATCGTCACAAGCAAGAAATGAATACTCCGGAAACGATGATATTTCCGGAAACGGAAATATGGACCGTATCGGAAATATAAATATTATCCAAGTCGTAGATGTTGCCGGAAACGGAAACATGGTACGTATCGAAAAATATTATCGGAAATGGAAATATTGCCGGAATCGGCAATATTGCCGGAAACGGAAATATTGTCAGAATCGGAAATATTATCGGAATCGGAAAATAATTTCGGAAATGGAAATATTAAATATTTGTTCGAAACGGAAATTAATTCCGGAATCGGAAATATTAAATATTGTTCGTATCGGAAATGAATTCCGGAACCGGGAATTTAATCGGAAGCGTATCGTACGAATTAACATCGGACGAGGCCTGCCGGACGAAGGCCCAGCACGAAGCCGGACCATCGCCCAGCAAGCCAAACGCGCGCCACACGCCCAGCTAAGGCAGCGCCCAGGCCCACCGCAAGGCAGGCCCAGCGCGCGCCAAGGCCACGGATGTGTGGGCCTCGTGGCGTGGGCTGCTGCTCGCATGCACGCGCATGGGCGGCCCTCGTGGCTGCCGTGCGTGTGTGTGTTTGTGTTCATGCACGATTCCTAAAGTTATTAGGATTTGGTATATGATTAAATTCCTATTCCTAAAAGGATAAATTAATTAATTAGAGTTCTTATAGGATTCTAAGTTTAATTAATTCGTATCCTACTAGGATTCCAATTCCCTTTCCATACCTCTATAAATAAGAGCCTAGGGTCATAATTTATAGATACAATTGAAGTATTCAAAAGGTAAGTTTTTGAAAGAAAAATCAGCCATACACTTGCAAACACAATAGCCGAAATTCCTAGTAACCTTAAGGGCGATTCTAGTTGGTCTAACTTGAGGCGGATCCGGACGTACTGTGGACTATCTATGGAGGGACGACATTTGGAGTCCTAAAGACTTGTTCTTGTTCGGTTCGGGCGCAGGTAGGGAGGGCACGCTACAAAGTGTATGCTCCTAAATTATGCTAAATGATTATGTGTAAATAATATGTTTCCTGGCATTAAGGTTTTTCCGCATGATTTATGTTTTGTCATATGTATCATAACATTACAGTGGTATCACGAGCCTCTTATTATTTTCATAATCTAAATTGCATAACATGGTTAAATTTCACAAATTTGCAAGGAATTAAAAGGGGTGATTAATTTTCGTAATTGTTAATTAATTGCAAATTGCGTTTATTTAATTATATGTACGCAGTTTTTCGGCAGTTTCTTCGTTACTCATCCAAATCGAGTGATTTTTGTGTCAATTCCGCATGTAAAAGGCATTCTAAATTTTTGACAAAAACAATATTTTTCGGCCGAACCCAGAATTCGCAAATTCGAAGCCTAACTATGACTTTTCGGAGGTTTTAGTTTTTCGAACGCAAAAGTTTGTAAATTTAAGATGTTAAATTAAATATTTGCGATTCTTGTTGATAAATCTTGAATTTTTGATTGACCTACAGTATATGTTTAACAAGTTTGAATGCCTAGCCTTGTTAATTATACAACCTAATTTTGTAATTATGATTAATTTGTTGAAATTCGAAAAATTTAGAATTAATTTGATTTTCATAATTAATTAATAGTTTAATTAGGTATCTATGATTAAAATCCACCATAAAAATTGTTAACTTATGTTAATTTTTTTAATTTTTATGACCTAGATTTGAATCCATGTTAATCGGAAATTAATTGATTAATAAATTTTCGATTTTTCGCCCTAAAATTATGAAATTAATATGTTTTATTAATTTGTCATTAATTTTGAATTAAAAATTTTAAATTTTTATAAAAACGCTCATTAATGTTGCACGCATAAAGCAATGGAAGCTACGTGTTACCCTCAAGGGGTGTTGTATAGTGCGGGCACACGACGACGAGCAAGGGAGCTCGTCGCCCGTGCGGTACGAATGCAGCGAGCAACATAGCGCATGGAGCGCGCACGAGGCAACGCAGCCTATGCGTGTGTGCGTGTGTGCTATGCGATGGGCGAGGGCGACGATGCAAGGCACGAGCGACGAGCAAGACGCGTGTGGGCAGTGATGCTGCCGCGCCACAGCGCGCCTGGCTCGCCCAGCCAGCAAGCAGAACGCGCGAGCAGGGAGCGATCCCTCGCTCGGCGCGCGCTGGCCTACGCAGCAACACGCGACACAACACAAGGCTGCGCGCAGCGTGGCCAGCTGTGGCGTGTCGCTGTGTTTGCTTTTCGCTACGATCAATCGAACGGGGCGCGAGCCTCGTAGCTTGATGGGGCTTGGGCGCAAGCCCAAGTGCCTCGTCTCGCGACGATTGGTACGTTTTGATTTTAATTTTAATTTTCAGTTCGGAAACGATTTTAATTAATTTTAAAATTCGAAATTTAAATTATTTTCTTGGATTTTAATTTTGAATATTATAATTATTATAAATTTTATTTATACTAATTAGTTTACTAAAATTAAATCTTGAATTAATTTAAATTCGTTTAATTCAACTGAAATAAATTAAATTAATGGATTCGATTATAAATTTATATGAGCTTTAAATTTTAATTAAATTTGAATGTTTTCGGTTAGACTGGAAATACATTTTTATGTTTAAAATTAGTAAAGCATATGAATTTATTGGTTTAAGTGGGAGCAATTTTAGTCATAAACTCTTGATTAGGTCTACAAATCCTTTAAGGTTAAACAACGTGATTAGAATTAATAAGGATTGAATAATTGGTAGATTATTGGTGCCCTTGATTAATTGCTCTTGATGCATAACGTGTTTTACTAACCAGCTATGTGGGCCACTCATGAATGGGTGAATGGTATATATTGTATATGTACTGTTTTGCAGGTAATGAAGTGACTAGTATGGCCCAAATAGAATAGAAAATATGGTCTGCGTACCATTAATTTGAATGTAATTGGTCTGAAGCACCAAATTTGTTTTTCAATTCAAATATGGTCTGCGTACCATCAAATAGTTGTAATTAGTTTAATTATAGCTTATCCTATTTGAAGAAAATGGTGCCTCCCACAGAGATTTTCAAGACGGACTTTGAAGTTGAAGCTTCAAGATGAAGTCGGGCCATACTAGATCACATTTATCTTATGCATGTTTTAAGTTATTTATTGCTTTTAAATATATCTTAAATATGCATGAGATCGAAGCTTGATTATGTTGAATGATTAAGGATTTTAGTTCACTTAAAATCTAACCAACATAGTAAGAGAATTAAGTTCCAAACTTAAAAATTGAGTTAAAAGGTGCCATGCCAAAATAACACTTACTTGGATATCCTTTTTTCATCAATCTTAATAAAAGTGTTCCGCCATAGCGAGGTGTTACTTATCGATACTAAAGGGGTAAGGTACACAAATAATTGTGAGTACATGTTAGTTTTTGTGAAACTCAACGATATAAGTAAGGAGTCCTTTTATGTCGTGGCAAAATCGATAGGTTTACCTAATAAGTTCTGAGACGTACCTATCAACCAAGAGTAGTTTCTAGACTATTAGAAAAAGGCTTTTGCTTACCTAAAATGTTTTAGAATTGAGTCAAAATACATAATGTGCTTAATTCTTCAATGGTTTTAGGGACTTGGAATCATTTTATTCACACCCGCCGGAACAATAAATTCGAATAAAATGCTAATAACTTGTTTAAATTGCATGATTGCTTTAATTTTTAAGTTATTATTCATGATAAATGTTTAGACTTTGCATGCTTCAATGTATGTTTTAATTATTGTTTATAATTAAATATCTTGCACTGCAGTAAACCCTTTTAGAAAGGTAACAGTAAATATCCTCGATTGGTAGTGAATCCAAGAACGATTCACGGAAATGAGAGAAAATGAGCAATTTAAAATGTACGTTTCTAATAGCGACTTTTATGGTTGTTTTCGAGTATCAAAGTCGAATGGCAAACCGATTGGTGCTTGTGAATTCAAAATACAATGTAGTTTTGAGATCTTAAAGCATTGAGTTTAAACGCTCAGCTTTACCAATGGTTAACAACCTAAAATCCTTTTTCCATTTAATTCTCGAATGAGTCTAGTCCCTAGACATTCGAATAGATCGATGCTTAGAGAACTTTATAAGCTTCTGGTAAGATCATCTAGTTGAAACAGAATATTCAACATAAATGGTAAGAACTTTGTTGGAGTAACATTGGACATGTCTAAACAAAGTATAAAAGTCAACACTAAAGAATTCAATTCTTAAGGCTATTAGAAAATGTACAAGAAATAGGAAAACAAAGGAACAAATGAAAGGAATTTACAATTCCGTTTCTACCTATAAGTTTATGTTTAAAGAGAAGTGACCTAGCAATCAAACTTCTTTGGTATCATATACCGCTTGAGGTTCTTACTTCGGTAATAACTCAAACAATGGAAGCTAGGCTACACTAATGACCTGCAAGTGGAAAATGAAGCATGGGAATGCTACATTAGTTGTAGGGTCATCTAGTTTGTTTTAAGTCCTTTCAAGGCTGGAACTTAATGGATATTTTGTTCCATGATCAGCATACCTAAATTTCTGCTTCAAACACAGAAAGACTCACATTCAGAAGAACAAAAACAATGCTTGTTTGTTTGTTTATTTGAATGAAATGGTCATTTACGGGTTGAGTCAATATGCTTGATTAAAACAAACAACTCTTTAACAATAAAAACGTTACTAGGTTCAAATCAACCCCTTGATTTGAGTTCCACTAATCTTTGGCATTGTTACTTAGACCATGTCAACAAGTTAACATTCAAAAGCTCTATTTTGATGGACTTTTGAAAGTTGATTGATTTCTAGATCAATTTAAGACAAGAAAGTCTTACTTTTTGAAAGTAACAAAAGATATGAACTATTGTTAGAACACCTAGACGATAGAGTTTAAAGCTAAAGAAAGGTTTTATGACTTTATTATTTCACATAGATTTGAGTGAATATAGGTTTATTTACTCAAATGTGATATAAGTTTGAATCTGTTTGGCTAATTCAAAGATTCAGAAGTATAAAATCCACTTGGGAAGAAATCATAAAGATCTAAGTTAGATCATGTCGATGATTACTTTAAGACAAAATATGATCATCAATGATTGTGTGTTGTAATTTCACGATCTAGCTCCGTAAGATATGGCATATCTAAGTTGGAATGATCGAAGTCAATTGGTACATGATTCGATCAATGATTATTCATAAAGATTTTTCCTATAATTTCTAAACAAAATGCTCAACTACCACCAAACTAAACCAAATTCGTCAAAGCTATTGAAAAGTAATTTCAGAGTATCTTTTCAATAATATATATCTAAAGAGTTGCTAAACTCAGTGGGAGCTTAGTGTTTGTTATTCAACAAACTAAGGCCCATGTCTAGATATATGTTTCATTGTGATTTATTCAAATGAGACACAAGGGTATTGTTTCTACCACGAATATTTGAGAACATAATGTTTGTTTGCTCGAAATAATGTCCTTTTGGAGATTCGTTTCCAAAATGACAAGTGGGAGAAAATAGACCTCGAAAGTCTTCGAGGCGAACAACAAACATAAACGGACAATCCGGAGGCTTTTCGAAGTACTTCAGAAAATCCGAACTTATTCTTTAAGGACTTTAGAAGTGGCTTTAAAGAATATTCATCTCTTAGAAGACTTCACAAGTGCTTTAAGGAGAAACAGAATATTCAAAGGACTTTCAAGTGGCTATTGATATTCTATTGTTTGATGTTCTATACCCAAGTAGGCATAGAGTTCAAGTCACTGGAACTATGAGATTCTTCTATTAGATAGTGAAGAAACATATAGATCAGGACAATGAAACTTTAAGATTCTTCTATTAGATAGTGAATAAACCTGCAACTTGCAGTCAAACTATTATCATGTAGATTAATGAGTTTGTGACTTGTAAGAAAGCTATGACGAAACCTAGATTCCCTAAAATGGTTAGAGGCCATATATAGACTCAAATGTTTTAAATGGTTAGAGGCCATAAAACATACTCAATGTTTTGATGACAAAATTGAAATTTTGTTGATTTGCAAGAATAGTTTCACACCTATTGGTTGCAAGTTTGTTTTAAGGATAAAAACCATCAAACATGAAATTGTGTTCACACACAAAGCTAGATTAGTTGCTAAAAGTTACAAGAAAATTCACGGTGTGGATTGTGTTGAAACCTCATGCAAAATCGTAATGCTTAAGACTATAATTCAAGCAATGATTGCATATTGATACATATGGCAATTGGATGAAAAAACATCTTCCTCAGTCAAATGTTGGAAGAAAACTATGTACATGGCATGTCATAGGATTTGTGGATCCAAATAATGCTTGAAATGAATGCTAGCGTATGAAATCTAAGTACAGATTTAAGCAAGCAAATTGGGAATTAAATTGTATTTTAGTGAAGCTAATAAGTATTTTAGTTTCATAAAATGTACATAATTCTTATAGATATATAAGAAGTTTAGTGGGAGTACGTAAAACTTAATTGGTCTTATGTGTATCACACACATATCTCTCTATTGTGAAATAACATTCAAATGCTAATGACTTAGATTTGAAATTATTCATCAATGATGGACCATGGCGAAACTTAGTACATACTGGGTATTAAGATCTATTTACAAAGATCTTATAATATTGTTTTGGATTAAGTAATGGCATTTACTAAATCAAACAAGGAAGACTCCTTAGGAGATATTCGACCCATGTGAATAAATCTAAGTAAAGGATGTTTGAACTATGTATAAGCATTTACTAAGTTAAACATCAAAGAATCTGAGTAAGATTCCTAACCTATATTACATGTCAAAGAATTTAGCTGGATTCAGTATCTACTGAAATTGAATGAGCTAAAGTTACATGAATAGAATTCAATCGGGAATTATTCTGCAAAAGAATTTATCATGTATGATATAATATGCATGAGGATCGCCAAAAATGTATCGTATGACTTTAGGCATGACGAACATATACCAATCTCTATTGATCTAAGTAAAGATCAACTAGATTGAGATCAAGAATACTTATGGTACTTGAAAAGGTACATAGGAATAGTTCTTGATTCAAGGAAATAAAGATATGCTAAATATTGATGCTACACGCATAAACACTGGCAAAGGATCAAGCAAGACCCTTTGGAGTTAACCATTGACAAGGACGAGCTAAAGAGCATCGTGTTTCGAAATGGCAACATGGATTGGAGACCATGAGTTGTTGCCTAGGAAATTAAAATATTAATTTCTATGTTCTAAGATACAGCTGGAAAGTCTTCCACATATCTGTGAACTGCTTGGATAAGTAAATCCAAACAAAGCATCACTAGCAACCTAAACAGTTGAAGTAAAAGTACTTATTGCCTAAGAAGCAATAAAACAGAGTTGTTTATATTAATGAGTTCTTCATTGAACTTTGGTGGATCACATGTCTGCTAACTTGATGGTTCTTCATTGCAAAATGCGTAGAACCACTATCGAAGTAAGAAAGACTAGATCACATAATAAACAAACTCAAAAGATCTTATCATCATATCTCGAAAAACATTCGATGAAAAGGATATTAAGATTGGCAAAGCATGATAACTAAACCTATGCAACAAGTGAGAAGCAACACTCACATTGTAGCACTGGAAATCAAGCATAGGTTTGAAATTCCATGAACTGTTTTAGAAGATGGGTTGAGGCCCATGGTTGTAAAACAATGAGGTTGAACATTTATCATATATGAATTGTATTTTCATATTCCATTTAATCTTGGTTTAGTATTAAATGATGAGTCCCTTCAATTTGACAATATATTCAAGATAGACTGTCAGGACCAGTCCTGTGACTAAGAAATGTCTATCAAGTGAACTTGAATGTCAAAAGTTGAAAAAGGTCTCTGGTCGGAGTTTTCTATAAAATTGGACGCATAGAAAACGTTAGACGGCTAGAATGCAAGATGACTAGTAGTTCTGTTTCTTGAACTATGTGGACATGGCAATGTCATAATCATTTGCATAGATACTTACTTTGGGAAGACTAGTATCGGACAGACCTATGAAACTTTACTGTAAGAGATGAAAATCTGTCATAAGTAAATTTCATTAAAATTATTAGACACTAAATCCTCAATACCTGAGTGATTTGAGATTACTTGTTTGTGAACTGATTACTTTGACGTTGACCAACCGTCGCACCGTAAAAGGAGGCTATAAAGGCAACGCTCAGGTAATCACCTATCAAACGAAGTCTAATCTCAAGATCGCAAGATTGGGATTGTCCTCCCACAAATCGGGATGAGATGCTTAAAAGTTGTACAAGGCCACTCGGAGAGCTAGAAACTGTAAAATGCATGGTCGTGCTCGGATGAATCATAGGCTATGATTATCTGTTTATTTGATCAGTTGAACTCTGAAACCGAGAAACACCTCTGGACATAATAAGGATGACAACTCTTACCTTATTTTCAAGAGCAAGCATCGAGCGACAAAGGAATTAGGTAATGCACACTTGTCCCTAAGGACAAGTGGGAGACTGAAGGAAATAGTGCCCTTGGTCCAAGTATGCATATAATATTAAGTCTAATAAATGCGGTTCAGTATTAATTAACAAGTTAATAATTCGGTGAGATCAAGTGAGCTGAATGCCTAGCTAGAGGTCGCTTCAGTTCAAGTGGAATTAATGATATTAATCCACAGCTTACTCTTGACTGAACCCGTAGGGTCACACATATAGTACGTAAACGGATCAAGTATTTAATGGCATTAAATACTCCATCTATGAATATTCGGAATCGACGGATCTTGGTTTCAGTGGGAGCTGAGATCGTCACAAGCAAGAAATGAATACTCCGGAAACGATGATATTGCCGGAAACGGAAATATGGATCGTATCGGAAATATAAATATTATCCAAGTCGTAGATGTTTCCGGAAACGGAAACATGGTACGTATCGAAAAATATTATCGGAAATGGAAATATTGCCTGAATCGGTAATATTGCCGGAAACGGAAATATTGTCAGAATCGGAAATATTATCGGAATCGGAAAATAATTTCGGAAACGGAAATATTAAATATTTGTTCGAAACTGAAATTAATTCCGGAATCGGATATATTAAATATTGTTGGTATTGGAAATGATTTCTGGAACCGGGAATTGAATCGGAAGCGTATCGTACGAATTAGCATCGGACGAGGCCTGCCGGACGAAGGCCCAGCACGAAGCCGGACCATCGCCCAGCAAGCCAAACGCGCGCCACACGCCCAGCCAAGGCAGCGCCCAGGCCCACCGCAAGGTAGGCCCAGCGCGCGCCAAGGCCACGGCTGTGTGGGCCTCGTGGCGTGGGCTGTTTCTCGCACGCACGCGCATGGGCGACCCTCGTGGCTGCCGTGCGTGTGTGTGTTTGTGTTCATGCACGATTCCTAAAGTTATTAGGATTTGGTATATGAATAAATTCCTATTCCTAAAAGGATAAATTAATTAATTAGAGTTCTTATAGGATTCTAAGTTTAATTAATTCGTATCCTACTAGGATTCCAATTCCCTTTCCATACCTCTATAAAGAAGAGCCTAGAGTCATAATTTACAGATACAATTAAAGTATTGAAAAGGTAAGTTTTTGAAAGAAAAATCAGCCATACACTTGCAAACACAATAGCCGAAATTCCTAGTAACCTTAAGGGCGATTCTAGTTGGTCTAACTTGAGGCGGATCCGGACGTACTGTGGACTATCTACGGAGGGACGACATTTGGAGTCCTAAAGACTTGTTCTTGTTCGGTTCGGGCGCAGCTAGGGAGGGCACGCTACAAAGTGTATGCTCCTAAATTATGCTAAATGATTATGTGTAAATAATATGTTTCCTGGCATTAAGGTTTTTCCGCATGATTTATGTTTTGTCATATGTATCATAACATTACAGAAACTGCCGAAAAACTGCGTACATATAATTAAATAAACGCAATTTGCAATTAATTAACAATTACGAAAATTAATCACCCCTTTTAATTCCTTGCAAATTTGTAATATTTAACCATGTTCATGCAATTTAGATTATGAAAATAATAAGAGGCTCGTGATACCACTGATAGGTTATGATTCATATGACAAAACATAAATCATGCGGAAAAACCATAAAGCCAGGAAAGCATATTATTTACACATAATCATTTAGCATAGTTTAGATGCATACACTTTGTTGCGTGCCCTCCCTAGCTGCGCCCGAACCGAACAAGAACAAGTCTTTAGGACTCCAAATGTCGTCCCTCCGTAGATAGTCCACAGCACGTCCGGATCCGCCTTAAGCTTGACCAACTAGAATCGCCCTTAAGGTAGCTTAGGAATTTCGGCTATTAGGTGCAAGTGTTATGGCTGATTTTTCTTCAAAATCTTACCTTTAGAATACTTCAATTGTGTCTATAAATTATGACCCTAGGCACCTATTTATAGAGGTATGGAAAAGGAACTGGAATCCTATTAGGATATGAATTAATTTAATTAGAATCCTGCTAGGACTCTTATTAAATAAACTTTATCTAATAGGTTTAGGATTTAATCTTTTATCGAATCCCGATAGCTTTAGGATTCGCACACGAGCATCGCACGAAGCACCGTACACCCGCGCAGGCCTTGCGGCCCACGCTGAGTGCACAACGCTCGACCCATGCTGCTGTCCGCGCGCGCGCCCAAGGCCTTGGCTGGGCCTGGTCGAGGCTTGGCGTGTGCGTGTGGCTTGCTGGGCGACGGCCTGGCTTCGTGCTGGGCCTTCGTCTAGCGAGCCTCGTCCGATGCTAATTCGTACGATACGCTTCCGATTAAATTCCCGATTCCGGAATTCATTTCCGATACGAACAATATTTAATATTTCCGATTCCGGAATTAATTTCCGTTTCGAACAAATATTTAATATTTCCGTTTCCGGAATTATTTTCCGATTCCGATAATATTTCCGATTCTGACAATATTTCCGTTTCCGGCAATATTTCCGATTCCGGCAATATTTCAATTTCTGATAATATTTTCCGATACGTACCATGTTTCCGTTTCCGGCAATATCTACGACTTGGATAATATTTATATTTCCGATACGATCCATATTTCCGTTTCCGGCAATATCATCGTTTCCGGAGTATTCATTTCTTGCTTGTGACGGTCTCAGCTCCCACTGAAACCAAGATCCGTCGATTCCGAATATCCATAGATGGAGTATTTAATGCCATTAAATACTTGATCCGTTTACGTACTATTTGTGTGACCCTACGGGTTCAGTCAAGAGTAAGCTGTGGATTAATATCATTAATTCCACTTGAACTGAAGCGGCCTCTAGTCAGGCATTCAGCTCACTTGATCTCACTGAATTATTAACTTGTTAATTAATATTGAACCGCATTTATTAGACTTAATATTATATGCATACTTGAACCAAGGGCATTATTTCCTTCAAATTGCACCTAAGGTTCTATGAATATTTTCGAATATTATGGCAAATATTATACTTAGTTTTAATCCTTAAAACTAGATGTATGATTGAAAATTATGTTCTCATAAATTTGTGAATGCCATCACCTATTTATAGAGTAGGAATATGGAATTGGAATTTTACTAGGACTCAAGAATTCTAACTCTATTAGAATTAGAGTTCCCTTAAACTAGTAGTTCAGAAAATTAATCTAATCCTAATCACTTAAGGATACGATGCATGCACAAACTCGAACACGCACACGAGCACGACCCACATGCGAGCAGGCCATGCCCGCGCACGCGCGTAGCCCATCGCTGGCAGCCCACACGAACTCGCAGCCTCGCAGCCTTGTTGCTCGCAGCCTTGGTCGCAGCCTTGGCGCGCTGGGCCTGGCCTTGCGCTGGGCATGGCGTGCCTTTGGCTTCTTGTGTCGCGCGCTGGGCTTGCTGGACGTGGGCCTGGCTTCGTGCTGGGCCTTCGTCTAGCAAGCTCGCCCGATGCTTATTTTGTACGACGTGCTTCCGATTAATTTTCCGATTCCGGAATTCATTTCCGATTCGAACAACATTTAACATTTCCGATTCCGGAATTAATTTCCGTTTCGAACAAATAAATAATAAAGAATCAAATTGAACGTTAACTAAAACGGAATTAATAGAAAAAGTACCCGCTATGACGTCAGAGGAAGTCTCCGCTTCTTGCCTAGATATCACATTCAGCTTCCCTTGGGCAACTCCTTTGTTATAGCCACCTCCATTGGTGTTTCCATTGTTGTTTCGGTTCCCATTCTGCTGTTGGTTTCCTCCAGGCTTTCCATAGTTCTGGTGATTGCCATTGCTGTTACCATTGTTACCACCTTGGTAATTCCTTTGGTTTCCACCTCTATTTCCCCCATTCCAGTTCTGATTATTCCGATTATTGTTCTGGTGGTTACCTTGGTTAGGCTTTCCATTCTTAGAATAACATTCATACTCCCTATGGCCTAACTTTTGATAGAATCTACAAGTCACTAGGTTTCCGTCACAATCCTTTCCAGGGTGATTCATGTCACAGCGCCTACAGTCGTAGGTCCTTACTCCATCCCTTCCAGACTGATTACCACCACCTTGGTTGTTGCGATTGCCACCATTGTTAGCTCTAAACTGGAAGTTCCCATTCCCTCTGTGGTTCTTAAAATTCCCCTAATTCTGATGGTTATTCCCTTGATTCGAGTTTCCACCATCCTTTCTCTTTTCAGTACTCCCATTCTTCCTTTGTTGTAACCCATACAGGTGAGCAACTTTTCCGTACATGGTGTCTAATGAGGTAAAGGTCTCTCCAGACAAAAACAATTGCAAGTCCATGGTCAATCCATTATCAAATCTTTGAGCCCTGAGCTATTCCGTTGCCACCACTTCAGGTGCAAACCTAGACAACTCTATAAACTTAGAATAGTATTCTGTTACAGACAGACCCTCCATTTTGAGTTCGATGAACTCCTGCGCCTTTTGCTTCTTCAGATAAGGTGGGTAAAACTTATTCCTTAATGCGGTTTTGAATGCTTCCCACCCAAAGTTAGGTGTGGCTCTAAGGGTATTCTCACATCGTTGCCACCATAAATCAGCTTCACCTCTCAAGTAGTACACAACACTGTTCACCCTAAGGTTTTCGGGGCCATTCACAGCTACAATAAGCTTATCAAATTTTCTCAACCAGTTTTCAAGCACACTTGGTTCAATCTCTCCGCTATACAGTGGAGGCTTGCTTTGAGCTATTTTCTTAAACATTTCCCCAGCCGGATCATGCACTGGGTTGGCTCTAGTTTAAGCTAGGTCTCGAACTACCTTAGCTAGTTGTCTAACCACTTCAGAAATCTCTTGGTTAGCCATATCCCTTCTCCTGAATAAAATAGAAGACTAACTTTAATATTGGTTGGACATGACATCACTAAGGCACTAGTTCGACAACGAACCCACTCACAACAAGAACACAGTAACATGTGCCCTATGGGAGTTGGCGCTACTTTTGGGCCTTCTCACCCAACTATTCGATGCATGTAGTTTAGATGGTTGCTACTTTGACCACCTTGCACATAAGATTTCATTGAAGAAACAACAATTAATCCCTTTGCGATACCCACGAAACTTAGAATTGAAAATTGAACTTAAGAGATAACGAAAAGGAAATTCCATGCTTTTATTAATGCTTCAATGAATAGGTCTTACATCCACCAATGATATAACTTTTATTTCTCCAAACTATAATAGAACTAACAACCATAAGTAGTAGCTTTGCCACTTTATTATTCAACGAAAAATAAATAACTAAGGATTACATTTCTCTAAAGACTAATGTCATCACGACGATCATTTCTTTCCTTGTATTGCTCTGGAGTAAAGTCTTGATCATTAGGATCATCCAAGTCTTCTTCCGGATCAAAGTCTTCATCCATAGCTTCAACATCCTGTTGTGGCTCACTATCAACCACATTATTCTCTTCAAGCTCATCCTCAGATCCACTAGATATCTCAATTGTTGGTTCAGGAACTATAGGATTAGGATTTTCAATCTCCACTACATCATCATCATCATCATCATCGTCCTCCTGAACATCATTAGCTTGCTCATCATGGATCATGCCATCCTCACCATCACTTTCTACTCCTCCATAGCCCATACCTAGACCCGCAGAGTACTTCCCATCCTCATAGCTATTCTTCGCAACCTCTAAGATAGTAGTGAGAACCTCAGTATCATACTTCCACCTACCATCTCCAGTCCCATATTTGTACCAATTAGGGGTACCATCATTAAAATGCATGTCACTGAACTTGTTCTTAAGGTCTATGTAAGGGTTCTTATGGGGCAAACAATGAATAACCATACTAGCCATCATATCCTTGTGCCTAAGGTGGGGCATGTCCTTGGTCAAAGCAAAATAGTTGCAAGCAAACACGATCTTCTGGACATACATGTGAGGAGTCTCGTTATCCATCTTCTCTAAGTATCCTAGATTGGTGAACTTAGAAGGTAGCATCCTTAATTCCTGGAAATTCACAACTAGAAAGTCTTACTAACGCGTTCCCATAGAAATTCCAACCCAAAAGGATACAATAAGTAGATCGTGGAGCCATACAATTTCAATGCACAAGTATATGCTCAACATGAAATATGATGCAAATAATCACATAAAGCAAGATAAAACATGGTTAAAACACATATACATGGCAATTAATAACTCACATTATCACATAAAATGCATTCTTAAACTAATATGCCCTTCTTAATCTACCCATTCCTCACTTGAAAATAATATTAATTTTTGAAATTAATTAAGAAATAACTCCCAACTTATTTGAAATTATTTAAATTAAAATCGAAAATTAATAAGAATTATTAATTAATTAAATAAATTAATTTCGGATAATAATTAAGGAAATCTGAATTTTTTTTTTCAAATCCGAAAATTCGAATAATTAATTAAATGAATAAATAAATAAATAATTCGGATGTTTAAATAAAAGAAAATCCAAAAGTAATAAGATTAATTCGAATTTAATTCGAGAGTTTCGAATAAATTAAAAAAAAATTCGGAATTTTAATTAAATTAAATAATTTTTCAAACTTTTCAACTTATTTCAAACGACCCAAAATAATTGATATTTGACCTTTAAAATATTGACTACTAAAAATAATACGTTTTGACTTTAGGAAAATAATATTTAAAAATCCTAAAGTTTCGCATTAGTCTCCGATTACCACTTTGTAGTATTGCTTACTACAAAGAAGGAATGAAAGTAAGCTCTAGTATACCACTTTGTAACACCCTAATAATTCCTTGCTTTTATCAAATCATTTTCCAACTTAAAATAAAGGAATTACTAAAGTATTACCGCCACCGTGATAACAGTTAAGGCTATTATCAGAATTACGCAGCGGAATTTAATGTCAACTAACTTTTAAAAAACATAAATAATAAATTATCGAGACCTCCTACAAATTGGAACCATGACGGCCCAAAAACCAAAGTATAAAAGTTCAACGAATTAAAACATAATTAGAGTATAAATAAAATAGTTTCAAAGTACGAAAGCATGCAACTCTCTCAATCATCCTAAGCCACATGATTTCGATCTACCAACCTGCTATATTATTCTACTCCCCGTCAATGCAAGTGCAAATGATAGATCATCATAGGGTAATTAAGGCAAGGGCCATGACCAAAAGACACAAAGCACGTAGTCAGCAAAAGCTGAGTACTTACAAGAATAGAGTGAAACAAAACTATAAACACGCATCACTCACTAAGTACTAATCAACATGCAAAAGCCATTTAATAATTAACAAACAAATCATGAATACAAGACTCGACTCTTGACTCGACTCTTGACTCACAATTTAATTAGAATAAGCTTCGAACGGGCCAAAGAAATATTCCATAAAGGAAGGGTGATGGGAGCCAACCATACACCGAATAATAAATAATAAAATTGGGCCATACCGAGTGTCGGGCCATACCGACGGAATTCCTGCGCATAATATGAATGAAACAACGTCTTGTATCATTAGTAGGAGATCGAGCTTTCCGGCAAGTCTCCCCCCATTGTTCATACTCAAGGTATATACGTTCCAAGAGTTTTGAAGCTTGTTCTGGTTGCACTTTACGTTTATTAATATTTTATTAAATGTGAACTCAAGACTCAACGACATACACACGTACAATTAATAAACAACAACCAAAACAACCTTATTTTAATGCTTTAGGACTTTCGATCAACAAAGTAAGACACTTGTGAAATTACTACCAGGTTCCTCCTCACAAAAGTGAGATTCCACATCATGCCCATTAACATGAGGGTTGTGCCCTTTCACGACAAATCCTAATTCATTTCATATAATATTCCCAACTGAACCCTACATGTGCGGTGGCTTACGTGAGCTAACCCTTCACATGTGGTAAAATAAATAGTACAACGAGGTACGAATAATTGGCTCAAAAGTATGCTAGACATCCCGTACAATAGCATAATAATAAATAATCCATCCCTTGCATGTGAAACAAACCATACATGCACAAATATTGAACAACATGATTGACAATGAAATCCATACTCATAATTAATCCCAACATGCTTGTTCAACAAATAATCCAATAAATCCCACATCATAATTCACATGATCGTTCACCAAAATAAACATGAATCCACATAATATAATTCACATCGACACAATCGTGCAATTCTCTTGACAAATGGTGTGGTCGCCCTAGACTTGTACGTACCTTGAATACCTAAGCGTAGGGTGTAGACACCTACTTTTGTCCCCATTCCCGAAAGGGAAAGGTTCGATGATGAAAACATAAATCTCCACTTGACAACACATCTCCTTAAAATAAACGAATCTCAATTCCCCTTTTCATTTCACCCAAAACCTGATATTTATAGAAAACTGCTTTTTATGGAAACCTGCTAAAAATAGTAACTGCCGTAAAAGGTAGCTTCTGAAAGTGGTAAATCATAAAGGATAGAAACCTGTCAGAATTAGGTGTTGCATTCCAACATAAATCCTAAATGAGATAGAAAACTGCGAGAATCCTGTTCCTAATATGATTCGGAAATAAGAGTTACGTATTAATTAAAATCCTAACGAGCCTAGAGTTCGTAACGGGCCCAGACGCATCCCGTCGCAAAGTTAATACGCACTAAAAGACTCGATTAAAGTCTCAAACTCTACGGATTTCAGGAATCCGAATCTGACTAAGAAAACAGTCCAGACCCTATTTTCAACGCCTGGCTCTAGGCGCTGAAAATAACTGGGTACGTGTTTTTTCCTAATTCTTTGTGGATTAGAACTCTGCAATTCTATCTTTCCACGAACTCATCCCTATAAATACAGCCCCAAATTCGACGTGAAAGGGACACAACACAATTATATTCTGAGTATTGACTCCAACCCTTAGCCTAAGCCTCACGCTGCGAAACTGTTCACGCGTTCTGTCGCAATCGATCCATAAATCGAACAGAACGTATCCTGTCCCATAATTGAGATTCGTTAAATAAAAAGGAGAAATAGCAAAGTCAAAGTTGTTAGTTTTCTGAGAACCGTGACGCACCTCTCAAGGGTGCGTCGTAATGTGCCCCTTCTCGATGATTTAATTGCTTTCCTCGCCGTTTTTATGAACTGTTAAACTAACTAAATCTGATTGTTCTACCACGCCTAACAAATATAATATATTTGGGAAATTGGATTATCATGCTAGGTCCCTTAATACTATTTAAATCAGATAATCACGATCGATCTAGTATTATATGTTGCATATCGCTAAAATCAACTCAGATTAGTTTAATAGTTAACGCATGTCTCTTCAATTATTTATGCTGAGCTAGTAAGGATATCCTACCTCTGGAGTTATCGACGAGCGAAGTACTCCTCTCGGTAGTTACAGTCCCCCGAACCCTCAATCTCTACCTTGCGGGTGTATGTTGAGAGATCCCCACACCAGGGATCACAAGGGAACCTACGGCCGTCGTGGTCAAACATAATTGCACTCCCTTTATGTCACGATAACCGGGTTTTGTCAGTTTTTCTCATTGTCGTTAAAAACTGAATGTCGACTCCTATATTACTAGTCAATTGGGTGTAAACTCACAGGAAATCCAATTACACTTGATTGAATAAAAAGAAGCGTCACACCCACGAGGGACGAGGTCACGCATTAGCCTCGTGCTTTTTCGACCCCCTCACATAGGGGCCACTTTGCAATACGAGAACTCACTTAGAAATCACCTCCTATCACCAAAATAATGAAACTTAAATTATTTCCATATTCATTAAATTTCCAGCAACTTTATAAAATCTTAAACCTTGTTTAAACTTTAGAATTCAATCGTTCTTTAATAAAATAATCGTCTCAATTTGCAAAACTAATCCCTAGTATGAAAACATACTTTTTCCGCCTTTAAAATCAATAAAAATCAACACTTTAAGCCTTTATATAAATCTGAAAATATAATTGATTATCATAATTAAAATCATCACCTAATTATGCTAATCAATTGACTCATTGGGTCTAGGTTAAAACCCTAACTTGAAAATCCCAATAAAACCAATTTAACATCATAAAAATCAATTCTTTATTAAATAAACGAATCTGAAAATTCATGCTTTAATAATTAAAACAAGCTTAAAGAATCACAACACATAAATCCTCAAAGTACGGTGTTCATAACCGATTCCCAGCATTTTAATTACTCAAAACAATAATAATAATATAATTTAAAATACGGAATTTAAATAAAATAGTTTAAGGGAATATGATTATACCAATTCGGTCGGCCTATAGCACGGAACAATCACGAATTAATGTGATTGGGCGAAAAAAAATTGAGCAACAACGAACAAAACACACACACACACTTGGCGTGTGTGCGCGAGGCAGGGGAACGAAGCAAGGCACAACAGCGTTGGGCGCTGGGGGCTGTGCGCGAGGAAGGGGCGAGAGAGCAAGGGCGCGCGCGCGCTGGGGCGCGGTGGTGAGCGCGCTGGGCGAGAGGGGCGAAATTCGTCTGTTGAAGACACTACCTCGACCGGGGCATGTGTTGGATCTACGATAGAAGCGGTACCAAGCCAGGCGCAAATAAACTACCCATAGAAGCCTATCATAAACTACGTGGCATATTTAATTTTCAAATCCATGTTTGTAATGTAGTTATGTGTAGCGAAATATGTGATTGTGTGTGACAAACTATCCTAGAAAACCAACGACCTTAAAAATTGCCCAAACATTCATAGACTAATTTGCCAAAGGGTTATACCGAAACACGTGTTCCGCAAACCCGAATGATCGCCACAAAAATAAGCGACGCTCGGGATGGCCTGTAACGAATCCCACAAACGCTGCTACGCGTAAAGGACGTTATTAGGCAAGCACGCAAATCGAAGTCGCATAAACAGAAGACAGCAAACGAGAACCAGCCAGGGACGCATTTTCAACGCCCCTAGCTGGGCGCCAGATTTTCTCACGCCCCTCGCTGGGCGCTGAAGTTGCTGCTTGGCCTTGTGGTCAAGCGCAGCAGCCTCGGTGCCCGCGCGAAATGAAAATACGTAGCACAAAAAATGTTCATAAAAAGAATTGCTACGAGGGCGTAAGAAAAGCACTCGATTTCAAAAGCGACTCGTGAAAAAAATTAATAACTCTTTGTGTCGTTGTTAGGCCTCCTACGACGGCAATGCTTGGCACCAAAACCGAACATGCTAATAACTATGAATGTCACACGGGCAAGTGTTTCGAAAATCCAAAGAATGACCAAAATAAAAAGAACCAAAAAGTGTACCGACAAAAGAAAGAGTGAAAAAACCAATTTAGAGAGTCGAAGTCTAGACTAAGTAATGCTTGAAACTTTGGGAACCTAAACTTTAGCTTATCTTATGCCTAGGACTGGTCCTGCCACTTGGTGCCGATCAGGGAATCAACGGTTAGTGCGTCTTGAAGATACATCACCAACATCAGGTTTAGTGACTCCAAGCTCCGTCCGTCGTCCCTCATTTCAAAGATCTCCGTTTCCCCAACCTCGATTCGCACCTTCAAACATGTCCATCGAAGATTTGCGAGACCAGATGGTCCAAATGACCCAACTTATGGGCCAATTGAAAATGGAAAATGAAGCTTTAGTGGCTACGCAAGCCAAAAATGACCTCGATAACGAGAAGAGGATTGAAAAAATGGTCCTACAGCAAACCATGGGGAGCAAATACTTCTCCCTCGATCCTGAACCTTTTCCTGGCAAACTACCAGAAAAGTTCAGTTCATCTGACTTACCAAAGTTCAAGGCCACGGACAACCCCCGTGATCATCTACTGAGCTTTGTGAATGCCATGAACTTGAAAGGCGTGGATAAGTCCATGTACTTACCTGCCTTTCCTTTGTCCTTGGAACCTGTGCCGCCCAAATGGTACTATCACCAGGACCCTAAGCTCTTCCCCACTTGGGAAGACTTTGTCAATGTCTTCATCAAGCAATACTCGTCGAACATGGATTTCCAAGTCACCATGCGCGAGCTGGAAGTTCTCTTCCAAAAGAAAAATAAGGGTTTCACGACCTACTTTGCTAGATGGAGGGACCAGGCGGCCCAGCTAATCAATAGGCCTCCCGAAACAGAATTGGTCCAAAAATTCATTGACAACCTGGACCCGGCTTACAGACAACACCTTAGGTACCTGGGACTTGACACTTTCAAAAGAGTTTATGATGTGGGAATAAAGATCGAGGACGACCTCGCCAAAACCATACAAAGCAAACCCACATATAAAAACAACACCTATAATCGGGGTAACACATCCCAAGCCCAAGAAGTCCATGCTGTAGAAGAGACTCCCGCCTGAAGAAGCCTTGGAAGATGGGTCCGAGACCGAAAGTTTGCCCCACTCGGGTCGACTTTGGTACAAGCCTTTGAAAGACTAACCAATCAAGGAAAGTTGAGACCTATAGGCCCCACCCGTGACCCTCCTGTCGAAAGCAAATATTGGGTCGAAGGTACTTACTGCAAATTCCATCAAGGAAATGGGCATGACACTGAAAACTGCTGGAATCTAAAACATACGATCCAGGACATGATAGAGGATGAAGTGATACCTCTCCCTAACGTTGGCAAACGCAACAACAACAAGAGCCCACTCGGCTCTTGTCACATCTCTCTCGACCAACCAGAGAATTTCGACCCCACAGTGTATATTACACCTCAAGGTGCACCACTCGCTGTGGTCCCTATGGATCGAATCGAGAGAGAAGTGTGCGGTGTGTGGAATGATGATGCTGAAGATATTTACCTATCTCAAGTATCGGGCCAGGACCTCTTCACCGAAACTTGGCCCGGGTATGCTCTCATTGACACCACCCCTCAGGAGCCCGAGGTCGACAACCTCACCCGATCCGGGAGAATATACCAACCGGATATTCACCCACCTCCTATGGACGACATCCCGGTTAGGCAAACTCCTGAGAATGGACGACACGCCACCATCGCAGAAGTCATTGAAAATCCTCTCCTGAAACAACTAAAAAGAACCAAGGCCGAGATTACCATCTGGGATCTCATGTGTACTTCAAAGGAACATCGCGAAAAGCTTATTCGCTCACTCGATCTCATCTCAGTACCTACAGATATCACACCTGACTCATTGGTTAGCCATGTCACGAGAGATGCCGGAGAAAAAGCCATAGTTTTCACTGAAAAAGACTTACCCAAAGAGGGGGGTGCTCACAATAAAGCCCTTTACCTAGTGGTTGGATGCAAAGGACAAAACATCCCCCTAGCGCTCGTAGATAATGGTTCGGCAGTTAATGTCTGCCCATTGCGAACCGCACATTACTTGGGGCTAGGAAACGATGACTTCCAAACCTCCACGCAAGGGGTACGAGCTTATTATAACTCCCGAAGGCCTGTATTGGGAAAAATCAACCTTACCATACAAACCGGGCCTGTGGCACGCACCACGGAGTTTCAAATAATCGACATCAAGCCCACTTTCAACCTCCTCTTGGGGCGACCTTGGCTCCATGACTTAGGAGGTGTGGCTTCCACCTTGCACCAAATGGTCAAACTTAACCATAACGGGGTAATACTAGAAATCCGCGCCCCTCCTCTCGACGTCAGTTGCACTATGGTTGGAACGGTCGAAACTGCAGATGACCTTTACGGGTTTCAAATGGAAGAAACAATCCAGTTCATCGAAGATTATGATCCAGCATTCCTAGACCCGCATGCATCCCGAGTCATCCCTAGAATGCTGTTAGCTCAAGGTTATTTCCCAGGAACCCCATTGGGCATAAGGAAGAAGGAATACACATTCCATCCTTTTCCAGACAAATCTACTCCCTTTGGCTTAGGCAATGAACCAACGGAGGAAGATATTGCTGACCGCCTGTCTAGGCTACGCCTTAACAAAGCCAAACAAACCACCCTCCTTCCCCCGTATCAAAGGACCCTTAACGGGATGTTCGTTCGGGAAGGAGAAGAACACCCATGCTGTGATTTCCCTGAACCCTTCGTTCAGGATGGCTTGCTAAAACCCGGATTTGAAATTTTCCATGACTGCCACACCTTGGATGAGGCACCCCACCTCACCAAGACTAAAACAGCTGAAATATTGGACAACCAGGCTCTATGGACATTGTTTAACGAATCGAGGCCTATGGAGAACGAGACTGTGATGACTACCCTAGCTTTACAAGATGAAGGTTTCGATCCAACCCGGTTAATCTCTCCTGCATCAACACTAGAAGAGGTCGAGAACGGATGGGTGAAGACATATCAGTGGGTCAATGCAAAAGGAATGGAATTCAAGATGAGTACCGGTGAAGGACCGAAGTTTTATGAGACTAAACCCCAGGCTTGAGCCACATAGAGCACCATTAGTAAAAAGCGCCTAGTAGTTCTTTAGATTGATAGAAAAAAAAATAATAGAGACTTTAGATGGTCCTAAGGCCCCTTAGAATATGGGTCAGTTTTATTTCAATGTGTTTTCCTTGCTTTCCTAATCAATAAAGGCGTAATATTTCTCCTAAAAACTTTATTCTAACACTAAATAAACACCAAATGTACTTGCAAAATACAAAAATAAAGAGGCAGCCCACTCCAGGCCCAACAAACAAAGCCCACTCGGTTTTGGAATAGTGCCATGGGAACCAATTCCCAAAACCCACAAAATAAACCACACTATCCCATTCATATCCCCAAAACCTAAAAAGCCAAACCAGTGTCATCATAAGAGTCAATCCATACAACCCAGAATCAAAGGAAATCAAAATCCAAAACAATGCAAATGTTACCAAAAAAAACAGATTCATAAAACATAGATTCCATCATACCCTTCACTAACAACACGCACCTCAACCCACTCAAAAGCCTACACAAAGGTCTTCATAACTTCCGCACCCTAACTCCATTTTCAAAACGGTTTCGAGTCACGAATAGAAGAAATTAATCCGGACAAAAATGCATTTCACGCTAACAGTAAAAAAAGCCTCCAAAATAGCCTCAAAATTGACTTTAAATACGAGGAAAAAATCAAGGCACAAAAAAGAAATAAATGCAAGAACATTTGAAGCAAAGCGTCAAAAATTGACCGCCCAAGTCATTTTCAGCGCCCAGGGCTGGGCGCCGAAATCTTTGCCGCCCCAGCCTGGCGTTGAAACTCTCTGCTTGACAAAAACTTTCTTTTCAGAAGTGCTCGTCATTTTATCCGCACACAACGGAAAAATAACGAACACTTGGGGGGTACAGTACGTATCCAAATAGGCTTACCAACCAAGAATATAGCCATACAAATTAGTCGAATTTCGAATTTCATATTTTACGCGACTTATGGCAAAAAAAAGCGGCAGATGAAAATAATGATAATACTTCACTCATTTGACCGATTAAGTAATATGTTTCCACCTCAGGGCATATCTACCGAAATCCGGCATACTAGAACTTATTCTAAAGCTAGAACTACGCGCGACCTGATTCTGACAAGATACGTAGGCAATCCTTACCAAGGATTCGGTCCAATAAAAAAAAACGATTATTCTTTGTGCAAAAAGTGTTAGACATATAAAATACATAAAAAGAGGAGAAACAAAAATAAATGAAAATGAAAAATAAAAATACGCCTTTATTGAGAAATAATAAGAAGGAAAACAAAGTGCTAGGAATAAAAACAAACACAACTGAAATAAATAAAGGGCACCTACACCCTAGCAAGAACTACACTACTCTAGTTCTTCCGGATCATCAAATAAAGTCTTGTAGAGGGCAATGTTCGCAGGATCCACCCCCACAGTCTTCTGCGCTGCCCCAATATCAATCTCCATAAGAACCGGCTCGTGGACACTGACTTCCAAAGATGCCAAGGCTTCAGAAACATTCTCAATTATAGCCCACTCAGCCTCAAGGGCACAAACAATGGTGGGAGAAGGATTATTATCATCAACTAGACTAGCCACTGTTTCTACAGGCGGCTGAGCCTTCCTAACCCATACATTGTTCCGGCGACGATCTCTGCGAGAGCTTGCATTACTTTTAACAACAGCAGGCCCCTTCATGTTAGGCATCTTTTTAGGCCTGAAACTGGAACGGGGAGGAACTTCCTTTCGCTTTCGATCAGGACGAGCTTTCACAGTCTTAATACTATAGGAACGAGGTTTGGCAGAATCAGGACCCTCATTCTTAACACGAATACGAGGTATCAAAAGCTCAGCCGACTCCCCATTTCGAGCCTCGGTCCTCACATCTTTATCATCGGAGCTCATCCACAACTTGTAGTTTTCAGAAAGACCCACAAAGCCATTTGTAGCTACGGCCCAACGCGGGAGACCATCATAATACTTAGCCCACGCTAGGACCCGTGTTTGTGAAAAGGCCGCTACCTTAGGTGGTACCGTATCAGAAAAGGGGATAGTCTGCCTTAAACCATATTGACGCATGACTCGGTAAGGGAAAATATAAATGGGACGAGATAGCCCCAACAAAGAAACATAAACCGATACATCAGAACCCCCTGTCATAGTAGTCAAACCCCACCATGGTACCACCCACTTAATAGAACAAATGCCATAAGTAAAAAAGGAGGTCCATTCGGCCTCGTCCTGGCCTTGGTGCAAGTATTTTCGGTTACCCAAGGCTATAGGGCGATAATGTTTAGGATCGGCAGGAGCTTCCAAAAGTCTAAGCCGTTCCGCAAGACAAATCTGCAAAAACAGGTACGATCGAATCAAAAGAATGAAAAGAAAGAAAAAAACGGTTCCTGGGACGCAGTTTCAACGCCCAGGACCAGTCGCCGAAAATTCCAGCGCCCAGCCCTGGGCGCTGAAACTCAGCCCCAGGCAAAAAGAAATATATGCAAAAGGGACGTATACGTGCGCAAGGAAAAATCGATTACCTACAGTAATAGGGGGCTTCCCTTAAAATGTTCAGATTTGGCATCCTTCTTCAGCTCATCCGCACTCAACAAAGTCTCGGCAACAACCAACGGCATAATAGAATAGCAACTTTCCATCTGGCTAATCAAGGGGATCAACCTTATGTCACCGAACTCACCATTGTTATTCGACAACAAATAATGATTCAACAAGCAAAATACAAGGGCTCGAATATTCAATTTCTGTTCGGTCATATTCTTACTAGGCCTAAAGTGATGTTTTACAAGTTTTGCCAAGTTAACCTTATCATCTACAACAATTTCAGCAAACATGTTATCATCTAGTCCTAGGAAAGCCCTTATGGTTGTTTTACCCTCTTCAATAGTGCCAGGGGTAACAGGAGTAGCATTAGTAGGATAACCAAGGATCGCAGCAAATTCATCGGGCAAAGGACATATTTCGTTGCCCCGAAAGGCAAAAACATGATGATCGGAGTCCCAAAAGCTTAGGGCAGCATGCAGAAAGTTATAATCAATATTAATTTGTTTTAAGCCTAAAAGTGCCTCTAAATGGTATTCTTTTAACAAAGCCTTTTCTGTGGGAGTAAGGGCCCGTAGCCAACGCCTAACAGTCCGTTGGAGTGAGAAAGTAGGGATCGACATGGCAAAAGCAATGAGTAATTAAAACACAGCAAAAAGAGAGAAAGAATTTGAGAGTGGTGGAAAATAGGGACGTATCTAGCCCCTATATATAGCTGGACGCACCCAGTAACATCCTGACCCCATTCGGAAACGTGTTAGGAAATCCGAAAGTCAAATATCACCAGGAAAAGACTTTCAGCGCCCACGGCTGGGCGCCGAAATGTATAACGCCTGGCCTCGGGCGCTGAAAATGCAGCCCAAGGCCCAGATTTTACAAAACACGGAACAGAAAAGGACTTAAGACCGTGTTGCTAAACACGAGGCCCTATTGCAAGTAGGACAAGCCCAAAGCACCTTTAGCTCCCAAATAAGCAAAAAATAATAAACATTAAAACTTGGTCAAAACTTAGACTCGTCTCAGAAAATGCTTATGTACACTTTTCAAAAAAACAAGTTAAATATCATGGTCATTCTTCGAAACACCAAAAATGTGTATTGTTAAGTCGTTGGTTTTCCAAATAAAAAAATGTTTGTCTGTCAAAGGATTAATCCGGGCCAAGCTAAAGCCAGATGTCGCCTGAAAACTAAAGTCGCACTCCACGGCTTCGCTAAAGTAGCACACTACTATAAAAGGTCGCTCGCACATACGAGCATGACCCCAAACATGATTACAAGATGCGAAAAAAGACCGACGAGCCCCAGTGCTTGGGGGCTCGCGGAAAATAGTCTCCAACGAGGAGCGCACAATCAAAATTACATTCATACATCATATCATGTTTGGATATCTCAAAAAAAACAACAGGTTCGACCTCAGGGAAAGGTCGTCATTGACACTTGTGCACGGTCCTCTGATCGAAGACCAAGTCGAGCCGTAAAGACTAGCTCAAAATCACGAAAGCAGACGGTCGCAAGACAAAGTTCCGTCTGAACACGTTGTCAGCCCACGTTCAGGTTACAACTAAATTCGAGCATCCCTCGAAAGAATTCGCTCTTGCAAGAATGAATAAAAAGAAATTCTCAAAAGAAATCACAAAGAACCAAAGAAATAGGAACTTGCCCATCTTCAGTTGGCAAGACCGCGGCACGCGAATCCCAAATCAAAAAGACGAATTCAGGTTCGCTCACCTCCAGCGAGCGGGGCGTCCACCCTTAGCGGACGGGGCTCGCCCACCTTTAGCGGGCGGGGTCTGCATCACTAGCTGCGCAGGTCCTCAGTTTTCCAAAAAATGAAGTCTTCAAAAACAAAATGAAACATGCTCGCCATCTTCAGCCGGCGGGGTCTACGGCGCAAACCACGTAGGTCCTTATTTTCAAAACAACACAAAACAAATTTCAAAATAGATTCGTCCACTTCTATCGGACGGGGTGTCCACCCTTAGCGGACAGGTTCGCCATCTTTAGCCGGCGGGGTCTACGTTACAAACCGCGTAGGTCCTTATTTTCAAATTTCAAAAACTGATTCGTCCACTTCTATCGGACGGGGTGTCCACCCTTAGTGGACAGGCTCGCCATCTTTAGCCGGCGGGGTTTTCCGTTTTTTTCCAAAAAAGAGCGATGTGCTGGATTTTCCTTCGTTTTACGTCCCTTAAAAACAAGGGGGTTTTCTCGTTTAGCTAGCCCTGAAAATGAGAATCTTTAAAAAACATTTTTACCTCGTGGTTGGGCTTGGCCAGGCCCAATTACACTTTATAGCTTTGATTTCAAAAATATCTGTAGCTACTCCCAATGACAAAGTGAGGGAGTTTCTGCGCCTCTTTAGATACTTCCAATGACAAAGTGAGGGAGTATTCTATACTATCCGTTGATAAATCCCAATGACACGTGAGGGATATGTCAACATTTCAAGTGATGACCCTTAAGTCAAATGTTATCACTCGGGGGCTCGTGAGACCCTCGCAAAACAGGTCACATACACCATGGCTTGTGTGACGCACTCCGTCTAATACTTTGACCATCGTCTTACTCCAAGACTCAGTCAAAGTGGGGGCTAACGGTAGACACCTACTTTTGTCCCCATTCCCGGAAGGGAAAGGTTCGATGATAAAAACATAAATCTCCACTTGACAACGCATCTCCTTAAAATAAACGAATCTCAATTCCCCTTTTCATTTCACCCGAAACCTGATATTTATAGAAAACTGCTATTTATGGAAACCTGCTAAAAATAGTAACTGCCGTAAAAGGTAGCTTCTAAAAGTGGCAAATCATAAAGGATAGAAACCTGTCAGAATTAGGTGTTGCATTCCAACATAAATCCTAAATGAGATAGAAAACTGCGAGAATCCTGTTCCTAATATGATTCGAAAATAAGAGTTACGTATTAATTAAAATCCTAACGAGCCTAGAGTTCGTAACGGGCCCAGACGCATCCCGTCGCAAAGTTAATACGCACTAAAAGACTCGATTAAAGTCTCAAACTCTACGGATTTCAGGAATCCGAATCTGACTAAGAAAACAGCCCAGACCCTATTTTCAACGCCTGGCTCTGGGCGCCGAAATCTTCGGTGCCCAGGCCTGGGCGCTGAAAATACCTGGGTACGTATTTTTTCCTAATTCTTTGTGGATTAGAACTCTGCAATTCTATCTTTCCACGAACTCTTCCTTATAAATACAGCCCCAAATTCGACGTGAAAGGGACACAACACAATTGTATTCTGAGTATTGACTCCAACCCTTAGCCTAAGCCTCACGCTGCGAAACTGTTCACGCGTTCTGTCGCAATCGATCCATAAATCGAATAGAACGTATCCTGTCCCATAATTGAGATTCGTTAAATAAAAAGGAGAAATAGCAAAGTCAAAGTGGTTAGTTTTCTGAGAACCGTGACGCACCTCTCAAGGGTGCGTCGTAATGTGCCCCTTCTCGATGATTTAATTGCTTTCCTTGCCCTTTTTATGAACTGTTAAACTAACTAAATCTGATTGTTCTACCACGCCTAACAAATATAATATTTTTGGGAAATTGGATTATCAGGTCCCTTAATACTATTTAAATCAGATAATCACGATCGATCTAGTATTATATGTTGCATATTGCTAAAATCAACTCAGATTAGTTTAATAGTTAACGCATGTCCCTTCAATTATTTATGCTGAGCTAGTAAGGATATCCTGCCTCTGGAGTTATCGACGAGCGAAGTACTCCTCTCGGTAGTTACAGTCCCCCGAACCCTCAATCTCTACCTTGCGGGTGTATGTTGAGAGATCCCCACACCAGGGATCACAAGGGAACCTACGGCCGTCGTGGTCAAACATAGTTGCACTCCCTTTATGTCACGATAACCGGGTTTTGTCAGTTTTTCTCATTGTCGTTAAAAACTTAATGGCGACTCCTATATTACTAGTCAATTGGGTGTAAACTCACAGGAAATCCAATTACACTTGATTGAATAAAAAGAAGCGTCACACCCACGAGGGACGAGGTCACGCATTAGCCTCGTGCTTTTTCGACCCCATCACATAGGGGCCACTTTGCAATACGAGAACTCACTTAGAAATCACCTCCTATCACCAAAATAATGAAACTTAAATTATTTCCATGTTCATTAAATTTCCAGCAACTTTATAAAATCTTAAACCTTGTTTAAAGTTTAGATTCAATCGTTCTTTAATAAAATAATCGTCTCAATTTGCAAAACTAATCCCTAGTATGAAAACATACTTTTTCCGCCTTTAAAATCAATAAAAATCAACACTTTAAGCCTTTATATAAATCTGAAAATATAATTGATTATCATAATTAAAATCATCACCTAATTATGCTAATCAATTGACTCATTAGGTCTAGGTTAAAACCCTAACTTGAAAATCCCAATAAAACCAATTTAACATCATAAAAATCAATTCTTTATTAAATAAACGAATCTGAAAATTCATGCTTTAATAATTAAAACAAGCTTAAAGAATCACAACACATAAATCCTCAAAGTACGGTGTTCATAACCGATTCCCAGCATTTTAATTACTCAAAACAATAATAATAATATAATTTAAAATACGGAATTTAAATAAAATAGTTTAAGGGAATTAGGATTATACCAATCCGGCCTATAGCACGGAACAATCACGAATTAATGTGATTGGGCAAAAAAAAATTGAGCAACAACGAACAAAACACACACACACACACTTGGCGTGTGTGCGCGCGGCAGGGGAACGAAGCAAGGCACAACAGCGTTGGGCGCTGGGGGCTGTGCGCGAGGAAGGGGCAAGAGAGCAGGGGCGCGCGCGCGCTGGGGCGCGGGGGTGAGCGCGCTGGGCGAGAGGGGCAGCGTCAAGGCAGAGCGACGAGAGAGAGAGAGTGTGGGCGTGCGGCTGGGCGAGGAAAGGCAGCACCACACAACAACAACGACAACACACAAGGGGGGATGGGGTGCCGTGCCGTGCAAGGGGCACGAGCAGCAGCGGGCACTCGTGTGCGGGACGAGGGCCGAACGAGCAAGGAGAGAGGAAGAGTGAGGGGCAAGTAAGAGAGAAAAGGGTTTATGACCAAATAGGGGGATCATATAATGAGGGGAGTCCTATTTATAGGCTCCCAATTTCTAATGGGCTAGGCTTAGGAAATTAGAATTGGGCTTAGGGGATTAAATGATTGGGCTAGCTTAGAGCTTTGAATTAAATTCTTTTGATTGGCTCGTTTAATAAAACGAATTGGACCTTTCATTTAAAACCCAAACCTTTATAAAATTACTTGCGACCCATTAAATTTCCCGACTCGAAAATTAAATTCGTTTCGTAATTAATTAAAATAATAAATATTCAAATTAATTAAAATACATTTAAATAATATTTAAATACGAAATAAATTCCAAAAATCGTAAAATGCTTTATAAATATAATAAAATATATTTATAAATATTATAAAAATACGAGGTATTACATCAGGGATTGCGTAGCAACCAAAAAAGCCATGAGGACATCCAGAACGGTTGTCACCCTAAACGATTCAAAGAGGGAAGACGATTACGGTATTAAATGGCTTGGCTTGAATCATGGAGCCGGGTCATTATGCCAATATTAATCATTGTTTACGTTACAAATTTGAGCCAGATGTATAAATTAGTTGCTTAATATTTGTTGTACATACGCTAAGATACTTCTTAATAATATACTATTCTTGATCTCTCAAACTCACTCTAGTAATCTTGATATTATCTTGCTTGATCCTATTGTTAGCATCTCCCATTGACGAGTTCAACTCTAAGTAGAATTCGTCTCAAATAATTTGGCACCCACCAGGGGGCTAACAATAAAAAAAAGTAGCTTGATAATCTCACCCGTTAACTCACCTCATCACCATGTGTGCAAATCCAAGTTAATCAATGATGTTACCCGTCGCCTTGAAGCCACAGAGCATCGCATGAGCCTCCTCCAGAGGGAGAATGAAGCCCTGCAATCACAGATCAGATCTACAACCTCCATTGCCACCAGCTCCAGGCACCAATACCACCGAGACGTACACCTCTGGCCTGAACCGTCGTCTTGATCTCGGTGTTACCCATGACAACCCTCTGTTTGGACCATTTGGTGCCCCCAATGGTCCAGTCCTCGAGCAGATCCATGAATATGAACCCCTGACGAGCCAACCTCGTCAAGATGTAGGATGGATGCCACCCCGTCCTCAAAATCGGGCGCCCCAAATCAGTGCTCCAGGAGCGTCATCAGCTGCAACGGCCGCCCAAGCCATTATGTCGCAGATCAGCACTCCCCAGTCAGCGGCACCCGTCCCCAACAATGGGAAGCGTCCACCACCTCCTCCTGTAGAATCCACTTCGGTGAAAGATCCTGTGTCGGCTCCACCTCAGAGGCCGCCGCCACCTCCAATAATGCATCCGCAGACGCCCTAGAACCAGACGTCTTCGCAGCAAGTCGTTCAGCAAAACATGAACACTCCACCGACCTCTGCACCGATGGCCCAACCTCAATTTGCTATGACCCCTCAAGCCTTCTAGGCGTCACAGTCGACTCCATCATATGCATCAATCCACCCAGATTCTACGAGAAACTACTCAATTCAAAGCAATCCTCTCAAGTCAGTTGTTCCAATTAGTCACAGTTTTGTAACTACTTTTCCTTATGTTCCAGGTACAAGTTTCCCTCAGGGACCACCTCCCGTCATGCAATGGGTCGTGCCTTAATTCACCCCAAACCAACCTCAGATATCTACCCGTAAAACACCTATTATCAACACCTCCAATCCATCTTATCCGAAACATTTATCCCCCTCGTCCGAGTGATCAACAACATATGCGAAAGCACCAACGATCAACTCCAGCTGATCATGACCATTATAAACAAAATACCCGGAGTGCCCACACCCATCAAAGAGGCTAGCCTTGACAGTTACACTGACTCACCTTATGTCAACCCTATTGATATGATCGACGTCCCGAAGCGATCTAGCCCTCCCAACATGCCAATGTATGACAGAAACTCCAACCCAAGAAACCACATCCTAACCTAAAAGCAGCGCATGATGACCATTCCAGTCCCAAAACACATGAGAGAAACCTATGCAAAGGTTTTGGGTCGACCCTGGTTAGACCCACCTTGAAGTGGTTAACCAGCCTCCCCAATAGATGCATCACCTTTTTTTCTCATCTTGACAACATGTTCAACCAACAATTTGCTAGCAGCGGGGATCTAGAGAAGCAAACAAGTGACATATATCGGGTGGTCCAACGGCCAAACAAACCATTAAAGGATTACTTGTCCTGCCTCATTAGAGAGAAGGTGACACTCCTAGATTGTTACGTGCCAACTGTTATTGAAGCATTCCTACAAGGATTGTACGGTGAAACGAATATGTGGAGAGACCTAGTGAATTATCCTTGCAATACTATTGAATATGCACAAGCAAAAGCAATGGAACAAGTCAGACTTGAAGAAAATCTTTACTACATGAAAGGATCGAACAACTACTCCAAGAGGGATTGGAGGATCCCTTACCCAAAGAGACGAGATGATCGCCTGACGCCGTATCCTCGACCATAACAACAAGTAGCAGTAGTTGAGGAAGATGATGCTGGCTGGATGGACATCCCCGACCTTCCCCCCCAAGATTAACGAGTATTCTTTCTGTGTTGATACTGTAGGTTTGATGAACCGCCTCTCATAGGTGGGGAAAGCAGTGCAGTGGCCACCAAAGTCTAGCAAACCCAACTGAAAGAAGGACCCCTCAAAGTGGTGTTCTTTCATGCGAATATCGGACACACTACCAACAAGTATGTCGCACTAAGAAGAGAAGTTGCATACTTGATGAAAAATGGACATATCAAAGATGTCATGTCTGACAAAGCTCATGGCGTTGTCGACAAAGAAATCTCTAACTCTTCTTCCAAACCTCTTCCCTCCTCATACTAAAACTGTTAATTTAATTGTTGGTTGTTCTGATGTTTGTGGTTTGACTTATTCTGCAGCCAAACGACATGCTCGTGAGAGCGAGATAGACAGGCCTGCAAGAGCATCATCGACAGAATACGTGACCCCTATCACTTTCGACAAATGAGACGAAAGGGACACTCACGATAGACACCATGATGGGTTAGTAATATCTATCCCAGTGGGAAATTGCATGATTAATAGAGTTCTCTTCGACAATGGAAGCTCCACCAACGTCATGATGCTGGACGCACTCAAGGAGATGGGGCTAAGCCCAGAGAAGGATGTTACCAGAAAGTCCACAGTTCTAGTAGAATACAATGGCGAAGAAAAAACTACCTTTGGGAAGTTATCCTGCCAGTCTATGCCTAGGGAGTTAACCAACAAGTCAACTTTTGTGTCATCGATTGCCCTTCGTCTTACAACATCATCTTGGCCAGGCCGTGGATCCACGACATGAAAGCCATTCCTTCAACATATCACCAGACCATCAAGTTCCTAACTCGGTGGGGAGTGCAAGAATTCAAAGGGGACCAACAAGAGTCGAAAGAATGTTACAAAGCATAATTGAAGCCATCCGCCACCAACAAAGCATCCTTATAGAAACTACAATAGAGCTCCGACCCAACATACAAAGAGCCAAAGTCTGAACGACTAGATGAAGTGGTCCTAGATCCTAAAAAACCAGATCAAGTCGTCTTCATCGGTTGTAACGTCCCCGACGACATAAGGACGGAGCTCGTATAATTTCTCAAAACCAACGTAGATTGTTTCTCATGGTCCCCGATATATGCATTATTTATAGTGTTTTTATCCCCATCCCTTAGTACTTTTCTGCGTTAAATGAGCTGTTAGGAGCCATTTTTAGTACTAATATGTGTTATGCAGTGTGCCTTGAGTTTCAAGTTGTTTGAAGAGAAATTGGCATTTTTAGGCTCGTTTGGTGATATTACGGGCCACTACACGATCTCGAGTAGGTTCGGGACGATCATTGTCAACTCTTGGGAGCCTAGGACGTTCATGTTTGAGCCCCAAGAGCTAGACGCAGTGATATTGATGAAGAATGACGCGTCGGGCCGGTTGCCTTACGACCGGTGGGCGAAGGGAGACCAACCAGGTGAGCTAAAAGGAGAAATCCTGATTCAGCATGCGCCCGATTGGGCGCCCGTCGCCCGATGCCCATCGAGCGCCTGCACTGCTGCAAACAAGGAAGAGTTTAATTCCGCTCGACGGGCGGATGCCTGCTCGTCGGGCGGGTTTCGAGCTGGATTCCCGATCAGGCGACGACAACCCTAGGAGCGATTCTTTTTAGTTTATTTCCGATTTTTTGTTTTATTTTTTGGGCAAGACTATAAATATAAGCCCTTAGTTAATTGTAAGGAATATCTTAATTTTTAGTATTGAACCCTTTTACTTAGTGTTTGCTCTCAAATATTGTCAAACACATATTTTTATTTGAATCCAAGTTTCTATATTTTGATTATTTCCTCATTCTTCAATTAGGTATTAATTCATTTTAATCTTTATTATCCAATTTTAATTTTATCCTTTATTTTGTTATTTTCTCTAATCATTCTTTCATCAAATATTATTATTTTGTTTAATTTAATCATGTGTGGGTAGTAATTTTTCTAGGGTTTAAGGGATCTATGAATGCATGATTGGGATTGGATTTGGACATTGATTATTGATTGATTGATTGATTGATTGTGATTTATATAGCTTATTTTAATTGTTCGTCAATTCTGTTCGGACGAACTATTTTGATTGAGTTTGATTAGCCTTAGATTATGCGCCGAGAGGTACAAAATGAGATGTTTATGATCTGTGGATATTAGATAGGGTTTATTTCTGGTACATAGCGAGAGCCGGCTTGTTATATTCTCCTAAGGAATTTATAAAATTCGAAAGATGCATGTTTTCCTAGTTATGGTTATCAATTAAGTGTTATTGTTCGTTGCCCAATCCTAGTTTTCATTTGTGGTGAACCGTTTCCCTAGATTCCTTTAATATTGATATTTTCCTGATTCAATTACTGTCGTAGTTATAATTCTCAAATCAACCATTTTTCCTGTTTCCAATAGTCTAGACCTTGTTTTAATATTGGAAAGAGCGATGGTTCCCTGTGGATATGATCCCTACTTCCCATCTTTGATAGGAGTGCGATTTAGCCTGTCAAATTTTGGCGCTGTCACCGGGTAAACAGTTTTATTTTCTATTATTAATTGTTTGCTCTAGATTATTTTCTACATCTCAAGGGACTCCCGTTCCTTGAGATGGGATCTCACAACTGTTTGTTGGTTTTGGTTGTCTATGTCTAGGACCGTGGACACTAGTGATCTTACTCCTTTTGATCCTGAACCTGAACGAACTTTTCGTACATGAAAGAAACTTTTCCAAATAGTTGGGGGACTATTCTGACTCAGAATCTGATCATCTTGTTGGCGATCGTTTTCCTAAAGATTCAGAGATGGGTGACGAAACAGAGCCGAGGCTTACAGACTACTCCAAGCCAAGCATGTCTGTGCTACCTAAGGGAATCATGCCTACTATTGCTGCTGATTGTTTCAAAATTAAGCCTGCGTTGATAATATGATTGAAAGGCATCAGTTCGGTGGGGAAAAGGGTGAAGAACCTAATCTCCATATTAAGTCTTTCATCCATATTGCTCTACTATCAAGCAGAAGAATGTGACTGCGGAGCAGATTATGGAGATGTTTTTCCCATTTTCTTTGAGTGGAAAAGAAAATATGTGGATTAATGGGCTCAATCGGGCAGCAACGAAAATCACTGACTGGGAATCTTTGGCTCTTCCTTTTATGTGAAGTACTTCCCACCTAAGAAAACAACCCGTCACAGGAGTCAAATTATTTCCATCACATAGTTGGAAGATGAGAGCTTATTTGAGGTATGTGAAAGGTTTAAGGATCTGCACAGGGAATGTCCATACCATATGGGTAATGATTCTAGGCTTATTTTGGATTCTGCTGCAAATGGGAGGTTTATACAACTTCTTGTGTCTAGAGCTATGGAGGTGACCATGGAGATGGCAATTCACAATGCCAAGTATGGGAATCCCAGGGGCCTTACAAATAAGAGTGGTAAGCATTAGATAAACTCTATTGAACAACTTACTACTCAAATGACTGCCCTACAATATAAGCTTGATAATATGCAAGCTACCTCATCTCAATCTCCTCAACCTGCTAGTGTAGCTGCAATGAATTTGAAGGAAATAATGCCCTTGGTCAAAGTTTGCATTTATGCATTTAATGCCAAGTCTAATAAATGCGGTTCAGTATTAATTAAACAAGTTAATAATTCAGTGAGTTCAAGTGAACTGAATGCTCAGCTAGAGGCTGCTTCAGTTCAAGTGGAATTAATAATATTAATCCACAACTTACTCTTGACTGAATCCGTAGGGTCACACAAATATTACGTGAACGGATCAAGTATTTAAGTGAATATATTATTCATTAAAGTACTCTATTTATAAAATGACGGATCTCGGTTCCAGTGGGAGCTGAAATCGTCAAAAGGCAAAGTAAAGAATATTCCGGAAATGAAGATGTTGCCGGAAACGGAAATATGGTTCATGACGGAAATATAAATATTTCAAAGTCGTAGATGTTGCCGGAAACGGACACATGGTTCATATCTGAAAATTTTATCGGAAATGGAAATATTGCCGGAAACGGAAATATTACCGGAATCGGTAATATTGTCGGAATAGGAAATTATTACCGAAATCGGAAATATAAACGGAAACGTAAATATTGTTCGAAACGGAAATAAATTATGGAATCGGAAAACGAATCGGAAGCCCGACGAGCGACAAGCTGGCAGGCGAGCTGGCTCATCACTCAACGAGCAAAGGTCGCACGTACATCGCAAGACACAAGGCCCAACGCCGACGCCAAGCACAAGGCCCTGCGCCAACGCTAGGCCTCGCGCCCAACAATGGTGTTGGCGTGTTGTGCGATGGGCCAGGACCAAGCAGCAGCAAGCAATGGGCCGAAGGCCAACAACGAGCCTCGCTTGGGCCAATCCAAGGAGCGCGCCAGCGTGGGCCTGCAAGGCTGCGTTGGTGGCGAGTTCCTTGTGCACCAAGGCTTGTGCGATTTCTTCGGCGCCAAGTAAGATGGGCCTTAAGATATTAGTTTTCCCATTTCTACTAAAATTAGATATTTGGATAGATTTGGAACACTTAGTGTTTAATTAATCCTAGAATTCTAATGCTACTAATTAACTAGCGTCCTAATAGGATTAGTTCATTGAATCCTGGTAGAAAACTAATTCCTTATTTCCTACTCTATACATATGTGATTAGCATTCACAATTTATATACAACACATAACATATACTTTACATAGATTGTGTTCAAGGGAGAACATAATTCATAGCCTAACCCGAGTGCATAAAACCTTAGTGAATATCCTAGTTGGTTGAACCTAAGGCGGATCCGAACGTGCTGTGGACTATCTACGGAGGGGCGACACTTAGAGCTCTAAAGACTTGTTCTTGTTCGGTTCGGGAGCAGCTAGGGAAGACAAGCATCACATTGTATGAACCCTAAATTATGCTAATTGACAATGTGGAAATTAATTTGGATTCCTGGCTTTATGGTTTTTCCGCATGAATTATATTGTTTATATTTTTCATAACCTTACAGTGGTATCACGAGCCTCTAATTAATTCCATAATCAATTATAGTTAACATGGATTAAATTTTTATAAATTTTCAATGACTTAAAGGGGTGATTAATTTTGTGATTGTAATTGATTGCAAATCGTGCGGTTATTTGATTATATGATTGCAGGATTTTCGGCAGTTTTGTCAATAATGGCCGAAATCTTATGTTTTTATAGTGATTTTTCGCATGTAAACGATGTTTTAAAATTTTGACAAAAATCAAAGATTTGACGTCGAACCCAGAATTCCCAAATTCGAAGCCTAACTATGACTTTTCGGAGGTTCTAGTTTTTCGAATGCAAAATTTGTAATTTTTATGATGTTAAATTAAATATTTTCGAATCTTGTATGTAAATCTCGAATTTATGATTGATCTACTGTATATTTTTAACAATTTTAAGGTCTAATTTTGTTAATTATACAACCTAATTCGTAATTATAATTAATTTGTTGAATTTCAAATAATTTAGAATTTGTTTTGATTTTCATAATTAATAAATAATTTAATTAGGATCCTATGATTAAAAACCACCATGAAATTTGTTAAAGTTGAAATTTTTTAAAATTTTATGACCTATATTTTAATCCCCAAGAAATCATGTAATCGGAAATTAATTTGACTAATAAATTTTTGATTTTCACCTAAATTTCATGATATTAATATGGGTTATTAATTTGTCGTTAAATTTAATTATAAAGTTTTGATTTTTACGAATCGTTCACAATCTTGCACGCACGAAGCAATGAAAGCTAAGTGTTACCCTTAAGGGGTGATGCATTGGTGCGGACATGCGACGATGAGCAAGGGAGCTCGTTGCCCATGCGGGGGTAGGCCTATGGCCTTGTCTTAGCCCGTTGGGTCGTTTTAATTTTTCCGTTGAACAACGATTTTCATTAATTCAATTTCGTAATTTTAAATTTTCTCGGAATTTAATTTGGTTAATTTAATTATTATAATTTATTTTATACTAATTATTTAATAAAATTAAAACCTTGGTAAAATTACAATCAATTAATTTTAATCAACTGGAAAATAATTAAGGGATTTAAAATTATTTTATGCGAGCTTTAAATTTTAAAAATTTGTAAGTTTCCGGTTGGACTAGGAAATACAATTTATGTTTAAAATTAGTAAAGCATGTAAATTCTTGGTTTTAGTGGGAGCTTTTAGTCATTAAACTCTTGATTAGGTCTTTATTCCTTTAAGGTTAAAACCACTCGATTAGAACTAATAAGGTTGAATAATTTGTAGATTGTTGGAACCTTTGATTAGTTGCTGCAAATGTTTATGTGATGCATATTTTTCTACTAACTTGCTAAGTGGGCCATTCATTGATATAATGGATGAATGGTATATTGTAAATGTACTGTTTTGCAGGTTGCGGTAAGTGACTAGTATGGCCCAAATAGGATAGTAAATATGGTCTGCGTACCATTAATTTGAATGTAAAATTGGTCTAATGCACCAAAGTTTTTATTTAAATATGGTCTACGTACCATCAATTAGTTGTAATTAGTTTAATTATAGCATATCCTATTTGAAGAAAATGGCACCTCCCATAGTAAATTCAAGGCGGAGTTTCCAATCCATTTTCAAGACGGAGTTTGAAGTTGAAGCTTCAAGATGAAGTTGGGCCATACTAGATCACATTTAAATCTTATGCATGTTTTAAGATATTTATTGCTTTAAATATGTCTTGATATTATGCATGAGATTGTGGCTTGATTATGTTGTATGATTAAGGATTTTAGTTCAGTTAAAATCTAACCAACATAGTAAAAGCCCTAAGTTCCAAACTTTAAAATTGAGTTAAAAGGTGTCATTCCAAAATAACACTTACTTGGATAACCTTTACATCAATCTAGTAATAGTTTTCCGCCATAGCGAGGTGTTACTTATTGATTCTAAAGGGGTAAGGTACACAATGTTGTGAGTACATTTGTTGATCAATTAGTGATAGTTTTCCGCCATAGCAAGGTGTCACTTCTGATAGTAGTACACAATTAGTTGTGAGTACAAGTTGATTTTGGTTGAACTCAACGATATAAGTAAGGAGTCCTTTTATGTCGTGGAGAATGGGATAGGCTTACCTAATAAGTTCTTAGACGTACTTATCAACCAAGAGTAGTTTCTAGACTATAAGCAACAGATTTTCTTACCAAAAATATTTTAGAATTAAGTCAAATCGTGCTTAAATTTTTCAATGATTTTGGGGTCTTGGATTCATTTTATTCACACCTGTTGGAACTAAATATTTCGAATAAAATGCCAATGACTTGTTTAAATTGCATGATTGCTTTAATTTTCAAGTTATTACTCATGATAATTGTTTAGACTTTGCATTCTTCAATGTATGTTTCAATTATTGTTTATAATTAAATATCTTGCACTGCAGTAAATACTTTTAGACAGGAACAGTAAATTTCCTCGATTGGTAGTGAATCCAAGAACGATTCACGAAAATGAGAGAAAATGAGCAATTTAAAATGTATGTTTCTTATAGAGACTTTTATGGTTGTTTTTTTAACTAACAAAGTCGAATGGCAAACTGTGAGGGGGTCGAAAAACACGACGGAACGCCTCTAGAAAGAGTATACGGCCCGCACGACTTTTCCCCTCTGGATGTGGCAAGCATAATAAGTAAATAGGAACTAACTGTGGGCGTTAGCCTCTTTTTACTTGTCTTTAGGAGTCGCTATTTAGTTTTAAAAATCTGACAAAACCCGGTTATAGTGACATGCCTGGAGTGCAAACATATTTGACTCACAACGGCCATAGGTTCCCTTGTGATCTCTGATGTGGAGATTGCTCAACGTACATCCAACGGAGTAGAGATTGAGAGTTCGGGGGACGTTTACTAATACGGGGAGTGCCCAACATTAGCCCACGCAGCGCGGTCTTTACTAGTTCAATTGTGACGATGATGGGCATGCGTTATGCTACATTATTACTCTTGATTGATTTTAATGCACAAATATTACTAAACAGATGTCAAAATGCTGATTTAGATTGATTTAAGGTGCTTAACAATAAACCGATTTGTCCAAGTATTATCTGATTTAGGTGGAGAAATATAATAGATTAAAGTTAGCAAATTTATATGGCGAGGAAAGAAATAAAGTATAGATTCAGATTACAACATAGTGTAGGCTTTACTGCGGTTCTCAGGAACACCTACCACTTGACTTTGCTAGCTTTTCGTTTGGCTTTAGAACTTTCTGACGACTGACTAACTACGGGACGAGATTCTTCCTGAGTTTTGAGTATTGTAGGCTTAGGATTGTATTTAGGTTTTAGCAGCACTTCGACAGAATTTTGGCTATCAGGCGGTCGTGCGGGCATGGTTTGCTTAACAGTGTGTTGAATGCGACAGACACACGAATACGGGATAGAGAAAATTTTCGGTCAATACTCAAGCTTAAGGGTTTAGGGTTAGGAGTGTGTGTTATTTTCCGGTTTTCAGAGGCCCTATTTATAATAAAATAGGGCAGAATAAGATAAATCTTTAAAATGGGAAATTTCAAACTGAGATCTTGTAGGGGAATACAGTTAAACATACATAACATGTGCGGAACATCCCCAAAGCCAGGAAACATGTATAAAGCACAAATTGAAGCGTGTTTTCCCGAGTATAGTGTCAACGAACACGAACAAAGAACTCCAATTGTCGTTCCTCTATTTGTTTCAACAACACGTTCAGATCCGTCTTGATTATTGTATCTTAGACAACGTACAAGAGATTTTGCTTTTTCGGGAAGAACATTTTTGAGCAGAGAGCAAAACTTAACGACGTAATTTAGAATTAGGTTTAGGTTAGGGAAAAATTGATTGTGTGTGTTTGAAAATATAACCTAAATTATATTTAGTGTAACCGGCCAAGACACAAGGCCTTGACCGGCCACACATCACACACCGCACACACAGCCCATGCGCACAACACACACCGCAGGCCGAAGCCCACAGCGCAGCCGAGCAGCGATGGGCCGTGGGCCTTTTCTTGCTCGCTGTTGTGTTGCTGTGCTTTGTGCGTGCTGCCGTGGCCACGGGGGCTGGCTTCCTTGCTGCATTGCGAGCTCGCTGGCTCGTTGGGCCTTGCGCGCATGCGCGCTTGGCTCGACGGGTCGTCATCTCCGATGCGGCTCGTATTCGCGACGAATGCCTTACGGCTATTATTTATCGTATCGTACATGACGAATCACCGTCGTACAATATGACTATTCGTTTCGCCCAGCTTACGAATATTCGCGATACGATATACGATTCCGATACAAGGTCGTATCGTATAATACGTTTTTCCGAACTAATTTTCGAAAATCTATTAAATGAATTTCCGATTCATTTAATCCGGTGATCTGTTACATGTCATTGGTGTGACCTTATAGGTTCAGTCAAGAGTAAGCTGTGAGCCTAATATATATTAGAACTCACTGATCGGAAGCATTGCTCCAGCTAGCTGTTCCGATCACTTGATCTTACTGAATTAATTATTCGGAATTAATCTGAACCTTAGTATTAGACTTAATGCACCTTGGGTGAAGGACATATTTCCTTCAGATCTGTGCAGCGCTAGAAAATTTCAGCGCTTGGACCAGGAGCGCTGGTTATTTCTAGCGCTTGCACTTTGAGCGCCGAAATTTATTCTGGTGACAGCTGGTTCAATCCTATCTTTTGCGTGATTTTGTAAGAAACAAACTGTAGCGCTAGAATATAACAGCGCACAAGGTTTGAGCGCCGGAAAATAGTGACGCTTGGAATGCCAGCGCTGGAATTTTCCAGCGCTAGTGTTTTAGTCCAATTTTCCAGTCTTTATCGGTTTTTACCGAGTCTTATCACGTTTTCTATCTTAGGAACACGAGTTTGGATGAAACTCTTAGCCTTTATCCGATGATAAATTGTAATGCGATTTAAAAACTCATATATTTTATATTATACGGTTACTTTTCTGGGTAGCGTTCAAGCATAGCAGTTACTGTAAATAGTAGTTTCTAAAAATGGAAATATGGTTTATGACATATCAGTCAGCCATGGATCCTTCGCAACATACTTAAGGAAGCTTAGTCAAGCTGTGTTTGGTTTCATGATTGAACACACCATGTCAGGCCTAGGGACAAATGTAGGCGTCTACAGTTAGCCCCCACTTTGATTGAGTCAGGACAAGACGATAATCAAAGTATTGGTAGACGGAGTGCGTCTGTGACCCAGTTTGGTTAAAACCAAGTCCGAGAGAGTGTCTCACGAACCCCCGAGTGATAACATTTGACTGAAGGGTCATCACTTGGAACGTCCATAGTTTCCTCACGAGTCATTGAGAAGCTACTGACTTGAACGGGTTTCTCACAGAGTTATTGAAGACGTTCAAATGGTAGAATATAATTTTTTGAAACAAACAGTTAACTTGACTTTTTAAGGCGAGAATACTAGATATGGAATGGGATATAGATCACAGAATGAAATACGACATAACTGAATAATGAATAAACCTAAAACGGAATCCGGGATACAGATTACAAAACCGCGACATTTTTTAGCAAGGAATGAATAAAAATAAATAGAATACGGGATACAGATTACAAAAAACCGCGATATTTTTTAGCAAGGAATGAATAAACCTGAACGGAATCCAGGATATAGATTGCAAAAACCGCGACATTTTTTAGCAAGGAATGAATAAACCTGAACGGAATCCGTGATATGGATTGCAAAAGCCGCAACATTTTTTAGCAAGAAATGAATACACATGAATGGAATTCGGGATACGGATTACAAAAACTTTTTCAGAATACAGACTTTTGAATGCAAATAAGTTTCAAAATTTACTATGTGTCGTTTTTTTTAAAATAAAATAACCGTCACCTAAATGGGTTACGGTGATTCGGGAACGCAATTGCCTATTAGTGGGCCGAAAATATAGACTTTTTAAAATACTGTTACTTTTCCACAGGAAGCGAAACGGAACAAGATTAAGCGGTTATTTTGTAAGAAATGGGGCTGAATGGCCCAACATTTTGTCGGAGTGGAATAAATGTGCGCTGGGAAATTCCAGCGCTTGATTTTGAGCGCTGAAATTTTCTAGCGCTTGAATTTGAGCGCTGGAATTAAATTCCAGAGTAGGTTTTCTTGAAATACAAACAGCGCAGTTGCAGTTCGCCATACTTTCTGCTTGCTTGCTCGCGATTTTCTCACTCCTCTTACTCGCTCTTCCTCGTTTTTGCTCGGTTTTGCACGATTTCTTCACCAAAATTGCTCCCAAATTTATCTAAATCACATATATGTAAGTAATTTTGAGTTTAACTTGCATTTTGGCTTGATTTTGAGTAGAAATTTGTATGACATTTCATGCCCAAATTGCATTGGGGTTTTTGATATTTGCCCTAACTTCTTGCAATTGTTTTCTTGTTTGTGATGTTTATAACATGTATGAGTGAAAAAACATGTTAATTTCTGCAAGTATGTTGATCTTGGGTAATTTTAAACTTGTTCAAAATTATCCCCCAAGTGTGCCTACGAATTGATATTGGAATGCAACGTAGGTGTTTTTGATGCTTTGCTTGCGGTCTACATGGTCTATAGAAGATAGAAATTGCATGATTTTGGTGTTCGGGATAGTCTATGGTTGATTTCATATGTATGAACTTTTATTACTAATTTGTGAACTTAGTAACATGTCACATTTAGGGAACGAAATTATCTGATGCCAATAATTTGTTGTATTGTGGAATTTTTGGAATGTAATTGCTTTGCACTATTGGGTTCGAGGTGTGATGCCTTATGCCTTTTTGTATTTTTGCGAAATGTAGTATGTCGGACGGCAGTTCATCCTCCGTCGAGAGGGAGACTTCGGGTTACGTCATGCAGCCACGGCTTGCTTCTTCTCGTTCGATGAGGCGAGAGGGTACTTACCGTGCTCGAGGATCTCGGAGGATGAGGGATGCCTCTTTGTCTCCTCTATTAGAGTTTGGAGGGGGTTTCGATCCTGAGGATGGGCCTGCTTGGTTGGGCCCGATAGAGTATGACGGGGTCGATCTTCACCACGACCTGGAGCATCACGTGGTGTCCCGGTTCCGTGCCGGGAAGGCCGAGGCGGATACATCTTGCCGACCGTATGGTGGGTCATTTTTCGTGGAGCGCTTAGGGAAGCTGGACAATCGGACTCGTGCAGCGGCGGAGGGATGCTCCTTAGATCCGACGGTGTGCGTTTTCAGGGAGGTCGTGGGCCCTAACGCATCTAAGAGGTTCTTGCGCCTGCTTCTGGAGTGGTAGTGGGATACCACAAACACTTTCCACTTTCCACTTTCCATGGGGCGAGATGACTATTACCCCCCAGGATTACATTGCCCTTACGGGTTTGTCCTTCACGGGTAGACAGGCTTACATTGCTAGGGGTACAGTCCCATGCCGTCGCAGTAGACGATTAGGGAGTGTATTGGGGAGGACTTGGCCGTAGAGGTGGCCAAGTACAAGGGGAAGGGGATGCCTTACTCTTTGTTGGTGGAATTTTTGGCGGAGGACCGCCCTTTTGGTGCTTCAGCGAGGATGTATGCTCGCATGTTCTACTTGCTGTTTTTTAGTTCGATGATCTTGTCGAACCGTTCTTAGAGGGTGGACCCTTAGCTGATTCCGTTGGTCAACGACTTGTTTGAGTTAGGTTCGTACTGTTGGGGAGAGGCAACCTATGGGAACCTGGTTAGCCATATGAGTGTGGCTGTGCGGGTCCTGGACGGTCCACACAGGCCGATTAGGCCTATTTCTCTATGCGTCGTACCACGACTCATCGAGGTACGTATTTGATATTCTTTACTTTAGGAGTGCTGAATGGACTGCATACTTTTACTTATATGCCTTCAATGTTTTATTTCTTGTAATTGTGGTCTTTTGAGCACTTGCCCTTCTTTTCCCCTCGGTCTGGTAGAGTGGCCGAGGGTTATCCTGCTGCCTTCTGGTGGGGCACTACCGGGAAGGTGAAGAGACGCCCAGCCATAAAGAATTTTAGGGACATGATTGCAGCTGGGCGCCATGACTTGGTAAGTATTCTCAATTTTCCCTTACTTACTTTTATCTCGTTTTATGCGAGGTACTTGAAATGTCGGTTTTTGGTTTTGCAAACAGGTGGGTTGGTCCTGATGTGCCGGGATGGAGGAGACAGACGAGTTTGTGGAGGCCTGGAGTCAGTCTCGGTGTCGTATTTTATACCAGGGTCCTAGAGGCCCTGCTTGGTTCTTGGGGGAGCGGGTGATCCGGCAGAGTTCAGAGCTTACCCCGGTGCCCCAGTCACCGCCTTCCAGCATGTTGCGCCTTACGGGCATACTTGTTAGTCGTCGGGCAGTGTTGTGCCGAGGTATTCCTATGGGTGACTTCGTGCTGCTCGACCATAACTACCCTGACTTCGTGCGACTCCGGATATTGCTTCCTCCGGTCGTCGAGGTACGTGTAATCTTAGGACTTTATGTATATGCACGTGTGTTTCTTACTTTGCTGTGTTTTGACTTGTTATTTGTTTGTGTTGCAGCCTGAGCCTACGGATCTTGGCGGTTGGGTGCCACCTTATTTCACGATCCGTTACACTACGGCGGGCGGGTTTAGGATCATAGAGGAGGTGCCTGTGATTCCTGGTGAGGAGGGACCCTATCCGTTGGTTCCTGCGGATTTTCGCGTGGTATGCTACTTGTTTGCTCGGCAACAACACTTATTGCATATCGTCAGGTAGAACTGCTAACACTTTTCATTGTTCAGGTGCCTGCTAGGATGGTTAACCAGGTGGTGCACGTAGTCAACCGGCTAAAGGTCGCGTTGTCCTCAGCTCGGGCGGCTCTCTCTTGTAGCTAGGAATGGCAATGGATCGGACTCGGATCGGACCCTATAGGATCCGAATCCGATCCGATTCATAAACGGACCTAAAATTTAGGTCCGAATCCGAGTCCCACTCCGAATAGACATCCTCCGAGTCCGACTCCGAATGTATATTTGGAGATCCAGATCCGAGTCCGCGTCCGACTTAAATCGGACCTCCATACCGAGTCCAAAATTTCAGCCTCAACTTAAACAAACAAAAAATAAAGCGAACTCATGTAGATCCCAGATCCAGCAATATACGAATTGGGGTAAATCCAGTACTACAAAGTGAAGTAATTCAAGTAATAAAAACTTGAATCTTTTATTAATGATAATAAATACAAGTATGTTGCTACTTTATATACGAAGTAAAATCAAATTTGTATGAGTTGATTTAGTAATATATAAAGCATAATATTTTATTAAGTAACAAATTGTAAAGAGTTTGAATATGAAACTGAACAAAATAATCGCACCCCAAAAATCTGACATGAACCACCGCCCACCGCTTCTCGTCTTGAATCAATCTATACTTCTACCTGACAATATGTTCGCGGCCTCGAGACAACGGAGATGTTTTTCTTCACCGTATTGTGAGTTTTTGGGTTTTGTTTCATAAAAGAGGAGAGAGATTATCTTTTTCAAAATTTGTTGAATTTTAAGTGAAATATTCAGAGAGAATAAAGAGGAGAAAATGTTGAATATGATAAAATGTTGAAGATGATCTGTAACTCCATACAAACTTGAGGAGGGAGAAAGGAGATGAGGGAGAAAGATAGAAAAGTTGAAGAAAAGCGGCAGAATACATAGAAATAAATTAGGGTTAAGTTATTTATACCATACATGTGATATGTTTTGAACGCGGGTCGGAGTCGGGTCGGAGTCGGGTCGGATGCTGTCCAGGCTCCGAATCCGATCCGACTCCTATTCGGATTCGGAGTTTTTTTATCGGATACGGACTCAGATTTTATTTTTTCGGACTTGGATCGGACTTTTTTCAACGGATCGGATCGGACTCGGATCGGACTCGGACTGAATTGCCATCCCTACTTGTAGCAACCCGAACCCGACTCAAGTATGGCGCATGGTAATTTTTTCTCTATTTTGTCAGTTTGGTTATGTATGTGCTGACTTGTATTTGGATTTTGCAGACTGGCATTCCACAGGCCCGTATGCCAGAGCCGATGCGGACTCCTCGGAGGGATCGTCATTCTTTCGAGGGCGATCGTGGTGCCTCCGGATCGTATGCTAGGCCGCGCCTTTCAGACGTTGGTTTGGGCCATAGGCCTAAGAGAACATCGAATGGGGCTAGGAGGAGCCATGGTGGGCCGTTCGGGGTGCCTCGGTCTCAGATGGGTTGGCAGCCCCCTTCATTTCAGTCATTCTAGACTGGCTGGCAGCCTCAGCCATTTCAGCCGCCTTTGCGTGCAGGGTGGGTGCCTGTGCCGCAGACGCAGAGTTGGGACTCTTCTCAGTTCCAGACCTTGTTTGATGGTCTGTAGGGTTCGCAGGATGCTGGCACGAGCGGTGGTGCTCATGGTGACGAGGATGAGCCTCGGTAAGCCATACACAAGTATTTCTCATTTGGACATGTATCATTTTTCGTATCGTGCTACAGACTTTGTACATATTGTTTTCATTTCGTACTTGTAGTTTCTTTTGTTTGTCTGTGCGTGCATTGCTTTATGCGAAAAATGGGCCATTTTCAGTATTTTGTGAATATTTTGCTTCAGTCGGAGGTATTGCCATACTGACTCACCAAAACAGAAAAGAAAACGGAAAACACATAACAAGAAATGATGCGCCTTAAGGTTTAGAGTCAACAATGCTTATCGGAATTTTACTTGATGAGCGACATTTATGTCGCTCTTAGCTTAGGATTTTAGTTCATTTTATTAGCTTTTTATTATTAATTTCGCTTAGTTTTATCGTTTTTAGTTCGTTTATCGCATTTTTGCATTTATCGTAACATTTACTCGTCTGGCGCATATTTTAGTCGTTTTTGCTCTAAATATGCCTTTTGCGCGCATTCTCATTGCGTAAGGTTCGTTTTGAGTATTAACGTTTTAATATTGTGTCATTATGCTTGTAGACGAGTTATATGTTTTACGATTTGTATAAGTGTTAAACGAATTAATAATTTGATTTTCGATTTTTAATAAAATGCTCTACGATTTGTATTGATTGTGCTAGGTGAAGCAATCTACTTGGCTGCCTACCAAGTGCACGAATAGCAGCAGCAACAAAGGGGATTAGCAAGGCAAGAATAGCAGCTATGCACAAGGTTACAGAAGCCCCAAAGTCCAGCCACAAGTGCACACAAACAGCACACAAACAGCAACACAAACAGCACACAAACAGCCACCGTTAGCTGCTGTTCAAGGCTTCGCAGCAGCCCCTTTTGAGCTCTTTTTCATCACCAAACAGCCCCTTGATAGTGGCTGTACACGAGCAAGGAATAGCAGCTCCAGAACTGCAGTAATTCACACAAGAACAGCAACTACAAACAGCAGAAGTAACACGCAAAACAGCAGCCTTGTACTTGTGTCTATAGCTGCTGTATTCGTGTCCTTGCAGCAGCCCTTGGGGCTCGTTTTCATCACCTTGCAGCCCCTTGATTGTGGCTGTACGTGAGCTTGGATTAGCTGCCACAACACTGCAGCACTGCACGCAAAACAGCAGCCATACATCGAGCAAGAACAGCAACCAGTCAGTGCGAGCACACTGCAGTTCTGTGCGAGCACACTGCAGTTCCGTGCGACCACACAAATCTGCAAAAATGGATCAGGAACTCAGTGGTATTTGGTGCGAATGCACGGCTTCTTTCGTGCGAACACACGGCTACGCGGAGAGCTTTAAATACGAAAATTGCAGCATTGTTTCATTAGGCTTTCATTTACGTAATTTTCATTTCTCTTAGACTTAGCTTAGAATTCTCTCTCGAGAATTAGTTTAGGGATTAGATTAGAGATTAGGATTAAGGATTCTTAGCCTCAAGTTCTTGATTCTAAATTCAATTCAATAATCATTTTTAGATTTCTTCTTCTCTTTGCTTTGAGTTTTGTTCTTCAATTTTGTGCTTCAAGTTTGATGCAATTTCTTCATTCCAAGGTATAATTCTAATTCTTCTTTTGATTTTGTTCTTCAATTCTTTAATTGCTTTGTTAACTTCGTTTATGCTTTGATTTTATGCTTGAATTCTAGAATTAGTTTGTTATTTTGAATTTGCTTGATTTTTCCCCAATTTTTGTAGTTTGAATTTTCTGATTTTCTTTGGTTCAATTAGCTTCATAATTGCAACTAGATTCATGATTAGGATTGATATTAGTTTAATGTTGATGTTAATCATGCTAATTGAGTAGTTTAGTCTAGAGGTTAGGGATGAAGCTTTGGGATTGAATTTGGAGAAGTTTTGGGGAAATTCATGATTGATGTTGTGATTAAATGTGATTTAGTGATAGGATTTCCATGACTAGTTGAGTAGTAGTCGCGAATGCTATTCGATTGGATTAGATTGAAATGTATGATTAGGTTTGGCAAGACATTGTGAGCCTAATTGTGCAAGTGAATGATAGTTCTTATTACATGCTAGTTAGTTTAATCTAGGATTAGGCGAAAGCTCTTCCGTGGATTAGATGCTTAGCGTTCCCTATCCGAGAGGTGGCGGGTTCGTCATTAGTTTTCATTCCCCTACTTGCTATGTCTTTGCATATTCATGATTGTTTGGACCTTGTGCTTCCTTTGATTCGATTTCCATAGCCGATTCCCGAATCCTCTAGAGTTTCTTTATTTGTTTGCATTTCTAGCTTGATTAGTTTAATTCAAAAAACTCAAATTCCTTCCGAACTAGCTTGTGAACGCATAGATTGAATAGTCAAACATATCCATTCCTATGGGACGATCCCTATGCTTGCCGCTATAGTCAATATAGCCGGTAGTTTAGGTGTTTTATAAATTTTGTTTGATTAGGTTGTTTTCTATCAACGACGGAAAACACGCTTATCAAAATGGCTCCGTTGCCGGGGAATGGCATCATTGTTTGATTATTCATTCTAGTTCGCTAGTCTAGTTCATTTTTCATTTTCTTTTTCTTTGAAAACCAAAAAAAAAAATGGCAAATTCCTTTGTTTCTCAAGATGATGAATCGATTACGCTTGATGATCTTCTTTCTCTCCATGATAATTTCCTAAGCTCTTTGAATTTTGAGTCTCCAAAATCATTGTTTGAGAGGCTCCTTTTCATAAAATATCTTGAAATTCAAGAAGAGCAAAGAATAGACTCTTGTTTGCATTCATTTGAAGGCATGTCCCAACAAATTGTCAAAGGTTTTTTGGATATTTCTTACCTATTGCAAGAGTCTATTAAGGAAGTTTCATGGAGAAGAGATAAGTTTGAGGCTACATTGCCACCTATGATGCATGACATTGAGGAGTTGAGTATTGGAGAGTTTGTTCCTACTCGTCCCTCTTTGAGTGAATGCCTCGATAATGGTGATGAAAATCTATTCGCTCCATTTTGCCTTGAAGTGCTTAAATCGATTCAAATTGAGGAAAAGAGTGAATGTGCCAACCAAAAAGATTTTAAAGTGAATGAAGGATCTTATGTTGAGATTTCTTGTGCTTTATGTGATGTGAGTGAAGTTGTTTGTGAATCTCTTGTTCCCACTCCCTTCCCTCATTCCCCATTCCGAAAGAGAAAACTCAACATTTATCCTTCATTTCCCATTTCTTTTCCCTTTTTGTCCAAACTCCCGTCGCTTGAGGATTCCTTCTCCTCTATTGATCCTAATGATTCTCCTTTACCAAAGGAGCAAAAAGAAGGGAGCATTTCTTTTATTTTTCATTTTGATTTTTCTTATTTTTGGTTCCCTACCCCTTGTAGGCATAGACTTGCGCTTTACTTTGTGCTTGCATCTCATTTGACTCTTGCCTACTTGTTACTATTGGATATGTTTGCCATTGCATATGACAAACTATTGCGATCGTTGTCGGGGTATTTACTAGAGGTAAGAAGCGTCAAGCTAATGACGTAAAAAGAGAGCTTCTCGGGAGGCAACTCGTGGGTGTTGGCCATTTGGCCCATGTATACTATTTCTTGATTTTTGAAGATTTTTGTGGCTCAAGCTTTCTTGATGTGGAAATCTTTGCATCCATCTTTGCCATGTCCGACTATTCCTATTGGTGAGTTCGTTCGTTATTACGGTTCTTTGCGGGACTTGCTCCCACGTCATCACCGGTAATATCCTTCTAACTCACATGCATTCTTTGGGTTGGGCATCTTTATTGCGGGGCATTGGTTGGATGGGTAGCTGTGCCCCTCCTAGTTTCGTTTTAGGCCTTGAGGACATGGCCTAATTCGAGCTTGGGGGGAGATTCTATTGTTTGCTACTTTGATCTCCGTGTGATGGATTGCTTGATTTTGTGAATATTTGGATTTTGTGCATATTTCTTGATTAGTTTTTGATTTTGTGAATATTTTCTTTATTTTCCTTTTCTTTCTCTTTTCTCTTTCTTTCTTTCCTCTTTTCGATCTTTGTCAACGCAAGCTTTTCTAGATTTTTAGGCATCATTCTTGATTTGGGCAAATAAAATTGGAACTTGTAGACTAGAATGCTTTTATTCCTAATTGGTAGATGTTTGCACGGTCTTCAATGTCTTGGGTCGAATCTAGGATTTAGGTGTTAAGAAAGTTGGTTGAACTTTGGGTAACATGCGTCTTGAACCCTTGGCTTGTGGAAAGATGGTGTCGATCTCTCTAGTGACTTGAAACCGGAGAGAGTGGTATTTTCTCCCTTGTGAGGTTCATGTTCAAAATAGCCCAAACACATATACATATATTGAGTGGCATGGATCCTTAGAATTGACTTTCTTATCCCACGAGTTTGACCATTTCCTTCCTGAGACCGCGACCGAAGTACTTTAGGGGACGATAGAGGCATTTCTTTCGGTGACTATTTTTTCTTTTTAGTTCAGGACTTTATTTTCTATTTTTCTCATATATTTTTGTTTGCATTTGCCCCCTTGCTAGCCATTTGAGCCTTGCCCCTTCATTTCTTATGAGCACATTACAAGCCTATTAGCCTTTGTTTTATTTACACCCTTAGAAATGATAGTGAAGCTTTGTGTTATGATGCTTGAGGTTTTGAATGAATATGCAAAGTTGAGGAATGATTGTTATTGGCATGAATGGCAAAGTTTGGGACGTATGTTGTATATAGTGAATAAATGATGCAAAAGCAAAAATGAGAAATAAAAGTTTTGAAAAAGCCAAAAATAGAGAAAAACAAGGCATGAGAAAAGTTTCAATTGAAACACAAAAAAAGAGAAAATCAAATCAAGAAATGTGCAAAAAAGAGTTGTAGTTTAGAATAGTTGTTGAATAAGCATGGGGGTACCCCAAACAAGTGGTATGAGTTTGTTATGGTTCGATTGCTTGAGTTGAGTTCATTCATTGCGCTTCACTTTAGGTATGAGCACCACATCCCAAATTTGTTCCACACCTTACCCCTGGCCTACGTTTCACCCTAAAAAGTCCTCTTGACCCTTTTGAGTTGAGTCATTGTCGGTGGAGGAAGGATTTGGTCAAGTTTATGGAATGGGATTGTCATGATAAGATGTCGGGTAGCCTAATCTTGTTTTTCGGCGCCTTCGCGGTGTCTCGAGACGCTATTCTCAATGGTGGATAGGATCTAGATATTTGACGTGGTATGCTCGGTTGTAGGGGAATTGATTAGTGCTTACCCTTAGTTCACTTTGCTTGGCATTTGAATCTTTCACTCGATCTAGGACATTGGTTAGTGTGCATTCGTCTATTTAGTTAGTAATATTAGGATTCTTTTGTGCTTGTTCCATAATAAATGCCCTCATCTTGAGTTTTGTAGTTTCGTTTTTCATTTTCTTTTCCTTCCTTTTCTTTTTCTTTTCTTTTCTTTCTTTTTCTTGTTTGTTTTTTCATTTTTAGTTCTTGCCTTCATTTAAATTTTTGGAAGAGTTATGGGTGTTTCTCTTTGGAAACCCTTGCGAGATCCCACTCGCCCTCATGAGCGATTGTGGGGTTCAAAGAGCTTGTTGCATGCGCTTAAATGCAACCGTGATTCCTACAAAAGTAAGTTAGTGTGCATTCTTGTAGTTCTTATTTTCGTAATTTTGATTTTTAATAAATAAGCTCATTCTCCTCCCCGTTTCTTATTCTAGTTTTGCTTGAGGACAAGCAAAGGGTTAGCTTGGGGGAGTTTGATGAGCGACATTTATGTCGCTCTTAGCTTAGGATTTTAGTTCATTTTATTAGCTTTTTATTATTATTTTCGCTTAGTTTTATCGTTTTTAGTTCGTTTATCGCATTTTTGCATTTATCGTAACATTTACTCGTCTTGCGCATATTTTAGTCGTTTTTGCTCTAAATATGCCTTTTGCGCGCATTCTCATTGCGTAAAGTTCGTTTTGAGTATTAACGTGTTAATATTGTGTCATTATGCTTGTAGACGACTTATATGTTTTACGATTTGTAAAAGTGTTAAATGAATTAATAATTTGATTTTCGATTTTTAATAAAATGCTCTACGATTTGTATTGATTGTGCTAGGTGAAGCAATCTACTTGGCTGCCTACCAAGTGTACGAATAGCAGCAGCAACAAAGGGGATTAGCAAGGCAAGAATAGCAGCTATGCACAAGGTTACAGAAGCCCCAAAGTCCAGCCACAAGTGCACACAAACAGCACACAAACAGCAACACAAACAGCACACAAACAGCCACCGTTAGCTGCTGTTCAAGGCTTCACAGCAGCCCCTTTTGAGCTCTTTTTCATCACCAAACAGCCCCTTGATAGTGGCTGTACACGAGCAAGGAATAGCAGCTCCAGAACTGCAGTATTTCACACAAGAACAGCAACTACAAACATCAGAAGTAACACGCAAAACAGCAGCCTTGTACTTGTGTCTATAGCTGCTGTATTCGTGTCCTTGCAGCAGCCCTTGGGGCTCGTTTTCATCACCTTGCAGCCCCTTGATTGTGGTTGTACGTGAGCTTGGATTAGCTGCCACAACACTGCAGAACTGCACGCAAAACAGCAGCCATACATCGAGCAAGAACAGCAACCAGTCAGTGCGAGCACACTGCAGTTCTGTGCGAGCACACTGCAGTTCCGTGCGACCACACAAATCTGCAAAAATGGATCAGGAACTCAGTGGTATTTGGTGCGAACGCACGGCTTCTTTCGTGCGAACACACGGCTACGCGGAGAGCTTTAAATACGAAAATTGCAGCATTGTTTCATTAGGCTTTCATTTACGTAATTTTCATTTCTCTTAGACTTAGCTTAGAATTCTCTCTCGAGAATTAGTTTAGGGATTAGATTAGAGATTAGGATTAAGGATTCTTAGCCTCAAGTTCTTGATTCTAAATTCAATTCAATAATCATTTTTAGATTTCTTCTTCTCTTTGCTTTGAGTTTTGTTCTTCAATTTTGTGCTTCAAGTTTGATGCAATTTCTTCATTCCAAGGTATAATTCTAATTCTTCTTTTGATTTTGTTCTTCAATTCTTTAATTGCTTTGTTAACTTCGTTTATGCTTTGATTTTATGCTTGAATTCTAGAATTAGTTTGTTATTTTGAATTTGCTTGATTTTTCCCCAATTTTTGTAGTTTGAATTTTCTGATTTTCTTTGGTTCAATTAGCTTCATAATTGCAACTAGATTCATGATTAGGATTGATATTAGTTTAATGTTGATGTTAATCATGCTAATTGAGTAGTTTAGTCTAGAGGTTAGGGATGAAGCTTTGGGATTGAATTTGGAGAAGTTTTGGGGAAATTCATGATTGATGTTGTGATTAAATGTGATTTAGTGATAGGATTTCCATGACTAGTTGAGTAGTAGTCGCGAATGCTATTCGATTGGATTAGATTGGAATGTATGATTAGGTTTGGCAAGACATTGTGAGCCAAATTGTGCAAGTGAATGATAGTTCCTATTATATGCTAGTTAGTTTAATCTAGGATTAGGCGAAAGCTCTTCCGTGGATTAGACGCTTAGCGTTCCCTATCCGAGAGGTGGCGGGTTCGTCATTAGTTTTCATTCCCCTACTTGCTATGTCTTTGCATATTCATGATTGTTTGGACCTTGTGCTTCCTTTGATTCGAATTCCATAGCCGATTCCCGAATCCTCTAGAGTTTCTTTACTTGTTTGCATTTCTAGCTTGATTAGTTTAATTCAAAAAACTCAAATTCCTTGCGAACTAGCTTGTGAACGCATAGATTGAATAGTCAAACATATCCATTCCTATGGGACGATCCCTATGCTTGCCTCTATAGTCAATATAGCCGGTAGTTTAGGTGTTTTATAAATTTTGTTTGATTAGGTTGTTTTCTATCAACGACGGAAAACACGCCTATCATTAGTCAATGTAGAATTTTTATGCGGAAATCGAGTTCGAGTACAGAGTTTAGAAAATAGTATAATCCTGGCTATCCTAGAATAGCTGGCCTTATAACAGAGTTTATACAAGATAAGAATTTTAAGCAAGCTCGAAATCAAAATCTGCGTGGCTGATGGAGTTTTTGCGGAGCTGACTCGCCAACGCTGGAAATTTCCAGTGCTTGACTTAGCAGCGCTGAAATATTCCATCCCTTGAATTTGAGTGCTGGAATTTTCCAGCGCTGGTTCCTTTTTTCTGCGGAATTACAAATTCATATATCTATTTAAGTTAAACTCGAATTTTTGATAGGCGTGGCCATAAATAGGGATTGTTACGTTCACAGTTTTTTCACCTTGCATGCATTATCTAATTGCTTAAGCATTCTGAATCTTGTTGTCTCCCCTTTTCCTTTTTGCTTTTCTGCCATATCGACCCTTATTCCCCACCCCACCCCCCGTGTCTTTGAAACTAGTTGTCATCAAATGGAGTCGCCACTGTGAAGGGGTCGAAAAACACGAAGGGGCACCTCTAGAAAGAGTATACGGCCCACACGACTTTTCCCCAACTGATAAGATGTTACTAAAAGAATATGCTTTAGATGACCTATTAGGATTACAGCAAATAAAAATTGATTTTAATTTCATCTATGCTGCCCTGAATTTTCGGGATCCTGATCATCATGTTTTTACTTTTCGCAATAATGAGATTGTTCCCCTGCCTGAGGAATTTGCTGCTATCTTAGGCTATCCTGTTACTGCGCTTTCTGTGACCCCTAGTACTGCTGATGAGGGGAAACAAATGGTGGAGAGGTTCATGGGTCTGTATGAAAGTAAAGTCAGTGAGATGCTGGTTAGGGATTACGTTGATCTTTCTGCGCTCATTAGTTACTTTAGGGTCTCTACCATCAATATAACTGAAGGAAATAATGCCCTTGGTCCAAGTATGCATTTAATGTTAAAGTCTAATAAATGCGGTTCAGTATTAATTAAACAAGTTAATAATTCAGTCAGATCAAGTGAGATGAATGCCTAGCTAGAGGCCGCTTCACTTCAAGTGGAATTAATGATATTAATCCACAGCTTACTCTTGACTGAACCCGTAGGGTCACACAAATAGTACGTAAACGGATCAAGTATTTAATGGCATTAAATACTCCATCTATGGATATACGGAATCGACGGATCTTGGTTTAAGTGGGAGCTAAGATCGTCAAAGGCAAGTAAATGAATACTCCGGAAACGATGATATTGCCGGAAACGGAAATATGAATCGTATCGGAAATATAAATATTATCCAAGTCATAGATGTTGCCGGAAACGGAAACATGGTACGTATCGGAAAATATTATCGGAAATGGAAATATTGCCGGAATCGAAAATATTGCCGGAAACGGAAATATTGTCAGAATCGGAAATATTATCGGAATCGGAAAATAATTCCGGAAACGGAAATATTAAATATTTGTTCGAAACGGAAATTAATTCCGGAATCGGTAATGTTAAATATTGTTCGTATCGGAAATGAATTCCGGAATCGGGAATTTAATCGGAAGCGTATCGTACGAATAAGCATCGGACGAGGCTTGCTAAGACGAAGGCCCAGCACGAAGCCAGGCCGTCGCCCAGCAAGCCACACGCATCAGCACACGCCAAAGCCTCGCCAGGCCCAGCGCAATGCCAGGCCCAGCAGGCATGGCGCGCGCGCTCAGCCAAAGGGATGCGAGCATTGGGCCAAGGCGATGTGCGCTCAGCGTGGGCCGCGAGGCATGCGCGCAAGCGTGCGGTGCTCGTGTGCGTGCTATACGAATCCTAAAGCTATCGGAATTCGTGCTATGATTAAATCCTAATCCTAAAAGATAAAATTAATTATTTAGAGTTCTGAAAGGATTCAAATTAATTAATTAGTATTCTAGCAGGATTCGAAATCCTTTTCCATGGTTCTATAAATATATGCCTAGGGTCATAAATTTATACACGAGTTTTTAACAAGTATTCATACAATAAAAAGCTGTGATTTTTGAGCAGAAAAATCAGTCACATTACTTGCCCATATTAGCCGAAAATTATAGTACCTTAAGGGCGATTCAAGTTGGTCAATCTTAAGGCGGATCCAGACGTGCTGTGGACTATCTACGGAGGGACGACACTTGGAGTCCTAAAGACTTGTTCTTGTTCGGTTCGGGCGCAACTAGGGAGGGCACGCTACAAAGTGTATGCATCTGAATTATGATAACTGATTATGTGTAAATAATATGTTTCCTGGCATTAAGGTTTTTTCCGCATGATTTATGTTTTTCTTATGTATCATAACCTAACAGTGGTATCACGAGCCTCTTATTATTTACATAATCTAAATTGCATAACATGGTTAAATTTTACAAATTTGCAAAGAATTAAAAGGGGTGATTAATATTCGTAATTGTTAATTAATTGCAAATTGCGTTTATTTAATTATATGTACGCAGTTTTTCGGCAGTTTATTCGTTACTCAACCAAATCGAGTGATTTTTGTGTCAATTCCGCATGTAAAAGGCATTCTAAAATTTTGACAAAAACACTATTTCTCGGCCGAACCCAGAATTCCCCAATTCGAAGCCTAACTATGACTTTTTGGAGGTTTTAGTTTTTCCAACGCAAAATTTTGTAAATTTAAGATGTTAAATTGAATATTTGCGATTCTTGTTGATAAATCTTGAATTTTTGATTGACCTACTGTATATATTTAACAAATTTGAATGCCTAGACTTGTTAATTATACAACCTAATTTGTAATTATGATTAATTTGTTGAAATTCGAATAATTTAGAATTGATTTGATTTTCATAATTAATTGATGATTTAATTAGGTATCCATGATTAAAAACCACCATAAAAATGGTTAATTTGTGATAAATTTTAAATTTTTATGACGTAGATTTGAATCCATGTTAATCGGAAAGTAATTGATTAATAAATTTTCGATTTTTCTCCCTAAAATTGTGAAATTAATATGATTTATTAATTTGTCATTAATTTGAAATTAAAAAGTTTTAATTTTTATATAATTCGCTCATAAAAGTTGCACGCACAAAGCAAAGGAAGCTACGTGTTACCCTTAAGGGGTGTTGTATAGTGCGGGCATGCGACGACGAGCAAGGGAGCTCGTCGCCCATGCGGTACGAATGCAGCGAGCAACGAGCGTGGTATTCACAAGGCAATGGGTGCCTAGGGGCTGTGTGCTACGCGTGTGGGGCGATGGGCGATGGGGCAGCGAGCAAGGCAAGCACGCGTGGGCAGCGATGGATGCTGCGCCACAACGTGCGTTGCCTCGCCCAGCAAGCACGCCAAGGACGCATCCAAGGCAGCGACAAGCGCAGCACAACGTGCACGCGGGCAGCGTTGGTTGGCCTGTCCAGTAAGCGTTGCCCAGCAGCGTGCCAAGGCGATGGGCGAGTGGGCTGCGCGCAAGCGTGGCTCGCTGGGCCTGACGCATTGGTGCATTGTTGCTTGGGCTTTGCGGTACGATCAATCGAGTGACAAGGGGTTTGTTGCTTGTTGGACTTGACGAGGCATGGGCGCAAGCCCATGGCCTTGTCTTGACCCGATTGGTTCGTTTTAATTTTAATTTGAAAATTTCAGTTCGTAAATAATTTTAATTAATTTTAAAATTAATAATTTAAATTGTTTTCTCGGATTTTAATTTTGAATATTATAATTATTATAAATTTTTATTTATACTAATTATTTTACTAAAATTAAACCATGAATTAAATTCTTAAATTCAACTGAAAATAAATTAAATGGATTCAATTATAATTTTATATGAGCTTTAAATTTTAATTAAACTTGTATGTTTCTGGTTAGACTAGAAATACATTTTTATGTTTAAAATTAGTAAAGCATATAAAGTTATTGGTTTAAGTGGGAGCCTTTAGTCATAAACTCTTGATTAAGTCTACAAATCATTTAAGGTTAAACAACTTGATTAGAATTAATAAGGACTGAATAATTGGTAGATTATTGGTGCCCTTGATTAATTGCTGCAAATATTTATGTGATGCATAACATGTTTTACTAACCAGCTATGTGGGCCATTCATAATAATGAATGGGTGAATGGTATATATTGTATATGTACTGTTTTGCAGGTTATGGAGTGACTAGTATGGCCCAAATAGGATAGAAAATATGGTCTGGGTACCATTAATTTGAATGTAATTGGTCTAATGCACCAAAGTTTATTTTTTCAATTCAAATATGGCATGCGTACCATCAAATAGTTGTAATTAGTTTAATTATAGATGATCCTATTTGAAGAAAATGGCGCCTCCCACGGTGAAATTCAAGACGGAGTTTCCAACCCATTTTCAAGACGGACTTTGAAGTTGAAGCTTCAAGATGAAGTCGGGCAATACTAGATCACATTTATCTTATGCATGCTTTAAGTTATTTATTGCTTTTAAATATGTCATAAATATGCATGATATTGTGGCTTGATTATTTTGCATGATTAAGGATTTTAGTTCACTTAAAATCTAACCAACATAGTAAGAGCCTTAAGCTCCAAACTTAAAAATTGAGTTAAAAGGTGCCATGCCAAAATAACACTTACTTGGATAACCTTTACATCAATCTTAGTAATAGTTTTTCGCCATAGCGAGGTGTTACTTATTGATTCTAAAGGGGTAAGGTACACAAAGAATTGTGAGTACATGTTAGTTTTGGTGAAACTCAACGATATAAGTAAGGAGTCATTTTATGTCGTGGCAAAATCGATAGGTTTACCTAATAAGTTCTTAGACGTACCTATTAACCAAGAGTAGTTTCTAGACTATTAGCAAAAGGCTTTTGCTTACCTAAAAGATTTTAGAATTGAGTCTAAGTACATAATGTGCTTAATTCTTCAATGGTTTTTAGGGTCTTGGAATCATTTTATTCACACCTGCCGGAACACATAACTTGAATAAAATGCTTAATGAACATTAAATTATGCATGTATGCTAGAATTTAAGTTTATTAAGAGAAACTGTGAATGATTATTTATTTGTTTATTGTTTTGCAATTGTAGTTTTAACTATGGCAAACAACAATTCATTCAACATCCGATCAATTCTCGAAAAGGAGAAGTTGAACGGGAAAAACTTCCTTGACTGGCAAAGGAACTTGCAAATAGTTCTTATGCAGGAAGAAAAGGAGTATGTCCTGGAAGAGTCGATGCCCGAATCCGCGGGCGAAGGGGTCACTCAGGCAGCCCTCAATCGTTGGATTGATGCCAACAAGGATGTGAATTGTCTAATGCTTGCAACCATGAGTGCAGATCTACAGAAAACGTTCATCAACTCAGATGCTTTCACGATCATCAGTGAGTTAAAGAACATGTTCCAAGATCTGGCTCGGGTCAAAAGATTCGAGACTCATAGGCAAATTCTTGAGACTAAGCTTAAGAAAGGCGAGCCCGTAAGTCCACATGTTCTCAAAATTATTGGACTCATTGAGAATATGAGTCGGCTGGACCAGCAGTTCTCTCAGGAAATGGCTGTAGACACCATCCTCCATTCTCTTCATAGCGGGTATGATCAGTTCAAGCTGAGCTACAGTATGAATAGTCTGGAAAAAACGCTCACTGAGCTTCACGGTATGCTGAAGACCGCTAAAAAGACGCTCAAAAGTTATAAGCAAGATGTGCTTATGGTGCGTGAGGGAAAGTTCAAGAAATCTGGAAAGAAGAGGAATGCTAAAAAAGGTGGCAACAAGGCCAGCCAGACTAAGCAGCCAGGCGACACCAAATCTGAAAAGAAGAAGGTGAGCCAACCCACTTCTGAATCTGAATGCTTCTATTGCAAGAAGAAGAGGCATTGGAAGAGAGATTGCTTGAAGCTAAAGGAAGATCAGAAGAACGGAACAGTCGTTCCATCTTCAGGTATTTTCGTTATAGACTGTATACTTGCTAATTCAACTTCTTGGGTATTAGATATAGGTTGTGGCTCACACTTATGTTCCAATCCACAGGGACTAAGAAGAAGTAGAAGGTTAAGCAAGGGTGAAGTCGACCTACGAGTGGGAAATGGAGCACGGATTGCTGCATTAGCTGTAGGAACTTATTATTTGTCGTTGCCCTCTGGGCTAGTTTTGGAACTGGAAGAGTGTTTCCATGTTCCAAGTCTTACTAAAAACATCATTTCTGTTTCTTGCTTAGATGCAAAGGGATTTTTCTTTTTAATAAAAGACAATAGTTGTTCGTTTTATTTTAAAGAGATGTTTTATGGATCTGCTAGATTACTCAATGGACTTTATTTATTAGATCACGACACACAAGTTTATAACATAAATACCAAAAAGGCCAAAAAGGATGATTCATATCTCACCTAACTGTGGCATTGTCGATTAGGCCATATTAACTTGAAACTCATGGAAAGACTTCAAAAGGAAGGAATTCTAGAACCATTTGACTTAGAGGATTATGGTAAGTGCGAATCATGTTTACTTGGCAAAATGACAAAGCAACCTTTCTCTAAAGTTGGAGAAAGAGCAACTAAACTATTGGGTTTAATCCATACAGATGTATGTGGACCAATGAGTACAAATGCTAGAGGTGGTTTCAGCTACTTTATCACTTTCACTGATGACTTTAGTAGATATGGTTATGTCTACCTAATGAAGCATAAGTCTGAATCCTTTGACAAATTCAAGGAATTTCAGAGTGAAGTAGATAATCAATTAGGCAAGAAGATTAAGGCACTGCGGTCTGATAGAGGCGGTGAATATCTGAGCTATGAATTTGATGACCATCTGAAAGAATGTGGAATTATATCAGAATTGACTCCTCCTGGAACACCACAATGGAACGGTACGGAGGAACAGAACCTTGCTAGACATGGTTAGATCAATGATGGGTCAGGCCGAACTTCCAATAGAATTTTGGGGACATGCACTAAATACAGCTGCACTCACTATAAATAGAGCTCCGTCTAAAGCTGTTGAAAGAACTCCATATGAGTTATGGTTTGGAAAGCCACCAAATGTGTCTTTTCTTAAGATTTGGGGATGTGAAGTATACGTCAAACGATTAATTTCAGACAAACTTCATCCAAAATCTGACAAATGTATCCTTGTGGGTTATCCAAAGGAAACAAAGGGGTATTACTTCTACAATACATCTGAGAACAAGGTGTTTGTTGCTCGAGATGGTATCTGTTTGGAAAAGGATCAGATTTCCAAAATGACAAGTGGGAGAAAAGTAGACCTCGAAGAAATTCGAGTCGAACAACAAACTCTAGAGAATGCTCAAGATGACATCCAGGATGAAACTCAGAGATCTTTAGAAGTATCTGGTGAGAATCATGGACAATCTAGAAATGTAACCCCGCGTAGATCGCAAAGATATAGATCTCAACCGGAAAGGTACTTAGGTATTTTGACGAACGAGAGCTATGACGTTCTATTACTTGAAAGTGATGAACCTGCGACTTACAAACAAGCTATGAACCTGCGACTTACAAACAAGCTATGACGAGCCCTAGCTCCAAGCAATGGCAAAAAGCCATGCAATCTGAATTAGACTCCATGTCTGAAAACCAAGTTTGGGATTTGGTCGATTTTCCAGATGGCTACCAAGCCATTAGAAGCAAATGGGTTTTCAAACTGAAAAAAGACAAGGATGGAAAACTTGAAGTTTTCAAAGCTAGATTGGTTGCAAAAGGTTACAGGCAAGTCCACGGTGTGGATTACGATGAAACCTTTTCACCAGTTACAATGCTAAAGTCTATTCGGATAATGTTAGCAATCGCTGCATATTACGATTACGAAATATGGCAGATGGATGTCAAAACCGCTTTCTTAAACGGCGTTTTAACAGAAACTGTGTTTATGACACAGCCTGAGGGTTTTGAGGATCCAAAGAATGCTAAAAAGGTATGCAAGCTTAAGAAATCAATCTACGGATTGAAGCAGGCATCCAGGAGCTGGAATATACGTTTTGATGAAGCAACCATTGACTTTGGTTTCATCAAGAACGCAGACGAATCTTGTGTTTACAAGAAGGCCAGTGGGAGCAAAATTGCTTTTCTAGTATTATATGTCGATGACATATTACTTATCGGAAATGACATTCCTATGTTGAACTCTGTCAAGATTTGGCTTGGGAAATGTTTTTCGATGAAGGATCTAGGAGAAGCACAGTACATACTGGGCATCAAGATTTACAGAGATAGATCTAAAAGGATGATTGGACTTAGTCAAAGCACTTATATGAATAAGGTGCTTGAAAGGTTCAAGATGGCAGACTCCAAGCGAGGCTACCTACCCATATCTCATGGAATGACTCTAAGCAAGACTCAGTGCCCAAAAACACTTGATGAGCATAGACGAATGAGTGGGATTCCATATGCATCATTGATTGGTTCAATAATGTATGCTATGATATGTACACGCCCGGATGTTGCGTATGCACTCAGTGCTACGAGCAGATACCAGTCAGACCCAGGAGAGTCACATTGGACTGCTGCCAAGAATATTCTGAAGTACCTGAAAAGGCACAAAGATGACTTCCTGGTCTATGGTGGAGATGATGAATTAATTTTTAAAGGCTATACGGACGCAAGTTTCCAAACCGACAAGGATGATTTCAGATCACAGTCAGGGTTTGTCTTCTGCCTCAATGGAGGTGCAGTAAGCTGGAAAAGTGCTAAGCAAAGCACCATTGCGGATTCTACAACTGAAGCGGAGTACATTGTTGCACATGAAGCAGCAAAGGAAGTTATTTGGCTAAGGAAGTTCATAGGTGAACTTGGTGTAGTCCCCTCCATTAAAGGACCAATATCCCTATATTGTGATAATAACAGAGCTATTGCACAGGCAAAGGAGCCTAGACACCACCAAAGAGTCAAGCATGTACTTCGTAGATTTCACCTTCTACGAGAGTTCGTTGAAAGAAAAGCAGTCGAGATAAGCAAGATTGGAATTGATGACAACATCTCAGATCCATTGACTAAACCTCTGCCGCAGGCGAAGCATAACTCGCACACTGCAGCTATGGAAATCAAGCATATTGGAGAATGGCTTTGATGTCCTTGTTTAATGTTTTAATGTTTTAGAGTTTAATACTTTGTAAAACATTATTGGTTAATCATTCACAATAAATGAATAGAATTCATTTTTCCATTTAATTTGTGGTTTATTAAATGATGAGTCCCTTCAATTTGACGAAATATTCAAGATAGACTGTCAGGACCAGTCCTGTGACTAAGAAATGTCTATCAAGTGAACTTGAATGTCAAAAGTTGAAAATGGTCCCTGGTCGGAGTTTTCTATAAAGATGGACGCATAGAAAACGTTAGACGACTAGAATGCAAGATGACTAGTAGTTCTGTTTCTTGAACTATGTGGACATGGCAATGTCTTAATCATTTGCATAGATACTTACTTTGGGAAGACAAGTATCGGACAGACCTATGAAACTTAATGTAAGAGATGAGAATCTGTCGTAAGTATATTTCATTAAAATTATTAGACACTAATCCTCAATACCTGAGTGATTTGAGATTACTTGTTTGAGAACTGCTTACTTTGACGTTGTCAACCGTCGCACCATAAAAGGAGGCTATAAAGGCAACGATCAGGTAATCACCTATCAAACGAAGTCTAATCTCAAGATCGCAAGAACGGGATTGTCCTCCCATAAACCGGGATGAGATGCTGAAAGTTGTACAAGGCCACTCGGAGAGCTAGAAACTGCAAGATGCATGGCCGTGCTCAGATGAATCATAGGCTATGATTATCTGTTTATTTGATTAGTTGAACTATGAAACCGAGAAACACCTCTGGACATAATAAGGATGACAACTCTTACCTTATGTTCAAGAGCAAGCATCGAGCGATAAAGGAATTAGGAAATGCACACTTGTCCCTAAGGACAAGTGGGAGGCTGAAGGAAATAATGCCCTTGGTCCAAGTATGCATTTAATGATAAAGTCTAATAAATGCGGTTCAGTATTAGTTAAATAAGTTAATAATTCAGTAAGATGAAGTGAGCTGAATGCCTAGCTAGAGTCCGCTTCAGTTCAAGTGGAATTAATGATATTAATCCACATCTTACTCTTGACTGAACCCATAGGGTCACACAAATAGTACATAAACGGATCAAGTATTTAATGGATTAAATACTCCATCTATGGATATACGGAATCGACGGATCTTGGTTTCAGTGGGAGCTAAGATCGTCAAAGGCAAGTAAATGAATACTCCGGAAACGATGATATTGCCGGAAACGGAAATATGGATCGTATCGGAAATATAAATATTATCCAAGTCGTAGATGTTGTCGGAAACGGAAACATGGTACGTATCGGAAAATATTATCGGAAATGGAAATATTGCCGGAATCGAAAATATTGCCGGAAACGGAAATATTGTCAGAATCGGAAATATTATCGGAATCGGAAAATAATTCCGGAAACGGAAATATTAAATATTTGTCCGAAACGGAAATTAATTCCGGAATCGGAAATGTTAAATATTGTTCGTATCGGAAATGAATTCCGGAATCGGGAATTTAATCGGAAGCGTATCGTGCGAATAAGCATCGGAAGGCTTGCTAAGACGAAGGCCCAGCACGAAGCCAAGCCGTCGCTCAGCAAGCCACACGCATCAGCACACGCCAAAGCCTCGCCAGGCCCAGCGCAAGGCCAGGCCCAGCCAAATTGATACAAATTTTAAAAATTATTGGATTAAAATTTTGATTAGATTCGTTAATTTTAATCAAAACTTAAACCAAATTGATACAAATTTGAATTTTGAATGTTTAGAACGATTTAGAATTTTAGATTCGATTATCAAAATGTACAAATTTTTTGTTGAAATTGTTCGTTCGTTAAAATTTGAATATAGTTAGCCTAGATTTAATAAATTTTACAAAATTGGATTGTTGTAAAAATTAAGTAAATCGTAAAAATTGTTATTTTTCGAAAAACAAAATTGTTAATTTTGTGAAAAGTAACTAAATGCAAATATGTTCGTTAAATTGATTTTTTTATTTAATTAGTTGGTTCATTAGCACTAACCAAAGGCACGAACAAAGGGGTGTGCGGTGTGTGTGGCTCGCCGTAGCCATGCGGGCTGCCTCCACGTAGCATAGGCACAACAACACGGGCAGCAGCAAGCGAGCTGCGTGCCGCGCGCGCTGGCCTACTGAGCGAGCAAGGCAGGCAAGCCTTGGCTCGCGAGCTGCGAGCCAGCAAGGGGTAAGGCGGCCTTGCCTTGCGCGCAGCGATGAGCATCACAACGACGAGCAGCGTGCCACGAGCAGCGCAAGGCTGCGACAGTGTGTGCGATGGGCTTGCGGGGCATGGGCGACGAGCTCGTGGCCTCGTAGGCCACACAACACATGGCAGTGCCTAGCCCACATTGCACAATTTTGGCATTTTTCGTTTCGTTGGGCTTTAATTTTAATATTTGCATTAAAAATGGCGAATGGGATAATTAATTAATTATTTTATTTAACTTGGGCCGGGCCGTGACTTTAATTTAATATTTAAATATTTAATTATCCGGAATAAATATTGGTTTGAGTGGGAGCCGCTTAATGAAATAATTATTTTAATTATTTTCTTAGGTCGCTTTATTTTAATTAAATTACATTTTAATTAGAATAAATTCTAAGGATTAATAATTTGAAATTGATTAATCTTTTAGGACGCGTTTATGTGAACGTGAATTTTAATAATTCACGTAAATACTTTCATAATTTAATTGGGCCATTCGTTTTAGGACACGAATGGATGAATGCATAGAATGTATATTTTATGTAATGCAGGTACTCCAAGTGACTAGTATGGCAAATCTAGGATAATTAAATACGGTATGCGAACCGTTTTATCTTTGAATGTAAAGTTTTAAATATGGTATGCGAACCATTGAAATTTTGATGTAATTTTATTATTTCAAGTATTTCTAGTTTAGAACTTTAAGTTAGCATTGAATGAAGATTCAAGACGATGCCAAGCTAACAAGATGGTGAAGAAGATTGGATGCTTCAAGACAAGAGTTTTAGGCCATACTAGTTCACCAATTTATTTATGCACTATATATTATGCTTGAATGAATATATTATGCATGAATGTTGTTTGTATGCTCGATTAGATTTAGTTCACTAAATAATCGAACCAACATAGAAACAACTAGGTCCAAAGTAATATTGAGTTTAAAATTGCCTTCCAAATCAAGCACTTACAAAAATATAGGGATCTAAGGTAGTAGGTTCCCTCCAAAGCGAGGTGCTATTTTAGTTTACTTAGATGGTAAGGTATCCCAAAGGAACACGTTGATTGTGGTTTTAACTCAAACAACAATGGCATATATTGTGGCAATGGGATAAATTATGGTATTAATTTATTAACCAAGAGTAATTTGGAGATTACTAGCAATAGGTTTTGCTTACCTAGAATCTTAAAAGACTTAAGACATGCCAAAGCTTCTTAAGGATTTAAGACTTTTAGGGTCTTGGAATCGTTTCATTCATTTTTGGACCATGTTTTTCTTTTGCATGAATGAAATGTTTAATAGCTTTAATGATTGCATGTTAGCATTTATTTTAAAGTTATTATGTTATGAATGGTTATTTATTGCAAATTCCTTTCAAATGTAGTAATCAAATGGCCGCAAACAATAACAACTCGTTCAACCTGCATTCGATCAATTCTCGACAAAGAGAAGTTCAACGGCAACAATATCTCGACGAGCAAAGGAACTTGCAAATAGTTCTAATGCATGAGGAAAAAGAATATGTCCTCGAGGAAGAGTTACCAGAGGCCGTCGGGCCGGAGGTGACTCAAGATGCCCTTAACCGTTGGATCCAGGCCAACAGGGATGTCAAATGTGTGATGCTTGCATCCATGAATCCTGAACTTCAGAAAACGTTCATTAACTCGGATGCTTACCAAATCATCTTGGAGTTGAAGAACATGTTTCAGGACCAAGCCAGAATCGAGAGATTCGAGACTCAGAGGTTGATCCTTGAGACTAAGCTCAAGAAAGGAGAACCAGTGAGCCCACATGTTCTTAAAATGATTGGACTCTTTGAGAACATGAGAGCTCTAGATTCTGACGACTTAAATGAGATGGCTATTGACATCATTCTCCATTCGCTTCATAGTGGATACGTGAAGGAAATAATGCTCTTGGTCTAAGTATGCATTCAATTGTAAGTCTAATAAATGCGGTTAAGTATAAATTATGCAAGTTAATAATTCAGTGAGATCAAGTGAACTGTATGCCTAGCTAGAGGCCGCTTCAGTTGAAGTGGAATTAATAATATTAATCCACGGCTTACTCTTGACTGAACCCGTAGGGTCACATAAATAGTACGTGAACGGATCAAGTATTTAAGTAAATTAAATACTCCATTTATGAATATTCGGAATCGACGGATCTCGGTTCCAATGGGAGCTGAAATCGTCAAAAGACAAATTATGAATACTCCGGAAACGATGATATTGCCGGAAACGGAAATATGGATCGTAAAGGAAGTATAAATATTATCCAAGTCGTAGATGTTGACAGAAACAGAAACATGGTACGTATCGGAAAATGTTATTGGAAATGGAAATATTGCCGGAATCGGAAATATTATCGGAATCGGAAATAAATTCCGGAATCGGAAATATTAAATATTTGTTCGAAACGGAAATAAATTCCGGAATCGGAAATATTAAATATTGTTCGAATCCAAATAAATTCAGGAATCGGAAAACGAATTGGAAGCGCGACGTACGAAATAAACATCGGACGAGCTTGCTAGACGCAAGGCCCAGCACGAAGCCAGGCGTGCGCCTAGCGAAGCCCGCGCAAGTGAGCAGCAGCAGCAGCCCAGCTGCGCCAAGCAAGGCAGGCCCAGCCGAGCACGAAGCAAGGACAGGGCCAGCCAAGGCAAGACGAGCAAGGCAGGCTGGCAGCATCGCCCAAGCAATGGGCCGCGTGACTTCCAGCGCTGCTGGGCCGAGGCGCGCGCACAGCGCCCCTTCGTGGGCTGCGTGTGTGTGTGTGTGTATTCGTGCAACGCTACGAATCCTTAGAAGCTTAGGATTTGTCCGATTAGTTGTTTTCCTAAATCCACTAGAGTTAGTCGTTTGATTAAACACTCAAATACAAAGGATTAATTTAAGTAGAATTCTAATCGAATTCGTAATTTGAATCCTAGTGGAACTCTAAGTCCGATATTTCCTCCCTATAAATAGGTGATACCTAATCACAATTTATAACATATCAATCACAAGTATTCATATAGTTTTAAGATTAAACTAAGCTTAATAATTTGCCAAATAATTAAGTTCGAATAACATAAAACCTTAGACTATATTCTAGTTAATTGAATCTAAGGCGAATCCGAACGTGCTGTCGACTATCTACGGAGGGACGACACTTGGAGTCCTAACCGTTCTTGTTCGGTTTGGGAGCAGCTAGGGAAGGCACGCGTCACATGTATGTATACTAAATTATGCTAATTGATTATGTGATAATTAATTTGGATTGCTGGCTTTATGGTTTTTCCGCATGAAATATATGTTTTATATTTGTCATAACCTAACAGTGGTATCAAGAGCCTCTAATTAATTCCATATATAATCAATTATAGTTAACATGGTTAAATTTTATAAATTTGCAATGAATTAAAGGGGTGATTAATTTCGTTGATTGTAATTAATTGCAAATTCGTGCGATTATTTAATTATATGTTCGCAGGGTTTTCGGCAGTTTAGTCAATAATGGTCGGAATCGCATTATTTTATAGTGAATTTCGCATGTAAACAACGTTTTAAAATTTTGACTAAAATCAAAGATTTGATGTCGAACCCAGAATTCCCAAATTCGAAGCCTAACTATTACTTTTCGGAGGTTTTAGTTTTTCGAATGAAAAATTTATAATTTTTATGATGTTAAATTAAATATTTGGGAATCTTGTATGTAAATCTTGAATCTATGATTGACCTACTGTATATGTTTAACATTTTTAATGCCTAAACTTGTTAATTATACAACCTAATTTGTAATTGTAATTAATTTGTTGAAATTCGAATAATTTAGAATTTGATTTGATTTTCATAATTAATTAGCAATTTAATTAGGAACCTATGATTAAAAACCACCATAAAATTTGTTAAAATTGAAATGTTTTAAAATTTTATGACCTAGATTTGAATCCATGAAAATAAATATAATCGGAAATTAATTTGAATAATATATTTTCGATTTTTCGCCTAAATTTATGAAATTAATATGATTTATTGATTTGTCAATAAATTTAAATAATGAAAGTTTTAATTTTTATGAAATCTGTTCACGAATCTTGCACGCACAAAGCAATGGACGCTAAGTGTTACCCTTAAGGGGTGTTGTATAGTGCGGGCATGCGACGACGAGCAAGGGAGCTCGTCGCCCATGCGGTACGATGCAACGAGCAAGGCCGTGGCACATGCGCGCAAGGCAGCAGCCCTGCTATGCGCTGTGTGCTACGTGCACGTGGGCGGAGAGGCGAGAAGCAAGGCAGCGAGCACAAATGGCCGCGCGCGCGGGCAGCGAGAGTTGGCTCGACCAGCGAGCGCTGCCCAGCCCAGCGAGGGATGCCTTGCCACAGCAAGCGAGCGTGCTGCGCGCAGGCGTGGCTTGCTCGGCTTGCTGTGTCTGCGCGTGGCTGCTCGTGTCTTGCGGTATGATTAATCGAGTGGCAGCCTATGGGGCGCTGCTACTACGTGGGCTCGACGAGGCATGGGCGCATGCCTATGGCCTTGTCTTGGCCCGGTTGGTTCGTTTTAATTTTAATTTTTCGGTTGAAAACGATTTTAATTAAATTTAAATTCGTAATTTATTTTTTTCTCGGAATTTAACTTTGAATAATTTATTTATAATAATTATTTTACTAAAATAAAAACCTTGATAAAATTTAAATTAATAAATTTAATCAACTGAAGATAAAATAAAGGATTTAAATAATAATTTATATGAGCTTTAAATTTAATTAAATTTGTAAGTTTCTGGTTGGACTAGGAAATACAATTTTATGTTTAAAATTCGTAAAGCATGTAAATTTCTTGGTTTTAGTGGGAGCGTTTTAGTCATAAACTCTTGATTAGGTCTACATTCCAAGGTTAAAACAACGCGATTAGAATTAATAAGGATTGAATAATTTGTAGATTATTGGAAGCCTTGATTAATTGCTGCAAATATTTATGTGATGCATAATATGTTCTACTAACCAGCTATGTGGGCCATTCATTGATAAATGAATGGGTGAATGGTATATTGTAAATGTACTGTTTTGCAGGTTATGGAAAGTGACTAGTATGGCCCAAATAGAATAGATCGAAAATATGGTTTGCGTACCATTAATTTGAATGTAAAATTGGTCTAATGCACCAAAGTTTTTAATTTAAATATGGTCTGCGTACCATCAAATAGTTGTAATTAGTTTCAATTATAGCTTATCCTATTTGAAGAAAATGGCACCTCCCATGGTGAAATTCAAGACGGAGTTTCCAATCCATTTTCAAGACGGAGTTTGAAGTTGAAGGTTCAAGATCAAGCCGGGCCATACTAAATCACATTCATATCTTATGCATGCTTTAAGTTAATTATTGCTTTAAATATGTCTTAATTATGCATGAGATTATGGCTTGATTATGTTGCATGATTAAGGATTTTAGTTCACTTAAAATCTAACCAACATAGTAAAAGCCTTAAGTTCCAAACTTTAAAAATTGAGTTAAAAGGTGCCATGCCAAAATAACACTTTCTTGGATAACCTTTACATCAATCTTAGTAATAGTTTTCCGCCATAGCGAGGTGTTACTTATTGATCCTAAAGGGGTAAGGTACATAAATAATTGTGAGTACATGTTAATTTTGGTGAAACTCAACGATATAAGTAAGGAGTCCTTTTATGTCGTGGAAAATGAGATACGTTTACCTAATAAGTTCTTAGACGTACCTATCAACCAAGAGTAGTTTCTAGACTATTAGCAAATGATTTGCTTACCTAAAATATTTTAGAATTGAGTCTAAATACATAATGTGCTTAATTGTTCAATGATTTAAGGGTCTTGGAATCATTTTATTCACACTTGCCGGAACACATAACTTGAATAAAATTCTTAATAAATAATGAATTATGCATGAATGCTAGAATTTAAATTTTATTAAGAGAAATTGTGAATGGTTATTTATTTGTTTATTCTTTTTCAATTGTAGTTTTAACTATGGCAAACAACAATCAAAACATCATCATGGGTTCTGAGCTTACGATCAAGCTGAACCTAACAAATTTTCTTGAATGGGAAGCTAAGCTGGTTGAAGTAATAAGACTCAATGGATTTGAGTATGTACTGTTCAATCCCATGCCAAGCTACTATGCCAAAGACATGACCCCTGAAAGACATGCTTCCTGGGATGCGGATCTCAAGAAGGTTATGAGTCTCATGCTGAACAACATCCCTGATGAATGGGCTAGGAGGTTTGGAGCTTACGAACCTTTTATGCTCATCAAGAATCTGAGGGATATCTGTCGTGGAAACACGGAGGACAGAGACCTAAATGTCCATGAGTTGATTGAATCAATGTCAGGTCTGAAGGTTAGTTCTCATAACAGATGTTTTAGGATGGATGTCTAAGAAACTCATGTTCAGGTCCTTTGCACTAAACAAAGGGTTGGTGTTCCACTAAGGTTCCATGTAGACCTTATGCTTTCATATTTTGATCGCCTAAGTCTATTAGGAACGCCAATAAGAGAAAGGATGGCATACCTGAGTGGGTTTGGTCTCTTTAAGCAGCTATGCCTGAGTGAACCAAGAGAAGAAACAGTTGCAGAGTTTGTTCACCTTGTCAAAAAGGCTGAGATAATACTTGACTGTGAAGCCAAGGATTTACTTAAGGCTAAAGGGAGACCCTTCAAGAAAGGTAGAAAGTCCAAGGGCAATGCTGAGTCAGTTCCCAGAAAGAATAAAAAGCAGGACAAGTCCACATCAAGCTGTCTTTATTGTGATGGAATTGGCCATTACAAGAGAGGATGTCCAAAGCTTAAGGAAGATCAGAAGAACGGAACGGTCGTTCCATCTTCAGTTATTTTCGTTATAGATTGTATACTTGCTAATTCAACTTCTTGAGTAATAGATAGAGGTTGTGACTCACACTTATGATCCAATTCGCAGGGACTAAGAAGAATTAGAAGGTTAAGCAAGGGTGAAGTCGACCTACGAGTGGGAAATGGAGCACGGATTGCTGCATTAGCTGTAGGAACTTATTATTTGTCATTGCCCTCTGGGCTAGTTTTGGAACTGGAAGAATTTTTCCATGTTCCAAGTCTTACTAAAAACATCATTTCTGTTTCTTGCTTAGATGCTAAGGGATTTTCCTTTTTAATAAAAGACAATAGTTGCTCGTTTTATTTTAAAGATATGTTTTATGGATCTGCTAGATGAAGGAAATAATGCCCTTGGTCCAAGTATGCATTCTATGTTAAGTCTAATAAATGCGGTTCAGTATTAATTAACAAGTTAATAATTCAGTGAGATCAAGTGAGCTGAATGCCTAGCTAGAGGCCGCTTCAGTTCAAGTGGAATTAATGATATTAATCCACAGCTTACTCTTGACTGAACCCGTAGGGTCACACAAATAGTACGTAAACGGATCAAGTATTTAATGGCATTAAATACTCCATCTATGAATATTCGGAACCGACGGATCTTGGTTTCAGTGGGAGCTAAGATCGTCACAGGCAAGAAATGAATACTCCGGAAACGATGATATTGCCGGAAACGGAAATATGGATCGTATCGGAAATATAAATATTATCCAAGTCGTAGATGTTGCCGGAAACGGAAACATGGTACGTATCGGAAAATATTATCGGAAATGGAAATATTGCCAGAATCGGAAATATTGCCGGAAACGGAAATATTGTCAGAATCGGAAATATTACCGGAATCGGAAAATAATTCCGGAAACGGAAATATTAAATATTTGTTCGAAACGGAAATTAATTCCGGAATCGGAAATATTAAATATTGTTCGTATCGGAAATGAATTCCGGAATCGGAAAATTTAATCGGAAGCGCATCGTACGAATAAGCATCGGACGAGGCCTGCCGGACGAGGCCCAGCACGAAGCCAGGCCATCGCCCAGCAAGCCAAGCGCGCCGCACAAACAGCCACGCCAGGCCCAGCGCAAGGCCAGGCCCAGCAGGCTGCGCAGCGCGCACAGCGCGCACAGCACGCGCAGCGCGCAGCGCGCGCGGGCGCTGCGTGGGCTGCTGCTCGCGCGCACGCATGGGGGGCCCATCGTGGCTGCCGTGCGTGTGTGTGCAAGTGTTTGTGTTCGTGCACGTTTCCTAAAACATGCAGAGTTCGGTTAATGATTAAATTCCTAATTCTATTTGATAAATTAATTAAATTAGAGTTCTTGTAGGATTCTAGGTTTAATTAATTTGTATCTGAATAGGATTTCGATTCCCTTTCCATACCCCTATAAATATGAGGCTAGGGCTCACAATTTATAACAAGTTTCAAAGTATTCAAAAAGTGAGTTTTTGAGAGAAAACTAAAACACACATCTTGCTCATAAAAGTGCCGAAATTTTCTAGTACCTTAAGGGCGATTCTAGTTGGTCAATCTTAAGGCGGATCCGGACGTGCTGTGGACTATCTACGGAGGGACGACACTTGGAGTCCTAAAGACTTGTTCTTGTTCGGTTCGGGCGCAGCTAGGGAGGGCACGCAACAAAGAGTATGCATCTAAATTATGCTATATGATTATGTGTAAATAATATGTTGTCCTGGGTTAATGGTTGTTTCCGCATGATCTATGTAATGTCATATGTATCATAACCTAACAGTGGTATCACGAGCCCCTTATTATTTTCATAATCTAAATTGCATGAACATGGTTAAATATTACAAATTTGCAAGAATTAAAAGGGGTGATTAATTTTCGTAATTGTTAATTAATTGTAAATTGCGTTTATTTAATTATACGTACGCAGTTTTTCGGCAGTTTCTTCGTTACTCATCCGAATTGAGTGATTTTTGTGTCAATTCCGCATGTAAAAGGCATTCTAAAATTTTGACAAAAATAATCTTTTTCTGCCGAACCCAGAATTCTCAAATTCGAAGCCTAACTATGACTTTTCGAAGGTTTTAGTTTTTCGAATGCAAAATTTCGTAAATTTAAGATGTTAAATTAAATATTTGCGATTCTTGTTGATAAATCTTGAATTTTTGATTGACCTACTGCATATGTTTAACAAGTTTGAATGCCTAGTCTTGTTAATTATGCAATCTAATTTGTAATTATGATTAATTTGTTGAAAATTAGAATAATTTAGAATTAATTTGATTTTCATAATTAATTGTAATTTAATTAGAAACCTATGATTAAAAACCACCATAAAAATTGTAAATTTATGATAAATTTTAAATTTTTATGACCTAGACTTGAATCCATAACAATCGGGAATCAATAGGATAATAAATTTTCGATTTTTCGCCCTAAAATTATGAAATTAATATTATTTATTAATTTGTCATTAATTTTAAATATAAATTTTAAATTTTTATGCGATTCGTTCATAAAACTTGCACGCACGAAGCAATGGACGCTTCGTGTTACCCTTAAGGGGTGTTGTATAATGCGGGCATGCGACGACGAGCAAGGGAGCTCGTCGCCCGTGCGGCACGAATGCAATGAGCAAGGGCGTAGTGCACGAGGACAAGGCAGCAGCCCTGCCTTGTGTCGTGTGCCACGAGCAATGGACGAATGGGCATGGGCGAAGGGCGAGCCAAGGCAGTCGCGTGTGGGCAGCAAGCGAGCTGCGCCACAACGCGCGCTGCCTCGCACAAGAGCGCGCAGCGAGCGCAAGCTCGCGTGCCACGAGCGCTGCGCCCAGCATTGCTCGCGCGCACAACGAGCGAGGACTCGCGCGCACAGCCAGCATTGCTCGCGCGCACAGCGAGCGATGGCTCGCGCGCCCAGCGAGCGATGTCGCGCGCGCACTGCGAGCGATAGCTCGCGTGCGATGAGCGCTGGCGCGCGCAGCGAGCACCAATGCGTGCGGAGGCTTGCGATGGGGATGCAGCAGCTATGCGACGAGCGCATGGGCTGCGCGCACATGGCCAGCAATGGCTGTGTGCGTGCGGCCCATGGGCGTGCAACGCGTAGGGTGTTTGCGTTACGATTAAAGATCGTTTTGAATGTTTAATTTGAAAATTTCAGTTCACGTAATTTTAATTAATTTTAAAATTAATAATTTAAATTATTTTCTTGGATTTTAATTTTGAATATTGTAATTATAATAAATTTTATTTATTCTAAATTATTTTACTAAAATTAAAATCATGAATTAATTTAAATACGACTGAAATTAAATTAAACTTTTGGATTCAATTATAAATTGATATGAGCTTTAAATTTTAATTAAATTTGTATGTTTCCGGTTGGACTAGAAATACATTTTTATGTTTACAATTAGTAAAGCATATAAATTTATTGGTTTAAGTGGGAGCGCTTTTTAGTCATAAACTCTTGATTAGGTCTACAAATCCTTAAGGTTAAAACAACTTGATTAGAATTAATAAGGACTGAATAATTAGTAGATTATTGGTGCCCTTGATTAATTGCTGCAAATGTTTACGTGATGCATAATGTGTTTTACTAACCAGCTATGTGGGCCATTCATGATAATGAATGGGTGAATGGTATATATTGTATATGTACTGTTTTGCAGGTTATGAAGTGACTAGTATGGCCCAAATAGGATAGAAAATATGGTCTGCGTACCATTAATTTGAATGTAATTGGTCTAAAGTACCAAAGTTATTTTTCAATTCAAATATGGTCTGCGAACCATCAAATAGTTGTAATTAGTTATAGCTTATCCTATTTGAAGAAAATGGTGCCTCCCACGGAGATTTTCTAGACAGACTTTGAAGTCAAAGCTTCAAGATGAAGTCGGGCCATACTAGATCACATTTATCTTATGCATGCTTTAAGTTATTTATTGTTTTAAATATGTCTTAAAATGCATGAGATCAAAAGCTTGATTATGTTGCATGATTAAGGATTTTAGTTCACTTAAAATCTAACCAACATAGTAAGAGCCTTAAGTTCCAAACTTAAAAATTGAGTTAAAAGGTGCCATGCCAAAATATACACTTGCTTGGATATCCTTTACATCAATCTAGTAATAGTTTTCGCTCAGCGAGGTGTTACTTATTGGTCCTAAAGGGGCAAGGTACACAAATAATTGTGAGTACATGTTAGTTTTGGTGAAACTCAACGATATAAGTAAGGAGTCCTTTTATGTCGTGGCAAATTCGATAGGTTTACCTAATAAGTTCTTAGACGTACCTATCAACCAAGAATAGTTTCTAGACTATTAGCAAAAGGCTTTTGCTTACCTAAGATGTTCTAGGATTAAGTCGACAAACTGTGCTTAGTTCTTCAATGATTTTAGGATCTTGGAATCTTTTTATTCACACCTGCCGGAACACATAATTTGAAAAAAAGGCTTAATAAACATTGAATTATGCATGTATGCTAGAATTTAAGTTTATTAAGAGAAACTGTGAATGGTTATTTATTTGTTTATTCTTTTCAATTGTAGTTTTTAATATGGCAAACAACAATTCATTCAACATTCGATCAATTCTCGAAAAGGAGAAGTTGAACGGGAAAAACTTCCTTGACTGGCAAAGGAACTTGCAAATAGTTCTTATGCAGGAAGAAAAGGAGTATGTCCTAGATGAGGCGATGCCCGAAGCCGCAGGCGACGGGGTCACTCAGGCAGCCCTCAATCGTTGGATTGATGCCAACAAGGATGTGAAATGTCTAATGCTCGCCACCATGAGTGCGGATCTGCAGAAAACGTTCATCAACTCAGATGCTTTCACAATCATCAGTGAGTTGAAGAACATGTTCCAAGATCTGGCTCGAGTCGAAAGATTCGAGACTCATAGGCAAATTCTTGAGACCAAGCTTAAGAAAGGAGAGCCCGTAAGTCCACATGTTCTCAAAATGATTGGACTCATTGAGAATATGAGTCGGCTGGATCAGCAATTTTCTCAGGAAATGGCTATAGACACCATCCTCCATTCTCTTCATAGCGGGTATGATCAGTTCAAACAGAACTACAGTATGAATAGTCTGGACAAAACGCTCACTGAGCTTCACGGTATGCTGAAGACCGCTGAAAAGACGCTCAAAAGTGATAAGCAGGATGTGCTTATGGTGCGTGGGGGCAAGTTCAAGAAATCTGGAAAGAAGAGGAATGCTAAGAAAGGTGGCAACAAGGCCAGCCCAACTAAGCAAACTGGCGCAAAATCTGCAAAGAGGAAGGTCAGTCAACCCACTTCTGAATCCGAATGCTTCTACTGCAAGAAGAAGGGGCATTGGAAGAGAGATTGCTTGAAGCTAAAGGAAGATCAGAAGAACGGAACAGTCGTTCCATCTTCAGGAATTTTCGTTATAGACTGTATACTTGCTAATTCAACTTCTTGGGTATTAGATACAGGTTGTGGCTCACACTTATGTTCCAATCCACAGGGACTAAGAAGAAGTAGAAAGTTAAGCAAGGGTGAAGTCGACCTACGAGTGGGAAATGGAGCACGGATTGCTGCATTAGCCGTAGGAACTTACTATTTGTCGTTGCCCTCCGGGCTAGTTTTGGAACTAGAAGAATGTTTCCATGTTCCAAGTCTTACTAAAAACATCATTTCAATTTCTTGCTTAGATGCTAAGGGATTTTCCTTTTTAATAAAAGACAATAGTTGTTCGTTTTATTTTAAAGAGATGTTTTATGGATCTGCTAGATTAGTCAATGGACTTTATTTATTAGATCACGACAAACAAGTATATAACATAAATACCAAAAAGGCCAAAAAGGATGATTCAGATCTCACCTATCTGTGGCATTGTCGATTAGGCCATATAAACTTGAAACACTTAGAAAGACTTCAAAGGGAAGGAATTCTAGAACCATTTGACTTAGAGGATTATGGTAAATGCGAATCATGTTTACTTGGCAAAATGACAAAGCAACCTTTCTCTAAAGTTGGAGAAAGAGCAAATGAACTATTGGGTTTAATCCATACAGATGTATGTGGACCAATGAGTACAAATGCTAGAGGTGGTTTCAGCTACTTTATCACTTTCACTGATGACTTCAGTAGGTATGGTTATGTCTACCTAATGAAGCATAAGTCTGAATCCTTTGACAAATTCAAGGAATTTCAGAGTGAAGTAGAGAATCAATTAGGCAAGAAGATTAAGGCACTGCGGTCTGATAGAGGCGGTGAATATCTGAGCTATGAATTTGATGACCATCTGAAAGAATGTGGAATTCTATCAGAATTGACTCCTCCTGGAACACCACAATGGAACGGTGTGTCAGAACGGAGGAACAGAACCTTGCTAGACATGGTCAGGTCAATGATGGGTCAGGCCGAACTTCCATTAGAATTTTGGGGACATGCACTAAATACAGCTGCACTCACTATAAATAGAGCTCCGTCTAAAGCTTTCGAAAAGACTCCATACGAATTATGGTTTGGAAAGCCTCCAAATGTGTCTTTTCTTAAGATTTGGGGATGTGAAGTATACGTCAAACGATTAATTTCAAACAAACTTCATCCAAAATCTGACAAATGTATCCTTGTGGGCTATCCAAAGGAAACAAAGGGGTATTACTTCTACAATACATCTGAGAACAAAGTGTTTGTTGCTCGAGATGGTGTCTTTTTGGAGAAGGATCATATTTCCAAAATGACAAGTGGGAGAAAAATAGACCTCGAAGAAATTCGAGTTGAACAACAAACTCTAGAGAATGCTCAAGATGACATTCAGGATGAAACTCAGAGATCTTTAGAAGAATCTGGTGAGAATCATGGTCAATCTAGAAATGTTACCCCGCGTAGATCGCAAAGATATAGATCTCAACCGGAAAGGTACTTAGGTATTTTGACGAACGAGAGCTATGACGTTCTATTACTTGAAAGTGATGAACCTGCGACTTACAAACAAGCTATGACGAGCCCTAGCTCCAAGCAATGGCAAGAAGCCATGCAATCTGAATTAGACTCCATGTCTGAAAACCAAGTATGGGATTTGGTCGATTTGCCAGATGGCTACCAAGCCATTGGAAGCAAATGGGTTTTCAAACTGAAAAAGGACAAGGATGGGAAACTTGAAGTTTTCAAAGCTAGATTGGTCGCAAAAGGTTACAGGCAAGTCCACGGTGTGGATTACGATGAAACCTTTTCACCAGTTGCAATGCTAAAGTCTATTCGAATAATGTTAGCAATCGCTGCATATTACGATTACGAAATACGGCAGATGGATGTCAAAACTGCTTTCTTAAACGGCATTTTAACAGAAACTGTGTTTATGACACAGCCTGAAGGTTTTGAGGATCCAAAGAATGCTAAAAAGGTATGCAAGCTAAAGAAGTCAATCTACGGATTGAAGCAGGCATCCAGGAGCTGGAATATACATTTTGATGAAGCAGTCAGTGACTTTGGTTTCATCAAGAACGCAGACGAATCTTGTGTATACAAGAAGGTCAGTGGGAGCAAAATTGCTTTCCTAGTATTATATGTCGACGACATATTGCTTATCGGAAATGACATTCCTATGTTGAACTCTGTCAAGATTTGGCTTGGGAAATGTTTTTCGATGAAGGATCTAGGAGAAGCACAGTACATATTGGGCATCAAGATTTACAGAGATAGATCTAAAAAGATGATTGGACTTAGTCAAAGCACTTATATCAATAAGGTGCTTGATAGGTTCAAGATGGCGGACTCCAAGCGAGGCTACCTACCCATGTCTCATGGAATGACTCTAAGCAAGACTCAGTGCCCAAAAACACTTGATGAGCGTAGACGAATGAATGGGATTCCATATGCATCATTGATTGGTTCAATAATGTATGCTATGATATGTACACGCCCGGATGTTGCGTACGCACTCAGTGCTACGAGCAGATACCAGTCAGACCCAGGAGAGGCGCATTGGACTGCTGCCAAGAACATTCTGAAGTACCTGAAAAGGCACAAAGATGACTTCCTGGTCTATGGTGGAGATGATGAATTAATTGTTAAAGGCTATACGGACGCAAGTTTCCAAACCGACAAAGTTGATTTTAGATCACAGTCTGGGTTTGTCTTCTGCCTCAACGGAGGAGCAGTAAGCTGGAAAAGTGCTAAGCAAAGCACCATTGCGGATTCTACAACTGAAGCGGAGTACATTGCTGCACATGAAGCAGCAAAGGAAGCTATATGGCTAAGGAAGTTCATAGGAGAACTTGGTGTAGTCCCCTCCATTAAAGGACCAATAGCCCTGTATTGTGATAATAACGGAGCTATTGCACAGGCAAAAGAGCCTAGACACCACCAGAGAGTCAAGCATGTACTTCGTAGATTTCACCTTCTACGAGAGTTCGTTGAAAGAAAAGAAGTCGAGATAAGCAAAATTGGAACTGATGACAACATATCAGATCCATTAACTAAACCTCTGCCGCAGGCGAAGCACAACTCGCACACTGCAGCTATGGGAATCAAGCATATTGGAGAATGGCTTTGATGTCTCTGTTTAATGTTTTAAAGTTTTAGAGTTTAAATCTTTGTAAAACATTATTGGTTAATCATTCACAATAAATGAAATGAATTCATTTTTCCATTTAATTTGTGGTTTATTAAATGATGAGTCCCTTCAATTTGACGATATATTCAGGATAGACTGTCAGGACCAGTCCTGTGACTAAGAAATGTCTATCAAGTGAACTTGAATGTCAAAGGTTGAAAATGGTCCCTAATCGGAGTTTTCTATAAAATTGGACGCATAGAAAACGTTAGACGATTAGAATGCAAGATGACTAGTAGTTCTGTTTCTTGAACTATGTGGACATGGCAATGTCATAATCATTTGCATAGATACTTACTTTGGGAAGACTAGTATCGGACAAGACCTATGAAACTTTACTGTAAGAGATGAAAATCTGTCATGAGTAAATTTCATTAAATTATTAGACACTAAATCCTCAATACCTGAGTGATTTGAGATTACTTGTTTGAGAACTGGTTGCTTTGACGTTGACCAACCGTCGCACCGTAAAAGGAGGCTATAAAGGCAACGCTCAGGTAATCACCTATCAAACGAAGTCTAATCTCAAGATCGCAAGATTGGGATTGTCCTCCCATAAATCGGGATGAGATGCTTAAAAGTTGTACAAGGCCACTCGGAGAGCTAGAAACTGTGAAATTCATGGCCGTGCTCGGATGAATCATAGGCTATGATTATCTGTTTATTTGATCAGTTGAACTCTGAAACCGAGGAACACCTCTGGACGTAATAAGGATGACAACTCTTACCTTATGTTCAAGAGCAAGCATCGAGCGACAAAGGAATTAGGAAATGCACACTTGTCCCTAAGGACAAGTGGGAGACTGAAGGAAATAATGCCCTTGGTCCAAGTATGCATTCTATGTTAAGTCTAATAAATGCGGTTCAGTATTAATTAACAAGTTAATAATTCAGTGAGATCAAGTGAGCTGAATGCCTAGCTAGAGGCCGCTTCAGTTCAAGTGGAATTAATGATATTAATCCACAGCTTACTCTTGACTGAACCCGTAGGGTCACACAAATAGTACGTAAACGGATCAAGTATTTAATGGCATTAAATACTCCATCTATGAATATTCGGAACCGACGGATCTTGGTTTCAGTGGGAGCTAAGATCGTCACAGGCAAGAAATGAATACTCCGGAAACGATGATATTGCCGGAAACGGAAATATGGATCGTATCGGAAATATAAATATTATCCAAGTCGTAGATGTTGCCGGAAACGGAAACATGGTACGTATCGGAAAATATTATCGGAAATGGAAATATTGCCAGAATCGGAAATATTGCCGGAAACGGAAATATTGTCAGAATCGGAAATATTACCGGAATCGGAAAATAATTCCGGAAACGGAAATATTAAATATTTGTTCGAAACGGAAATTAATTCCGGAATCGGAAATATTAAATATTGTTCGTATCGGAAATGAATTCCGGAATCGGAAAATTTAATCGGAAGCGCATCGTACGAATAAGCATCGGACGAGGCCTGCCGGACGAGGCCCAGCACGAAGCCAGGCCATCGCCCAGCAAGCCAAGCGCGCCGCACAAACAGCCACGCCAGGCCCAGCGCAAGGCCAGGCCCAGCAGGCTGCGCAGCGCGCACAGCGCGCACAGCACGCGCAGCGCGCAGCGCGCGCGGGCGCTGCGTGGGCTGCTGCTCGCGCGCACGCATGGGGGGCCCATCGTGGCTGCCGTGCGTGTGTGTGCAAGTGTTTGTGTTCATGCACGTTTCCTAAAACATGCAGAGTTCGGTTAATGATTAAATTCCTAATTCTATTTGATAAATTAATTAAATTAGAGTTCTTGTAGGATTCTAGGTTTAATTAATTTGTATCTGAATAGGATTTCGATTCCCTTTCCATACCCCTATAAATATGAGGCTAGGGCTCACAATTTATAACAAGTTTCAAAGTATTCAAAAAGTGAGTTTTTGAGAGAAAACTAAAACACACATCTTGCTCATAAAAGTGCCGAAATTTTCTAGTACCTTAAGGGCGATTCTAGTTGGTCAATCTTAAGGCGGATCCGGACGTGCTGTGGACTATCTACGGAGGGACGACACTTGGAGTCCTAAAGACTTGTTCTTGTTCGGTTCGGGCGCAGCTAGGGAGGGCACGCAACAAAGAGTATGCATCTAAATTATGCTATATGATTATGTGTAAATAATATGTTGTCCTGGGTTAATGGTTGTTTCCGCATGATCTATGTAATGTCATATGTATCATAACCTAACACTAGATTAGTCAATGGACTTTATTTATTAGAGCACGACAAACAAGTTTATAACATAAATACCAAAAAGGCCAAAAAGAATGATTCATATCTCACCTATCTGTGGTATTGTCGATTAGGCAAATTAACATGAAGCGCATAGAAAGACTTCAAAAGGAAGGAATTCTAGAACCATTTGACTTAAAGGATTATGGTAAGTGCGAATCATGTGTTACTTGACAAAATGACAAAGCAACCTTTCTCTAAAGTTGGAGAAAGAGCAACTGAACTATTGGGTTTAATCCATACAGATGTATGTGGACCAATGAGTACAAATGCTAGAGGTGGTTTCAGCTACTTTATCACTTTCACTGATGACTTCAGTAGATATGGTTATGTCTACCTAATGAAGCATAAGTCTGAATCCTTTGACAAATTCAAGGAATTTCAGAGTGAAGTAGAGAATCAGTATAGGCAAGAAGATTAAGGCACTGCGGTCTGATAGAGGCGGTGAATATCTGAGCTACGAATTTGATGACCATCTGAAAGAATGTGGAATTCTATCAGAATTGACTCCTCCCGGAACACGTCAATGGAACGGTGTGTCAAAACGGAGGAATAGAACCTTTCTAGACATGGTTATATCAATGATGGGTCAGGCCAAACTTCGAATAGACATTTGGGGACATGCACTAAACACAGCTGCACTCACAATAAATAGAGCTCCGTCTAAAGCTATCGAAAAGACTCCATATGAGTTATGGTTTGGAAAGCCTCCAAATGTGTCTTTCCTTAATATTTTGGCTTGTGAAGTATACGTCAAATGATTAATTTCACACAAACTTCAACCAAAATCTGACAAATGTATCCTTGTGGACTATCCAAAGGAAACAAAGGGGTATTACTTCTACAATACATCTGAGAACAAGGTGTTTGTTGCTCGAGATAGTACCTTTTTGGAAAGAGATCACATTTCCAAAAATGACAAGTGGGAGAAAAGTAGACCTCGAAGAAATTCGAGTCGAACAACAAACTCTAAGAATGCTCAAGATGACATTCAAGTTTAAACTCAGAGATCTTAAGAAGTATTTGGTGAGAATCAAGAACCATATAGAAATGTTACCCCGCATAGATCGCAGAGATATAGGTCTCAACCGGAAAGGTACTTAGGTATTTTGACGAACGAGAGCCATGAAGTTCTATTACTGGAAAGCGATGAACCTGCGACTTACAAACAAGCTATGACGAGCCCTAGCTCCAAGCAATGGCAAGAAGCCATGCAATCTGAATTAGACTCCATGTCTGAAAACCAAGTTCCGGATTTGGTCGATTTGCCAGATTGCTACAAAGCCATAGGAAGCAAATGGGTTTTCAAACTGAAAAAGGACAAGGATGGGAAACTAGAATTTTTCAAAGCTAGATTTGTTGCGAAAGGTTACAGGCAAGTCCACGGTGTGGATTACGATGAAACCTTTTCACCAGTTGCAATGCTAAAGTCTATTCGGATAATGTTAGCAATCGCTGCATATTACGATTACGAAATATGGCAGATAGATGTCAAAATCGCTTTCTTAAACGGCGTTTTAACAGAAACTGTGTTTATGACACAGCCCGAGGGTTTTGGGAATCCAAAGAATGCTAAAAAGGTATGCAAGCTTAAGAAATCCATTTACGGATTGAAGCAAGCATCAAGGAGCTGGAATATACATTTTGATGAAGCAGTCAGTGACTTTGGCTTCATCAAGAACGCAGACCAATCTTGTGTATACAAGAAGGTCAGTGGGAGAAAAATTGTTTTTCTAGTATTATATGTCGAAGACATATTACTTATCGGCAATGACATTCCTATGTTGAACTCTGTCAAGATTTGGCTTAGGAAATTTTTTTCGATGAAGGATCTAGGAGAAGCACAGTGCATAATGGCCATCAAGATTTACAGAGATAGATCTAAGAAGATGATTGGACTTAGTCAAAGCACTTATATCAATAAGGTGCTTGAAAGGTTCAATATGGCAGACTCCAAGCGAGGCTACCTACCCATGTCTTATGGAATGACTCTAAGCAGGACTCAGTGCCCAAAAACACTAGATGAGCGTAAACGAATGAGTGGGATTCCATATGCATCATTGATTGATTCAATAATGTATGCTATGATATGTTGTAACACCCTAATAATTCCTTGCTTTTATAAACCATTTTCCAACTTAAAATAAAGGAATTAATAAAGTATTATCGCCATCGTGATAACGGTTAAGGCTAGTACCAGAATTACGCAGCGGAATTTAATGTCAACTAACTTTTCAAAAACATAAATAATAAATATCGAGGCCTCCTACAAATTGGAACCATGACGGCCCAAAAACAAAGTATAAAAGTTCAACGAATTCAAACAAAATTAAAGTATAAATAAATAGTTCAAAATACGAAAGCATGCAACTCTCTCAATCATCCCAAGCCACATGATTTCGATCTACCAACCTGCTATATTATTCTACTCCCCATCAATGCAAGTGCAAATGATAGATCATCATAGGGTCATTAAGGCAAAGGCCATGACCAAAAAACACAAAGCACGTAGTCAGCAAAAGCTGAGTACTTACAAGGATAGAGTGAAACAAAACTTATAAACATGCATCACTTACTAAGTACTAATCAACATGCAAAAGCCATTCAATAAATCAAACAAATCATGAATACAAGACCCGACTCTTGACTCACAATTTAATTAGAATAAGCTTCGAACGGGCCAAAGAAATATTCCATAAAGGAAAGGTGATGGGAGCCAACCATACACCAAATAATGAATAATAAAATCGGGCCATACCAAGTGTCAGGCCATACCGACGGAATTCCTGCGCATAATATAAATGAAACAACGTCTTGTATCATTAGTAGGAGATCAAGCTTTCCGGCAAGTCTCCCCCCATTGTTCATACTCAAGGTATATACGTTCCAACAGTTTTAAGCTTGTTCTGGTTGCACTTTACGTTTATTAATATTTTATTAAAGGCGAACTTAAGACTCAACAACATACATACATACAATTAATAAACAACAACCAAAACAATCTTATTTTAATGCTTTAGGACTTGTGATCAACAAAGGAAGACACTTGTGAAATTACTACCATGTTCCTCCTCACAAAAGTGAGATTCCACATCATGCCCATTAAAATGAGGGTTGTGCCCTTGCACGACAAATCCTAATTCATTTCATATAATATTCCCGACGGAACCCTACATGTTCGGTGGCTTACGTGAGCTAACCCTTCACATGTGGTAAAATAAATAGTACAACGAATAATTGGCTCAAAGTATGCTAGACATCCCGTACAATAGCATAATAATAAATAATCCATCCCTTGCATGTGAAACAACCTTACATGCATAAATATTGAACAACATGATTGACAATGAAATCCATGCTCATAATAATCTCAACATGCTTGTTCAACAAATAATCCAATACATCCAACATCATAATTCACATGATCCTTCACCAAAATAAACATGAATCCACATAATATAATTCACATCAATACAATCATGCAAATCTCTTGACAAATGGTGTGGTCGCCCTAGACTTGTACGTACCTTGAATACCTAAGCGTAGGGGCCACTTTGCAATAACTAGCACTCACTTAGAAATCACCTCCTATCATCAAAATAATGAAACTTAAATTATTTCCATGTTCAATAATTTCCAGCAACTTTATAAAATCTAAAACCTTATTTAAACTTTAGAATTCAATCGTTTATCAATAAAATAATCGTCTCAATTTGCAAAACCAATCCCTAGTATGAAAACATGCTTTTTCCGCCTTTAGAATCAATAAAAATCAACACTTTAAGCCTTTATTTATATCTGAAAATATAATTGATTATCATAATTAAAATCATCACCTAATAATGCTAATCAATTGACTCATTAGGTCTAGGTTAAAACCCTAACTTGAAAATCCAAATAAAACCAATTTAACATCATAAAAATCAACTCTTTATTAAATAAACGAATCTGAAAATTCATGCTTTAATAATTAAAACAAGCCTAATGAATCACAACACGTAAATCCTCAAAGCACGGTGTTCAGAACCGATTCCCAGCATTTTAACATTCAAAACAATAATAATATTATAATTCAAAATACGGAATTCAAATAAAATAGTTTAAGGGAATTTGGATTATACCAATCCGGCCTATAGCACGGAACAACCATGAATTAAAGTGATTGGGCGAAAAAGATTGAAAAACGAACAAGAACAACACACACACACACACACACACGATGTGTGTGCGCGCGCGGACAAAGGGACGAAGCAGCAGCAGGCGCGGCACAGCAGCGCGGCACACGAGCGAGTGCGCGGGTTGGGGCGCGAGTAACAGAGAGGGACGCACGCGCTGGGGCGCGAGAGAGCATGGCACTGCGCCCGAGCAAGGGGCGAGAGAGCAGGGCAGGGCAGCGTGCGAGCAAGGGGCGAGAGAGAGAGCAGGGCGCGCGCGCTGGGGATCGAGGCCGAGCAGCAGCGACAGCCACACAACACAACAACAACGACGCAACAAGAGGGGAAGGCACACGAGTGTGCGGGACGACGGGCGAGGCACATTTATGTTTGATGAGCTATTTTCTTAAACATTTCTGATGAGCGACATTTATGTCGCTCTTAGCTTAGGATTTTAGTTCATTTTATTAGCATTTTATTATTATTTTCGCTTAGTTTTATCGTTTTTAGTTCGTTTATCGCATTTTTGCATTAATCATAATATTTTCTCGTCTTGCGTATATTTTAGTCGTTCTTGCTCTAAATGTGCCTTTTGTGCGCATTCTCTTTGCGCAAAGGTCATTTTGAGTATTAACGCGTTTAATATTGTGCCATTATGCTTGACGATGTTTAAATATGATTTTACGATTTGCAAACATGCGATACGAATTAATAAAATGCTATGCGATTTAATTAGTGTGCTAGGCGATTTGAATAACTTGGCTATTCGTTGTTTAATTGACTGCAGCGATGAGGCAGATATGAGCATTTGAGTGGACAGCGCCTATGCATGAGCACATGTGCAGCCTAGCAGCCACACAAGCGCAGCCCCAGAGCCACTGCTAGCTGCTGTACAAGCTGTTAGGTTATGATACATATGATATTACATAAATCATGCGGAAACAACCATTAACCCAGGATTACATATTATTTACACATAATCATATAGCATAATTTAGATGCATACTCTTTGTTGCGTGCCCTCCCTAGCTGCGCCCGAACCGAACCAGAACAAGTCTTTAGGACTCCAAGTGTCGTCCCTCCGTAGATAGTCCACAGCACGTCCGGATCCGCCTTAAGATTGACCAACTAGAATCGCCCTTAAGGTACTAGAATTTTCGGCACTTTTGAGCAAGATGTGTGGCTGAATTTTTCTCTCAAAAACTCACTTTGAATACTTTTAAACTCGTTATAAATTGTGAACCCAGGCCACATATTTATAGGGTTATGGAAAGGGAATTGGAATCCTATTCAGATACAAATTAATTAAACCTAGAATCCTACAAGAACTCTAATTTAATTAATTTATCAAATAGAATTAGGAATTTAATCATTAACCGAACTCTGCACGTTTTAGGAAACGTGCACGAACACAAACACTTACACACGCACACACGGCAGCCACGATGGGCCGCCCATGCGTGCGCACGAGCAGCAGCCCACGCAGCGAGGCCTGCGAGCTGCAAGCCCACGCAGCTCCCGCGCGCGCTGCGCGCGCTGTGCGCGCTGCCACGGCCTGCTGGGCCTGGCCTTGCGCTGGGCCTGGCGTGGCTGTTTGTGCGGCGCGCTTGGCTTGCTGGGCGATGGCCTGGCTTCGTGCTGGGCCTCGTCCGGCAGGCCTCGTCCGATGCTTATTCGTACGATACGCTTCCGATTAAATTTCCGATTCCGGAATACATTTCCGATACGAACAATATTTAACATTTCCGATTCCGGAATTAATTTCCGTTTCGAACAAATATTTAATATTTCCGTTTCCGGAATTATTTTCCGATTCCGGTAATATTTCCGATTCTGACAATATTTCCGTTTCCGGCAATATTTCCGATTCTGGTAATATTTCCATTTCCGATAATATTTTCCGATACGTACCATGTTTCCGTTTCCGGCAACATCTACGACTTGGATAATATTTATATTTCTGATACGATCCATATTTCCGTTTCCGGTAATATCATCGTTTCCGGAGTATTCATTTCTTGCCTGTGACGATCTCAGCTCCCACTGAAACCAAGATCCGTCGGTTCCGAATATCCATAGATAGAGTATTTAATGCCATTAAATACTTGATCCGTTTACGTACTATTTGTGTGACCCTACGGGTTCAGTCAAGAGTAAGCTGTGGATTAATATCATTAATTCCACTTGAACTGAAGCGGCCTCTAGCTAGGCATTCAGCTCACTTGATCTCACTGAATTATTAACTTGTTAATTAATACTGAACCGCATTTATTAGACTTATCATAGAATGCATACTTGGACCAAGGGCATTATTTCCTTCAGTCTCCCACTTGTCCTTAGGGACAAGTGTGCATTTCCTAATTCCTTTGTCGCTCGATGCTTGCTCTTGAACATAAGGTAAGAGTTGTCATCCTTATTATGTCCAGAGGTGTTCCTCGGTTTCAGAGTTCAACTGATCAAATAAACAGATAATCATAGCCTATGATTCATCCGAGCACGGCCATGCATTTCACAGTTTCTAGCTCTCTGAGTGGCCTTGTACAACTTTTAAGCATCTCATCCCGATTTATGGGAGGACAATCCCAATCTTGCGATCTTGAGATTAGACTTCGTTTGATAGGTGATTACCTGAGCGTTGCCTTTATAGCCTCCTTTTACGGTGCGACGGTTGACCAACCAGTTCTCAAACAAGTAATCTCAAATCACTCAGGTATTGAGGATTTAGTGTCTAATAATTTAATGAAATTTACTTATGACAGATTTTCATCTCTTACAGTAAAGTTTCATAGGTCTTGTCCGATACTAGTCTTCCCAAAGTAAGTATCTATGCAAATGATTATAACATTGCCATGTCCACATAGTTCAAGAAACAGAACTACTAGTCATCTTGCATTCTAATCGTCTAACGTTTTCTATGCGTCCAATTTTATAGAAAACTCCGACTAGGGACCATTTTCAACTTTTGACATTCAAGTTCACTTGATAGACATTTCTTAGTCACAGGACTGGTCCTGACAGTCTATCTTGAATATATCGTCAAATTGAAGGGACTCATCATTTAATAAACCACAAATTAAATGGAAAAATGAATTCTTTTCATTTATTGTGAATGATTAACCAATAATGTTTTACAAAGATTTAAACTCTAAAACTTTAAAACATTAAACAGAGACATCAAAGCCATTCTCCAATATGCTTGATTCCCATAGCTGCAGTGTGCGAGTTGTGCTTCGCCTGCGGCAGAGGTTTAGTTAATGGATCTGATATGTTGTCATCAGTTCCAATTTTGCTTATCTCGACTTCTTTTCTTTCAACGAACTCTCGTAGAAGGTAAAATCTACGAAGTACATGCTTGACTCTCTGGTGGTGTCTAGGCTCTTTTGCCTGTGCAATAGCTCCGTTATTGTCACAATACAGGGCTATTGGTCCTTTAATGGAGGGGACTACACCAAGTTCACCTATGAACTTCCTTAGCCATATAGCTTCCTTTGCTGCTTCATGTGCAGCAATGTACTCCGCTTCAGTTGTAGAATCCGCAATGGTGCTTTTCTTAGCACTTTTCCAGCTTACTGCTCCTCCGTTGAGGCAGAAGACAAACCCAGACTGTGATCTAAAATCATCTTTGTCGGTTTGGAAACTTGCGTCCGTATAGCCTTTAACAATTAATTCATCATCTCCACCATAGACCAGGAAGTCATCTTTGTGCCTTTTCAGGTACTTCAGAATATTCTTGGCAGCAGTCCAATGCGCCTCTCCTGGGTCTGACTGGTATCTGCTGGTAGCACTGAGTGCGTACGCAACATCCGGGCGTGTACATATCATAGCATACATTATTGAACCAATCAATGATGCATATGGAATCCCATTCATTCGTCTACGCTCATCAAGTGTTTTTGGGCACTGAGTTTTGCTTAGAGTCATTCCATGAGACATGGGTAGGTAGCCTCGCTTGGAGTCCGCCATCTTGAACCTATCAAGCACCTTATTGATATAAGTGCTTTGACTAAGTCCAATCATCTTTTTAGATCTATCTCTGTAAATCTTAATGCCCAATATGTACTGTGCTTCTCCTAGATCCTTCATCGAAAAACATTTCCCAAGCCAAATCTTGACAGAGTTCAACATAGGAATGTCATTTCCGATAAGCAATATGTCGTCGACATATAATACTAGGAAAGCAATTTTGCTCCCACTGACCTTCTTGTATACACAAGATTCGTCTGCGTTCTTGATGAAACCAAAGTCACTGACTGCTTCATCAAAACGTATATTCCAGCTCCTGGATGCCTGCTTCAATCCGTAGATTGACTTCTTTAGCTTGCATACCTTTTTAGCATTCTTTGGATCCTCAAAACCTTCAGGCTGTGTCATAAACACAGTTTCTGTTAAAACGCCGTTTAAGAAAGCAGTTTTGACATCCATCTGCCATATTTCGTAATCGTAATATGCAGCGATTGCTAACATTATCCGAATAGACTTTAGCATTGCAACTGGTGAAAAGGTTTCATCATAATCCACACCGTGGACTTGCCTGTAACCTTTTGCAATCAATCTAGCTTTGAAAACTTCAAGTTTCCCATCCTTGTCCTTTTTCAGTTTGAAAACCCATTTGCTTCCAATGGCTTGGTAGCCATCTGGCAAATCGACCAAATCCCATACTTGGTTTTTAGACATGGAGTCTAATTCAGATTGCATGGCTTCTTGCCACTGCTTGGAGCTAGGGCTCGTCATAGCTTGTTTGTAAGTCGCAGGTTCATCACTTTCAAGTAATAGAACGTCATAGCTCTCGTTCGTCAAAATACCTAAGTACCTTTCCGGTTGAGATCTATATCTTTGCGATCTACGCGGGGTAACATTTCTAGATTGACCATGATTCTCACCAGATTCTTCTAAAGATCTGAGTTTCATCCTGAATGTCATCTTGAGCATTCTCTAGAGTTTGTTGTTCGACTCGAATTTCTTCGAGGTCTACTTTTCTCCCACTTGTCATTTTGGAAATGTGATCTTTCTCCAAAAAGACACCATCTCGAGCAACAAACACTTTGTTCTCAGATGTATTGTAGAAGTAATACCCCTTTGTTTCCTTTGGATAGCCCACAAGGATACATTTGTCAGATTTTGGATGAAGTTTCTCTGAAATTAATCGTTTGACGTATACTTCACATCCCCAAATCTTAAGAAAAGACACATTTGGAGGCTTTCCAAACCATAATTCGTATGGAGTCTTTTCGACAGCTTTAGACGAAGCTCTATTTATAGTGAGTGCAGCTGTATTTAGTGCATGTCCCCAAAATTCTAATGGAAGTTCGGCCTGACCCATCATTGACCTGACCATGTCTAGCAAGGTTCTGTTCCTCCGTTCCGACACACCGTTCCATTGTGGTGTTCCAGGAGGAGTCAATTCTGATAGAATTCCACATTCTTTCAGATGGTCATCAAATTCATAGCTCAGATATTCACCGCCTCTATCAGACCGCAGTGCTTTAATCTTCTTGCCTAATTGATTCTCTACTTCACTCTGAAATTCCTTGAATTTGTCAAAGGATTCAGACTTATGCTTCATTAGGTAGACATAACTATACCTACTGAAGTCATCAGTGAAAGTGATAAAGTAGCTGAAACCACCTCTAGCATTTGTACTCATTGGTCCACATACATCTGTATGGATTAAACCCAGTAGTTCATTTGCTCTTTCTCCAACTTTAGAGAAAGGTTGCTTTGTCATTTTGCCAAGTAAACATGATTCGCATTTACCATAATCCTCTAAGTCAAATGGTTCTAGAATTCCTTCCATTTGAAGTCTTTCTAAGCGTTTCAAGTTTATATGGCCTAATCGACAATGCCACAGATAGGTGAGATCTGAATCATTCTTTTTGGCCTTTTTGGTATTTATGTTATATACTTGTTTGTCGTGATCTAATAAATAAAGTCCATTGACTAATCTAGCAGATCCATAAAACATCTCTTTAAAATAAAACGAACAACTATTGTCTTTTATTAAAAAAGAAAATCCCTTAGCATCTAAGCAAGAAACTGAAATGATGTTTTTAGTAAGACTTGGAACATGGAAACATTCTTCCAGTTCCAAAACAAGCCCGGAGGGCAACGACAAATAGTAAGTTCCTACAGCTAATGCAGCAATCCGTGCTCCATTTCCCACTCGTAGGTCGACTTCACCCTTGCTTAACTTTCTACTTCTTCTTAGTCCCTGTGGATTGGAACATAAGTGTGAGCCACAACCAGTATCTAATACCCAAGAAGTTGAATTAGCAAGTATACAGTCTATAACGAAAATACCTGAAGATGGAACGACTGTTCCGTTCTTCTGATCTTCCTTTAGCTTCAAGCAATCTCTTTTCCAATGCCCCTTCTTCTTGCAGTAGAAGCATTCGGATTCAGAAGTGGGTTGACTGACCTTCCTCTTTGCAGATTTGGCGCCAGTTTGCTTAGTTGGGCTGGCCTTGTTGCCACCTTTCTTAGCATTCCTCTTCTTTCCAGATTTCTTGAACTTGCCCCCACGCACCATAAGCACATCCTGCTTATCACTTTTGAGCGTCTTTTCAGCGGTCTTCAGCATACCGTGAAGCTCAGTGAGCGTTTTGTCCAGACTATTCATATTGTAGTTCAGTTTGAACTGATCATACCCGCTATGAAGAGAATGGAGGATGGTGTCTATAGCCATTTCCTGAGAAAATTGCTGATCCAGTCGACTCATATTCTCAATGAGTCCAATCATTTTGAGAACATGTGGACTTACGGGCTCGCCTTTCTTAAGTTTGGTCTCAAGAATTTGCCTATGAGTCTCGAATCTTTCGACTCGAGCCAGATCTTGGAACATGTTCTTCAACTCACTGATGATTGTGAAAGCATCTGAGTTGATGAACGTTTTCTGCAGATCCGCACTCATGGTGGCGAGCATTAGACATTTCACATCCTTGTTGGCATCAATCCAACGATTGAGGGCTGCCTGAGTGACCCCGTCGCCTGCAGCTTCGGGCATCGCCTCATCTAGGACATACTCCTTTTCTTCCTGCATAAGAACTATTTGCAAGTTCCTTTGCCAGTCAAGGAAGTTTTTCCCGTTCAACTTCTCCTTTTCGAGAATTGATCGAATGTTGAATGAATTGTTGTTTGCCATATTAAAAACTACAATTGAAAAGAATAAACAAATAAATAACCATTCACAGTTTCTCTTAATAAACTTAAATTCTAGCATACATGCATAATTCAATGTTTATTAAGCATTTTATTCAAGTTATGTGTTCCGGCAGGTGTGAATAAAATGATTCCAAGATCCTAAAATCATTGAAGAACTAAGCACAGTTTGTCGACTTAATCCTAGAACATCTTAGGTAAGCAAAAGCCTTTTGCTAATAGTCTAGAAACTATTCTTGGTTGATAGGTACGTCTAAGAACTTATTAGGTAAACCTATCGATTTTGCCACGACATAAAAGGACTCCTTACTTATATCGTTGAGTTTCACCAAAACTAACATGTACTCACAATTATTTGTGTACCTTGCCCCTTTAGGACCAATAAGTAACACCTCGCTGAGCGAAAACTATTACTAGATTGATGTAAAGGATATCCAAGCAAGTGTATATTTTGGCATGGCACCTTTTAACTCAATTTTTAAGTTTGGAACTTAAGGCTCTTACTATGTTGGTTAGATTTTAAGTGAACTAAAATCCTTAATCATGCAACATAATCAAGCTTTTGATCTCATGCATTTTAAGACATATTTAAAAGCAATAAATAACTTAAAAAATGCATAAGATATTTGTGATCTAGTATGGCCCGACTTCATCTTGAAGCTTTAACTTCAAAGTCCGTCTTGAAAATCTCCGTGGGAGGCACCATTTTCTTCAAATAGGATAAGCTATAACTAATTACAACTATTTGATGGTACGCAGACCATATTTGAATTGAAAAATAACTTTGGTACTTTAGACCAATTACATTCAAATTAATGGTACGCAGACCATATTTTCTATCCTATTTGGGCCATACTAGTCACTTCATAACCTGCAAAACAGTACATATACAATATATATACCATTCACCCATTCATTATCATGAATGGCCCACATAGCTGGTTAGTAAAACACATTATGCATCACGTAAACATTTGCAGTAATTAATCAAGGGCACCAATAATCTACCAATTATTCAGTCCTTATTAATTCTAATCAAGTTGTTTTAACCTTAAGGATTTGTAGACCTAATCAAGAGTTTATGACTAAAAGCGCTCCCACTTAAACCAATAAATTCATATGCTTTACTAATTTTAAACATAACAATGTATTTCTAGTCTAACCGGAAACATACAAATTTAATTAAAATTTAAAGCTCATATAAATTTATAATTGAATCCAAAAAGTTTAATTTAATTTCAGTCGTATTTAAATTAATTCATGATTTTAATTTTAGTAAAATAATTAGAATAAATAACATTTATTATAATTACAATATTCAAAATTAAAATCCAAGAAAATAATTTAAATTATTAATTTTAAAATTAATTAAAATTACGTGAACTGAAATTTTCAAATTAAACATTCAAAACGATCTAATCGTAACGCAAACACCCTACGCATTGCACGCCCATGGGCCGCTCGCACACAGCCATCGCTGGCCATGTGCGCGCAGCCCATGCGCTCGTCGCATAGCTGCTGCATTTCCATCGCAAGCCATCGCACGCTGCGCGCGCGCCAGCGCTCGTCGCACGCGAGCCATCGCTCGCAGTGCGCGCGAGCCATCGCTCGTCGCACGCGAGCCATCGCTCGCAGTGCGCGCGAGCCATCGCTCGCTGTGCGCGCGACATCGCTCGCTGTGCGCGCGACATCGCTCGCTGGGCGCGCGACATCGCTCGCTGTGCGTGCGAGCCATCGCTCGCTGGGCGCGCGACATCGCTCGCTGGGCGCGCGACATCGCTCGCTGTGCGTGCGAGCCATCGCTCGCTGGGCGCGCGACATCGCTCGCTGGGCGCGCGACATCGCTCGCTGTGCGTGCGAGCCACGCTGGGCGCAGCGCTCGTGGCACGCGAGCTTGCGCTCGCTGCGCGCGAGGCTGCGCGCTCTTGCGCGAGGCAGTGCGCGTTGTGGCGCAGCTCGCTTGCTGCCCACACGCGACTGCCTTGGCTCGCCCTTCTCCCATGCCCATTCGTCCATTGCTCGTGGCCCACGACACAAGGCAGGGCTGCTGCCTTGTGCACGTGCACCATGCCTTGCTCATTGCATTCGTGCCGCACGGGCGACGAGCTCCCTTGCTCGTCGTCGCATGCCCGCACTATACAACACCCCTTAAGGGTAACACGAAGCGTCCATTGCTTTGTGCGTGCAAGTTATATGAACGAATCGCATAAAAAATTTAAAATTTATAAAATTAATGACAAATTAATAAATATTATTAATTTCATAATTTTAGGGCGAAAAATCGAAAATTTATTATCCAATTGATTTCCGATTGTTATGGATTCAAGTCTAGGTCATAAAAATTTAAAATTTATCATAAATTTACAATTTTTAGGGTGGTTTTTAATCATAGGTTTCTAATTAAATTATAATTAATTATGAAAATCAAATTAATTCTAAATTATTCTAATTTTCAACAAATTAATCATAATTACAAATTAGATTGCATAATTAACAAGGCTAGGCATTCAAACTTGTTAAACATATACAGTAGGTCAATCAAAAATTCAAGATTTATCAACAAGAATCGCAAATATTTAATTTAACATCTTAAATTTACGAAATTTTGCATTCGAAAAACTAAAACCTTCGAAAAGTCATAGTTAGGCTTCGAATTTGAGAATTCTGGGTTCGGCAGAATAAAACTATTTTTGTCAAAATTTTAGAATGCATTTTACATGCGAAATTGACACAAAAATCACTCGATTTGGATGAGTAACGAAGAAACTGCCGAAAAACTGCGTACGTATAATTAAATAAACGCAATTTGCAATTAATTAACAATTACGAAAATTAATCACCCCTTTTAATTCTTGCAAATTTGTAATATTTAACCATGTTCATGCAATTTTAGATTATGAAAATAATAAGGGGCTCGTGATACCACTGTTAGGTTATGATACATATGATATTACATAAATCATGCGGAAACAACCATTAACCCAGGATTACATATTATTTACACATAATCATATAGCATAATTTAGATGCATACTCTTTGTTGCGTGCCCTCCCTAGCTGCGCCCGAACCGAACCAGAACAAGTCTTTAGGACTCCAAGTGTCGTCCCTCCGTAGATAATCCACAGCACGTCCGGATCCGCCTTAAGATTGACCAACTAGAATCGCCCTTAAGGTACTAGAATTTTCGGCACTTTTGAGCAAGATGTGTGGCTGAATTTTTCTCTCAAAAACTCACTTTGAATACTTTTAAACTCGTTATAAAGTGTGAACCCAGGCCACATATTTATAGGGTTATGGAAAGGGAATTGGAATCCTATTCAGATACAAATTAATTAAACCTAGAATCCTACAAGAACTCTAATTTAATTAATTTATCAAATAGAATTAGGAATTTAATCATTAACCGAACTCTGCACGTTTTAGGAAACGTGCACGAACACAAACACTTACACACGCACACACGGCAGCCACGATGGGCCGCCCATGCGTGCGCACGAGCAGCAGCCCACGCAGCGAGGCCTGCGAGCTGCAAGCCCACGCAGCTCCCGCGCGCGCTGTGCGCGCTGCCACGGCCTGCTGGGCCTGGCCTTGCGCTGGGCCTGGCGTGGCTGTTTGTGCGGCGCGCTTGGCTTGCTGGGCGATGGCCTGGCTTCGTGCTGGGCCTCGTCCGGCAGGCCTCATCCGATGCTTATTCGTACGATACGCTTCCGATTAAATTTCCGATTCCGGAATTCATTTCCGATACGAACAATATTTAACATTTCCGATTCCGGAATTAATTTCCGTTTCGAACAAATATTTAATATTTCCGTTTCCGGAATTATTTTCCGATTCCGGTAATATTTCCGATTCTGACAATATTTCCGTTTCCGGCAATATTTCCGATTCTGGTAATATTTCCATTTCCGATAATATTTTCCGATACGTACCATGTTTCCGTTTCCGGCAACATCTACGACTTGGATAATATTTATATTTCCGATATGATCCATATTTCCGTTTCCGGTAATATCATCGTTTCCGGAGTATTCATTTCTTGCCTGTGAGTCTGTGACGATCTCAGCTCCCACTGAAACCAAGATCCGTCGGTTCCAAATATCCATAGATAGAGTATTTAATGCCATTAAATACTTGATCCGTTTACGTACTATTTGTGTGACCCTACGGGTTCAGTCAAGAGTAAGCTGTGGATTAATATCATTAATTCCACTTGAACTGAAGCGGCCTCTAGCTAGGCATTCAGCTCACTTGATCTCACTGAATTATTAACTTGTTAATTAATACTGAACCGCATTTATTAGACTTATCATAGAATGCATACTTGGACCAAGGGCATTATTTCCTTCACAAGCACTCACAGCAATGCACGAGCTGCCACTGCAGCAGCCTTGTGCTCTCCTTTAAGCCATCACTGCAGCAGCCTTAGTGCTCACTTGGGAGCCTTGTCGCAGCTACATAACAGCAGCCCTACACAGCCACAGCAAGGCAAAACAGTGCAGCAAGAACACGCAGCAAAATAGCGCAGAACCAGAAGCTGCAGTCTGTGCAGTCGAACAGGTCTGCCTGTGCGATCGAATGGCTGCTGTGCGAGCGAGTTCAAGGGTTTATGACAAAATAAGGGGATCATTTAATGAGGGGAGTCCTATTTATAGGCTCCCAATTTCCAATGGGCTAGGCTTAGAAAATTAGAATTGGGCTTAGGGAATTAAATGATTGGGCTAGCCTAGGACTTGAATTAAATTCTTTTGGTTGGGCTCGTTTAATAAAACGACTTGGACTTTTCATTTAAAACCCAAACCTTTTAAAATGACTTGCGACCCATTAAATTTCCCGACTCGAAAATTAAATTCGTTTCGTAATTAATTAAAATAATAAATATTCTAATTAATTAAAATACATTTAAATAATATTTAAATGCGAAATAAATTCCAAAAATCGTAAAATTCTTTATAAATATAATAAAATATATTTATAAATATTATAAAAATACGAGGTATTACTTATGTACACGCCGGATGTTGCGTACGCACTCAGTGCTACGAGCAGATACTAGTCAGACCTAGGAGAGGCACATTGGACTACTGCCAAGAATATTCTGAAGTACCTGAAAAGGCACAAAGATGATTTCCTGGTCTATGGTGGAGATGATGAATTAATTGTTAAAGGCTATACAGACGCAAGTTTCCAAACCGACAAGGATGATTTCAGATCAAAGTCTGGGTTTGTCTTCTGCCTCAACAGAGGTGCAGTAAGCTGGAAAAGTGCTAAGCAAAGCACCATTGCGGATTCTACAACTGAAGCGGAGTACATTGTTGCACATGAAGCAGCAAAGGAAGCTATTTGGCTAAGGAAGTTCATAGGTGAACTTGGTGTAGTCCCCTCCATTAAAGGACCAATAGCTCTATATTGTGATAATAACGGAGCTATTGCACAGGCAAAGGAGCCTAGACACCACCAGAGAGTCAAGCATGTACTTCGTAGATTTCACCTTCTACGAGAGTTCGTTGAAAGAAAAGAAGTCGAGATAAGCAAGATTGGAACTGACGACAACATCTCAAATCCATTAACTAAACCTATTCCGCAAGCGAAGCGTAACTCGCACACTGCAGCTATGGGAATCAAGCATGTTGGAGAATGACTTTGATGTCCTTGTTTAATGTTTTAATGTTTTAAAGTTTTAGAGTTTTAGAGTTTAATACTTTGTAAAAAGTTATTGGTTAACCATTCATATAAATGAATAGAATTCACTTTCCATTTAATTTGTGGTTTATTAAATGATGAGTCCCTTCAAATTTGACGATATATTCAAGATAGACTGTCACTACTACAAAAATGTGAAAAGAAAACGCAATATAATCTATAGGACTACAACATCGATTATTTCGGTATCATCAACCAATTCATCTCTATGGAAAAATTGTTTTCTTACGGTTAAATGGTGGGTAATTTCTTTCTCTTTGTTAATCTAGTCTTGCCAAAGTTCTTTAATTTTTTTGGTAATATTTTGAATTAATTTTTCTGGTGGGATCAATCGGGAAGTTGTGTTGATAACTTAATTACCCGATTAGGGGTAAGGTAAATAGCAAATTTTAATGTTCTGGTTGAAATTTGATAAGGAAGGACGGCTGATTGTGATTCTTGATTGATATTGTAATTAAAGGTATTTTTCTAATGTATGTTTTAGTTTTCTCTAATATATTTTTTTTATTGTTATACAACTTTTTAACAATTCTATATTTTTTATTGTTATAAAGGAAGGACGGCTGATTGTGATTCTTGATTGATAGAGGAGGCCGCTCCATCTTACCAACCGTGAGATCAGTACTCCTCTCGTTCTCAGAAATAATCTCAATATGATAGTTAGTACTCCAGTTAAAGTTGTAAATTTGATACCTATATACTAAATCGGTTGACTTAGTTTTGCTTTATATCTTCTCAAGATCGACCTTTTAATTTTAGATATTTTTATTCTCGCATTTCTAAATGAAGGATGCAGAAGCTAGTTGAAACAATTTTCAAGGTACATTTCACTTTTACTTGAAATAAGAGTTATACTTAGCCAATGGATTTTTATTTGTTAATTTCCATATACTGATTAAAACTTTGACTTTTTTCTTATAGTTTTTGGAGATTTATCAAAGGCACAAAGAACAAGAAGATGGCAAACATATTTTTTTGTCGTTCTTATATTTTTCATCCCTAGTGCTACTGTATTTCGTTGTACATCAGGATTAACTTGTTCATTATATGTATCTCAATTTATAAATAAAGTTATACTTCATTTTATTTTGATCTTTGGGTTGAATTGCGTTATTTATTTCACACGAAGTATAATCGGTTATTTATTTCATTTTGCTATTTTGGGTTAAACCGTTAAATTGCGTTCGACACAGTTTCTTAATTGTTTTGCACAGTTTCTTAATTGCTCGGCACAATTTCTTAATTTATTATTTTTATCAAACAAAAAAGAATAGAGAACGTTTGTCTACGCAAGTGTCCTTTATGTTAATGTAAAATATGAAGAATAGAAAACGGTTATCTAGGAAAACTGTCTTCTATTTTAAGTAATACATAACGGTGAAATTGCTAACCGATGTCTATTCCTTCTTTATTTTCTGATTTAAGGAAGGGAATAGAGGACGGTTAGCTAAGACCACTGTACTATATTCAGATGTATATAGAACACCTATCTCAACTGTCCTCTAAACTATAGAGATCGCTTAGTAGGAGAACGATCCTCAGGCGTCCTCTAAAGCATATTTCAACAGTTCTCTATTCCCTATTTTGTAGTACTGTGTCAGGACCAGTCCTGTGACTAAGAAATGTCTATCAAAGTGAACTTGAATGTCAAAAGTTGAAAAAGGTCCCTGGTCGAAGTTTTCTATAAAGATGGACGCATAGAAAACGCTAGACGACTAGAATGCAAGATGACTAGTAGTTCTGTTTCTTGAACTATGTGGACATGGCAATGTCGCAATCATCAGCATAGATACTTACTTTGAGAAGACTAGTATCGGACAGACCTATGAAATTTTACTGTAAGAGATGAAAATCTGTCATAAGTAAATTTCAATAAAATTATTAGACATTAATCCTCAATACCTGAGTGATTTGAGATTACTTGTTTGAGAACTGGTTACTTTGACGTTGTCAACCGTCGCACCGTAAAAGGAGGCCATAACGGCAACGCTCGGGTAATCACCTATCAAACGAAGTCTAACCTCAAGATCGCAAGATTGGGATTGTCCTCCCATAAATCGGGATGAGATGCTGAAAGTTGTACAAGGCCACTCGGAGAGCTAGAAACTGTAAAATGTATGGTCGTGCTCAGATGAATCATAGGCTGTGATTATCTGTTTATTTGATCAGTTGAACTCTAAAACCGAGAAATACCTCTGGACATAATAAGGATGACAACTCTTACCTTATGTTCACGAGCAAGCATCAAGCGACAAAGGAATTAGGGAATGCACACTTGTCCCCAAGGACAAGTGGGATACTGAAGGAAATAATGCCCTTGGTGCAAGTATGCATTCAATGCTAAGTCTAACTGTAGACACCTACTTTTGTCCCCGTTCCCGCAAGGGAAAGGTTCGATGATGAAAGCATAAAAACTCCACTTGACAACGCATCTCCTATAACATAAACGAATCTCGATTCCCCATTTCATTTCACCCGAAACCTGCTATTTATGGAAACCTGCTAAAAATAGTAACTGCCGTAAAAGGTAGCTTCTAAAAGTGGCAAATCATAAAAGATAGAAACCTGTCAGAATTAGGTGTTGCATTCCAACATAAATCCTAAATGAGATAGAAAACTGCGAGAATCCTATTCCTAATAGGATTCGGAAATAAGAGTTACGTATTAATTAAAATCCTAACGAGCCTAGAGTTCGTAACGGGCCCAGACGCATTCCGTCACAAAATTGATACGCGCTAAAAGACTCGAATTAATCTCAAACTCTACGGATTTTAGGAATCCGAATCTGACTAAACAAAACTGCCCAGATCCTATTTTCAACGCCTGGCTCTGGGCGCCGAAATCTTCGGCGCCCAGGCCTGGGCGCTGAAAGTACCTGGGTACGTCTCTTTTCCTAATTCTTTGCGGATTAGAACTCTGCAATTCTATCTTTCCGCGAACTCTCCCCTATAAATAGGCCCCTAGTTTCGACGTGAAACAACACACAACAACACATAATATATTCTGAGTATTGACTCTAAACCCCTTAGCCTAAGCCTCTCGCTGTGAAACTGTTCACGCGTTCTGTCGCAATCGATCCATAAATCGAACAGAACGTATCCTGTCCCATAGTTGAGATTCGTTAAATAAAAAGGAGAAATAGCAAATTCAAAGTGGTTAGTTTTCTGAGAATCGTGACGCACCTATCAAGGGTGCGTCGTAATGTGTCCCTTTTCGATGATTTAACTGCTTTCCTCGCCCTTTTTATGAACTGTTAAACTAACCTAATATGATTGTTCTATCACGCCTAACAAATATAATATTTTTGGGAAATCGGATTATCATGCTAGGTCCCTTAATGCTATTTAAATCAGATAATCACGATCGAATTAGTATTATATGTTGCATATTGCTAAAATCAATTCAGATTAGTTTAATAGTTAATGCATGTCCCTTCAATTATTTATGCTGAGCTAGTAAGGATATCCTACCTCTGGAGTTATCGACGAGCGAATTACTCCTCTCGGTAGTTACAGTTCCCCGAACCCTCAATCTCTACCTTGCGGGTGTATATTGAGAGATCCCCACACCAGGGATCACAAGGGAACCTACGGCCGTCGTGGTCAAACATAATTGCACTCCCTTTATGTCACGATAACCGGGTTTTGTCAGTTTTTCTCATTGTCGTTAAAAACAGAATGGCGACTCCTATATTACTAGTCAATTGGGTGTATACTCACAGGAAATCCAATTATACTTGATTGAATAAAAAGAATCGTCACACCCACGAGGGACAAGGTCACGCATTAGCCTCGCGCTTTTTCGACCCCCTCACAGTGGCGACTCCACTGGGGATAGTGAAGGAAATACTCGTGCTTGTAGGTAATCAAAATAGCCGAAGGGTGAAACGATCCTACCACGCGTTTATTTCCCCATCAAGTTGGGACGACCTGAAAATCAGCATATTAATGTGAACGGGCAGAACATCATAACGAATCTCGACTCCCTCGGGAGTTGGGACTAAGGATACCTTTTTTTCGCCAATAGGGGGGTGCATACGCCGCGCATGTTTCCCACTCGGTACTTGTGCAGGTAGTACACCTATCCCAAACCCAATCGCTCGCCCATTAGGTCCCTCTCGCCTGCATGCCCCCTTGGCTTGCACTTGCGGGTTGGCCTCTTGAGCGAAATTCGTCTGTTGAAGACACTACCTCGACCGGGGCATGTGTTGGATCTACGATAGAAGCGGTACCAAGCCGGGCGCAAATACTACCCATAGAAGCCTATCATAAACTACGTGGCATATTTAATTTTCAAATCCATGTTTGTAATGTAGTTATGTGTAGCGAAATATGTGATTGTGTGTGACAAACTATCCTAGAAAACCAACGACCTTAAAAAACTGCCCAAACATTCATAGACTAATTTGCCAAAGAGTTATACCGAAACACGTGTTCCGCAAACCCGAATGATCGCCACAAAATAAGCGACGCTCGGGATGGCCTGTAACGAATCCCACAAACGCTGTTACGCGTAAAGGACGTTATTAGGCAAGCAAGAAAATCGAAGTCGCATAAACAGAAAATAGAAAACGAGAATCAGCCAGGGACACATTTTCAACGCCCCTGGCTGGGCGCCAAAATTTCTCACGCCCACTGCTGGGCGCTAAAGTTGCTGCTTGGCTTTCTGGTAAGGCGCAGCAGCCTCGGTGCCCAAGCAAAAAGAAAGTACGTAGCACAAAAAATGTTCATCAAAAGAATTGCTACGAGGGCGTAAGAAAAGCACTCGATTTCAAAAGGCGACTCGCGAAAAATTAATAACTCTTTGTGTCGTCGTTAGGCCTCCTACGACGGCAATACTCGGCACCAAAACCGAACATGCTAACAACTATGAATGTCACACGGGCAAGTGTTTCGAAAATCCAAAGAATGACCAAAATAAAAAAAACCCCCAAAAAAGTGTACCGACAAAGAAAGAGCGAAAAGAAAACACGAATTTAGAGAGTCGAAGTGTAGACTAAGTAATTCTTGAAACTTTGGGAACCTAAACTTTAGCTTATCTTATGCCTAGGACTGGTCCTGCCACTTGGTGCCGATCAGGGAATCAACGGCTAGTGCGTCTCGAAGATACATCACCAACACCAGGTTTAGTAACTCCAAGCTCCGTCCGTCGTCCCTCATTTCAAGGATCTCCGCTTCCCCAACCTCGATTCGCACCTCCAAACATGTCCATCGAAGATTTGCGACACCAGATGGTCCAAATGACCCAACTCATGGGCCAACTGAAAATGGAAAACGAAGCCTTAGCGGCTGCGCAAGCCAAAAATGACCTCGAAAACGAGAAGAGGATTGAAAAAATGGTCCTACAGCAAACCATGGGGAGCATAAACTTCTCCCTCGAGCCTGAACCTTTTTCTGGCAAATTACCAGAAAAGTTCAGTTCATCTGACTTACCAAAGTTCAAGGCCACGGACAACCCCCGTGATCATCTACTGAGCTTTGTGAATACCATGAACTTGAAAGGCATGGACAAGTCCATGTACCTACCTGCCTTTCCTTTGTCCTTGGAACCTGTGCCGCTCAAATGGTACTATCACCAGGACCCTAAGCTCTTCCCCACTTGGGAAGACTTTGTCAATGTCTTCATCAAGCAATACTCGTCGAACATGGATTTCCAAGTCACCATGCGCGAGCTGGAAGTTCTCTTCCAAAAGAAAAATGAGGGTTTCACAACCTACTTTGCTAGATGGAGGGACCAGGCGGCCCAGCTAATCAATAGGCCTCCCGAAACAGAATTGGTCCAAAAATTCATCGACAACTTGTACCCGGCTTACAGACAACACCTTAGGTACCTGGGACTCGACACTTTCAAAAGGGTTTATGATGTGGGAATAAAAATTGAGGACGACCTCGCCAAAACCATACAGAGCAAACCTGCATATAAGACCAACACCTATAATCGGGGTAACACATCCCAAGCCCAAGAAGTCCATGCTGTAGAAGAGGCTCCCGCCCGAAGATACCCTGTAAGATGGGTCCGAGACCGAAAGTTTGCCCCACTCGGGTCAACTTTGGTACAAGCCTTTGAAAGACTAACCAATCAAGGAAAGTTGAGACCTATAGGCCCCACCCGTGACCCTCCTGTCAAAAACAAATATTGGGTCGAAGGTACTTACTGCAAATTCCATCAAGGAAATGGGCATGACACTGAAAACTGCTGGAATCTAAAACATACGATCCAGGACATGATAGAGGATGAAGTAATACCTCTCCCTAACGTTGGCAAACCCAACAACAACAAGAGCCCACTCGGCTCTTGTCACATCTCTCTCGACCAACCAGAGAATTTCGACCCCACGGTGTATATTACACCTCAAGGTGCACCACTCGCTGTGGTACCTATGGATCTAATCGAGGGGGAAGTGTGCGGTGTGTGGAACGATGATGCTGAAGATATTTACCTATCTCAAGTCTCGGGCCAGGACCCCTTCACTGAAACTTGGCCCGGGTATGCTCTCATTGACACCACCCCTCAGGAGCCCGAGGTCGACAACCTCACCCGATCCGGAAGGATATATCAACCGGATATTCACCCACCTCCTATGGACGACATCCCGATTAGGCAAACTCCTGAGAACGGGCGGCACGCCACCGTCGCGAAAGTCATTGAAAATCCTCTCCTGAAACAACTGAAAAGAACCAAGGCTGAGATTACCATCTGGTATCTTATGTGTACTTCAAAGGAACATCGCGAAAAGCTTATTCGCTCACTTGACCTCATCTCAGTACCCACAGATATCACACCTGACTCATTGGTTAGCCATGTCACGAGAGATGTCGGAGAAAAGGCCATAGTTTTCACTGATAAAGACTTACCCAAAGAGGGGGGGTGCTCACAATAAAGCCCTTTACTTAGTTGTTGGATGCAAAGGACAAAACATCCCCCTAGCGCTCGTAGATAATGGTTCGGCGGTTAATGTCTGCCCATTGCGAACCGCCCATTGCTTGGGGCTAGGAAGCGATGACTTCCAAACCTCCTCACAAGGGGTACGAGCTTATGATAACTCCCGAAGGCCTGTATTGGGAAAAATCAACCTTACCATACAAACTGGGCCTGTGGCACGCACCACGGAGTTTCAAATAATCGACATCAAGCCCACTTTCAACCTCCTCTTGGGGCGACCTTGGCTCCATGACTTAGGAGGTGTGGCTTCAACCTTGCACCAAATGGTTAAACTTAACCATAACGGGGTAATACTAGAAATCCGCGCCCCTCCTCTCGACGTCAGTTGTACTATGGTTGGAACGTCTGAAACTGCAGACGACCTTTATGGGTTTCAAATGGAAGAAACAATCCAGTTCATCGAAGATTATGATCCAGCATTCCTAGACCCGCATGCATCCCGAGTCATCCCTAGGATGCTGTTAGCTGAAGGCTATTTTCCAGGAACCCCATTGGGCATAAGGAAGAAGGAATGCACATTCCATCCTTTTCCCAACAAATCTACTCCCTTTGGCTTAGGTTATGAGCCAACGGAGGAAGATATTGCTGACCGCCTATCCAGGCTACGCCTTAACAAAACTAAACAAACCACCCTCCTTCCCCCATATCAAAGGACCCTTAACGGGATGTTCATTCGGGAATGAGAAGAACACCCATGCTGTGATTTCCCTGAACCCTTCGTTCAGGATGGCTTGCTAAAACCCGAATTTGAAATTTTCCATGACTGCCACACCTTGGATGAGGCACCCCACCTCACCAAGACTAAAACAGCTGAAATATTGGACAACCAGGCTCTGTGGACATTGTTTAACGAATCGAGGCCTATGGAGGACGAGACTGTGATGACTACCCTAGCTTTACAAGATGAAGGTTTCGATCCAACCAGGTTAATCTCTCCTGCATCAACACTAGAAGAGGTCGAGAACGGATGGGTGAAGACATATCAGTGGGTCAACGCAAAAGGAATAGGATTCAAGATGAGTACCGGTGAAGGACCGAAGTTTTATGAGACTAAACCCCAGGCTTGAGCCATATAGAGCACCATTAGTAAAAAAAAAAACGCCTAGTAGTTCTTTAGATTGATAGAAAAAATAATAGAGACTTTAGATGGTCCTAAGGCCCCTTAGAATATGGGTCAGTTTTATTTCAGTGTGTTTTCCTTACTTTCCAAATCAATAAAGGCGTAATATTTCTCCTAAAATTTTTATTCTAACACTAAATAAACACCAAATGTACTTGCAAAATAAAAAAAATAAGGAAGCGGCCCACTCTAGGCCCAACAAACAAAGCCCACTCGGTTTTGAAATAATGCCATGTGAACCAGTTCCCGAAACCCACAAAATAAACCACACTATCCCATCCTCAAAACCTAAAAAGCCAACCAATGTCATCATAAGAGCCAATCCATGCAACCCAAAATCAAAAGGAAATCAAAAATTTAAAACAAATGCAAATGTTACCAAAAAAATAAATTCATAAAACATAGATTCCATCATACCCTTCACTACCAACCTACCTCCAAAGCCTACACAAAGATTTTCATAAGTTCCGCACCCTAACTCCATTTTCAAAAATGTTTTGAGTCACCAATAGAAAAAATTAATCTGGACAAAAATGCGTTTCACGCTAACAGTAAAAAAAGCCTCCAAAACAGCCTCAAAATTAACTTTAACTACAAAGCAAAATATCAAGGCACAAAAAACAAAATAGAAATAAACGCAAGAGCATGTGAAGCAAAATGTCAAAAATTGACCGCCCAAGTCATTTTCAGCGCCCAGGGCTGGGCGCCGAAATTTCTGACGCCCCAGCCTGGGCGTTGAAACTCTCTGCCTGCCAAAGGTTTTCTTTTTCGGAAGTGCTCGTCATTTTATCCGCACACAACGGAAAAACAACGAACACATGGGGGGTACAGTACGTATCCAAATAGGTTTACCAACAAATTGGTCGAATTTTATGCAACCTATAAAAAAAACGGCAGATGAAAATAAATGGCAAATACTTCACTCATTTGACCGATTAAGTAATATGTTTCCACTTCAGGACATATCTACCGAAATCCGGCATACTAGAACTTATTCTAAAGCTAGAACTACGCGCGACCTGATTCTGACAAGATACGTAGGCAATCCTTACCAAGGATTCGGTCCAAATAATAATAAAAAAAATTATATTCTTTGTGTAAAAAAGTGTTAGACATATAAACAAAATTGAATGGAAACTAAAAATACGCCTTTATTAAAATATAATAAGAAAGAAAACAAAGTGCTAGGAATAAAAAAAAAACAAACACAACTGAAATAAATAAAGGGCACCTACACCCTAGCAAGAACTACACTACTCTAGTTCTTCCGGATCATCAAATAAAGTCTTGTAGAGAGCAATGTTCGCAGGATCCACCCCCATAGTCTTCTGCGCTGCCCCAATATCAATCTCCATAAGAACCGGCTCCTGGACACTAACTTCCAAAGATGTCAAGGCTTCAGAAAAATTATCAATTATAGCCCGCTCAGCCTCGAAGGCACAAGAAATGGTGGGAGAAGGGTTATTATCATCAACTGGGCTAGCCACTGTTTCTACAGGCGGCTGAGCCTTCCTAACCCATACATTGTTCCGGCGACGATCTCCGCGAGAGCTTGCATTTCTTTTAACAGCAGCAGGCCCCTTCATGTTAGGCATCTTTTTAGGCCTGACACTGGAACGGGGAGGAACTTCCTTTCGCTTTCGATCAGGACGAGCTTTCACAGTCTTAAAACTATAGGTACGAGGTCTGGCAGAATCAGGACCCTCATACTTAACACGAATACGAGGTATCAAAAGCTCAGCCGGCTCCCCATTTCGAGCCTCGGTCCTCACATCTTTGTCATCGGAACTCATCCACAACTTATAGTTTGCAGAAAGACCCACAAAGCCATTTGTAATTACGGCCCAACGCGGGAGACCATCATAATACCTAGCCCACGCTAAGACCCGTGTTTGTGAAAAGGCCGCTACCTTAGGTGGTACCGTATCAGAAAAGGGGATAGTCTGCCTTAAACCATATTGACGCATGACTCGGTAAGGGAAAATATAAATGGGACAAGATAGCCCCAACAAAGAAACATAAACCGATACATCAGACCCCCTTGTCATAGTAGTCAAACCCCACCATGGTACCACCCACTTAATAGAACAAATGCCATAAGTAAAAAAGGAGGTCCATTCGGCCTCGTCCTGGCCTTGGTGCAAGTATTTTCGGTTACCCAAAGCTATAGGGCGATAATGTTTAGGATCGGCAGGAGCTTCCAAAAGTCTAAGCCGTTCCGCAAGCCAAATCTGCAAAAACGGGTACGATCGAATCAAAAGAATGAAAAGAAAGAAAAAAAGGGGTTCCTGGGGCGCAGTTTCAACGCCCAGGACCAGGCGCCAAATATTCCAGCGCCCAGCCCTGGGCGCTGGAACTCAGCCCCAGGCAAAAAGAAATATATAAAAGTGGCGTATGTGTGCGCAAAGAAAAAAATAGATTACCTGCAGTAATAGGGGGCTTCCTTAAAAATTTCGGATTTGGCATCCTTCTTCAGCTCATCCGCACTCAGCAAAGTCTCAGCAACAACCAACGGCATAATAGAATAGCAACTTTCCATCTGGCTAATCAAGGGGATCAACCTTATGTCACCGAACTCACCATTATTATTCAACAGCAAATAATGATTCAACAAGAAAAATACAAGGGCTTGAATGTTCAATTTTTGTTCGGTCATATTCTTACTAGGCCTAAAATGATGTTTTACGAGTTTTGCCAAGTTAACCTTATCGTCTACAACAAGTTCAGCAAACATGTTATCATCTAGCCCTAGGAAAGCCCTTATGGTTGTTTTACCCTCTTCAATAGTGCCAGGAGTAACAGGAGTAGCATTAGTAGGATAACCAAGGATCGCAGCAAATTCATCAGGCAAAGGACATATTTCATTGCCCCGAAAGGAAAAAACATGATGATCGGAGTCCCAAAAGTTTAGGGCAGGATGCAGAAAATTATAATCAATATTAATTTGTTGTAAGCCTAAAAGTGCCTCTAAGTGGTATTCTTTTAACAAGGCCTTTTCTGTGGGAGTAAGGGCTCGTAACCAACGCCTAACAGTCCGTTGGAGTGAGAAAGTAGGGATCGACATGGCAAAAGCAGTAAATAATTAGAGCACAGCAAAAGGAGAGAAAGAATTTGAGAATGGTGGAAAATAAGTACGTACCTAGCCCCTATATATAGCTGAACGCACCCAATAACATCCCGATCCCATTCGGAAACGTGTTTAGAAATCCGAAAATCAAATATTACCAGGAAAGAACTTTCAGCGCCCACCTCTGGGCGCCGAAATTTTTAACGCCTGAGCTTGGGCGCTGAAAATGCAGCCCAAGGCCCAGATTTCGCAAAACACGGAATAGGAGAGGACTTAAGCACGTGTTGCTAAAACACGAGGCCCTATTACAAGTAAGATCAAGCCCAAAGCACCTTTAGTTCCCAAATAAGCAAAAAAATAATAATAACATTGAAACTTGGTCGAAACTTAGATTCGTCTCAGAAAACGCTCATGTACACTTTTCAAAAAAAAAAAGAAGCAAGTTAAATATCATGGTCATTCTTCGAAACACCAAAAAAATGTGTCGTCAAGTCATTGGTTTTCCAAATAGAAAATGTCTGTCTGTCAAAGGGATAATCCGGGCCAAACCAAAATCGGATGTCACCTGAAAACTAAAGTCGCACTCCACGGCTTCACTAAAATAGCACACTACTGTAGGAGGTCACTCGCACATACGAGCGTGACCCCAAACATGATTACAAGATGCGAAAAACAACCGACGAGCCCCAACGTTTGGGGGCTCGCAAAAAGTGGACTCCAGCAAGGAGCGCGCAATCAAAATCACATTCCCAGACTGCGCCACGCACCATATCATGTTTGGATATCTCAAAAAATATATTGTTAAATATACACAGTGTGAACCCACTTATAGGACACATCTAATCAGGAAATATTACGACCCACCAACAGGTTGTAATCACCAAAAGCTCTTCTACATAGGCAAAATAAGAAATTCAAAATGGGCTCGCCCACCCTCAGCGGGCGGGGTCTGCGTCACTAGCCGCGCAGGTCCTCAGTTTCGAAAAATAAAGTCTTCAAATTTATAATAGGCTCACCATCTTCAGCCGGCGGGGTCTACGGCGCAAACCACGTAGGTCCTTATTTTCAAAAAAAAAACAAAAAAAAATTTCAAAACAGATTCGTCCACTTCTATCGGACGGGGCGTCCACCCTCAGCGGACAGGTTCGCCATCTTCAGCCGGCGGGGTTTACGTCACAAAACGCATAGGTCCTTATTTTCAAAAAACATCAAAACAGATTCGTCCACTTCTATCGGACGGGGGGTCCACCCTCAGCGGACAGGCTCGCCCACCTTCAGCGGGCGGGGTCTGCGTCACTAACAGCGCAGGTCCTTAGTCGCTGCAGCGATAACTTTTATCGATTTTCCCTTTTTCCGAAAATTAAAGGATCGGTTTTCCCTTTTTTCGAAAATTAAAGGATCGGTTTTCCCTTTTTCCGAAAATTAAAGGATCGGTTTTTGTGAGGGGGTCGAAAAAGCGCGAGGCTAATTCGTGACCTTGTCCCTCGTGGGTGTGACGATTCTTTTTATTCAATCAAGTGTAATTGGATTTCCTGTGAGTATACACCCAATTGACTAGTAATATAGGAGTCGCCATTCAGTTTTTAACAACAATGAGAAAAACTAACAAAACCCGGTTATCGTGACATAAAGGGAGTGCAATTATATTTGACCACGACGGCCGTAGGTTCCCTTGTGATCCCTGGTGTGAAGATCTCTCAATATACACCCGCAAGGTAGAGATTGAGGGTTCGGGGGACTGTAACTACCGAGAGGAGTAATTCGCTCGTCGATAACTCCACAGGCAGGATATCCTTACTAGCTCAGCATAAATAATTGAAGGGACATGTGTTAACTATTAAACTAATCTGAGTTGATTTTAGCAATATGCAACATATAATACTAATTCGATCGTGATTATCTGATTTAAATAGCATTAAGGGACCTAGCATGATAATCCGATTTCCCAAAAATATTATATTTGTTAGGCGTGATAGAACAATCATATTAGGTTAGTTTAACAGTTCATAAAAAGGGCGAGGAAAGCAGTTAAATCATCGAAAAGGGACACATTACGACGCACCCTTGAGAGGTGCGTCACGGTTCTCAGAAAACTAACCACTTTGACTTTGCTATTTCTCCTTTTTATTTAACGAATCTCGATTATGGGACAGGATACGTTCTGTTCGATTTATGGATCGATTGCGACAGAACGCGTGAACAGTTTCGCATCGAGAGGCTTAGGCTAAGGGGTTTAGAGTCAATACTCCGAATATATTATGTGTTGTTGTGTGTCGTTTCACGTCGAAACGATGGGCCTATTTATAGGGAAGAGTTCGTGGAAAGATGGAATTGCAGAGTTTTAATCCATAAAGAATTAGGAAAAAACACGTCCCAGGTAATTTTGGCGCCCAGCTCTGGGCGTCAAAGATTTCGGCGCCCAGGGCTGGGCGTTGAAAATAGAGATCCATGCAATTTCAGCGCCCAGGGCTGGGCGTCTAAGATTTCGGCGCCCAACTCTGGGCGTTGAAAGTGATGTCTGGGCCGAATTCTTTGTCAGATTCGGATTCCTGAAATCCGTAGAGTTTGAGATTAATTCGAGTCTTTTAGCGCGTATCAATTTTTGTGACGGAATGCGTCTGGGCCCATTACGAACTCTAGGCTCGTTAGGATTTCAATTAATACGTAACTCTTATTTTCGAATCATATTAGGAATAGGATTCTCGCAGTTTTCTATCTCATTTAGGATTTATGTTGGAGTGCAACGCCTAATTCTGACAGGTTTCTATCTTTTATGATTTTCCACTTTTAGACGCTACCTTTTACGGTAGTTACTATTTTTAGCAGGTTTCCATAAATAGCTGGTTTCGGGTGAAATGAAATGGGGAATCGAGATTCGTTTATTTTATAGGAGATGTGTTGTCAAGTGGAGTTTTTATGCTTTCATCATCGAACCTTTCCCTTGCGGGACGGGGACAAAAGTAGGTGTCTACAGTTAGCCCCCACTTTGACTGAGTCTTGGAGTAAGACGATGGTCAAAGTATTAGACGGAGTGCGTCACACAAGCCATGGTGTATGTGACCTGTTTTGCGAGGGTCTCACGAGCCCCCGAGTGATAACATTTGACTTAAGGGTCATCACTTGAAGTGCCGACATATCCCTCACGTGTCATTGGGATTTGTCAACTGATAGTATAGAAACTTCCTCACTTTGTCATTGGAAGAATCTAAAGGTGCATAGAAACTCCCTCACTTTGTTATTGGGAGTAGCTACAGAGTTTTTCGAAATCAAAGCTATAAAGTGTAATTGGGCCTGGCCAAGCCCAATCACGAGGTAAAACGTTTTTAAAGATTCTCATTTTCAGGGCTAGCTAAACGAGAAAACCCCCTTGTTTTTATAGGACGTAAAACGAAGGAAAATCCAGCACATCGTTCTTTTTTGGAAAAACGAAAAACCAATCCTTTAATTTTTGGAAAAAGGGACAACCAATCCTTAAATTTTTGGAAAAAGGGAACACCGATCCTTTAATTTTCGGAGAAAGGGAAAACCGATCCTTTAATTTTCGGAAAAAGGGAAATTTAATTTAATTTCAGTTCCCATAAAGTTTAATTTAATTTCAGTCGTATTTAAATTAAGTCATGATTTTAATTTTAGTAAAATAATTAGAATAAATAAAATTTATTATAATTACAATATTCAAAATTAAAGTCCAAGAAAATAATTTAAATTATTAATTTTAAAATTAATTAAAATTACGTAAACTGAAAATTTCAAATTAAAATTTCAAAACGATCTAATCGTAACGCAACAACCCCACGCATCGCACGCCCATGGGCCACACGCACACATCCATCGCTGGCCATGTGCGCGCAGCCCATGCGCTGCGTCGCATCGCTGCTGCTGCTCTCCTTCGCAAAGCATCACGCGAGCTGGTGCTCGCTGCGCGCGCCAGCATTCGACGCACGCGAGCCATCGCTCGCTGCGCTCGCTCGCCAGCGCTCGTTCTGCGCGCTCGCCAGCGCTCGCTGTGCGCACTCGCCAGCGCTCGCTTGCCAGCGCTCGATCCTGCGAGCCTTCGCTCGCTGCGCGAGGCATCGACGCTGGGCGGAGCACTCGTGGCACGCGAGCTTGCGCTCGCTGCGCGCGAGGCTCCGCACGCTTTGCCCGAGGCAGTGCGCGTTGTGGCGCAGCTCGCTTGCTGCCCACACGCGACTGCTGTGCCTTGCTTTCGCCCTCGCCCATTCGTCCATTGCTCACAGCCCACGACACAAGGCAGGGCTGCTGCCTTGTGCTCGTGCACCATGGCCTTGCTCATTGCATTCGTGCCGCATGGGCGACGAGCTCCCTTGCTCGTCGTCACATGCCCGCACTATACAACACCCCTTAAGGGTAACACGTAGCGTCCATTGCTTTGTGCGTACAAGTTATATGAGCGAATCGCATAAAATTTAAAAAATTTATATTTAATATTAATGACAAATTAATAAATAATATTAATTTCATAATTTTAGGGTGAAAAATCGAAAATTTATTATTCGATTGATTTCCGATTAACATGGATTCAAGCCTAGGTCATAAAAATTTAAAATTTTACAATTTTTATGGTGGTTTTTAATCATAGGTATCTAATTAAATTATAATTAATTATGAAAATCAAATTAATTCTAAATTATTCTAATTTTCAACAAATTAATCATAATTACAAATTAGATTGCATAATTAACAAGGCTAGGCATTCAAACTTGTTAAACATATACAGTAGGTCAATCAAAAATTCAAGATTTATCAACAAGAATCGCAAATATTTAATTTAACATCTTAAATTTACGAAATTTTGCATTCGAAAAACTAAAACCTCCGAAAAGTCATAGTTAGGCTTCGAATTTGAGAATTCTGGGTTAGGCAGAAAAAGACTATTTTTGTCAAAATTTTAGAATGCCTTTTACATGCGAAATTGACACAAAAATCACTCGATTTGGATGAGTAACGAAGAAACTGCCGAAAAACTGCGTACGTATAATTAAATAAACGCAATTTGCAATTAATTAACAATTATGAAAATTAATCACCCCTTTTAATTCTTGCAAATTTGTAATATTTAACCATGTTCATGCAATTTAGATTATGAAAATAATAAGAGTCTCGTGATACCACTGTTAGGATATGATACATATGACAATTCATAAATCATGCGGAAACAACCATTAAGCCAGGAATACATATTATTTACACATAATCATTTAGCATAGTTTAGATGCATACTCTTTGTTGCGTGCCTTCCCTAGCTGCACCCGAACCGAACAAGAACAAGTCTTTAGGACTCCAAGTGTCGTCCATTCGTAGATAGTCCACAGCACGTCCGGATCCGCCTTAAGATTGACCAACTAGGATCGCCCTTAAGGTACTATTATTTTCGGCACTTTATAGGCAATTGTGTAATTGAATTTTGCTCTCAAAAACTCACTTTGAATACTTGAATACTCATTGTAAATATGTGACCCTAGGCACCTATTTATAGAGTTATGGAAAAGGATTTGGAATCCTATTAGGATACTAATTTATTTAATTATAATCCTACTAGGACTCTAATTAAATAAACTAAATCATTTAGGATTAGATTTAATCATATGACAAATCCCGGTAGCTTTAGGATTCGAGTAGCATACAAACACACACGCACGCACAGCAGCCCACGAGGGGCGCCATGCGCGCGCGCGCAGCTCGCGAGCTCGCAGCCCACTGCCGCAAGCCCACACGCTGCCGCAGCCTTGGCGCGCGCTGGGCCTGCCTTGCGGTGGGCCTGGCGCAGCCTTGGCTGGTGCGTTTGTGGCGCGCTGGCTTGCTGGGCGATGGTCTGGCTTCGTGCTGGGCCTTCGTCCGGCAGGCCTCGTCCGATGCTTATTCGTACGATACGCTTCCGATTAATTTCCCAATTCCGGAATTCATTTCCGATACGAACAATATTTAATATTTCCGATTCCGGAATTAATTTCCGTTTCGAACAAATATTTAATATTTCCGTTTCCGGAATTATTTTCCGATTCCGATAATATTTCCAAATCTGACAATATTTCCGTTTCCGGCAATATTTCCGATTCCGGCAATATTTCCATTTCCGATAATATTTTCCGATACGTACTATGTTTCCGTTTCCGGCAACATCTACGACTTGGATAATATTTATATTTCCGATACGATCCATATTTCCGTTTCCGGCAATATCATCGTTTCCGGAGTATTCATTTCTTGCCTGTGACGATCTCAGCTCCCACTGAAACCAAGATCCGTCGATTCCGAATATCCATAGATGGAGTATTTAATGCCATTAAATACTTGATCCGTTTACGTACTATTTGTGTGACCCTACGGGTTCAGTCAAGAGTAAGCTGTGGATTAATATCATTAATTCCACTTGAACTGAAGCGGCCTCTAGCTAGGCATTCAGCTCACTTGATCTCACTGAATTATTAACTTGTTAATTAATACTGAACCGCATTTATTAGACTTAACATTGAATGCATACTTGGACCAAGGGCATTATTTTCTTCACCTCCACCTCCCCCTCATACTAAAGCTGTGAACTTTATTGCTGGAGGTTCTGACATTTGTGGCTTAACTTATTCTGCAGCGAAGAGACACGCCTGAGAAAATGAGATAGACAGACCAGTCCGAGCTGTAGCCGCCAAATACCTAACCCCTATATCTTTTGATGAATCAGATGCAGGAGACATCTCGGACATACATCACGACGGCTTGGTGATATCTATTCCTGTTGGAAACTGCATGATCGAACGAGTCCTTGTCGACAATGGTAGCTCAACTAACCTGATGATGCTCGATGCCCTCAAGGAGATGGGGCTCAACCCCGACACAGATGTCGTCAAAAAATCTACCGTGCTAATAGGGTTCAGTGGCGAAGCAAAAACCACCTTCGGAGAAGTTACCCTACCCGTTTACGCACAAGGAATCAACCAACAGGTAAAGTTTTGTGTTATTGATTGCCCTTCATCTTACAACATTATTTTGGGCAGGCCCTGGATTCATGACATGAAGGCCATCCCTTCGACATATCACCAAACCATCAAGTTCCCGACTCGATGGGGGGTTCAAGAAATCAAGGGAGATCAGCAAGAGTCCAAAGAGTGCTACAAGGCAGCCCTGAAGCCATCGGCCACATATAAATCCTCATTATAGCAATTACAGTCCAATTCCGAACGAGCAAGCTACGAAGAACCCAAATCTGAACAACTCGACGAGATCATCTTGGATCCTGCGAAACCAGAACAGGTCGTCTTTATTGGATGTGATGTACCCGACGACATCAGGTCGGAGCTTGTTACATTTCTTAAAGCCAACGCGGATTGCTTCGCATGGTCACATGAAGATATGCCAGGCATCAGCCCAGACGTCATCACTCACAAACTCAGTGTCGACCCCCGACATAAGCCCGTCAAACAAAAGCGGCGGAAATTCGCTCCAGAACGCAACCAAATTATCAACGATGAAGTTCAACAACTACTAGATATAGGAAAGATCAGGGAGGTAAAATATCCAGACTGGTTGGCCAATGTCGTCGTAGTCAGGAAGAAGAATGGGAAATGGCGAGTGTGCATAGATTTCACCGACATCAACAAAGCATGCCCTAAAGATTCTTTTCCCTTACCCCACATCGACGCCATGGTTGATGCTACTGCGGGACACAAGATGCTCACATTCATGGACGTGTTCAGTGGATACAACCAGATTTTGATGCACCCAGAAGATCAAGAGAAAACCTCCTTCATCACAGAGCGGGGAACTTATTGTTAAAAGGTCATGCCGTTCGGTTTAAGGAACGCAGGCGCCACCTATCAACGCCTAGTCAACAAAATGTTCAGAAAACAGCTGGGCGACACAATGGAAGTCTACATCGACGACATGCTCGTGAAATCCAAGAAAGCCTCGGATCACATCACGCATCTCCAACAAGCCTTCGACGTGTTGCGAAAGTACAGCATGAAACTCAACCCCACCAAATGTTCGTTCGGAGTCTCTTCCAGAAAATTCTTGGGTTACATGGTTACTCAAAGAGGCATCGAAGCTAGTACTGATCAGATCCGCTGTTAGGGGGAAAAATACCCTCTTGGTGACGTGGGCATACGTGGAAAGCATTGCTTACGTGGCTGCCAACAAGGCGCAAGGTGGCATTATTCGAACGGTATTCCCAACTGCTGGGCTCAAAACGGACGTTACAAACCTTTGATGAAGCCGGCCTTCATTACGTATTTGTTATCTAATTATGAGCAATTATTCCATAAACGTTACGTTCTTGTTGTAAATGCCTATAAAATGGCTTAGTCTTGTCTATTTTTACATACATGATTTCCAAGAAATAAACCTACGATCACCTTATGCTATTACAACTTTCTCTCACCTTTCTCAATTATCTAGCTCGATCGATTGTTAGCACCTTCATCAAGGCAAGCTCGTCTCTAAGTCGAATTTGCCCAAAACAATTTGGCGCCCACCGTGGGGCTGACAATCAAAAGCAGCTCGATAATACCATTCCAATCACCATGGATGGAAATGCTAGCTCATCCGATGATATCACTCGTCGCTTCGAAGCCATGGAGCAGCGCATCAACATCCTCCAAAAGGAGAACGAAGCATTGCACTCTCAAGTGAGGTCCACCGCCTCCATCGCCACCGGATCCAGGTTCCAGTACCGATGAGACACCTCCAGGTTAAACCGCCGCTTGGATCTTGACGCCGCTCCAGATCACCCCCTCCATGTACCTTTTGGGGAACCTGGGGGTCCCGTTCTCCAGCAGATCCGCGAATTCGATCCATTACCAAATCAACCCCGTTCTAACCCGAGTTGGCTTCCCCCGCCTCCAACTCAACCATCTTCTGCAGGTACATCAGCGACAGTTGTCACCGCGGCGGCTGCCCGGGTAACCCCACCTCACGTCGGCATGACGACATCCACCATGGCGACGGCTCCCGCCTCCGCTCCGGTGTCTCGTCCGCTGCCTCCCCCAACAGTGACCATGTCAATGCCCCTACCTGTTACGCTTCCGGCGCAAGGATCAACGCCAGCAATTCAAATGCCATGGCATCAACTCTTCTCTCAGCAAGTCGTCCAACCTGTTGTTAACCTGGTCACTTCGGCGCCAGGGGCACCTCCCTAGTTGATTACGATTCCTTTGGCGAGCCAGGCGCCGCAAGCAGCATTTCCCATTTCCCTAATGCAACCTGACTCTTTTCGAAACTATTCTCCATACACTCCTTTTAACAGGTCAGTCGCTCTAGTTAGTCACGGTTTCGTAACTCCCTTCCCTTATGTTTCAGGTACCCACGCTACTCAAGGAACGCCTCCTTACATGCAACAAGTGGTGCTGCAGTTCACTCCTCACCAACCTCATGGCGTACACCCGCAGAGTACCTATTATAAACATCTCCAAGCCAGCCTTCCCGAAACGTTTAGCCCCCTCGTCCCGGTGCTCAACAGCATCTGTGAGAACACCAATCACCAACTCCAACAAATCATGACCATGATAAACAAAATTCCTGGTGTACCAACACCAATTAAAGAAGCTAGCCTATACAGTTATGCCGACTCCCCATATGCTGATCCCATTGATGCAATAGACATCCCGAAACGATTTAGCCCACCCAACATGCCCATGTACGACGGGACAACCGACCCAAGAGAACATATCTTGACCTACAAACAGCGGATGATGACCATTCCAGTCCCCAAACACATAAGAGAAGCCAGCCTTTACAAAGGATTCGGTTCGACATTGGTTGGGCCCGCCTTGAAGTGGTTGACTAGCCTGCCAAATGGATGCATTACCTCTTTTGCTCACCTCGACAACATGTTCAACCAACAGTTCGCTAGCAGCAGATGTCTAGAGAAGCAGACAAGCGACTTATACCGAGTAATCCAACGTCATGACGAACCCCTGAAGGATTATATAGCCCGATTCATCAGGGAGAAGGTGACTGTTCCTGAATGTGATGTTCCGACAGCCATCGAAGCGTTCGGACAGGGATTATACGGCGAAACTGACCTCTGGAGGGATTTAATCAAATACCCCTGCAAGACGTTCGAAGATGCTCAAGCCAAAGCAATGGCCCAAGTTAGGTTGGAAGAAACTCTCCATTCTCGGAAAGGGGGCAATGACTACTCAAAGACGGAAAGACGGTTGCCCTATCCCAAGAGGAGCAACGACCGCCCTGCTCCTTATTCCCGACCTGAACATGTAGCAGTGGTGGAGGAAGACGACGACTCTGACTGGAAGAACAGCCCGGATCTGCCTCCAAAAATTAACGAATATTCTTTCTGTGTTGACACTGTAGGGCTGATGAACCACCTCTCGAAGATGGGGAAAGCAGTGCAGTGGCCGCCGAAGTCCAGCAAACCCGAGTCGAAGAAGGATCCCTCTAAATGGTGTGATTTCCATGCCGACATCGGTCACACAACTAACGACTGCGTCGCATTAAGGAGAGAAGTAGCCTACCTGCTGAAAAATGGTTGCCTCAAAGACGTCATGTCAGATAAAGCCCTTGGCGTTGTCAAGAAAGACAACTCTAACTCTCCATCTCGACCTCCTCCACCTCCCCCTCATACTAAAACTGTGAATTTCATTGCTGGAGGTTCTGACATTTGTGGTATAACTTATTCTGCAGCGAAGAGACACGCCCGAGAAAATGAGATAGACAGACCAGTCCGAGCTGTAGCCGCCAAATACCTAACCCCTATATCTTTTGATGAATCTGATGCAGGGGACATCTCGGACAAACATCATGACGGCTTGGTGATATCTATTCCTGTTGGAAACTGCATGATCAAACGAGTCCTTGTCGACAATGGCAGCTCAACTAACGTGATGATGCTCGACGCCCTTAAGGAGATGGGGCTCAACCCAGACACGGACGTCGTCAAAAAATCCACCGTGCTAATAGGGTTCAGTGGCGAAGCAAAAACCACCTTCGGAGAAGTTACCCTACCCGTTTACGCACAAGGGATTAACCAACAGGTAAAGTTCTGTGTTATTGATTGCCCTTCATCTTACAACATTATTTTGGGCAAGCCCTGGATCCACGACATGAAGGCCATACCTTCAACATATCACCAAACCATCAAGTTCCCGACTCGATGGGGGGTTAAAGAAATCGAAGGAGATCAGCAAGAGTCCAAAGAGTGCTACAAGGCGGCCCTAAAGCCATCGGCCACAAATAAATCCTCATTATAGCAATTACAGTCCAATTCCGAACCAGCAACCTACGAAGAACCCAAATCTGAACAACTCGACGAGATCATCTTGGATCCTGCGAAACCAGAACAGGTCGTCTTTATTGGATGTGATGTACTCGATGACATCAGGTCGGAGCTCGTTACATTTCTCAAAGCCAACGCGGATTACTTCGCGTGGTCACACGAAGATATGCCAGGCATCAGCCCAGACGTCATCACTCACAAACTCAGTATCGACCCCCGACATAAGCCCGTCAAACAAAAGCGGCGGAAGTTCGCTCCAGAACGCAACCAAATAATCAACGATGAAGTTCAGCAACTACTAGATACAGGAAAGATCAGGGAGGTGAAATATCCAGACTGGGTGGCCAATGTCGTCGTAGTCAGGAAGAAGAATGGGAAATGGCGAGTGTGCATAGATTTCACCGACATCAACAAAGCATGCCCTAAAGATTCTTTTCCCTTACCCCACATCGACGCCATGGTTGATGCTACTGCGGGACACGAGATGCTCACATTCATGGACGCGTTTAGTGGCTACAACATGATTTTGATGCACCCAGAAGATCAAGAGAAAACCGCCTTCATCACGGAGCGGGGAACTTATTGTTACAAGGTCATGCCGTTCGGATTAAGGAACGCAGGCGCCACCTATCAGCACCTAGTCAACAAAATGTTCAAAAAACAGTTGGGCGACAAAATGGAAGTCTACATCGAGGACATGCTTGTGAAATCCAAGAAATCCACATCACGCATCTTCAGCAAGCCTTCGACGTGTTGCGAGAGTACAGCATGAAACTCAACCCCACCAAATGTTCGTTCGGAGTCTCTTCCGGAAAATTCCTAGGTTACATGGTTACTCAAAGAGGCATCGAAGCTAGTCCTGATCAGATCCGCGCAATCATCAACTTATAATCACCTCGAAACCAGAAGGACGTACAAAAATTAGCAGGCAGAGTGGCTGCCCTCAACCGCTTCATCTCCAGGTCGTCCGACAAGTACAAATTGTTCTACGACATCCTCAGGAAGAATGAGAAGTTCAGCTGGACTGACCGACACGAAGCCGCATTGCAGCAACTCAAGCAATACCTGTCAAACCCCCCGTTACTGTCCAAACCAAAAGACAATGAAGTGCTATAAATATACCTCGCAGTTACAGAGTCGACCATCAGTGCAGTGTTAGTACGGGAAGAAGACGGAAAGCAGCTACCTGTTTATTACGTCAGTAAGTCTTTACTTAGCGCCGAAACAAGGTACTCTCATCTCGAAAAACTTGTCCTTGCTTTAGTCGTTGCTTCTGTTAAATTACGTCCTTATTTCGAATGTTATCCTATCACTGTTAGAACTAACTATCCCATGAAGTCAATCATGAGTTCTCTGGCAGGATGTCCAAATGGGCAATTCAATTAGGTTGTTACGACATCAGATACGAACCTCGCACAGCCATCAAGTCGCAAGCCCTGGATGATTTTGTGGCTGACTTCAGCCCGATCCTCCAACACGAAGTCGACCACGAAGTCAACACACTGACCGACAATGGATCCTCGTCAACATGGACCCTACATACTGACGGCTCCTCCAACATGCGGGGGACAGGCCTCGGCATCGTGCTAAAGTCGCCACAAGGGGACACCATAGTACAATCTGTCTGTTGCGAGTTCAAAGCTACCAACAACGAAGCAGAATACGAAGCTTTGATCCTGGGGTTGTCATTAGCACTCGACATGAAAATCCGCCGACTTGAGGTACGTTGTGATTCTTTATTGATTATCAGTCAGATTAACGGTTCATATGCAGCGAAAGACTCAAAGATGCAGGCCTACTTGGAAATAGCAAAAAGGCTCGTGAACAAGTTCGACTCATGCACCTTACAACAAATACCAAGAGACCAAAACACCCAGGCTGACGCCTTAGCCAATCTTGGCTCAAACATCAAACCTAAACTCACCTCCATCCCCGTAGTCCACTTAATGTATCCAGCCATCACGAAAGATAACCTACCCATCACCGAACAGTCTCAACCTACTCAAATGCCCTCATGGCGCGACCCTTACATACACTGGCTTAAACACAACACTACCCCACCTGGAGTCACCCACGAAAAAGCCTTCCGCATGAAAGCCTCCAGATTTATCCTAATCCATGGAGTATTGTTCAGAAAGTCGGTTGCAGGACCGTACCTGAGATGCCTTGATCATGACGAGATCGAGTCGACATTGCGCAACATACATGATGGGGAATGTGGAAACCACGCCGGAGGAAGAAGCTTAGCCCACAAAACCCTTACCATGGGATATTTCTGGCCCACCATGAAGAAAGACGCAATCACCTTTGCTAAGAAGTGCGACTCCTGCCAGCGGTTCGCTTCCATCTCTCATCAACCTTGTGAAATACTCCACCCTATCTTGTCCCCTTGGCCTTTCACGAAATGGGGGATGGACATAGTAGGCCCCTTGCCACAAGCATCAGGACAGCGCGTCTTCATGTTGGCAATGACTGATTACTTCTCCAAATGGATTGAAGCTGAAGCTTTCAAGCGAGTTCGATATACTGAAGTCATCTCGTTCATCAAACGAGATATCCTTAGTCGGTTCGGTATCCCTTCCGAGATCGTCTGCGACAATGGTTCTCAGTTCATCAGCAACAAAACCAAAGAATTCTGCAATAGGTATAATATCACGTTGCACACCTCAACACCAAGATATCCTCAAGCAAATGGCCAAGCCGAGTCAAGTAACAAAATCATCATCAACAACCTGAAGAAGCGCCTCGACGACGCCCAAGACGGCGACCAATCACACTCCTTTCTCCTTAGTCTTCGGTTGCGATGCAGTCATTCCTCCCGAAGTCGAGCTCCCCACAGCAAGAAGCAGTTTCATGGCACCAGGAATGAACGACTCAGTCTTGGCTTACGACATAGATACCATTGACGAACTCAGAGAAGCAGCATTGGTTAGCATGGCGTCCTACCAACAAGCAGTCGCAAACAGCTACAACAAGAATGCGAGGGTTCGAGTATTTCAGCAGGGAGATTGGGTCCTACGCAAGGTCTTCCCAAACAAAAAGGATCCTCGACACGGTAAATTGGCCCCGACATGGGAAGGTCCCTACCAGATCGTGAGACGAACAGGTCATGGTGCGTACGAATTAGTCGACAAAGACGGCACACCCATCCCAAGAAGTTGGAATGCGACACACCTAAAAATGTACCATTTCTGAACACTCGAATAATTTTTGCTTTCTATTTTTTCTAACCCAACAGACACTCTAGCATTCATTACCATTATGTCGATACCCCCGAGACAGAGTGGGCATGACGTATTAAGAAGTCGAGAACATCTCGAACTATATACACTTATAAGTAACAAGAAGTTAAGTTCCTCTCCTCTATCTTTTTTCCTTTACTCCCTATATGTTATCACCATTACTAACTTAGGCATCGGAGGGCCGTTGGCTCCACCAACGGCCAATCCTCACGCCATCGTTCTGTTTTGCAGACAATAAACGTGACAACGACACGAAGTGTACACTTAGGATGAATAACGAACATAAAGACTCGACTCGTCTTCGTCCCGTATTTCTCCTTGAACTTTTTCTTTCTTTTTTCTCCTTGTCGTAATTTCCTCTCATTTTTATGTCGCTCCATACTGACTTAAGCATCGGAGGGCCGTTGGCTCCACCAACGGCCAATCCTCACGCTCTGCGGTGTTGACAGTATGGTGCCCACATGGTGATGGATTCGACAAAGAGAAAAAAGATGAAGCACAGTGTACAACACGCCATACAGGAAAACAAAAGTCGGAATTGTGCACGCATGTTCAGGAAAACGAAGTGAAAGGAAATGGTGTTCTTTTATTCAAAAATGATTGTATACATTACATATTATAAATCTTACAAACTACAAAACACAACTTAGGCCATTACAAAAACGCCTGGTACACTACAATGTACACTACATACATAATGAAATACAGACCTACATTTTCTACAGCATACATTTCTTGCAGGTTCCCCTTTGACAGGCTGGAGGCGTCACCAAAGTCGAACTCGAGGTATGTGCCCAACCTGCAAAACAAAACACCAAACCAAACACATTATTCCAAAAACAAAGCAAGCAACACAGAATTCACAAACCACAAATATTTACATGACTTGCCCCCTTGGACAAGCTCAAACACATTCAAAAGACTGCCGCCTTCAAGGCGAAACACAGCCACAAATATCTTTTCGACCTTCCCAGAGGCCGAACACAAAAAATATTGTTAAGACAAAAAAAAGCCATTGTTTAACAAACACAACATTCAAATTTTAAATTTTTAAGGAGGGGGGACAGAACTACTCCTGATGGTCTGCTGGGCCTGCATTCTCCCCTTGTTCGCCATCGCCTGGTGCCGCCATCGTCTCGACTTCGGGGCTGGTTGCAGTTGCACCCTCCTCGACGTCTTCTTCATCGCTAACGGCACCAGGGGGGATATAGTCCTCGGGAAATGCCTTGCACTCGGCCTACAATCATCGCTAACGGCACCAGGGGGGATATTGCACTCGGGAACTGAGCAATGTCCTCGTTAGGAGTCCAGTTCACATGTTTGCCCGCCTTGCACTCCTCCATCATCTCGGCCTTCATTTTCCAAGTGTATTAACCAGCACACTCGTAAATCCTCGCCTTGACTTTGGAGAGAGACGTCTTCAGCTCGTCGACCTCAGCAACCAGCGTCTCCTTCTCAGCGTTCAACTGTGCGACCTCAGCAGCCCCTTTCTCTTGACTCACCTGCAGCGCCTCAGCTCTTGTCGTCGCCTCCTTGGCCACACCACCAAGACGACCGGCTTCCTGCTTTGCCTTCTTCATGTCGTTTTTCAGTTTTACTATTTGATCTTCTAACATGATGATATGATGACGTGTGGCTAGAGCAAATTGCAGGGCATGTGCGAAAGCAAATTATTTAAAGTTTCTAAAGTGACGAGATGAGGATGGAAGAGGCGAAGAAAATGAAAAGAAAAAGCTAACACATACCCCCCATGCATCCGAGACGCTCTCGACAGTTGCAGCTACTAGGGACAAAGATTCATGGCGCTCCCAGCTTGACGGCATCCAGAGGCGGTCGACTTCAGGCCAAAGCTGAACCCGTGGCGCATCTGCCGACCCGTAGTCGTTAGGGAACTCCACTGCAAGCTTCCTCTTCCGAGATGGAGGCGGTAGCTTTTTCTCAGCAGGCAGAAGCGAGCTGGTCTCCCCCGTCACCGTGGCGTCAGTTGAAGCCTTTGGCGGCCTCGGTGGTGACAGCACAGTGATGGGTTTGGCTCGGGACACACTTCCCAGTGACTCCAGCCTCTTCCTCAGCAATGCATCCACAGATGGGGCCTTGCCAGAGCGTGTCGATGGGCCAGTACCTGTTGACAGCATTTATTTTACGACTCAGTCTCGTCACAGCAGTTGTAATTTGTATTTCATATTGAAAAGGGCGACGAACCCAAACAAAATGTAAACTAACCCTAATCCATGTTTACTTGTTGATGTCGACATGTTCGCAGGTTCAGAAACTTCTTCTTCTTGAGAAGGCTCTTCACGTTCGAACTTGAGGCCGATGAAAGCTCTGTCCTTTAGAGGGACCCCCAACAGCACAACAGTCTTTTCTATAGCTTCGGCGCCGGCACCAACTATGTCGAAAGATGCACCTACAAAAACACAAAAGTGAGAAAAAGTCAAATCAACAAGCCAAAAAAACAAAAAAAACAAACAAAATACCTTTAGCCATCCACTCCCCCGTCAAGAAGTCGGAGTCGGGCCCTAAACTAGCCAACTCCACAAAAAAGAACCGACCCATCCACCCTCGGTCGTTCGACTTGTCCGCGCCAAGAATAGCCTCCCTGTCGTCCTTGACATGCAGCAAGTACCTACCAGCCCCATAATTTTGGAACTTGTAGGTGTACACAAGGTCCTCAACCCGGAACTCCATGTCCAATTTGTCGGCCAGATGGTCGACCAAGTGCATCACCCTCCAGACCTGCGGCATCAGTTGCGCCGGCGGCACCGCCAGTGCCCTTAGAACTCCTCGCACCAGTGGCGAGAAGGGATAAGTATACCCAATTCTGAAGGGATACTCGTAGAAGCACACCCAACCGTCCGATACCCAATCGGCCCGTTCGTTGGGCTGCGGCAAACAAATTACCGCCGAAGGAGGGAAACCACACTCCTCCCTGAGCGCCTCCACATCCTGCTTCCCCCAAGTGGCCGGCCGAGCATTCTTTCTGTCCAGAATGTGGGTAGGGCTGAAAATTGGCCCCTCAACCAGATCGCACTCCACCACCACTCTCTTGTTCTTCGCGCGGGTGGATTTCGTTCCCATTCGTTGCGACATAGAGAAAATCGAAGAAAGAAAGAAGGAAAGAAGAAGATGGAAGCCGAGCAGTTACCTGAGAAAAGGAGAGAGAAGGAGCGCCGATCGTTTTTTCTGGGAAAGAGAAGAGAGAGATTGCAGAAGTGATTCCGGATGGTTGGAAGCGCAGTCCTATTTATTGGCGCAGATGGACGGTTGGTTCCTCCAAGGAAAAAGTCATCATGACTCTAACGCCGTCAGCGTTGGGGAGGTTAAGAGGCGGTTTTCATTTTTTCTTCCGTGAAACCCATTTTTCCTTTTTGAACTTCCCGGAATAAATTCAAAATGGGTTTGGGGACAATTGTTAGGGGGGAAAATACCCTCTTGGTGATATGGACATACGTGGCAAGCATTGCATACGTGGCTGCCAACAAGGCGCAAGGTGGCATTATTCGAACGGTATTCCCAACTGCTGGGCTCAATACGAACGTTACAAACCCTTGATGAAGCCGGCCTTTATTACGCATTTATTATCTAATTATGGGCAATTATTCCATAAATGTTACACTCTTGTTGTAAATGCCTATAAAATGGCTTAGTCTTGTCTATTTCACATACATGATTTCCAAGCAATAAACCTACGATTATCTTATGCTATTACAACTTGCTCTCAACATTTTCAATTATCTAGCTCGATCGATTGTCAGCACCTTCATCAAGGCAAGTTCGTCTCTAAGTCGAATTTGCCCAAAACAGTCGCACGACCCTAGATCTTTGTAGGCTAAATGTGTTTGAAATTGTATTTGAAGGAATTGTCTTTAAAATGTGGTTGGAAAATGTGTTTAGAACATGTGTTTAGGAAGATGAAAAGGATCTTGAACTTTGCTTCACTTGATCCTGACTTTGTATTTGAATTAGCTTTGAAGGCCTTAGGGCCAAACAAAGAGATATTGTGTTAAATTCCGCTTGAACATGCTTTGCTTTGAATTGGCACATTTGGAATGACAACAACAACAATTTGAGTTTGGAAATTTGATTTGATTTTTAGGATGCCCTTAATTGAGGAAATTTGAATTTTTTTTGTATTAAAGTGGCCGGTCCTCGAAATGAGGTTGCCTACGTGTCCCGTTAGGGAATCAGGCCGGACGTAGTTCTGACTACCTTACAAGACCTGAATTTGGATTCTTGAATTTGAACATGGAACTTAGACACAGAACTTCTTGAGTTGATCGAGGTTGGTAAGAGATCTGAATTCTGTTCCGTCGATGTCTGTTAGTTCAACTGCTCCCCCGAAGAGGATCTTCTTGACGATGTATGGGCCTGCCCAGTTGGGTTTGAATTTTCCCCTTGGGTCTATGATGCTTTTGCGAAGGGCTTTTAGGACAAGCTCGCTTTCCTTGATGTTTCGGGTTCTGACTCTTTTGTTGAAATGTCTGGCCACTCGGCGCTGATAGACTTGTACATGGTGAGCGGCTTGAAGACGTCGCTCATCGAGCATGACTAACTCGTCATATCTTGCTTGTACCCATGCAACTTCTGGGATTTTGCTTTCTAGGACTATCCTTAGAGCAGGTATTGTTAGGGGGGGAAATACCCTCTTGGTAACGTAGGCAAACGTGGCAAGCATTGCATACGTGGCTGCCAGCAAGGCACATGGTGGCACCGTTCGAACTCAACTGTTGGGATCAAAACAGCCGTTGCAAACCCTTGATGAAGCCGGCCTTCATTACGCATTTATTGACTAATTATGTGCAATTAGGCCCAAACGTTACGCTTTTATTGTAAATGCCTATAAAATGGCTTAGTCTTGTCTATTTTACATATACGATTTCTAAGTAATAAACATACTATCATTCCATGCTATTACAACTTGCTCTCACCATTTTCAATTATCTAGCTCGATCGATTGTTAGCACCATCATCAAGGCAAGCTCGTCTCTAAGTCGAATTTGCCCAAAACAATTTGGCGCCCACCGTGGGGCTGACAATCAAAAACAGCTTGATAATACCATTCCAATCACCATGGCCGGAAATACTAGCTCATCCGACGATATTACTCGTCGCTTTGAAGCCATGGAGCAGCGCATCAACATCCTCCAAAAGTAAAATGAAGCGTTGTACTCCCAAGTCAGGTCCACCGCCTCCATCGCCACCAGATCCAGGTTCCAGTACCAACGAGACACCTCCGGGCTAAACCGCCGCTTGGATCTTGACGCTGCTCCAGACCATCCCCTCCATATACCCTTTGGCGAGCCTGGGGGTCCTGTTCTCGAACAGATCCGCGAGTTCGATCCGCTACCAAATCATCCCCGCTCTAACCCGAGTTGGCTTCCCCCGCCTCCAACTCGACCATCTTCTGCAGGTACATCGGCGACAGTCGTCGCCACGACAGCTGCCCGGGTCGCCCCACCTCAGGTCGGCATGACGACATCCACCATGGTGTCGCCTCCCGCCTCTGTTCCGGCGTCTCGTCCGTTACCATCCCTAATGGTAACCATGCCGATGCCTCTGCCCGTTACACTTCCGGCACAAGGGTCAGCGCCAGCGACTCAAATGCCATGGGACCAATTCTTCTCTTAGTAAGTCGTCCAACCTGTCGTCAACCTAGTCACTTCGGGGCCAGGAGATCCCCCCAGTTGATGGCGGTTCCTTTAGCCAGCCAGGCGCCACAAGCAGCATTTCCAAATGCCCTAATGCGCCCTTACTCTTCTCGAAACTATTCTCCATACACTCCTCTTAACAGGTCAGTCGTTCTAGTTATTCACGGCTTCGTAACTCCTTTCCCTTATGTTGCAGGTACCCACGCTACTCAAGGAACTCCCCTTTACATGCAACAAGTGGTACCGCAGTTCACTCCTCACCAACCTCATAGCGCATATCCACAAAACACCTATTATCAACATCTCCAAGCCAGCCTTGCCGAAACATTCAGCCCCCTCGTCCCTGTGCTCAACAACATCTATGAGAACACCAATCACCAAATCCAACAAATCATGACTATGATAAACAAAATCCCAGGTGTGCCAACACCAATCAAGAAGCCAGCCTAGACAGTTATGCCGACTCCCCATATGCCGACCCCATTGATGCAATCGACATCCCGAAGCGATTCAGCCCACCCAACATGCCCATGTATGACGGGACGACCGATCCAAGGGAACATATCTTGACCTCCAAACAACGGATGATGACCATTCCGATCCCCAAACACATGAGAGAAGCCAGCCTTTGCAAGGGGTTCGGTTCGACACTGGTTGGACCCGCCTTGAAGTGGTTAACCAGCCTGCCAAATGGATGCATCACCTCTTTTGCTCATCTCGACAACATGTTTAATCAGCAGTTCGCTAGCAGCAGGTGCCTGGAGAAGCAGACAAGCGACCTATACCGAGTGATCCAACGCCCTGACGAACCCCTGAAGGATTATATAGCCCGGTTCATTAGGGAGAAGGTGATTGTCCTTGAATGTGATATCCCGACAGCTATCGAAGCGCTCAGGCAAGGATTGTATGGCGAAACCGACCTCTGGAGGGATCTGATCAAATACCCCTGCAAAACGTTCGAAGATGCTCAAGCCAAAGCAATGGCCCAAGTAAGGTTGGAAGAAACTCTCTATTCCCGGAAAGGGGGTAACGACTACTCAAAGACGGAAAGACGATTGCCCTGTTCCAAGAGAAGCAATGATCGTCCTGCTCCTTATTCCCGACCTCAACATGTAGCAATGGTGGAAGATGACGACGACTCCGACTGGAAGAACAGCCCGGATCTGCCTCCAAAAATTAACGAATATTCTTTCTGTGTTGACACTGTAGGTCTGATGAACCACCTCTCGAAGATGGGGAAACCAGTGCAGTGGCCACCGAAGTCCAGCAAACCCGAGTCGAAGAAGGATCCCTCAAAATGGTGTGATTTCCATGCCGACATCGGTCACACCACCAACGACTGCGTTGCGTTGAGGAGAGAAGTAGCCTATCTGTTGAAAACTGGTTACCTCAAAGACGTCATGTCAGACAAAGCTCGTGGTGTCGTCAACAAAGACAACTCTAATTCTTCATCTCGACCTCCTCCACCTCCCCCTCATATAAAACTGTGAATTTTATTGCTGGAGGTTCTGACATTTGTGGTTTAACTTATTCTGCAGCGAAGGGACACACCCGAGAAAATGAGATAGATAGACCGGTCCGAGCCGTAGCCGTAAAATATCTAACCCCTATATCTTTTGATGAATCTGATGCAGGGGACATCTCGGATAAACATCACGACGGCTTGGTAATATCCATTCCTATTGAGAACTGCATGACCAAACGAGTCCTTGTCGACAACGGTAGCTCAACTAATGTGATGATGCTTGACGCCCTCAAAGAGATGGGGCTCAACCCAGATATAGATGTCGTCAAAAAATCCACCGTGCTAATAGGGTTCAGTGGTGAAGCAAAGACCACCTTCGGAGAAGTCACCCTACATGTTTACGCTCAAGGAATCAACCAACAGGTAAAGTTTTGTGTTATTGATTGCCCTTCATCTTACAACATTATTTTGGGCAGGCCATGGATCCATGACATAAAGGCCATCCCTTCGACGTATCACCAAACCATCAAGTTCCCAACTCGATGGGGGGTTCAGGAAATCAAGGGAGATCAACAAGAGTCCAAAGAGTGTTACAAGGCAGCCCTAAAGCCCTCAGCCACCAATAAATCCTCATTATAGCAATTACAGTCCAGTTCCGAACCAGCAAGCTACAAAGAACCCAAGTCTGAACAACTCGACGAGGTCATCTTAGATCCCACAAAGCCGGAACAGGTTGTTTTTATTGGTTGTGACGTACCCGACGACATCAGGTCGGAACTTGTCACGTTTCTCAAAGCTAATGCAGATTGCTTCGCGTGGTCCCATGAAGATATGCCAGGCATCAGCCCAGACGTCATTTCTCACAAACTCAGTGTTGACCCCCGTCACAAGCCCATCAAACAAAAACGGCGGAAGTTCGCTCCAAAACGCAACCAAATTATCAACGATGAAGTTCAGCAACTATTAGATACGGGAAAGATCAGGGAAGTAAAATACCCAGACTGGCTGGCCAATGTCGTCGTAGTCAGAAAGAAGAATGGGAAATGGCGAGTTTGCATAGACTTCACCGACATCAACAAGGCGTGCCCCAAAGATTCTTTTCCTTTACCCCACATCGACGCCATGGTTCATGCTACTGCGGGACATGAGATGCTTACATTCATAGATGCATTCAGTGGATACAACCAGATTTTGATGCACCCAGAAGACCAAGAAAAAACCGCCTTCATCACGGAGCGGGGAACTTATTGTTATAAGGTCATGCCGTTCGGTTTGAGAAATGCAGGCGCCACCTATCAGCGCCTAGTCAACATAATGTTCAGAAAACAGCTAGGCGACACAATGGAGTTCTACATCGACGACATGTAAGTAAAATCCAAGAAAGCCTCAGATCACATCTCGCATCTCCAACAAGCCTTCGACATACTACGGGAGTACAGCATGAAGCTCAACCCCACCAAATGTTCATTCGGAGTCTCCTCCGGGAAGTTCTTGGGTTATATGGTTACTCAAAGAGGCATCGAAGCCAGTCCTGATCAAATCCGCGCAATCATCAACCTACAATCACCTCGAAATCAAAAGGACGTAAAGAAGTTAGCAGGCAGAGTGGCCGCCCTCAACCGCTTCATCTCCAGGTCGTTCGACAAAATAAAATTGTTCTACGACATCCTTAGGAAAAACGAGAAGTTCAGCTGGACCGACCGACACGAGGCCGCATTGCAGCAACTCAAGCAATACCTGTCAAACCCTCCTCTACTGTCCAAACCAAAAGACAATGAAGAACTACAGGTATACCTTGCAGTTACGGAGTCGACCATCAGTGCAGTACTAGTACGAGAAGAAGACGGAAAGCAGCTACCTGTTTATTACGACAGTAAGTCTTTACTTAGCGCCGAAACAAGGTACTCTCATCTCGAAAAACTTGTCCTTGCACTACTCATCGCTTCTGTTAAATTACGCCCTTATTTTGAATGTCATCCTATCACTGTTAGAACTATCCCATGAAGTCAATCATGAGGAAGCCCGAGTTGTCTGGTAGGATGTCCAAATGGGTAATACAATTGGGTTATTATGACATCAGGTACGAACCTCGCACAGCCATCAAGTCGCAAGCTCTGGCTGATTTTGTGGCTGACTTCAGCCCGAGCCTCCAACATGAAGTCGATCACGAAGTCAACATATTGACCGACAGTGGATCCTCATCAACATGGACTCTACATACTGACGGTTCCTCCAACATACGGGGGACAGGCCTCGGCATCGTGCTAAAGTCGCCACAAGGGGACACCATAGTACAGTCTGTCTGTTGCGAGTTCAAAGCTACCAACAACGAAGTAGAATACAAAGCCTTGATCATGGGATTATCATTAGCACTCGACATGAATAACCGCCGACTTGAGGTACGTTGTGATTCTTTATTGATTATCAGTCAGATTAACGGTTCGTATGCAGCGAAGGACTCAAAGATGCAGGCCTACTTGGAAATAGCAAAAAGGCTCGTAAACAAGTTCGACTCATACACCTTACAACAAATACCAAGAGATCAAAACACCTAGGCTGACGCCTTAGCCAATCTCAGCTCGAACATCAAACCTAAACTCACTTCCATCCCCGTAGTCCACTTAATGTATCCAGCCATCACCAAAGATAACCTACCCATCACCGAACAGTCCCAACCTACCCAAACGCCTTCATGGCGCGACCCCTACATGCACTGGCTCAAATACAACACCACCCCACCTGGAGTCACCCACGAAAAATCCTTCCGCATGAAAGCCTCCAGATTCATCCTAATTCATGGAGTATTGTTCAAAAAATCAGTTGCAGGACCGTACCTGAGATGGCTAGATCATGACGAGATCGAGTCGACACTGCGGAATATACATGATGGAGAATATGGAAATCACGCCGGAGGAAGAAGCTTAGCTCACAAAACTCTTACCATGGGATATTTTTGGCCCACCATGAAGAAAGACGCAATCGCCTTTGCTAAGAAATGCGACTCTTGCCAGCGGTTCGCATCTATCTCTCACCAACCTTGTGAAGTACTCCACCCCATCCTATCCCCTTGGCCCTTCATGAAGTGGGGGATGGACATAGTGGGACCCTTACCACAAGCATCCGGGCAGCGCGTCTTCATGTTGGCAATGACTGATTACTTCTCCAAATGGATCGAAGCAGAAGCTTTTAAGCGAGTTCGAGATACCGAGGTCATCTCCTTCATCAAGCGAAATATCCTTAGTCGGTTCGGTATCCCTTCCGAGATTATCTGCGACAATGGTTCACAGTTTATCAGCAACAAAACCAAGGAATTCTGCAGTAGATATAACATCACCTTGCATACCTCAACACCAAGATACCCTCAAGCAAATGGTCAGGCCGAGTCAAGTAACAAAATCATCATCAACAACCTCAAGAAGCGCCTCAACGATGCCAAAGGAAGATGGGCAGACGAATTACCTATGATCCTTTGGGCCGACAGGACGACACCCAAGACAGCGACCAATCACACTCCTTTCTCCTTAGTCTTCGGTTGTGAGGCAGTCATCCCTCCCGAAGTCGAGCACCCCACAGCAAGAAGAAGTTTCATGGCTCCAGGAATGAACGACTCAATCTTGGCTTACGACATCGATACTGTCGACGAACTCAGAGAAGCAACATTGGTCAGGATGGCATCCTACCAACAAGCAGTCGCAAACAGCTACAACAAGAATGTGAGGGTTCGAGTATTTCAGTAGGGAGATTGGGTTCTGCGCAACCAAACAAAAAGGATCCTCGACACGGCAAACTGGCCCCGACATGGGAAGGTCCTTACCAGATCGTGAGACGAACAGGTCATGGTGCGCACGAGTTGGTTGAAAAAGATGGCACATCCATTCCAAGAAGTTGGAATGCAACACACCTAAAATTGTACCATTTCTGAACACTGAAGCCTTTTTTCTTAATTTCTAGTTTTTCCTAACACACAGGCACTCTAGCATTTGCCGTCATTATGACGACGCCCCCAAAAAAACAGAGTGGGCACGACGTATCACGAAACCGAGAACATCTCGGACAGTATACACTTACAAGTAACAAGACAATAACATGACGCCAACATAAAGTATACACTTAGAAGGAGTAACAAACATAAAGCATTCGACTAGACTTCGTCCAGTATCTCTCTTTGACCTTTCCTTTCTTTTTTTTCCTTGTCGTAATTCCCTCTCATTTTCATGTCACTCTACACTGACTTAAGCATTGGAGGACCGTTGGCTCCAACAACGGCCAATCCTCATGCTCTGCTATGTTGACAGTATGATGCCCACATGATGACGGATTCGACAAGGGGAGAACAGATGAAGTGAAGTATACAACACAGCATACAGGAAAACAAAATTCGAAATTTAGCACAAATTTTCAAAAAAAAAAAAAGTAGTGAAAGGAAACATTGTTAATTTTATTCAAACATGATTGTATACATCACATATTACAATTTTACAAACTACAAAACACAATTTAGGCCATTACAAAAACGCCTGGTACACTACAATGTACGTTACATACTGGAATACAGATCTACATTTCCTACAGTATACAATTTGCAGGTTCTCCTTTGACAGGCTGGAGACGTCTCCAAAGTCGAACTCGAGGTATGTGCCCAACCTGCAAAACAAAACACCAAACCAAAGCATATTTTTTCCAAACACAAAGCAAGCAACACAGAATTGAAAACCCACAAAATATTTACATAACTTGCCCCCTTGGACAAGCCCAAAAACATCCAAAAGACTGCCGCCATCAAGGCGAAACACAGCCACAAATATCTTTTCCGACCTTCCCAAAGGCCGAACACACGAAATATTAATTAAAACGAACCATTGTTTGAAGCACACACCATTAAAATTTTAAATTTTTGAGGAGGGGGGACAGAGCTACTCCTGAGGGTCTGTTGGGCCTGCATTCTCCCCTTGTTCGCCACCGCCTAGTGCCGCCACCGTCTCGGCATTGGGGCTGGTTGCAGTTGCACCCTCCTCAACGTCTTCTTCATCGCTAACGGCACCAGGGGGGATATAGTCCTCGGGGAATGCAGTGTTGAACTGAGCAATGTCTTCGTTAGGAGTCCAGTTCACATGTTTGCCCGCCTTGAATAACTCCATCATCTCGGCCTTCATCTTCCAAGTGTAATAACCAGCACACTCGTAAATCCTCGCCTTGACTTTGGAGAGAGACGTCTTCAGCTGGTCAACCTCAGCAATCAGCGTCTCCTTCTCGGCATTCAACTGTGCGACCTCAGCAGCCCCCTTTTCTTGCGCCACTTGCAGCGCCTCAGCTCTGGCCGTCGCCTCCTTGGCTACACCGCCAAGACGACCAGCTTCCTGCTTCGCCTTCTTCATGTCGTTTTTCAGTTTTATTATTTGATCTTCTAACATTATGACATGATGACGTCTGGCTAAAGCAGATTGCAGGGCCTATTTGGACAGGGAAAGAAAATTATTCAAAGTCACTACAATGCCGAGATGAAGATGGCATGCAGGAAAGTAAGGAGACGGAGAATAAAAAAAGGAAAAGAGAAGCAAAAACATACCCTCCATGCATCCGAGACGCTCTCGACAATTGCAGTAACTGGGGACAAGGACTCCTGACGCTCCCGGCTTGACGGCATCCATAGACGGTCAACCTCAGGCCAAAGCTGAACCCGTGGCGCATCTGCCGACCAGTAGTCGTCAGGAAACTCCACTGCAAGCTTCCTCTTCTGAGTTGGAGGCGGCAGCTTTTTCTCAGCAGGCATGAGCGAGCTGGTCTCCCCCGTCACCGTGGCGTCAATTGAAGCCTTTGGTGGCTTCCGCGGTGACAGCACAGTGATGGGTTTGGCTCGAGACACGCTCCCCAGTGACTCTAGCCTCTTCCTCAGCAACGCGTCCGTAGATGGGGCATTGCCAGAGCGTGTCGATGGGCCAGTTCCTGTTGACAGCATTTTTTTATGACTCATTCTCGTCACAACAGTTGTAATTTATATTTGTTTTGAAAAGGGCAACGAACCCAAAGCTGTAAACTCACCCTAACCCATGTTTACCTGTTGACGTCGACATGTTTGCGGGCTCAGAAATTTCTTCTTCATGAGAGGTCTCCTCACGATCGAACTTGATACCGATAAAAGCTCTGTCCTTTAGAGAGACCCCCAACAGCACGGCAGTCTTTTCTACAGCTTCGACGCCGACTCCAACTGTGTCGAAGGATGCACCTACAAAAACAAGAAAGTGAGACAAAGTCAAATCATCAAGCCCAAAAAACACAAAAAACAAACAAAATACCTCTAGCCATCCATTCCCCAGTCAAGAAGACGGAGTCGGGCCCTAAACTAGCCAACTCCACAAAAAAGAACCGACCCATCCACCCGCGGTCGTTTGACTTGTCCGCACCAAGAAGAGCCTCCCTGTCATCCTTGACATGCAGCAAGTATCTACCAGCCCCATAATTCTGGACCTTGTAGGTGTAAACAAGGTCCTCAACCCGGAATTCTATATCCAGTTTACCGGCCAGATGGTCCACCAGGTGCAACACCCTCCAGACCTGCGGCATCAGTTGCGCCGGCGGCACCGCCAGTGCCCTTAGAACGCCTCGCACCAGTGGCGAGAAAGGATAAGTGTACCCAATTGTGAAGGGGTACTCATAAAAGCACACCCCACCGTCTGATACCCAATTGGCCCGTTCATCGGGCTGCGGCAACCGAATTACCGCCGACGGAGGGAAACCACACTCCTCCTTGAGCGCCTCCACATCTTGCTTCCCCCAAGTGTCCAGCCGAGCATTCTTTCTGTCCCGAATGTGGGTAGGGATGAAGATTGGCCCTTCGACTAGGTCGCACTCCACCACCGCCCTTTTGTTCTTCGCACGGGTGGATTTCGTTCCCATTCGTTGCGACATAGAAAGAATTGAAGAAAGAATTGAAGAAAGAAAGAAGAAGGGAAGAGGATGGAAGCCGAGCAGTTACCTGAAGAGAGGAGAGAGAAAGAGCGCCGATTGCTTTTCTGGGAAAGAGAAGAGAGAGATTGCAGAAGTGAGTACGGGTGGTTGGGTGCACAGCCCTATTTATTGGCGCAGTTGGGCGGTTGGTCTTTCCAAAGCAAAAGTCATCATTGCTCTAACGCCGTCAGCATTGGGAGGTTAAGAGGCGGTTTCCATTTTTTTCCTTGAAACCCATTTTTCCTTTCGAACTTCCCGGAATAAATTCAAAATGGGTTTGGGGACAATTGTTAGGGGGGAAAATACCCTCTTGATGACGTAGGCAAACGTGGCAAGCATTGCGTACGTGGCTGCCAGCAAGGCACATGGTGGCACCGTTCGAACTCACTCTCAACTGTTGGGATCAAAACAGCCGTTGCAAACCCTTGATGAATCCGGCCTTCATTATGCATTTATTGTCTAATTATGTGCAATTAGGCCCAAACGTTACGCTTTTATTGTAAATGCCTATAAAATGGCTTAGTCTTGTCTATTTTACATATACGATTTCTAAGTAATAAACATACTATCATTCCATGCTATTATAACTTGCTCTCACCATTTTCAATTATCTAGCTCGATCGATTGTTAGCACCATCATCAAGGCAAGCTCGTCTCCAAGTCGAATTTTCGCAAAACAGGTATCTCCAGTTCGATAGGTTGTACTGCTTCCATTCCATAGACCAATGAGAACGGAGTTGCACCAGTTGAAGTGCGAATTGAAGTTCGATATCCCCACAATGCGAAGTGCAGCTTTTGGGGCCAGTCCTTGTAATTGGTAGTCATTTTCATGATGATGGTCTTGACATTCTTGTTAGCTGCTTCGACTGCCCTATTGGTTTGTGGGCGATAAGGTGAAGAGCGATGATGTTGAATCTTGTACTCGGTGAATAGATCTTCACACTCTCCTTGAAAATGGGTTCCCTGATCACTGATGAACTCGTGAGGAACACCATATCTACATATAATGTTTTCTTGCACTTGCTTGGAACCTAATACTTTGAATGATATGGCCTCGACACATTTGGTGAAATAGTCGATGGCGACCAGTATGAACTCATGACCCCCGATGCCTGTTGGAGTGACTTTGCCGATGACGTCGATACCCCAGGCGGAGAATGGCGACGGTGATGATTGAGAGTATAGTAGTGATGGAGGAATGTGCTTCAGATTCGCACACTTTTGGCATGTGGGACACTTCTTGACAAAGAAGTAGCAGTCCCGTTCGAGGGTAGTCCAATAGTATCGTGCCCTGACGATCATGAGAGCTGGCATTTTCCCATTCATGTGGGTGCCACAGACTCCTGCATGTATGTTGTCCATGACTCTTTGAGCTTCGTGCTTGTCAACACATCGGAGATTAGGACCGTTAAGGGACCTTTTGTATAGAATGTCGCCTTCTATGACGAAATTGGCTGACTGTAGGCGTAGAGCCCTTCGATTCTTGCTTGAAAAATGTGGAGGATACTCTGAACTTTGTAGATACCTTTGGATGTCTGTAAACCAAGGTTCGTCTTCATCTTGCTCGACGTGGTCAATAGCATGGACATATGCTGCTTCTTGACGGGTTTCAATTGTAAGTGGCATTTCAGCCATGCTGCTTGGAATGTTGATCATTGAGGCAAGCTTTGCTAGTGCATCGGCGAATTGATTCTCCTCTCTCGGGAGGTATGTATAGCGGAGCTCTTCTATTTGCTCAGACAACTGCTCAAGGTAAGACTGGTATGGAGCCAGGCTCTCGCTCCTTACTTTCTATTTGCCGGAAATTTGATTGATGATTAGGGAGGAATCCCCATACACTCAAAGTCTCTGGACACCTAGGGCTAACGCGGCTTCCAGGCCCATAATGCATGCTTCATACTCTGCCGCATTGTTTGTGACGTTGAATTGCAGTTTTGCTGATATAGGAATGTGCGTGCCGTCTGGGGCTACTAGAATTACTCCAACACCACATCCGTTCTGATTGGAGGCACCATCAAAATGCATTGACCAACTGTCATCACTGGTCATTAAGATTTGCTCGTCGGATAAGTCGTAATCTTCCTCTTCTGCCACGACAGGACAGTCAGCTAGGAAATCTGAGACTGCTGAACCCTTGATAGACTTCTGTGGAATGTATTTGAGGTCCAATTCTGCTAGCATGACCAACCATCTGGACAAACGTCCGTTTAATGCTGGCTTCTCGAATAGATATTTGAGAGGATCGGCTTTGCTGATCACATGTATTGTATGGGAGAGCATGTAGTGCCGTAGTTTCTTTGTGGCCCAAACCAAGGCGATGCTGAGTTTCTCGAGCTGAGTGTATTTGGTCTCGTACTCGATCAGCTTTTTGCTTATGTAGTATACGGCGTTCTCCTTGCCTTCAATTTCTTGAGCAAGCATAGCCCCCACTGCTGAATCTGTTGTTGTGAGGTAAAGCCTGAGGGGAATCCCTGGCATTGCTGGTTTTAGTACTGGTGGGTTAGAAAGGTAGCTTTTGATTGCTTCGAATGCATGCTGACAATCGTCATCCCACACTTTGGGCTCGCTTTTTTGGAGCTTTTTAAATACTGGTTCACATATCATTGTGAGTCTTGAAATGAACCTGCTGATGTATTGTAGTCTGCCGAGAAAACCCCGAATTTCCTTTTCATTCGTTGGTGGTTGCATCTCGAGAATTGCCTTGATTTTTGAAAGGTCAGCCTCTATGCCTCGAGAGCTGATGACATATCCGAGCAACTTGCCTGATGTTACCCCGAATGCGCACTTTTGAGGATTGAGCCTCATATTGTATTGTCTGAGCCTGTTGAAAAACTTTCGAAGTACTGAGGTATGCTCGTGCCATTTTTTGGATTTGACAATCATGTCATCGACATATACCTCAACTTCCCTGTGAATCATATCACTCATGATGGCTGTTGCTGTTTTTTGATAAGTTGCTCGTGCGTTCTTTAGTCCGAACGGCATAACTGTATAGCAATATGTACCCCACTGAGTGATGAAGGTTGTTTTCTCCATGTCTTCCTCTGCCATGGGAATCTGATTGTAGCCTACGTACCCGTCCATAAAAGAGAGTAAGGCATGATTTGCGGTGTTGTCGACCAGGATATCGATGTGAGGCAATGGAAAACCGTCTTTAGGGCTGGCCCTGTTAAGATCCCTGTACTCCACACACATTCGTACTTTGCCGTCTTTCTTTGGAACTGGGACGACATTTGCGATCCATTCTGGATATTTTGCTTCTCGAATAAACCCGGCCACTAACTTCTTGGAGACCTCTTCTTGAATTTTGAGGGAAACATCCGGTTTCATGCGACGGAGCTTCTGCTTGATGGGCTTTGACCCTGGAATAAGGGGAAGTGTATGATGGCCGATGCTTGGATCAACCCCTGGCATATCATGATAGGACCATGCGAAGACGTCTACATACTCTGAAAGTAGTTTGATAAGATCGTTCCGCTCTGATGGAGAAAGAGTTAAACCAATCTGAACTAGTTTTGAATCACTGCTGTTAGAAAAGGTTGATTTTTTCTGTTTCCTCAATTATGGGAGTCCTGTTTTCATGATTTTCGATAGCTTTTAGAAATTCAAAATCAGTTTCTTGTGAAGCAAAGTTGTGTGGATTAGGATTTGATTTTGAATTAGGACTCGAGGAGTAAGTAGAAATTGAAGTGTTATTGAAATCAGCAATCATTACATCAACTGTTTTGACTTGAAGCTCAGCCTTTAGAGGCACTTGATTGATGCAAGACTCTAGTTCTAGACACTTAGACTCATTGCTAGACTCGAAAATTGAAAGACAGACTCTGGACCTGGACAAAGACACTAATCGAAAAGATAGTTCTCAGGGTACTCACAGACATCTGCATTGTAATCATCATAATCCTCGAAGATGGGACTGCATGCACAGATTTTCAGGACTTGATCCCAGACTTGGTTCCATGTGTTGTAAGGAAATGCGGCGAAGCTGCCCTTGCATGAAGTATTGAGCCCTAAGAGAAACATTCTCACCATTTTCCCCTCTGGTAGTTCGGGTTTAATTGTACGAGCGGAGAATGCCCATCGGTGGTAGTATTCTTGAATGCACTCATCCTTTTCCTGGCGTACAGCCGGCTTTTTCTTGATGAGAGTGTCTCGGAAGCTTGAACCTTTGAGGGTGAGGCAGGCAGGGCCGTCTAGTATTTCCTCGAACCAAGGCTCTCCGAATAGTAGGTCGAAGTTAGTAGGCACATCGATTACCAGAAACTCAGCATTGTCGTAATAGGTGTCAAAGGAGAAAACCAGCTCAAGGACTCCCAAGACTTTGTATGTGACACCCTGGAGTTTGACAGTGTTTTGGGCACTCAGCATGAGATCGTACTCGGAGAACCCTAAAGCCTTCACGGTGGCGAGCGGACATATGTTCTCTTGAATGTCGGTGTTTACCCTGGGTTCGGGGATCACCCAGTTTTGAGCACTTGGAAGTAGATGGCAAAAGCTTGGAACCATAAGCTCGTAACCAGGCTTGCATATTGTGGAGATCAGATTGCACGGAAACTCCTCTTCTTCATCTTCGCAGTCATAGGAGATGGCTTGTACAGAGGGGGTTTGCTTAGCCCCTTGAGGTAAGGGTAAAGTCTTGTTGTCGACTGTAGGAAATATATTCCGTGATTATATTATTGATTTGAAGACTGTATATATAGTGTACAAGGATTAGGGTTTAGTAAGGCTAGGTTAGTAATTAAAACTAATTACATAAATATCTACACCTATATACATAGTCTATCACACCCCCGCAGTCGAAGCGGTAGGTTGTCGGACGCTTAGACTGGCCCGAAAATCATCAAAAAGTACGCGCGGAAGCCCTTTTGTAAATATAAATGCAATTTGATGACGTGACGGAACATGATGAACTCGTACTTCGCCACGTGCCACTTTCTCACGGACGAAGTGTATATCCATCTCAATATGCTTAGTGCGTTGGTGCTGTACCGGATTACCTGAGAGATATATCGCACTAACATTATCACAATAAACCAGTGTTGCTTTCTTGATCGGACAATGCAACTCCAGAAGTAAATTGCGAAGCCAACAAGATTCAGAAACAACATTTGCGACGCCCCTGTATTCTGCCTCAGCACTAGACCGGGACAAAGTGGGTTGGCGCTTAGATGACCAAGAAATCGGGTTGTCGCCAAGAAAAACACAGTAACCAGAGGTGGAGCGGCGAGTGTCTGGGCATCCACCCCAATCTGCATCGGTATATGATGTGAGAGAGTCAAAGGAGGACTTTTATAAATGTAGACCGAAATTACTAGTCCCCAGTAACGCAAAATGCGTTTGAGAGCATTCATGTGCTCAACTCTAGGATCATGCATGAATAGACACACCTGTTGAACTGCGTAAGATATATCCGGTCTAGTGAATGTTAGATATTGAAGTGCACCTGCAAGCTGACGATAATGTGTAGGATCGTCATATGGCACACCTGCCGTCGCCCCTAGCTTTGCTTTCGTATCAACCGGAGTGTGCGAGGGCTTGCAGTTTGACATGCCAGCTCGATTAATAATTTCCTCGGCATATTGTTTTTGTGACAAGAACATACCGTTGGCATCATGGGTGACAGCAATACCCAAGAAGTAGCTTAAAGGACCCAAATCCTTTATAGCAAATTCAGATCCAAGGAGAGACATGATCGAAGTGCAGAGAGCATCAGACGAGGCTGTGAGAATTATATCATCAACATAAAGCAAGATATAGGCAATGTCAGTTCACGGGAATATATAAACAGAGAGTGATCAGATCGACTGTGAGTGAAACCAATGGTGGTGACATGGTCTGCAAACCGTTGGTACCAAGCCCGTGGAGCTTGCTTGAGCCCGTATAGAGATTTCTTCAAGAGACAAACATAATCAGGATGTGTCGGGCTTTTAAAACCCATTGGTTGGTGCATGTAGACAGTTTCATGAAGGTGACCATGAAGAAAAGCATTTTTAATGTCCAGTTGATGAATGGGCCAAGACTTGGACAATGCAATGCTGAGAACAATTCTGATGGATGCCGGTTTAACAACCGGGCTAAAAGTTTCATCACAATCCACACCCACCTGTTGGGACCTGCCATCACCTACAAGACGGGCTTTATGCCTCTCAAAGGAACCATCAGATTTCTTTTTGTGCCGAAAAATCCACATAGAACGAATAAGATTTACATTAGCAGAACGGGGCACCAACTCCCACGTCTTATTAGCAATAAGAGCATCATATTCATCAATCATAGCGGCCTTCCAATTTGGGTCATTGATGGCCGTAACGGGATTTTTGGGTATAGGGGAAATGGACGGTGTTTGGGCAGTAGCAGTGTGAAGATTGAAAATGCTCTTGGGCTTATGGATCCCGTGTTGACTCCTGGTGGTCATTCTACTAGGCTGTTGGGCCTGCTGAAGGACAAGGGTTGGAATTGGGCTCACTGGGCCGTGGGTTGCAGGAGTTTCAGGGGAAGCAGGAACCGGATTGGCCTGGGCTTGCTGAGAACGGGACAAACCAGGAGGCAAAGGAGTAGAGTTGGGCCTGCTGCAGTGGCATTTGGGAAAGGTGAGTTGGGCTGGGTCGTAGCTGTAGGTTGGGCTACGGGAGTGGGGCGGACTGGCATTTGTGAGTTTAAAAAATGGAGAGTGTAGGGTGACAAACCATTGCTCATAAAATCATACGAGGTAGGAGAAGGAGTGTGTGTTTTAGCGAATGGAAATTGACTTTCGTCAAAAACAACATACCTCGAAATTATAATTTTCCGGTTTGATAAATCATAACACTTGTACCCTCTATGATTACTCGGATAACCCAAAAAGACACAAGGTGTGGATCGGGCTTGTAATTTGTTTATGGTGGTGGATGGGAATAGAGGGAAACATAAACACCCGAAAACCCGTAGGTGAGAGTAAGTGGGGTTTTTTTGATAGAGAATTTGTGTGGGGGATTTAAGTCCTAAGACTTTGGTAGGGAGGATATTAAGAAGGTAAGTGGCCATTTGAAGGGCATGGGGCCAATATGACGGTGGCATAGAGGCGTGGGCTAGGAGTGTACGAGCTATGTTGTTTATGGATTTAATTTTCCGTTCGGCTTTCTCGTTTTGTGGGGATGTGTGAGGACACGAGAATCGAAAAGTTAACCCATTAGCCGCACAAAATGATTTAAATGGCCCATTGTCAAATTCCCGCCCATTATCACATTGAATGGTTTTAATGTCACGCTCAAATTGAGTCCGAATAAGTGCCCTAAAATTCAAAAAAATTGAGTAAACCTCAGATTTGTGCGAGATAGGGTATGTCCACAAGAAGTTACTAAAGTTATCAAGGAATAGGACATAATATCGATGACCATTTGAGCTTGGGACGGGGGATGTCCATAAGTCACTATGAATGATATCAAAAGGCATAGTAGTATACGAAAGAGAGTCATTAAATGGTAACTTAACAAGCTTTCCCAACGGACAAGAATTAAAAAAAGAAGACTTAGTCTTATTACATTGAATGAAACTACTACGACGAAGAGAATTGATAATATTGTCTCCCGGATGGCCAAGACGAGAATGCCAGAGATTTGGTGAAGCAGCAAAAAAAGAAGATGGTTGACTTGTCCTATTGGTGGAGGTGACTGGATAGAGATCACCGGTGCTCTCACATCTCATTAGGTGGTTCCCCGTCCGAAAATCCTTCACAGAAAACCCAAAGGGATCAAACTCAACAGAAACCATATTATCTGTAGTGAGTTTTCTAACAGAAATGAGGTTTTTGACTAAATGAGGGGCATGCAAGACGTTTTTAAGGGCTAAGGGAGGATGAGGCGGGGGGAGGGAAGCATGACCACAACCTTTAATTGGCATAATATTTCCATTACCAACAAGAATGCCCATATTATTGCTCAAATTGGAATAAGACGTTAGAGTACCTGAGTTCGCAGTCATGTGGGATGTTGCACCTGTGTCAAAGTACCAATTCGCATCCGGTTGTTGAAGGGAGAGAGTATGCATAGCAGCATCCAGGTTAGTAGGAGCATAGCCCATATTGGAAGGAGCTTGCATTGAGTAAGCATGTTGAGGACGAGCCCCCAGAATGCCTGCTGACTGCTTCGGAACTCGGGATTGCCAGGGAGCCGTAGGATAGGGACACGGTGGCAGTGCCCACTGAGGGTGTGGATAGGGAGTCCACTGTGGTGGAGGGTACTGCCACTCCTGGGGCTGCCATTGCTGTGGTGGCTACTGTTGGACCGGTTGTTGGCCACCAGAGTTTTGGCCGCCGCGGCCACCCTTACCGCGGTTGTTGTTATTGTTGTTTTTGCCCCTGTTGTTGTTATTACCTTTGCCATTATTTTTGCCACGATAATTCCCATTGTTATTGTGCCGCCCATGGGAGTGGTGGTTATTGTGGCTCGGTGGTGGTGGTGGAGAGTGAGAGGGGGCATCATCAACCGAAACAAGAGCTGAAGAGTCAGCGTCACGCTCATCCCTTTCATCATTGGTGGAGATTCCAAGTTTGAGACGGGAGCAGGCTTCGGAAAACTTGGGAAGCACTGACTTCTGTTGAATGGTGGTGACAAAGTGTTTATAAGAGGCCGGCAGACCTGCGAGCAGACGTAAAACCAACCTTGTGTCCGATACCGGTGCTCCAACATGACCCAACTGATCTGCAAGGGACTTGAGTCGAGTGTAATATTCGATTACGGACGTGAATTGGGCTGAGGTGGTGGTGGTGAACTTGGTCTCTAGGTATGCATCCCGTGCATTCTGATTATCCAAGAAAATTTGTTCAACCCGTTTCCAGGCATCCGCAGCAACATCATCAAGAACGAGAATGGATTGAAGGATGTCATGGGAAACAGTGCCGTATATCCACTGGAGAACTGCAGAATTGAGGCGAGTCTATAATAAGAGGTCAGCAGCCTTTTCTGCCTCGTATTTCTGTAGTTCATCCTTGTCTGTGGGAGGGAGAATATGGTAGAGAACCTGATGCACCTTGGCTTGCACCTTGAAGAGGGTTGCCCACGAATGGTATTGAGCAGTTTCCATGTCCAACGTGATGGTGATGAGACTTTTCACGTTGGAAACATTAAGAGTGGAGTGGAATTTTGTGGAGTCTGCCATGGTAGGGCAACGAGAGGAAGGGAGAAGATGAGAGTAGAAGAGAGAGGACGACTAGGGTTTAGAAAGGAGGAAACCTAGCTGATACCATGTAGGAAATATATTCCGTGATTATATTATTGATTTGAAGACTGTATATATAGTGTACAAGGATTAGGGTTTAGTAAGGCTAGGTTAGTAATTAAAACTAATTACATAAATATCTACACCTATATACATAGTCTATCATCGACCATGTTCTGGATCAAGTGTTTGAGTTTCTAGCAGTCCTCGATGTCATGACCCTTCCCTTGATGGTATTTGCAATGAGCCGTGGGATCCCAGCTCTTGGATCTTTTGTCAACTGGAGGATCAGGTGTTGGACCGATTGGTGCTATGACTTGTTTCTCGACTAGCCGATCAAATGCCTCACTGTAAGACATCCCGAGGTTTGTGAAGACTCTTTGGGGCCTACCTTGATAGTTAAGCTGGTTAGCGTTGCTTTTGAAGTTATTCGTTTTGGGACCTTGAGGAGCCTCTAGGGCGTTGACCTCATGAACTTTGTGGGTCGCTTCAGGTCTCTTCCCCTTCCATTTCTCAGATTGTGGAGCTGGGGCTGCGGGTGCTTGAAGGAAATAATGCCCTTGGTCCAAGTATGCATATAATATTAAGTCTAATAAATGCGGTTCAGTATTAATTCACAAGTTAATAATTCAGTGAGATCAAGTGAGCTGAATGCCTAGCTAGAGGCCGCTTCAGTTCAAGTGGAATTAATTATATTAATCCACAGCTTACTCTTGACTGAACCCGTAGGGTCACACAAATAGTACGTAAACGGATCAAGTATTTTATGGCATTAAATACTCCATCTATGGATATTCGGAATCGACGGATCTTGGTTTTAGTGGGAGCTAAGATCGTCACAAGCAAGAAATGAATACTCCGGAAACGATGATATTGCCGGAAACGGAAATATGGATCGTATCAAGAAATATGAATATTATCCAAGACGTAGATGTTGCCGGAAACGGAAACATGGTACGTATCGGAAAATATTAATGGAAATGGAAATATTGTCTGAATCGGAAATATTATCGGAATCGGAAAATAATTCCGGAAACGGAAATATTAAATATTTGTTCGAAACGGAAATTAATTCCGGAATCGGAAATATTAAATATTGGTCGTATCGGAAATGAATTCCGGAACCGGGAATTTAATCGGAAGCGCATCGTACGAATTAGCATCGGACGAGGCTTGCCAGACGAAGGCCCAGCACGAAGCCACGCCCGCGCCCAGCAAGCCAAGCGCCCAACACGAAGGCCACAGCCTCGCCAGGCCCAACGCAAGGCAGGCCCAGCAAGGCCGTAGGCGCGCGCGCTAGAGCGTGTGCTCGTGGGCTGCGAGGCAGCGCCCACTCGTGTGGGCCGCAAGGCCTGCGCGGGTGCATGCGTCCCTCGTGGTCGTGCGACACTCGTGTTCGTAACGAATCCTAATCCTATCAGAATTCGTGCAATGATTAAATCCTAATACTAATAGATTAAATTTATTATTTAGAGTTCAAATAGGATTCTAATTAATAAATCCATATCCTAGTAGGATTATAATTCCTTTCCATAAACTCTATAAATATAGGCCTAGGGTCACATATTTAACAGACGATTATTGAAGTATTCAAGGTAAGATTTTTAAGTAAAAATCAGCCAAACACTTGCACCCAAATAGCCGAAAATCTAAGGAACCTTAAGGGCGATTCTAGTTGGTCAAGCTTAAGGCGGATCCGGACGTGCTGTGGACTATCTACGGAGGGACGACACTTGGAATCCTAAAGACTTGTTCTTGTTCGGTTCGGGCGCAGCTAGGGAGGGCACGCTACAAAGTGTATGCATCTGAATTATGCTAAATGATTATGTGTTAATAATATGTTTCCTGGCTTTATGGTTTTTCAGCATGATTTATGTTTATTCATATGTATCATAACCTAACAGTGGTATCACGAGCCTCTTATTATTTCATAATCTAAATTGCATGAACATGGTTAAATTTTACAAATTTGCAAAGAATTAAAGGGGTGATTAATTTTCGTAATTAATTGCAAATTGCGTTTATTTAATTATATATACGCAGTTTTTCGGCAGTTTCTTTGTTACTCATCCAAATCGAGTGATTTTTGTGTCAATTCCGCATGTAAAAGGCATTCTAAAATTTTGACAAAAATAATTGTTTTCGGCCGAACCCACAATTCCCAAATTCGAAGCCTAACTATGAATTTTCGGAGGTTTTAGTTTTTCGAAAACAAAAGTTTGTAAATTTAAGATGTTAAATTGAATATTTGCGATTCTTGTTGATAAATCTTGAGTTTTTGATTGACCTACAGTATATGTTTAACAATTATGAATGCCTAGACTTGTTAATTATACAACCTAATTTGTAATTATGATTAATTTGTTGAAATTCGAATAATTTAGAATTGATTTGATTTTCATGATTAATTAATAATTTAATTAGGTACCAATGATTAAAATCCACCATAAAAATTGTTCATTTATGTTAAATTTTAAATTTTTATGACCTAGATTTGAATCCATGATAATCGAAAATTAATTAATTAATAAATTTTCGATTTTTCGCCCTAAAATTATGAAATTAATATGATTTATTAATTTGTCATTAATTTTAAATTAATTTTTTTTAATTTTTATGAAATTCGCTCATAAAACTTGCACGCACAAAGCAATGGACGCTACGTGTTACCCTTAAGGGGTGTTGTATAGTGCAGGCATGCGACGACGAGCAAGGGAGCTCGTCGCCCATGCGGTACGTTGCAATGAGCAAGAGCCATGGCACACGAGCACAAGGCAGCACGCTGCCCTGTGTCGAGTGCTGTGCGCATATGGGCGAGTGGGCAAGGGCGAAGGGCCAAGGCGCAAGCCATCGGGCAGACGCGTGTGGGCAGCAAGCGTGATGTGCCATAGCGCGTGCTGCCACGTCCAGCAAGCAAGCAGACGCGTTGCGTGTGGCCTGCTTGCGTGTTGCTATACGAACAGTCGAGGGGCGCTAAGCCTCGTGCACTCGATGGGGCTTGGGCGCAAGCCCAAGTGCCTCGTCGTGTTACGATTGAGTCGTTCTTAAATTTAATATTGAATTTTCAGTTCGGAAACGTTTTAATTAATTTTAAAATTAATAATTTAAATTGTTTTCTCGGGTTTTAATTTTGAATATTATAATATTTATAAATTCTATTTATACTAATTATTTTACTAAAATTAAACCTTGAATTAATTTAAATTCATTTAATTCAACTGAAAATAAATTAAATAAAATGGATTCAATTATAAATTTATATGAGCTTTAAATTTTAATTAAATTTGTATGTTTCCAGTTAGACTAGAAATACATTTTTATGTTTAAAATTAGTAAAGCATATGAATTTATTGGTTTAAGTGGGAGAATTTTAGTCATAAACTCTTGATTGGATCTACAAATCCTTTAAGGTTAAACAACTTGATTAGAATTAATAAGGACTGAATAATTGGTAGATTATTGGTGCCCTTGATTAATTGCTGCAAATATTTATGTGATGCATAACGTGTTTTACTAACCAGCTATGTGGGCCATTCATGATAATGAATGGGTGAATGGTATATATTGTATATGTACTATTTTGCAGGTTATGAAGTGACTAGTATGGCCCAAATAGGATAGAAAATATGGTCTGCGTACCATTAATTTTAATGTAATTGGTCTAAAGCACCAAATTTGTTTTTCAATTCAAATATGGTCTGCGTACCATCAAATAGTTGTAATTAGTTTAATTATAGCTTATCCTATTTGAAGAAAATGGCGCCTCCCACGGAGATTTTCAAGACGGACTTTGAAGTTGAAGCTTCAAGATGAAGTCGGGCCATACTAGATCACATTTATCTTATGCATGTTTTAAGTTATTTATTGCTTTAAATATGTCTTAAATATGCATGAGATCAAAGCTTGATTATGTTGCATGATTAAGGATTTTAGTTCACTTAAGATCTAACCAACATAGTAAGAGCCTTAAGTTCCAAACTTAAATATTGAGTTAAAAGGTGCCATGCGAAAATAACACTTACTTGGATATCCTTTTTTCATCGGTCTTAGTAATAGTTTTCCGCCATAACGAGGTGTTACTTATCGATACTAAAGGGGTAAGGTACACAAATAATTGTGAGTACATGTTAGTTTTGGTGAAACTCAACGATATAAGTAAGGAGTCCTTTTATGTCGTGGCAAAATCGATAGGTTTACCTAAAAATTTCTTAGACGTACCTATCAACCAAGAGTAGTTTCTAGAATATTAGCAGAAGGCTTTTGCTTACCTAAAAGATTTTAGAATTGAGTCTAAATACATAATGTGCTTAATTCTTCAATGGTTTTTAGGATCTTGGAATCGTTTTATTCACACCTGCCGGAACAATAAATTCGAATAAAATGCTAATAAATTGTTTGAATTGCATGATTGCTTTAATTTTCAAGTTATTATTCATGATAAATGTTTAGACTTTGCATGCTTCAATGTATGTTTTAATTATTGTTTATAATTAAATATCTTGCACTGCAATAAATCCTTTTAGAAAGGTAACAGTAAATTTCCTCGATTGGTAGTGAATCCAAGAACGATTCACGGAAATGAGAAAAAATGAGCAATTTAAAATGTACATTTATTTTAGCGACTTTTATGGTTGTTTTCGAGTATCAAAGTCGAATGGCGAACCGATTGGTGCTTGTGAATTCAAAATACAATGTAGTTTTAAGATCATAAAGCATTGAGTTTAAACGCTCAGCTTTACCAATGGTTAACAACCTAGTATATTTGTCCATTTATTTCTCGAATGAGTCTAATCCCTAGACATTCGAATAGATCGATGCTTAGAGAACTTTAGAAGTTTCTAGTAAGATCATCTAGTTGAAACTTAATATTCAACATAAAATGGTAAGAACCTTGTTGGAGTGACATTGGACATGTCTAACAAAGTATAAAAGTCAACACTAGAAATTCAATTCTTAAGACTATAAGAAAGGGTACAAGAAATAGGAAAACAAAGGAACAAATGAAAGGAATTTACAATTCCGTTTCTACCTATAAGTTAATGTTTAAAGAGCAGTGACCTAGCAATCAAACTTCCTTGGTACCATATACCGCTTGAGGTTCTTACTTCGGTAATAACTCAAACAATGGAAGCTAGGATACACTAATGACCTACAAGTTGGAAATGAAGCATGGCAATGCTACATTGGTTGTAGGGTAATCTGGTTTGTTTTAAGTCCTTTCAAGGCTGGAACTTAATGGCTATTTCGTTCCATAATCAGCATACCTAAAATTTTGTTTTCAAACACAGAAAGACTCACATTCAAGAAAAGCGAAAACAATGTTTGTTTGTTTATTTGAATGAAATGGTCATTTACGGGTTGAGTCAATATGCTTGATGAAAACAAACAACACTTTAACAATAAAAACTTTACTAGGTTCAAATCAACCCCTTGATTTGAGTTCCACTAATCTTTGGCATTGTTGCTTAGACCATATCAACAAGTTAACATTCAAAAGCTCTATTTTGATGGACTTTTGAAAGTTGATTGATTTCTAGATCAATTCAAGACAAGCTAGTCTTACTTGTTGAAAGTAACAAAAGATATGAACTATTGTTAGAACGGCTAGACGATAGAGTTCAAAGCTAAAGAAAGGGTTTATGACTTTATTATTTCACACAGATTTGAGTGAATATAGGTTTATTTACTCAATGTGATATAAGTTTGAATCTTTTTGGCTAGTTCAAAGATTCAGAAGTATAAATCCCATTTGGTAAGAAATCATAAAGATCTAGGATAGATCATGTTAATGATTGCTTGAGACCAAAAATGATCATCAATGATTGTGTGTTGTAATTTCACAATCTAGCTCCATGAGATATGGCATATCTAAATGGAATGATCGAAGTCAATTAGTACTTGATTCGATCAATGATGAATCATAAAGACTTTTCCTATAATTTCTAAAACAAAATGCTCAACTACCACCAAACTAAACCAAATTCGTCAAAGCTATTGAAAAGTAATTTCAGAATATCTTTTCATAATTATATATCTAAAGAGTTGCTAAACTCAGTGGGAGCTTCGTTTTTGTTATTCAACAAACTAAGGCCCAAGTGTAGATACATGTTTCATTGTGATTTATTCAAATGAGACACAAGGGTATTGTTTCTACCACGAATTTTGGAGAACATAATGTTTGTTTGCTCGAAATGATGTCCTTTTGGAGATTCGTTTCCAAAATGACAAGTGGGAGAAAATGGACCTCGAAAGTCATCGAGGCGAACAACAAACATAAACGGACATTCCGGAGGCTTTTCGAAGTTCTTTAGAAAATCCGAACACGTATTCTTTAAGGACTTTAGAAGTGGCTTTACAGAATAGACATCTCTTAGAAGACTTTACAATTGCTTCAAGGAGAACAGAATATTCAAAGGACTTTCAAGTGGCTATTGATATTCTATTGTTTGATGTTCTATACCCGAGTAGGCAAAGAGTTCAAGTCACTGAAACTATGAGATTCTTCTATTAGATAGTGAAGAAACATAGAGTTCAGGTCAATGAAACTATGAGATTCTTCTATTAGATAGTGAAGAAACCTACAACTTGCAGTCAAACTATTATCATATAGATTAATGAGTTTGTGACCTGTAAGAAAGCTATGACGAAACCCAGATTCCCTAAAATGGTTAGAGGCCATATATAGACTCAAATGTTTTAAATGGTTAGAGGCCATAAAACATACTCAAGGTTTTGATGACAAAATTGAAATTTTGTTGATTTGCAAGAATAGTTTCACACCAATTGGTTGCAAGTTTGTTTTAAGGATAAAAACCATCAAACATGAAATTGTGTTCACACACAAAGCTAGATTAGTTGCTAAAGGTTACAAGCAAATTCACGATGTGGATTGTGTTGAAACCTCATGCATAATCATAATGCTTAAGTCTATAAATTCAAGCAATGATTGCATATTGGTACATATGGCAATTGGATGACAAAACATCTTCGTCAGTCAAATGTTGGAAGAAACTATGTACATGGCATGTCATAGGATTTATGGATCCAAATAAGTACTTGAAAAGGAAAGCTAGCTTATGAAATCTAAGTACAGATTTAAGCAAGCAAATTGGGAATTAAAACTGTATTTTAGTGAAGCTAATAAGTATTTTAGTTTCATAAAATATACATGATTCTTATAGATATATAAGAAGTTTAGTGGGAGTACATAAAACTTAATTGGTCCTATGTGTATCACACGCATATCTCTCTATTGTAAAATGACATTCAAATGCTATTGACTTAGATTTGAAATTATTCATCAATGATGGACCATGGCGAAACTTAGTACATACTGGGTATTAAGATCTATTTACAAAGATCTTATAATGTTGTTTTGGATTAAGTAATGGCATTTACTAAATCAAACACGAAAGACTCCATTGGAGACATTCGACCCATATGAATAAATCTAAGTAAAGGATGTTTGAACTATGTATAAGCATTTACTAAGTTAAACATCAAAGAGTCTAAATGAGATTCTTAAACCTATATTATATGTCAAAGAATTTAACTGGATTCAGTATCTACTGAAATTGAATGAGCTAAAGTTACATGAATAGAATTCAATTGAGAATAATTCTGCAAAAGAATTTATCATGTATGATATAATATAAGGATCGCCAAAATGTATCGAATGGCTTTAGGCATGACGAACACATACCAATCTCTATTGATCTAAGTGAAGATCAACTAGATTGAGATCAAGAAAAACTTATGGTACTTGAAAAGGTACATAGGAATAGTTCTTGATTCAAGGAAATAAAGATATGCTAAATATTGATGCTACACGCATAAACACTGGCAAAGGATCAAGCAAGATCCCTTTGGAGTTAACCATTGGCAAGAACGAGTTATATGCATTGTGTTTTGAAATGGCAACATGGATTGGAGACCATGAGTTGTTGCGTGGAAATTAAAATAATAATTTCTATGTTCTGAGATACAGATGGAAAGTCTTCCACATATCTATAAACTGCTTGGATAAGCGAATCCAAGCAAAGCATCACTAGCAACCTATACACTGGAAGTAAAAGTAATTATTGCCTAATAAGCAATGAAACAGGGTTGTTTAAGTTAAAGAGTTCTTCACTGAACTTGGGTGGATCACATGTCTGCTGATGGTTCTTCATTACAAAATGCGTAGAACCACTATCGAAGTAAGAAAGACTAGATCACATAATAAACAAACTCAAAAGATCTTATCATCATATCTCGAAGAACATTCAATGAAAAGGATATTAAGATTGGCAAAGCATGATAACTAAACCTATGCAATAAGTGAGAAGCAACACTCACGTTGTAGCACTGGAAATCAAGCATAGCTTTGAATTCCATGAACTGTTTTAAAGATGGGTTTGAGGCCCATGGTTGTAAAACATTGGGGTTGAACATTTATCATATATGAAATGTATTTTCATTTTCCATTTAATCTTGGTTTAGTATTAAATGATGAGTCCCTTCAATTTGACGATATATCCAAGATAGACTGTCAGGACCAGTCCTGTGACTAAGAAATGTCTATCAACTGAACTTGAATGTCAAAAGTTGAAAATGGTCCCTGGTCGAATTTTTCTATAAAGATGGACGCATAGAAAATGTTAGACGACTAGAATGCAAGATGACTAGTAGTTATGTTTCTTGAACTATGTGGACATGGCAATGTCGTAATCATTTGCATAGATACTTACTTTGGGAAGACTAGTATCGGACAGACCTATGAAACTTTACTGTAAGAGATGAAAATCTGTCATAAGTAAATTTCATTAAAATTATTAGACACTAAATCCTCAATACCTGAGTGATTTGAGATTACTTGTTTGAGAACAGGTTACTTTGACGTTGACCAACCGTCGCACCGTAAAAGGAGGCTATAAAGGCAACGCTCAGGTAATCACCTATCAAACGAAGTCTAATCTCAAGATCGCAAGATTGGGATTGTCCTCCCATAAATCGGGATGAGATGCTTAAAAGTTGTACAAGGTCACTCGGAAAGCTAGAAACTGTAAAATGCATGGCCGTGCTCGGATGAATCATAGGCTATGATTATCTGTTTATTTGATCAGTTGAATCTGAAACCGAGAAACACCTCTGGACATAATAAGGATGACAACTCTTACCTATGTTCAAGAGCAAGCATCAAGCGACAAAGGAATTAGGAAATGCACACTTGTCCCTAAGGACAAGTGGGAGACTGAAGGAAATAATGCCCTTGGCCCAAGTATGCATATAATATTAAGTCTAATAAATGCGGTTCAGTATTAATTGACAAGTTAATAATTCAGTGAGATCAAGTGAGCTGAATGCCTAGCTAGAGGCCGCTTCAGTTCAAGTGGAATTAATTATATTAATCCACAGCTTACTCTTGACTGAACCCGTAGGGTCACATAAATAGTACGTAAACGGATCAAGTATTTAATGGCATTAAATACTCCATCTATGGATATTCGGAATCGACGGATCTTGGTTTCAGTGGGAGCTATGATCGGAACAAGCAAGAAATGAATACTTCGGAAACGATGATATTGCCGGAAACGGAAATATGAATCGTATCAAGAAATATGAATATTATGCAAGACGTAGATGTTGCTGGAAAAGGAAACATGGTACGTATCGGAAAATATTAATGGAAATGGAAATATTGCCGGAATCGGAAATATTGCCGGAAACGGAAATATTGTCTGAATCGGAAATATTATCGGAATCGGAAAATAATTCCGGAAACGGAAATATTAAATATTTGTTCGAAACGGAAATTAATTCCGGAATCGGAAATATTAAATATTGGTCGTAACGGAAATGAATTCCGGAACCGGGAATTTAATCGGAAGCGCATCGTACGAATTAGCATCGGACAAGGCTTGCCAGACGAAGGCCCAGCACGAAGCCAGCCCGCGCCCAGCAAGCCAAGCGCCCAACACGAAGGCCACAGCCTCGCCAGGCCAAACGCAAGGCCAGGCCCAGCAAGGCCGTAGGCGCGCGCGCTAGAGCGTGTGCTCGTGGGCTTCGAGGCAGCGCCCACTCGTGTGGGCCGCAAGGCCTGCGCGGGTGCGTGCGTCCCTCGTGGTCGTGCGACACTCGTGTTCGTAACGAATCCTAATCCTATCAGAATTCGTGCAATGATTAAATCCTAATACTAATAGATTAAATTTATTATTTAGAGTTCAAATAGGATTCTAATTAATAAATCCATATCCTAGTAGGATTATAATTCCTTTCCATAAACTCTATAAATATAGGCCTAGGGTCACATATTTAACAGACGATTATTGAAGTATTCAAGGTAAGATTTTGAAGTAAAAATCAGCCAAACACTTGCACCCAAATAGCCGAAAATCTAAGGAACCTTAAGGGCGATTCTAGTTGGTCAAGCTTAAGGCGGATCCGGACGTGCTGTGGACTATCTACGGAGGGATGACACTTGGAGTCCTAAATACTTGTTCTTGTTCGGTTCGGGCGCAGCTAGGGAGGGCATGCTACAAAGTGTATGCATCTGAATTATGCTAAATGATTATGTGTTAATAATATGTTTCCTGGCTTTATGGTTTTTCCGCATGATTTATGTTTATTCATATGTATCATAACCTAACAGTGCTTTCATTAGGTCATCCTCTATGTCGACCCCGATGTCGTAGGTTCTCTTGAAGCTTTCCAAACCTAGGTACTTCATGTGAGCACTGTACTTTGGAAGGAGACCGGCGATGAAAATCTTGACTAACTCTCTCTCGGATGGCCGGGTTACCATTTGGGATGCCATTTCCCTCCACCGGTTGAGGTAAGTAGTAAAGCCTTCCTGAGGCCCTTGCCTGAGAACTTCTAGTTCCCTTAGAGTAGTTTGTAGCTGAATGTTGGGCTGATATTGCTCCATAAATGCTCGAGTAACCGCTTCCCAGGTACTCGTTTGATGTTCCTTGAGTGAATAGTACCATTTCTGGCAGACAGGTTCCAGAGACATAGGGAATACCACTGGGTATAGCTCAAGTTCGACCCCCTTGATGTCCATTGTAGCTCAGAAGTTCTTGAGATGGTACTTGGGATTGTCAGTTGATTTGAACTTTGGAATGTCATTGGCGGAGAATTTGTCTGGCAGATTAGGCTTCCCCTTGAGGTTGTCCTCCATTGAGGTGTCAAAGTAGTTCTCTTGATTGGTAACCTTGTTGACGAGACTCTCGATCTTCTTGGTTAATTCATCAGTGGGCGCACCCTGTTCCACGACACCCAATCAGTTGCTTATGCTCTCCACATTGGCACTGAGGTTGGCGAAAGCCACTAGGAGTTGAGTGAGTTTTTCAGAGGCAGACATTTGAACTGTTCCTTGAATGGGGCTGGGAGTCTGATTTGTAGGAGATAATCTGGCTGCTTGCTCGACACCGATTATGCGGGAGGCTAGGGCTGCTGGAGTTCTTTTCAACCTCTCCCCTCTTCGGCGAAGCCACAGGATCTTTGGACTCCTAGTTACGACACACCAGATAATTTTAGAACTTGGACTTCTCGACACATGATATGATATGCATGCAATGAATGAGACCTAGACTTGACCCTAAGTGTCACTCCGAGGATTCGGGATTTTGGATTTTGTACTTGTATTCGGGATTTGCAACCCGTTGGAAATGTTTGAGAGGAGCGTTCATTCTTTTGTGAAGGTTGGCTCTTATACTAGAATTTGGGAGATCGAAAAGGAATATTTCGACCTATTGGAAATTGGACTTATTTGAAGGGGATTTCAACCCGCTTGAAAGAGTACTGGTTTTGTATTGTTTAAAAGGGAATTTCAACCCGTCACTATTTTAGGGGAGTTTCAACCCATTGGACTTGGAATATTTGAAGGGAATTTCAACCCAATTGAAACTTGTATTATTTCTGGGGAGTTTCAACCCGCGGATTTGAACTTGTATTATTTCTGGGGAGTTTCAACTCGTTGGAAATATTTGGAATGGGGTTTGTATTATTTTAGGGGATTTTCAACCCGTCAATATTTTAGGGGGATCTCAACCCATTGGAATTGGAGTATTTGAAGGGAATTTAAACCCATTGGAATTTGTATTATTTCAGGGGATTTTCAACCCGATTGAACAATTGGACTTGTATTATTTCTGGGGATTTTCAACCCGATTGGAATTTGAGTTTGACTCGAAGTTTGAATTTTGAAATGGAAAAGGACGCATTTTGTATGTAGAACATGAAGCTTCGTATTAGGAAAATCCGGCATTATTTTGCCGTGGATATTGAATTTGGGCACTTGACAGTCCGGCATTATGCCGCCGTGGACTTGGAGTGTAGGATTTGAAATTTGAAGGTTTGAAATTTTTGAACTTCGAGCTTGAGGTTTGAAATGCGGAATGGAAAATCGGCATTACGACGGCATGTATTTAGAATTTGAAGTTTTGAGCATAGGACTTGAAATTCGAAAGATTGACATGGAATTGGAGGTTTGAAAATTGGAGTTGAAAAGTTGGCATTACGCCGGTCATGAACTTTGGCATTTGAACTTTTGAGGTTTGGAATTGGCAACTTGACTTCGATGCTTGAAGACTTGAATGCTTGAAATAGAAAATCCGGCATGACGCCATTGGATTTGTGGTTTTTGACTTTGAAGTTTGAAGTTTAAAATTTGGACTATAAAATCCGGTATTAAGGCGCCGTTGGATTGAGTCTTGACTTGGAACTTGAAACTCGAAATTTTGACTAGAAAATCCGGCATTATGGCGCCGTTGGGTTGTGTTTGAAGTTTTGGACTAGAAAGTTTGAATTTGAACTTGAAGCTTGAAGACTAGGAAATCCGGCATTATGACGCCGTTGGATTTGGACTTGACTTGAGGTTTTGAACTAGAACATTTGAATTGAACTTTGAAACTTGGAATTTGGACTAGAAAATACGGCATTATGACGCCGTTGGATTTGGACTTGACTTGGAGATTTGAGGTTTTGAAAATAGAATATCCGGCATTATGACGCCGTTGGATTGCATCTTGGAACTTGGAATTTTGACTCAAAAATCCGGCATTATGACGCCGTTGGATTAATTTTGAATTTGTAGCTTGGAATTTGGACTCGAAAATCCGGCATTATGACGCCGTTGTATTGAATTTGAATTTCGCATTTGTGCGTGAGGCGTGTTTAAGGGTTTTGAATCAAATGGAGTGACACTCCTAAAGACCCTAAAATCGACGATTTAGATGCATGAGGTTTGAATGATGCTCCTAGGGGTTTGGTTTCCTAGTTAGAGGCTAATTGGTTTTGGCAAGCTAAAACTCGAGGTTAGCCATTCACGCGTGCAAAGACGCCCACACAATGCACAAGTAGCACGTTGTCACACTAATCATGAATATGAATGCGACATGCAAAGTTCTCAACCTAAGGTCGGTCTAAGTTTTTGTATGATGCAAGTGGTCGGCTTTGGGTGTCAAAAGGTACTCGGCTAAGAGACGGATCCGGCGACAAGCTTTCACGTTCCGCCTAAGGGAAGTGTGTGTCGGAAGACGGCCTCCATACTTGACATCGGGAATGTCAAGCAAATGCCAAGTTTCGGTAGGCGTGGAAATGGTCAGACACTTTGGTCGGGAACCGTATAGAGAGTCACCATTTCGTTGCCCCCGGGGCTAGCCCGAATGTAGAACACATCCGTTTGGGCAAAGGTAGAAATTCATTTTCCACAATATGGTTTTCGAAAAATGCATGAAATGCCTAGAAATTGAAATTGAAATTGAAATCGTACTTGAATTTGTATTTGTAAAGCCCGTTTTTCGGCACTCGTTCACGAGGCTTGGGAGCGTCCTTCCAGATGCAAAAACAGACTAACTCCCAACACGAAAAGTTGAGCAAAAGTGGGCAACAAGCCACTGTGAGCCACTATCCTGGATGCAGGCAGCGGCGTTGGGCGCAGGGGTTGCGCCTGGCGCCAATGCTGGCATCCAGTACTTAGGCAGATCAGTGGCTGGTTGCTCGAAATCTGCTCTCATTTTCGAAGTTGAAATTAGAAAATTCCCCAGTGGAGTCGCCAATTTACTGTAGGGGGGTTTTTTTTCAGTTCCCTATGAGTGGGGGGTTTGGCACGCGGCGGTTCGCTTAGAGAACCGTTGAATTTTTTTTGCACCTCGAAGGAGTCGCCACCAAACTTATTTTAGGTCTCGTTTGGGAAGACCGCACAATGACTCTATTTTTGGATAAGGCCTTGAATCCTTGAAACGGATGGGTGAGATCCGGGCTCGGGAACGAAAATGCTTATTCGGCGAGCTTTAGAAATATTCAAGTACGTTGGCACAACATTGTTTCGAAAATAAACCCTAAGATTAGACTATGTGGGTTTGCAAATTAGAACAAAATAGAATTTCTAATTGTACGGTGGTCACTTTGCTTTAAAGATTGATTTAAGGAACCTAAGGCCGGTTTGTCCAAAAATATCTTTGTTAAGCGTGATGTAACCTTTGTATTTTGTTGTATTTAGCATGTTGGTGATGAAAGCGATAAAGCACATAAAGCAACATCACAATACTAAATAAAGTGTAGAATTAGTAAATACAAGACCCCCTAGAAAAGGACTAGGGAGTAGGTCCACATTGCCTAGAAATGGACTAGGCAAGTAAAGGTGCGGAATTGAAAGTGCGAAATTGAAATTACGATATGGAAATTGCGGTATTGAAATTGCGGTATTGAAATTGCGGTATTGAAAGTGCGATATTGAAAGTGCGATATTGAAAGTGCGATATTGAAATTGCGATATTGAAATTTGTACTTGGGCACATGAGATTCAAACGCCAAGCGGCTCCTTAAAAATAAGTGCGCCCGTGTAGACACCTACTTTTGTCCCCATTCCCGAAAGGGAAAGGTTCGATGATGAAAGCATAAATCTCCACTTGACAACGCATCTCCTATAAAATAAACGAATCTCAATTCCCCTTTTCATTTCACCCGAAAACCTGCTATTTGTGGAAACTTGCTAAAAATAGTAACTGCTGTAAAAGGTAGCTTCTAAAAGTGGCAAATCATAAAGGATAGAAACCTGTCAGAATTAGGTGTTGCATTCCAACATAAATCCTAAATGAGATAGAAAACTGCGAGAATCCTATTCCTAATATGATTCGGAAATAAGAGTTACGTATTAATTAAAATCCTAACGAGCCTAGAGTTCGTAACGGGCCCAGACGCATTCCGTCATAAAATTGATACGCGCTAAAAGACTTGATTAAATCTCAAACTCTACGGATTTCAGGAATCCGAATCTGACTAAAGAAAACAGCCCAGACCCTATTTTCAACGCCTGGCTCTAGGCGCCGAAATCTTCGGCGCCCAGGCCTGGGCGCTGAAAATACCTGGGACGTGTTTTTTCCTGATTCCTCGAGGATTAGAACTCTGCAATTCTATCTTTCCACGAACTCTTCCCTATAAATAGACCCCTAAATTCGACGTGAAAAGAACACACACAACACATAATTATATTCTGAGTATTGACTCCAACTCTTAGCCTAAGCCTCTCGCTGCGAAATTGTTCACGCGTTCTGTCGCAATCGATCCATAAATCGAACAGAACGTATCCTGTCCCATAATTGAGATTTGTTAAATAAAAAGGAGAAATAGCAAAGTCAAAGTGGTTAGTTTTCTGAGAACCGTGACGCACCTCTCAAGGGTGCGTCGTAATGTGTCCCTTTTCGATGATTTAACTGCTTTCCTCGCCCTTTTTATGAACTGTTAAACTAACCTAATCTGACTGTTCTATCACGCCTAACAAATATAATATTTTTGGGAAATCGGATTATCATGCTAGGTCCCTTAACGCTGTTTAAATCAGATAATCACGATCGAATTAGTATTATATGTTGCATATTGCTAAAATCAATTCAGATTAGTTTAATAGTTAACGCATGCCCCTTCAATTATTTATGCTGAGCTAGTAAGGATATCCTGCCTCTGGAGTTATCGACGAGCGAAGTACTCCTCTCGGTAGTTACAGTCCCCCGAACCCTGAATCTCTACCTTGCGGGTGTATGTTGAGAGATCCCCACACCAGGGATCACAAGGGAACCTACGGCCGTCGTGGTCAAACAAAATTGCACTCCCTTTATGTCACGATAACCGGGTTTTGTCAGTTTTTCTCATTGTCGTTAAAAACTGAATGGCGACTCCTATATTACTAGTCAATTGGGTGTAAACTCACAGGAAATCCAATTACACTTGATTGAATAAAAAGAATCGTCACACCCACAAGGGACGAGGTCACGCATTAGCCTCGTGCTTTTTCGACCCCCTCATAGTGGCGACTCCACTGGGGATAGTGAAGGAAATACTCGTGCTTGTAGGTAATCAAAATAGCCGAAGGGTGAAACGATCCTACCCCGCGTTTATTTCCCCATCAAGTTGGGACGACCTGAAAATCAGCATATTAATGTGAATGGGCAGAACCGCATAACGAATCTCGGCTCCCTCGGGAGTTGGGACTAAGGATACCTTTTTTCGCCAATAGGGGGGTGCATACGCCGCGCATGTTGCCCACTCGGTACTTGTGCAGGTAGTACACCTATCCCGAACCCAATCGCTCGCTCATTAGGTCCCTCTCGCCTGCATGCCCCCTTGGCTTGCACTTGCGGGTTGGCCTCTTGGGCAAAATTCGTCTGTTGAAGACACTACCTCGACCGGGGCATGTGTTGGATCTACGATAGAAGCGGTACCAAGCCAGGCGCAAATACTACCCATAGAAGCCTATCATAAACTACGTGACATATTTAAGTTTCAAATCCATGTTTGTAATGTAGTTATGTGTAGCAAACTATGTGACTATGTTATGATTATGCGTACGAATAATGCTAGATAAATAATGATAGGAAACCAACGACCTTAAAAATTGCCCAAACATTCATGAACCAATTGGCCAAAGAGTTATACCAAAATACGTGTTCCGCAAGCCCGAACGATCGCCACAAAAATAAGCGACGCTCGGGATGGCCGTAACGAATCCCACAAACGCTGCACAACGCGTAAAGGACGTTATAGGGCAAGCACGCAAATTTAAAGTCGCAAAAACAAAAGTAGACGAAAACTGAAAACGAGAACCAGCCAGGGACGCATTTTCAACGCCCCTGGCTGGGCGCCGAAATTTCTCACGCCCACTGCTGGGCGCTGAAGTTGCTGCCTGGCCTTTTGGTCAGGCACAGCAGCCTCGGTGCCCGCGCATAAAAAATATACGTAGCAAAAAAAGAAACTTTTTGAAAAAATTGCTGCGAGGGCGTATGAAAGGCACTTGATTCTAAAAAGCGACTTGTGAAAAATAAAATAACTCTTTGTGTCGTTGTTAGGCCTCCTACGACGACAATGCTCGGCACCAAAACCGAGCATGCTAATTAAACGACCTTGAATGTCACATGGGCAAAGAATTCAAAAAAAATGGTGTTCGAATAAAGTCTTCAAAAAATAATGTTCAAATAAAAAGTAAATCCGAGTCTAGACTAGGCTATGCCAAAGTACAATCTAAATCCTAAAGTCTTGGTTGTCTTATCCATAGAATCGGTCCTAATGCTTGGTGTCGTTCTGCAAATTAAAAGGTTAAACCATATTGAGTCTCCCTTTCTAACATTTAAATCAATAAAGCACCCATATGTAATTGTCATCCCTTGCTAAGAGTCTACGGCCTCAATACTCTCTCACCAATAAAAAGAATATATTATAGTATTTGCAAAATGGAAACAGTCACATTCTGAAAATTATTCCCACATAGTCGCACAAACCCCAAAGTGAACCTAAGGTGTCAACACCATTGGCAAAGAAAAAATTAATGGCCTCAAGGCTTATAATCACATTGGGTCACGACTATCATAGTCCTCTCGAGTCACTCGCTCCTTGAAATACTACTAAGTACGGACTAAAAGATTTTCCATGAATGCAACATGACCAACCATGAAAATACCCAAATCGGCATACCATAAGGCTACCATTGGGGTAAAGCAATACACACTAAGAAAGAAGCCGCACTAATGATTCTAGTCTTGCAAAAATAAAAATTCGATCTCCCCAATTAACTACCTTGCCAACATTAAGCAAAATGACGCATGACAAATGAACACCCAAGGGTTAAAATCTAAAGTGTCAACCAACGAAAGTTATGGTCCAATTAGCCTAAGTCTGAGAATCGCTTGGTCAAGTATTATAGGCTTACGCCACGTCATTATTTTGAGTCTAGGCCACCTCCTTGTATTCATACATGGGTTATAATCAGAAAGATTAATGAATGTTCGAGTCTAAATCACAACTTCCAATTAAATCCCAGAAACTGGAATCTAAAAAAAAAAAGGGGCAAAAAATTATTTTCGATGCAATTCTTTCGTTAAATTTCAATAAGGTAAAAACAACATTTTTTAATCTACGCTATTTGCACATTTTAAGAAACGACTAAATACGCTTGCAAAGTAAGACGATTTAAAGGTCCACCCTACGCCCACTAAAGTTAAAGGTCCACTATAGGCCTACCAAACGAGGCTCACTCAGTCTCGCCTCGTGACTCAAAGACCACAACCACCTACCTTTTAGCCCAAATAAAAAATTTAAGGATTTATGTTGGGGAGAAATCCCAAGCAAAAAGAAAAAATAGAAAAGGGAGAGCGAAAAGAGCAAGCCATGAAATACTTAGCCCGTACCTCCCAAAGTGCGAAATCTACCCAAGTAAACGAAGGAAAAGAATTGAGTCAACCAATCCAAATCATAAAATTCTACGATGTCTACCCTTTCCAATCCTTATGCTCTTAGACGCCTTCGCTCTGGGGTCCCTGTTCAGCTCATTTAACCCATCCATGTTCTCATTGCCATAACCCAAGAAACCATTACCTCAACTCTTGTTTTTGAACTTGTTATCAACCGCAAACCACGCACGGCCATTGACACGTGCGCCATGCCCATCATTTCCAAAGCTCAAACCTGTTCTTACGCCACCATTAGCATAATGACCATATAACTTGTGTGGATACATCCTATACGCTTGAGCCGTCCCCATTCTACCCATTGGCCTTGTTTGATGTAAACTCATGACACTAGCTTGAGGCTGCAAATTGTGAGTCCTAGAAGATATAATCCTCGTGCTTACCTATACAAATTATCCTATCTCATTCAACCCATTTTTCAAACCGTCTTGAGTCACGAATAAAAAAGAAAACAAATGAAAAGTACAAAAAAATAATAAATAATAAAAAAGAAAACTTTGCAAAAGCGCCTCTAAAGTTGGTCTAAAAAGAAAAAGAAGAATTTAGCGCACCAAAAAAGATTCGCCCAGAAGTCATTTTCAGCGCCCATAGTTGGGCGCTGAAATCTTTAGCGCCCCAGCCTGGGCGCTGAATCTTTCTGCTTGCTAAAATTTGTCCAGAAGTGCTCGTCATTTTATCCGCACATGCACGGAAAAATAACGAACACTTGGAGGGGTACAACACGTATTCATACCACCGAAAAATACATGTACTCAAAAAATAAAAAAAAAATATACTCCCTCCGTATTTATTTAAGAGATACACTTGCCTTTTCCAGCCGTATTTATTTAAGAGATACACTTGCCATTTTTAGTAATTTATCAACCCCACCATCTAATTAAATAATACATCTAACTTACCCACCCACCTTCCACCCCCAAAATGACATGGTCCCCACTTGTTTACTTATTAAAATATCTACCCAACCCCACTTGCTTTATTATTTTAATTCATTCAATTCTTTTTCTTAATACACGTGCCCGGCCAAGTGTATCTCTTAAATAAATACGGAGGGAGTATAAAACAAATTTTGGCAGCAGATTTAAATAATAATAAACTTCACTTATTCTACCATTTCAAATAATATGTTTCCCCCTCGGAACGTACTTGTTTAAAATCGGCATTTTAAGAAACCATTTTCTAGGCTAAGAACTACGCAAGACCTGATTCCAAATTAAATTTATTTAAGGCGGATACGTAGGCAATCCATGATTCGGTCCAACCAACTTGACAAAAATATTAAAGCCTATAGAAAAACAAGAATAAAAATAGAAGTCCCTTATTGAAATTTAATTACTTGCAATCCAAGTCGAAAGAAAAATTTAAGTCAAAATGAAGAATCCAAGTCATCAAAATGCCAAAATTAATGAGCACACATCGAAAAATAATAAGGGCACGTACCCTTGCCAGAAGAAGCACTCACACTCCTAGGCACTTAGCCAAGACTCAAAAAGATCGCTTTGCCTCAATTGAATGGGGGCTAGCGCAAGCGTCCATGACCTCTAAAGTACTCGGCTTAACCCTCCCTAAAGCGAACTAACTCACTTAAAGACTTTCTTTCACCACTAGATATAGTCGTTCGCTTAAAGACCTTCTTTCACCACTAGACACAGTCATAATCGCCAACAAGTAGTAAAGGCAGTATGCTTGCAATGGAAAAGATTGTTCTACGGCATTGCCCCATCGTTCCTTCGAACTCAGGGCACCTGTTCATGGTAATTCAAATGCTTGCTAATCCCCTTTGAAAAAAAATCAGAAATTGTCAATAGGACTTGGCACTTAACCAAGGCTCACCCTACTCAGACATATGACTCGGGCATCTAAAATCGAAATCTAAAAGCATCATTAATGGGAAGACATAATAGCAACTGGGGGCTAAAAAATTGAAATGAAAAGAGCTAGGGAAAGAACTAAGTATACCTTGACCTTTTATGCAGACATACACCAACTAAATCTAAGTCGATTTGAAAACGGTTTATATTCCCGCAAATTCTGGAAAAGATGTCCCTAAAAGCCTAAAGCATACGCCAAACGGGCACAAGTATATCTTGACGCCCGCACCCTGGCTTCCAGCAAATCCTTAGACGGCATTCCAAAAATCGTAACAGTATTTTGATTCATTCATGTATTCCTGTACGAACCCTTCTATAAGTCAACTTACTTAGGACACCTCGGACTGTACACAGTAGGATTCGGATTTTAAATAATTTCCAAATAATTTTCAAAGACTTCTTCGAACATAATAAAGAGTCGTTGGTTTAATCTAAGTATGCATTTATCCCGATGTTGCAAGTGAATCAAAAAGATTTCTAAATATGATTATGGGTAAAGAAAGGCACCTAACTTTTGGTCAAGGCACACTTCCACATGTTACTACCTTGACCATGGCGATGTCGCATAATACGACATTTACAAGAGAAGTAGCAGGTCACTACTCAAACGTACCTCGCACTAAACGAGTCTGGTTCAAACTATTCATGATCCTGTCACCACGAATGCATAAAGACGTATGCAAAGCATTATAGCACCAAGCCAATCCCGTAGCTACAATTGGGGCTTGAGAAAAACACTCTAAAAATGCTCGAAATGACGATTTCATTGCAAATTCTCGACGCTAATGCTATACATACATCATAGGGGCACAATCCTAAGCTTTAAATTGTGAAAAACAAACCTTAGAATGGCTACAACCCCACCCAAATTCTAAGCACTACTTAGAATATATAAAGTCACCCCACTAACAAGGGTAACAGAAAATCGCGAGTCACCAAAACTCCGATCAAACCACTGCACATAACGCTCTCCCTATAAAGCGCCCGTTACACAGTCTACATCGTTCCAAAGCAAAAGCGAAAAAAAATACTGTCAAAGTTCTGCCCAGAAATCATTTTCAACGCCCAGAGCTGGGCGCCGATATCTTTAGCGCCCCAGCCTGGGCGCTGAATGTTTCTGCTAGCCAAGTTTTACCCAGATATAAAAATAAGAAAGACACACCTATGAATCCTCGCATCGAACAAAGTAATAAGCCGTGCAAACCCATGCAGAAGGTGCTTCACTTGTTCGAACACCTAAACGAGGCATGATGAAGTACTCCAATGCAAAAATAATAATGATATCCCAACGCTTGGAGGAATGTTCTAAGACACGTCGTTAGGCCACACAAGCCTACGTCGCACCATAAGTTCAACCATCCCACAGTACAAGTCTAAAAAAAAAGTGGAAGGCATATCGCACTAATGCGGGCATGACCAAGAGCATGTGTAAAAGAGGCAAAGACTGCTTATCGCCCAAATTCAAAATGCAAGCCCCAAGACTCCTACATTAAGGATTAAAGGTAGCAAAATATTGCCACGGAAGGGATAGCTCGCACCTACACGAGCTGAACCCCAAGGCATCTTTCTCGAAAAGAACCTACAAAAATCGTACGCCAAAAGGAAGCATCCCAACATGCATACTTGGGGGCTCCAAGCTACGAAACAACCATAGCAAAATAAAAAAAATCTCGAAGCAAATGTTTGAACAATCGAAAGGGTACGATGTTTGAGCCCACTTCATGAATGGGCCTGAACCCTATCAAGCTTCTAAGCAAACTATTCAAAATCAGTCATTGCTCAAAAAAAAAAAATTGATTTAAGCAAACTGATTAATGGACCGCACACAACGGCCATTCTATGAACGCTCGTTCGCACATACATATCATCTTTTCTAAGTATCATTTACGAACGCGTTCAAAAGAAAAAATATATACAAGAGCGATCAAAGTCTTACGCCTCAAGGTATGTTCCTCGGGCCAAATAGACTCGCCCAACTATTGCAATGACTATACGCCTTAAGAGCAACAGTTCCTTAAAATAATCGCCCCAAAGCGACAAGCACCGTAGTCTACCAATCGGCTACGGCTTCTCAAGAAAATCATCACGTTCTAAAAACAAAGAAAAAACAAAAGAAAAGAGAATACATAGAACTTCCAAGTGAAATAAACGAATGAACAAGAGGCCAACTGTGTCATCAAAAGACCAGCCCAAGCAACACTTTCAACGCCCCACCTGGGCGTGAATTATTTCAACGCCCAGGCCTGGGCGCCGAAAATGATCACAGACCCAAAAAAAAAACAGCTCTGACTTCTATAGGGCCCTGCCATATTCATTCGACTTTAAAATTGCCGAAAGTCGCACCTCACGGCTTTGTTAAAAGTAGCACGCCACTACAAAGATCGCTCGCACTTACGAGCGCAATCCCAAACACGATCAAGGACATTACGAAATGCGTATCCCCAAGGAACCTCTTCAACAAGAAATGACCTTCAAGCGCGAATTCTTGGGGGCTCGAAAGAAAATATAGAGTATATGAAGTTAAAAACAATATTCCCAGACTACGCTATACGAAGTCCCGTGTTTGGATGTCTCAAAAAATAAAAAATAAACCGGTTTACGACCTCAAGATAAAGGTCGCCGTTGATACCTATACATAGTCCCCTAATCAAGGACCCAAGTAGTGGCAAAATTGAGCCGTAAGGACTAACTCAAAACCATAAAGGATGATGACCACAAGACAATGGTCCGTCTAAGCATGTTGTCAACCCACATTCAGGTTGCAACTAAATCAGAGCATCCCTCGAAAGAATTCGCTCCTGCAAGAATAAATGAAAAGAAATTCTCAAAAGAAATCACAAGAAAAGAAATGAAATAGGGACTTGCCCACCTCAATCGGGCAAGATCGCGGCACACGAATCCCAAATCGAAAAGACGAATTCAGGTTCGCTCACCTCCAGCGAGCGGGGCGTCCACCCTTAGCGGACAGGGCTCGCCCACCTTCAGCGGGCGGGGTCTGCGTCACTAGCCGCGCAGGTCCTCAGTTTTCGAAAAATAAAGTCTTCAAATTTAAAATAGGCTCGCCCTCTTCAGCCAGCGGGGTCTACGTCACAAATCGCTAGGTCCTTATTTTCAAAAAAGCAAAACAAATTTCAAAATAGATTCGTCCACTTCTATCGGACGGGGTGTCCACCCTTAGCGGACAGGCTCGCCATCTTTAGCCGGCGGGGTCTACGCCACAAACCGCGTAGGTCCTTATTTTCAAATTTCAAAAACAGATTCGTCCACTTCTATCGGACGGGGGTGTCCACCCTTAGCGGACAGGCTCGCCATCTTTAGCCGGCGGGGTCTGCGCCATTAAACCGCGCAGGTCCTTAGTCGCTGCAGCGATAACTTTTGCTGGATTTTCCTTCGTTTTACGTCCTATAAAAACAAGGGTGCTGGATTTTCCTTTGTTTTACGTCCTATAAAAACAAGGGTGCTGGATTTTCCTTCGTTTTACGTCCTATAAAAACAAGGGGGTTTTCTCGTTTAACTAGCCTTGAAAATGAGAATTTTTAAAAAACATTTTACCTCGTGATTGGGCTTGGCCAGGCCCAATTACACTTTACAGCTTTGATTTCGAAAAACTCTGTAGGTACTCCCAATGACAAAGTGAGGGAGTTTCTACGCACCTTTAGATCCTTCCAATGACAAAGTGAGGAAGTTTCTATACTATCAGTTGACAAATCCCAATGACACGTGAGGGATATGTCGACACTCTAAGTGATGACCCTTAAGTCAAATGTTATCACTCGGGGGCTCGTGAGACCCTCGCGAAACAGGTCACATACACCATGGCTTGTGTGACGCACTCTGTCTAATACTTTGACCATCGTCTTACTCCAAGACTCAGTCAAAGTGGGGGCTAACTGTAGACACCTACTTTTGTCCCCATTCCCGAAAGGGAAAGGTTCGATGATGAAAGCATAAATCTCCACTTGACAACGCATCTCCTATAAAATAAACGAATCTCAATTCCTCTTTTCATTTCACCCGAAAACCTGCTATTTATGGAAACCTGCTAAAAATAGTAACTTCTGTAAAAGGTAGCTTCTAAAAGTGGCAAATCATAAAGGATAGAAACCTGTCAGAATTAGGTGTTGCATTACAACATAAATCCTAAATGAGATAGAAAACTGCGAGAATCCTATTCCTAATATGATTCGGAAATAAGAGTTACGTATTAATTAAAATCCTAATGAGCCTAGAGTTCGTAACGGGCCCAGACGCATTCCGTCATAAAATTGATACGCGCTAAAAGACTCGATTAAATCTCAAACTCTACGGATTTCAGGAATCCGAATCTGACTAAAGAAAACAGCCCAGACCCTATTTTCAATGCCTGGCTCTTGGCGCCGAAATCTTCGGCGCCCAGGCCTGGGCGCTGAAAATACCTGGGACATGTTTTTTCCTGATTCATCGAGGATTAGAACTCTGCAATTCTATCTTTCCAAGAACTCTTCCCTATAAATAGACCCCTAAATTCGACGTGAAAAGAACACACACAACACATAATTATATTCTGAGTATTGACTCCAACCCTTAGCCTAAGCCTCTCGCTGCGAAATTGTTCACGCGTTCTGTCGCAATCGATCCATAAATCGAACAGAACGTATCCTGTCCCATAATTGAGATTTGTTAAATAAAAAGGAGAAATAGCAAAGTCAAAGTGGTTAGTTTTCTGAGAACCGTGACGCACCTCTCAAGGGTGCGTTGTAATGTGTCCCTTTTCGATGATTTAACTGCTTTCCTCGCCCTTTTTATGAACTGTTAAACTAACCTAATCTGATTGTTCTATCACGCCTAACAAATATAATATTTTTGGGAAATCGGATTATCATGCTAGGTCCCTTAACGCTGTTTAAATCAGATAATCACGATCGAATTAGTATTATATGTTGCATATTGCTAAAATCAATTCAGATTAGTTTAATAGTTAACGCATGCCCCTTCAATTATTTATGCTGAGCTAGTAAGGATATCCTGCCTCTGGAGTTATCGACGAGCGCAGTACTCCTCTCGGTAGTTACAGTCCCCCGAACCCTGAATCTCTACCTTGCGGGTGTATGTTGAGAGATCCCCACACCAGGGATCACAAGGGAACCTACGGCCGTCGTGGTCAAACATAATTGCACTCCCTTTATGTCACGATAACCGGGTTTTGTCAGTTTTTCTCATTGTCGTTAAAAACTGAATGGCGACTCCTATATTACTAGTCAATTGGGTGTAAACTCACAGGAAATCCAATTACACTTGATTGAATAAAAAGAATCGTCACACCCACGAGGGACGAGGTCACGCATTAGCCTCGTGCTTTTTCGACCCCCTCACATCCCGACACGAATTCAAAGCCAAAAATCTCAACTTGGGAGAGGTTGCTCAACCCAAATGTCCTAGATTTTGCATATTGAACTTGGAATTGAAAGCTTGAATATTGAAAGGTTTGAACTTGAAAGGATTGAAACTTTGAACTTGAAATGATTGAAATTTGAAAACTTGAACTTGTATGTTGAAATTTGAAGACTTGAACTTGTATATTGAAAAAAGGAGTTTTGAATCTCAAAAGATTAAACCTTTAAATGCTAAAAGGTTTCATCTTTGATTACTCCATGCTTAAAGGTGATTCTAGTTCAAAGAGATGAATGCAAGCAACTTTGAACATCCTTGAATCTTGAAAGTTTGTATTTTGTATATTGAAAAAGTTTGTATTTTTGAAAAAGCATGTGTGATTGTTGCAAGTGGTGTTTTTTATGACAAAAAAAACACCAACTTTCTAATCATTTGGAATCAACATAGCATGATTAATTGAAATGGAATTCGGATTTACCTAGTTAAGCTTAGGCTCGAGCTCCCAATTGCTCTTGAATTTAGGACTTTTTGTATGTGTTTTGAAGAGTTTTGAAGTTTGTATTGTGAGGAGTAATGTCGAAATTACGACGTTATGTGTGTTGTGCTCTCCTTTTTTCGAAGGAAATGAGGGGTATTTATAGGAGGAAAATGGTGCAAAACGCCAGCGCCTGGCGCCAGGCCAGCGCTGGGCGCTGCTGACGTGGGCTGAATGCCGCCAAAAAGGACGGAAAGATGCCGTCCTTGATTTGTCTTGTATGGGTGTACCTTCGTACGAATAGTACGATGTTTGGCTTGTAGTGTTTACTTGGAGGTTAAAGCTTTAATTTGTGTCTAAAAACAAAACTTTCTCGGGTTTTTGAATTCCGGTTTTACGGGACGGGGCCCGGCATGCTCGGTTTTGTGGGTCGGCGCCCGAATTTGACTTGCCTTATATGATTTTGAGTGGAAAAGGCCTAGTAAGACCAATGGGATGGTCCACTAGTTGAGATTGAACTTGGATTTTGAAATTGGATTTTGGAAGTTGTATTTTGTACCGAGTTCCGGGAGGGGAACGGCCTCGGGGATTGGATTTTGGACTTTGGATTTCGGAGGTATTCTTAGCAATTGGGATTTCCGCCTGGACTTAATCTAATCGCCTAACAAGGATAATGGTTTCGTCATCATCCCAAAGGGGAGACACAAATTAGGTGTCTACAGTTTGGGAGCAGCTAGGGAAGGCACGCGTCACATGTATGTATACTAAATTATGCTAATTGATTATGTGGCAATTAATTTGGATTCCTGGCTTTATGGTTTTTCCGCATGAAATATATGTTTTATATTTGTCATAACCTAACAATATGATCAGTTCAAGTTGAATTACAACATGAACAACATGGAGAAAACTCTTACTGAGCTTCACGGTATGCTGAAAACCGCTGAAAAGACGCCCAAGCAAGAGAATAAGCACGACGTGCTTATGGTGCGTAAGGGCAAAGGCTTCAAGAAATCGGGCAAGGGAAAGGCTACGCCCTCACCTAAGTCCAACGGCACCAGCTCTGGTAAACAGAAGAGGGTGACTCGTTCTCCTGCTGACTCTGAATGCTTCTACTGCAAGAAGAAGGGGCATTGGAAGAGGGATTGCTTGAAGAGAAAGGAAGATGAGAAGAACGGGAACGTTGCTTCTACTTCAGGTATGTATGTTATACATTGTTATCTTGCTAATTCTACTTCTTGGGTATTAGATACTAGTTGTGGCTCACACTTATGTTCCAATTCTCAGGGATTAAGGAGAAGTAGAAAGCTTGATAAAGGCGAGATGGATCTACGCGTGGGAAATGGAGCACGGATTGCTGTATTAGCCGTAGGATCTTATTTTATTTCTTTGGCTAGTGGTTTTGTTTTGGAACTAGAAAACTCTTACTATGTTCCTAGTATCACCAGAAACATCATTTCAGTTTCAAGTTTGGATTCCAAAGGTTTTAGTTTTCAATTTAAAGACAATAGTTGTTCTATTTCTTTGAATGGAATGTTTTATGGTTCAGCACAACAAGAAAATGGTCTATATGTGCTAAAACACATTTATAACATAAATACTAAAAAGGCTAAAACTGGTGAATCTGATCTCACATACCTGTGGCATTGTCGATTAGGCCATATAAACACAAAGCGCATGGAATTACTTCAACTGAAGGGAATTCTAGAATCATTCAACTTAGAGAAGATTGATCAATGTGAATCTTGTTTACTTGGCAAATGACAAAGCGACCTTTCTCAAAAGTGGGAGAAAGAGCAAGCGAACTACTAGGGCTAATACATACGGACGTATGTGGGCCTATGAGTACGAAAGCTAGAGGTGATTTCAGCTATTTCATAACGTTTACGGACGATTTCAGTACATATGGCTATATTTACTTAATGAAACACAAGTCTGAATCGTTTGAGGAATTCCGAGAATTTCAAAATGAAGTAGAGAATCAACATGGCAAGAAAATTAAAGCTCTAAGATCAGATCGAGGAGGTGAATATCTTAGCCACGTGTTTGATGACCATCTAAAAGAATGCGGTATTCTTTCTGAATTGACTGCTCCGGGGACACCTCAATGGAATGGAGTGTCGGAACAGAGAAGGAGGACCTTACTCGATACGGTCAGGTCAATGATGGGTCAAGCCGAACTTCCTTTACAATTTTGGGGACATGCGTTGCAAACAGCAACACTCACACTGAATCGTGCTCCGTCAAAAGCTGTTGAAAAGACTCCATACGAATTATGGACTGGAAAACTTCCAAAGTTCTCTTTTCTAAAGATTTGGGGTTGCGAAGCATATGTCAAGCGATTAACTTCGGACAAGCGCGAACCAAAATCTGACAAATATTTCTTGATTGGGTATCCAAAAGAAACGAAGGGGTATTACTTATACAACAAGTCAGAGAACAAAGTATTCGTTGCTCGTGACGGTGTCTTTTTGGAAAGAAATCATATTTCCAAATTGACAAGTGGGAGAATAATAGACCTCGAAGAGATTCGAGACGAACAAAGAACCAAGAAATCTTTAGAAGCAGTTCAAGGTGAAGAACCTCCAAGGCCTTCAGAAGAGCTAGTGGGAGTAGTTCCTCAAGATGTTGTTGCCCCTCGTAGGTTACATAGAACTAAGGTTCAGCCGGACAGATGGACAGGCGTCCTCTTGACTGAAAACTTAGATGTTCTCATATTAGATAGTGATGAACCTATGACCTACAAGCAAGCTATGACGAGCCCAAGCCCCACTAAATGGTTAGAGGCCATTAAATCTGAGATAGACTCCATGTCTGAAAATTAAGTCTGGGATTTGGTAGATTTGCCGGATGGGTTTACACCTATAGAATGCAAATGGGTCTTCAAATTGAAAAAAGACAAATATGGAATTGTATACATATACAAGGCTAGATTGTTAGCAAAAGGTTACAGGCAAGTTCACGGTGTTGACTACGATGAAACCTTTTCTCCAGTCGCTATGCTTAAGTCTATTCGGATAATCCTTGCGATTGTCGCGTTTCATGATTATGAAATATGGCAAATGGATGTCAAAACTGCCTTCTTGAATGGCGTTCTTGAAGATATTATGTTTATGACACAGCCAGAGGGTTTTGTCGATCAAAAGAACCAAGGAAAGGTTTGCAAGATTAAGAAATCCATTTATGGATTAAAGCAGACATCAAGGAGTTGGAATAAACGATTTGATGAAGCAGTCAATAAGTTTGGCTTCATCAAGAATCAGGACGAATCTTGTGTATACAAGAAGGTCAGTGGGAGTAAAATTGCATTCCTAGTCTTGTATGTAGATGACATACTACTTATTGGAAACGACATTCCTATGTTGGAGTCTGTAAAGACTTGTTTGGAAAGTGTTTCTCAATGAAGGACTTAAGAGAGGCACAGTACATATTGGGCATCAAGATCTATAGGGATAGATCTAAGAGGATGATTGGACTAAGCCAGAGCACTTACATTGACAAAGTGCTAGCTAGGTTCAATATGATGGAAGCCAAGAGAGGCCATCTACCCATGACACATGGCACATATCTAAGCAAGACTCAGTGTCCCAAGACATCTGATGAGCATAGAAAGATGAGTGGAATTTCATACGCTTCGGCTATTGGATCCATCATGTATGTTATGATTTGTACAAGGCCGGATGTTTCGTTCGCACTCAGTGCAACGAGAAGGTACCAGTCAAAACCAGGTGAGGCGCATTGGACTACTGCCAAGAATATCCTAAAGTACTTGAAAAGGACTAAGGATTAGTTTCTGGTCTATGGTGGTAAAGATGAGTTGATTGTTATGGGCTATACGGACGCAAGCTTTCAAACCGGCAGAGATGATTTTAGATCACAGTCTGGTTTTGTGTTCTACCTTAATGGCGTAGCAGTAAGCTGGAAAAGTCTAAGCAAAACACTATTGCGGATTCTACAACTGAAGCCGAGTACATTGCTACCTCAGAAGCAGCAAAGGAAGCTGTTTGGATTCAGAAGTTCATCGAAGAACTTGGGGTTGTCCCCTCCATTAAAGGACCAATGGCTTTGTATTGCGACAATAGCGGAGCCATTTCCCAGGCAAAGGAGCCTAGGAGCCACCAATAGTCCAAGCACATACTGTGGCGATTTCACATACTTTGAGAAATCATTGAAAGGAAAGAAATCAAGATTTGCAAGGTTGGAACTGACGACAACGTCGCAGATCCATTTACTAAACCGTTGCCACAAGTGAAGCACAATACACATGTAGCAACCATGGGAATCAAGCATATTGGAGAATGGCTTTGATTTTCTAAGTTTTGTTTTAGAACATCTGTTAGATCTGTGTTTAAAACAATTGGTTTAACCATTTCATATGTATGAAATTTCTTATTTCATATTCATTTAATTTGGTTTAGTAATTAATGAAAAGTCCATGTGATTCAAAGCATTCAAATGGGATGTCAAGATGGATTCTTCAACAAAGAAACACCCATAAGTGAACTTGAATATTGAAGTCACAAAGGATCCCTAATCCAGGTCATTGAAAGGTGGACGACCAATGACTAATGAAGATTAGATTGCAAGTAGATTTGTAGTTCGGTTTCTTGAACTAGATTGACTGGATGTCAGAATCTTTTGCATAGATGCTTATTGGATCTTGTATCGGATTGACCATGAGAACACTTTAAGAGATTAAATTCATGTCATAAGAAGTTCTCTTAATGGTGATAAGAACCATTCCTCAGAACATGAGTAATTATGATTGCTAGTTTGAGAATTAGTTTGCTCTAATGATAGCAAAACGTCGCACCGTAAAAGGAGGCTGTAAAAGCAGTTATTGGGCGTACTATGAATCAAAGTGAGTGTTCATAGATTAAAAGAATGGATTTCTCTCGGAGAGTTAGATACTATGAAAATGCATGGCCGTGCTCAGAATGGTTAAGGCTTAACCTTCTGTAAACGTTTAACAGTTGAACTCAGTAATCCGAGAAACACTTATGGACCTAATAAGGATGGCTTGGATCTTACCTTATGTTCAGCAAGTAACACTAAGTGACAAAGGAATGTGAATGCACACTTGTCTGAATGACAAGTGCAAGACTGAAGGAAATGTGTCCTTCACCCCAAGGTGCATTAAGTCTAATACCAAGGTTCAGATTAATTACGAACAATGAATTCAGTGAGATCAAGTGATCGGAAGGCCAAGCGCGCATGCGCGCAAGGCCCAACGAGCCAGCAAGCTTACGAATTGAAGCTGTCGGCTCGTCGAGCCAAGCACGCATGCGCGCAAGGCCCAACGAGCCAGCAAGCTTGTGCACAGCGAGCAAGCCAGCCCGCGGCACAAGTGTGCACCCACAAGGGGCAGCAGCAAGCAGCGAGCAAGCAAGCGAGGCCCTCGGCCCATCGCTGCTGCTCGGCTGCTGTGGGGTTCGGCCTGTAGTGGGCTTGCGTGTGTGTGGCTTGTGGTGTGGGTGTGTGTGGCCAGTCAAGGCCTTGTTTCTTGGCCGGTTACACAAATATAACCTTAGGGTTATATTCCACACGCACTAATCAGTTTTTCCACAACCCTAAACCTAATAATGAAATTACTTTGTTTTCCGTTTTGCTCTCTACACAAAACTGTTCTTCCCGAAAAAGAAAACACTCTTGAATATTGTCTAAGCTCCTGAACGTGTCGGTGAACCAAATAGAGGAATGACAATTGAAGTTCTTTGTTCGTGTTCGTTGATACTAAACTCAGGAAAACACGCTTCGAATGTAAGTATGCTTAATCCATGCTTTATACATGTTTCCTAGCTTTGGGGATCTTCCGCACATGTTATATGTATTTAACTGTATTCCCCTACAATTTTGTGTCGTCCGATGATGAAGATGATGCCCCTGCCTCCTGATGTGCCTTGTTGATGAAAAACAATTTAGTTTTAGTGTTTCTATGCCTGAGGGCAAAAAACAATTTAAGTTTGTCTATAATTCGCGTCGTTGGCGTATGTACTTTTGTGCCTTCTGAGCACTAACAATTTACATTTATTTGTTGTTTTTGCGCGCCACTTAGGAGTTCTTGAATGAATGGGGGTGCACCTTGCCTCCCTTGGTTTATATTTGTTTGTGTTTCATACTTAGCTTTTTCTAAACAATTATTCAAGTCAATAGGTATGATTATTGAGGCAAGTCTCAATGCCGCGCCTTTGACATGGAGATGGACGACAACGTCAAGGGCGGCTTGGTCCTCTGCCGCCGCGCCCCATAGCTAACCATCCTTAGTTTCAAGATGTTTTTCCGCAAGACGAAACGATTATGCCGCTTGGGTTAAAGGATAGGGTCATCGACTTTTCTGACGAGCGTGTCTATGTTAGGATTGATTGACGCAAGTCAATTAATAGGTATGATTGCCGCTAGACATGCTCGTTAGATGAAGATAGACGAATGGACGGCACGAAACGTCACTCGTGGAGCCGTTTAACAAGCAATCCTAGTTTTCAAGGATACACTTGCCGCAAGGCAGATCAACATGCCGCGGCTAATAACGGCATAGGGTCGTCGATTTTTCTGACGAGCGTGTCTATGTTAGGATTGATTGACGCAGGTCAATCAATAGGTATGATTGCCGCTAGACATGCTCATCAGATGAAGATAGACGACAACATTATGGACGGCACGGAACGTCGTCGTGGAGCTATTTAACAAGAAATTCTTGTTCTCAAGGATATGCTTGCCAATCGGTTCTTGTTTTTATGAACAAGTAGGTCGTAGCGGCTTAGCAGGGAATACTTGTTTGTCGTGGAGCAGTTTGCAGAATAACCCTTGTTTTTATAAACAAGTTGGCCGCAATGGTTAAGTAGGCGGTATTTGTATACCGCGAGTGTGGTAGTTCAATAGGTGATCAGCCTATAACTAGTGCTAATCTGGATCACTTCTTAGGCTTCAATCAATTAGTCTTCTTATGGACGTGTGCTAATCTAGGCCACTTCTTAGGCCGTTTAAACAATTAGGCTTTCATTTAATAGCGTAAAATGTCGAGCAAAAGTAGAGTAATTTTATTTATAATTTTTGCAAGGCGAATTTAGCCAAGTACAAAGTAACTACTCTACTGGGGCCATATAGGCTTGAAGTGGAATAAACTACTATAACTTGACGCTAGGGTCTTCTTTAGAAATAATACTTTTTCAAATTATCTGCATTCCAAGTCCGAAGAATAGCCGACCTTTCATGTCCTGGATGCGATAGGTGCCGTCCCGAACCTCGTCATATGGTCCTTCCCAGGTGGGAGTTAGCTTGCCTTGCTCATTCGCCCGTCCAATAGACTCCATCTTCCGGAGAACAAAGTCCTCTACTTTCAGAACTCTCCTTGAGACTCTTTTGTTGTATTCTCTGGATATGCGGAGCTTGTATAGCTCTTGCCTTAGGGCGGCATTGCCTCTCACTTCAGGTAAAAAGTCCAGGGCCGCTTTCATCATTTCCCAGTTGGCATTTTCATCATACAACATAACCGGAAGTGTTGGCTCACACATTTCTATAGGGAGGAATGCCTTGGCTCCATAAGCCAGCAAGAATGGTGTTTGTCCAGTCGATTTTTTTGCCGTAGTGCGGATTGACCATAAGAAATTTGGCAACTCGTCAGCCCACAATCCCTTTGCTTCATCTAATTTCTTCTTCATTCCTTCAGAAATGATTTTGTTGAAAGCCTCAACTTGTCCATTTGCCTGTGGCCTTCCAACCGATGTAAAATGGCCGACTATACCGTGCTCGGATAACCAGTCCTTGAGTTTTGGTGTCTCGAACTGCGGTCCATTGAAAAAAAACGATCGACTGTTGCACTCCAAAGAGAGTGATGATGTTTTTCCATATGAATGCCTTCACATCATAAGTTTTAATGTTCTTCAATGCTTCCGCTTCCACCCACTTGGTAAAATAATCCACAGCAACAATGACATAGCGCCTTCCTCCCGGCGCTGTGGTGTATAGGCCTAGGAGATCCATTCCCCACTTAGTAAAGGGTATTGGACTTGTGATGGGTGTCATAATCTAAGGCGGCCGGCGTATCAAATGGGCGAAGCGCTGGCATTTGTCACACCTTTTAACCAGTGAGAGTGCATCATCCTTCAAAGTCGGCCAGTAATAGCCAGTTCGAAGTGCCTTTTCAGCCAAGGCCCTTCCTCCAATGTACGAACTACACAACCCTTGGTGAATGTCTTCTAGGATCTCTTGTCCTTTCTCGGGCGTCACACATTGCAGCAAAGGACGGGAATAAGCCTTTTTGTAAAGTGTATCGTTCCATATTTCGAACCAGGGGCATTTTTTCTGTAGTTTTGCCGCCTGTTTTGGGTCATTCGGTAGGACTCCATTCATCTTGAAGTTAATTATGTCATCCATCCATGTAGACCATCTGTCCAGTACGGCCGCTTCGAGCTGGTCAATGCTTTGCTGGTCTTTTACTTCCCAAAATACATGCCGAGGGGTATCACAAGATGCGGAGCTGGCTAATTTCGACAATGCGTCAGCTTGATTATTCTCAGACCGAGGGATTTGCCTTACTTCAAAACTCTTCAGTTTTTCCACTTCTTGGTGGACGGCCTTCATATATTTTATCATTGTTGGGTCTCTTGCTTCGTAATTTCCATTGACTTTACTCACAATTAGTTGGGAATCAGATAGTGCCAGAATCTCTTCGGCCCATGCCGCCTTGCACATTTTGATGCCGCAAAGCACGACTATAACAACTCGACCTCTAAATCATTTATCAAATCATAATTAGCAGCGGAATTAACCTAATTTGGTCGGTACATTACCTGCCGTAATTCCCTCTTGGAAATTACAAGGCAACATCATACATAAGCCACAAAAACCTCCAATTTAATATAATAATCCTCTATATTCCCAAAATACAAGTACATAACTTACTAAGAGTCTTTAATTAAACTATTAAATCATTAAGCATAAGCTAGGTGATTAATACTAAGGTGAAATTCCTCGCCACTACTCGTTTCCATCGTTCCCCGCAGTACCTAAAACAGAAAACAAAACGGTGAGCCGAAGACTCAGTAACGATTACCCTAGCAACGTAAATTCATTTCAACTCATTTTATTTAACAACACAGGGAGAATAGAATAAGTACAACGTTTAATAAAACATCATATTTAATTCATTCATAAACTTTTAATGAAAACGTCATAAACTTTTAATGAAAACGTCATTCATAAACTTTTAATGAAACATGCTAGTTGTCGGAAAAGTATGAACCGTGAAGGAATTCTCCACTGGGCCTGGGCCCATAAGAGCCTGGGCTCATCATCGTAACATGGGTCTGGGCCCTGAGCCTGGGCTCATAACCATGGGAGCCTGGGCTCGTGATCCATGGGTGGACAGGTGTCTGTGGTGCATGTATGACCGATAGATAGGAAGATGGTAGTTTATATACCGCCAGACAAACCAGGTCTTTCACTTTTATTTATCATGTTTTATGTATTTTCATTAAGCCTTGGCTTTTGTATTTCAATTGAAATAACATAACTCTTTTTATATCATAAATCATCATTTAGATCCTGGGATCCATAAAACATCATTTCATTCATGGCATCATATAAAAATCATTTTATGAGAAAACTCAATCAAATCATATTATAAGAAACAATTTAATCAAATCATATTTCATCCCACAATCCATAAAACACATCAAAACATTTAATTCATAAATTCAATCATAACGTCATAATTTCATAAATCATATTTATAAGGGGATTGCGGGTAATAGCAATAGCCGTTACCTCAACCGTAGTTTATACTTCCCGTCTGATGGATCGTTCCTCCTGAGCTCCAAGTCCGATTTCTTTCAGAATATTAAATTATTGAATTAGTTAATAAACGATAAATAATCCAAAATCAATATTTCATGAATAATAAACTTTGTAAGTAATGAATTTGTAAATAATGAATTTTAATAAATATAATTTCATAATTCAATGAAAATATTATTAATCGAAATTTCAATCGAAATATATATTTATATTTCATAAACCGATTTTCATGAAAATATTACTTAATTCCATTTTTGTTAATTCAAGCTCGTAACTTGTTTTTAGTAAAATTGATATTTAAACCTGAAAAATAATAAAAATTTATTAGTAAATAATTATATTATAAAAGTTTATTAAAGCATGGAAATTGATGATTTAGAAAATCTGAAATACAATTTAGTTTCTAACTCACCCAAGCCCAAATAAAAGTGGCCCAACTCAATTATGGGTTTGAGGGAAACAAAATTCAAAATTAAGGTTTCATATTGAAACCTGATTTCTGGTTTCTGGAAAAAAAAAAGACACGAACAGGGGAGGGGAGTGCTCGAGACAGAAGCGCAAGAAGAGGAGGAGGATGGAGGCTGGGGTCGGATCCTGGGCGGCGCAGAAGCGTTGCGCCGCATGGGAGACGGTGGTGGTGTTTGCGTGGTGGCGGAACAACAAGGAAAGGAAGGGGTGGTCGAGCAAAGTAGGGGAAAAACAGGGGAGGGTGTTTCCGGGCGAGTTTGGGCGGCGCAGCAGCCGTTCGCCGGATTATTTGGGGCGAATATGGGTTTAAGATGTTAGTGGGTGGCCGGAGTGTGGTGGTTTGTGGCGATGAAGTTGTGAGAGGGTGGTGAGTGTGCGAAACAAAAGGGAAAACAGGGGAATTTTTGGTGGTGTTTTGCGGTGGTTCTGGGCGGTCGGACGATGCAGGGTGGTTGTAGAGAGGTTAGGTGATGGTGGTAGTGGTAGTGGTGGCTGGAGGTGGTGGTGCTGAGTTGGTGGTGGCGGGTGTGGTGTTGCGAGGCGGGGAAGGGAAGGGGGAGGGCAGGGGATGCTTCAAAAGGGAAAGCAGAGGAGGGGAGATGTGGTGAGGTGGTGGTGTGAGGTGGTGCTGGGGGTGTTGGGTGTGGTGGTCAAGGTGGTCACGATGGTGGTTTGATGGTGGTTGCAGTGGTCGTTAATGGTGGTGATGGTTCGAAGCAGAGAGGAGGAGGAGAATTGAAAATTGGAATTTGTTTTTGATTGCCTGATGTTGAATTTCCTGAAATGGAAATGCAATTTGTATATCAATATTGAAAAGTTTGCTTGGGGTCCAAGGGGTGAACTTGGACAGAATTGAGGGGAGGGAAGGAAATTTCCTTCCTGGTTTATACGTGGAGAGCAAGGGAAGAGGGGAAAGTGGATTTTTGGTTCCTTGAAGGCATTTTAGTAATTTCACATGGTTGGACTAAAATTCAGAAATTTTGTTGCTATTTTAGGAAACTACTAAAAATAGAAATGTTTAGCTAATTAATTCTTTATAAAAATAAAAATAATAATAAATATCGTTAACGAAAAATAAATTTAGTTTCCGAATAAAAATAAGAACGTTATATAATTAATTTAGTTTCCGAATAAAATAAAATTAGAAATCCAAAAATAATTAAAATTTAAAAAAAGGTCGTTAAGCTCGTAAATATGAAATTAAATTATAAACTGAAAAATAAATCGTGTAGCAATATTAAAAAAAAATCAAGCGAAATAAAACTTCGTTAATTAAAATAAAGTTCAAATTTAGGATTTAAAACGATTTTAAGCTAAATAAAAATAATTAAGCATAATTAACCGAGTTTTAAAAATTCGGGGTATTACATTCTTACCCCCTTAGAAAAAGTTTCGTCCTCGAAACTTGAAAATTAGATTTATAAAATGTTTGTTGAAAATTGAAAACGCTCGAATAAAAGTATGATGTTTTATTTTAAAACCAAGATCTCAAAATTTTATTTCAATCCCGAGAATGTCGAGCCTTCATTCCGCCATCATCTTTTAGGACTCCGCTTCAACTCGAGACCTAGAGTCGAAGAGTAAAGAATACAAAAGGGGAAAATTATGTATTGATCCTTAATCGTCATTAAGGTCAATCACATTCCGCCGTCGTCTTTCATATCCCCCACTTTACTCCACAAAACAGGATCGAGGAGCAAAGAACGTAAAAGGGGCAAACTTGTTAGCATAGACTAGGCTCCCATTTAACTCTGTGAGATCCTGTTTGAAAATATTTTCCACCAGAAATAGTAGTTTTTAATGCAAAATTATAATTCTGAAAATATATGTATATATAATGAAAATAAATATTTATCTATCAATTGCAATGCTCAAATAGTTGTAAAAGTTATTTATTATAATAATAATCTCGTACTCTGAGCTCAGGAGAACTTCCATCGAAGACGGCATCCGCATATAACCATTAGATTACCAGTACAATCATGTCAGCATAAACATAATCCATATCATAGAGACATAATTCATAAATTGAAAATTTCAAATTCAACATAAGCATAACATTCATAATCATTTGATCTAACACACGAGCATGGTTGACCATAACATAATCATTCATAGAAAACATAGTCATTCATACATCATATCGTTCATGGGCGAATAATTAGAGACATTTCACTTTCATTTGCTATTGGCTCCTTTGCTGCAGAAATCTTTGTCGTTGACTTTCATCATTTGATTATTTTTGATTTCGATCTCCGGTCTTTCGTCTATGTTGAGTGACTTGGTTAACTGCGTTCGTTGCAGGGGTTCGAATTCAATCACGTGACTAGAAATATATCGTTAGACATACGACTTGGTTACTTATCCTTAGGTCGAAAAAAAAAATCTCGTATTTTGCGGAGAATGCTAAGCCATCAAGCATGCCTTTATCATAAACAATCTAGCTTCTAGAAAACTTAGTTCATACTACCTGGTTTTACAGACATGTCATTTTGTCAATTTCTATTCTCAACTTCATTTCATTCCTCAATCATTCATAACTCTTTTCAAATTTCATAACATTCATTAATATCATCAACCTGATAGACAGAATTTTTGATAACTTATTTCAATGCTTTATATGCAACCTCAATTTCATGTCCTCGCCATAAATCGTACTTTTCCTCACAACATTTTTGCAAAACCTTACATTCCCTAGTTCACTTCCTTTATGGAGATTATCAAGCATCCCTTTTTTATAAATACACAAAAATAATCCCTATTAAAGACGCGGAAGGGTAAACCAAGAATACCATCAACCTAACTGACATACTAATTCCTTATTACTTGTTTTGGTATAATCCTCAGAACTTCATGTGTAAATTAAATTTTATATTTTCACCATAAGTCATATTCTTGCATAACTTTTAAAAGTTCTAGCTTAGCTTCCTTATCATATCTGAATACACACTTAGGTACCTACAACCACAAAAACAATCATTATGAAGGGTGCGGGAAAGTAACTCATAAATCAATTTTAATCATAACTTAAACGCTTTAAACCTTGAATGTCCTTGATTTAATTGGTGATTCTCCACTTATAGAATATAAACTCGTGCTTCTTTTGGTAATCTATCATTCAACCTTATCGACAAACTAATTCTTGATAGCTTATTTTGGTAAAATCCTCAAGATCTTATTCATGGGTCAACTCAACTGGGTCTCTTATCATAACTCATGTTGGGTTCATAACTTTTCTGTATAACTTCATAGCTTCCTTAATAGGGGCGGAAAATTTGGTAATATTAATCCAACCTTTGACCGATTTTCTTTTATTAAGCCCACCTACGACATATTTTTTAATAATCCCACCTTTATTACCCAACAACTTTTATTGGGCCCAACAGGTCATAAAACTGTTGTAAGCGGCATTATTTCTCTACATGGCAGTACTCTCTCTCGATATATTCAGTCATCATCATCAATTCATCACCATCTCGTTGACTTTTTCACCGATTACCGGCCACTTAAGCCCAATAAAAGTCGTCGGGTAGTAAAGGTGGGATTATTAAAAAATATGTCGTAGGTGGGATTAATAAAAGAAAATCGGCCAAAGGTTGGATTAATATTACCAAATTTTCCTAATAGGGGCATATCAATCATCTTTTAGATAATAGACTTTTGTACTAATAAACACCAAAATATGCATCGAAAAGGTAAACCAAGGATCACTTTTATTCATAACGTTAACACCTTAAACTTCGAATAACCTCATCTTAATTGGGGATCAACCACTCATGAAATACAACCTTATGCTTGTTTGGCACTCTAACATTTATACCATCCTTAAATCTTTCATAAAAGTTTCTTAAAACAATCCATATCCACAAAATCTTTGAGTTCGTACCATGCTTAACTTAACTCCTTCTAAGAAAATAGTAATGCTTAAACTTTTCCTAGACTGTCTAGGGTAGGAAACTCATAATATGACATATAACAATAAAAGTGAAATCAAGGGAAGTTCAGCTTCAATGCGAGGGACAAATAAATTAAAATAATATCAATGTTGGCGTCATCTTCGTCTTTCATCATGTAAGCTCTTACATATGTTGGTGGGCGAGGTGGATTATGATTATCCTTAGCATTGTTGTTGTTTCGTTCATGATTGGCCGAGGTTGATGTTCCGGTATTCGTTGGAGGTGGTTTAGGACAATCTTTAACAAAATGATCTTTTCCTCGACATCGATCACAAGTAGTTTTTCGCACGATATTCGCTTCCATTCGTTAGAGCATGTGGAAAGTTTCGAGTAGTTGATCCATATGATTGATCTAGTCTTCAAATTCCATCGAATCGGCTTGCGATCATAAATTGGTGAATTCGAGGGTGAAAACTTCTTAAATAGTGACGCTTTTTCGTTCGTATTAGTAACTTTTGTTTTCCGAGAATCTTTAAACACTCCAATTGACAACGTACGTGCAGTTCCTAATCGTTCCATCATCTCCTTGTGGTCTCTTATATATTGGTCATCATAGAAATCGTCATGGGAAACATCATTGTGGACGACGTCGTTGTGAATGTTGCGGTTGTTGTGAGCTTCGTTCGTGGCATCATTAGTAACCTCGATAATCGATATTTCGCATAACATATTCAATCAGAAAACATAAATAACATGAGAAATGAATCCCTTTTATCCCGTGCGTTCCTACGCTCACACTCATTTCATTTTAATTTAACATGATTTTAACATATTCTTTTTAACTCATTCCTTAAAACTATTTGCTTAAAGCCTATTGAATTCTATTACATGCAAAACCCGTAAGGTTTAGCACTTATGATCCAGAACCTTTGCTCTGAATACCAAACTGTAACACCCCGACCTATAAATCATTTATTAAAGCATAATTAGTAGCAGAATTAACCTAATTTGGTCGGGACATTACCTACCGTAATTCCCTCTTGGAAATTACAAGGCAACATCATACATAAGCCACAAAAACCTCCAATTAATATAATAATCCTCTATATTCCCAAAATACAAGTACATAACTTACTAAGAGTCTTTAATTAAACTATTAAATCATTAAGCATAAGCTAGGTGATTAATACTAAGGTGAAATTCCTCGTCACTACTCGTTTCCATCGTTCCCCGCAGTACCTAAAACAGAAAACAAGACGGTGAGCCGAAGACTCAGTAACGATTACCCTAGCAACGTAAATTCATTTCAACTCATTTTATTTAACAACACAGGGAGAATAGAATAAGTAAAACGTTTAATAAAACATCATATTTAATTCATTCATAAACTTTTAATGAAAACGTCATTCATAAACTTTTAATGCAAACGTCATTAATAAACTTTTAATGAAAACGTCATTCATAAACTTTTAATAAAACATGCTAGTTGTCGGCAAGTACGAACCGTGAAGGAATTCTCCACTGGGCCTGGGCCCATAAGAGCCTGGGCTCTGGAGGAAATAATGCCCTTGCTCCAAGTATGCATTCTATGTTAAGTCTAATAAGTGCGGTTCAGTATTAATTAACAAGTTAATAATTCAGTGAGATCAAGTGAGCTGATTGCCTAGCTAGAGGTCGCTTCAGTTCAAGTGGAATTAATGATATTAATCCACAGCTTACTCTTGACTGAACCCGTAGGGTCACACAAATAGTACGTAAACGGATCAAGTATTTAATGGCATTAAATACTCCATCTATGGATATTCGGAATCGACGGATCTTGGTTTCAGTGGGAGCTGAGATCGTCACAGGCAAGAAATGTATGCTCCGGAAACGATGATATTGCCGGAAACGGAAATATGGATCGTATCGGAAATATAAATATTATCCAAAGTCGTAGATGTTGCCGGAAACGGAAACATGGTACGTATCGGAAAATATTATCGGAAATGGAAATATTGCCGGAATCGGAAATATTGCCGGAAACGGAAATATTGTCAGAATCAGGAATATTATCGGAATCGGAAAATAATTCCGGAAACGGAAATATTAAATATTTGTTCGAAACGGAAATTAATTCCGGAATCGGAAATATTAAATATTGTTCGTACCGGAAATAAATTCCGGAATCGGGAATTTAATCGGAAGCGCGTCGTACGAATTAGCATCGGACGAGACTTGCTAGACGAAGGCCCAGCACGAAGCCAGGCCTACGCTCAGCAAGCCCAATCGCCCAAAAACACGCTGCCAAGCCACGCCCGGTCCAGCGCAAGGCCAGGCCCAGCAATGGCCTTGGCGCGCACGCGGGGCTGCGACGAGTGGGGTGGCGCTGTGCATGGGCCGCAAGGCCTGCGTGCGGTGCTAGCGTATCACTCGAAGTGTGTTGCTCGAATCCTAAGGCTACCGGGATTTGTCATATGATTAAATCTAATCCTAAAAGATTTAGTTTATTTAATTAGAGTCCTAGTAGGATTATAATTAAATAAATTAGTATCCTAATAGGATTCCAAATCCTTTTCCATAACTCTATAAATAGGTGCCTAGGGTCACATATTTACTGAGAGTATTCAAATATTCAAAGTGATTTTTGAGAGCAAAATTCAGTCATACAATAGCCTATAAGTGCCGAAAATTCTAAGTACCTTAAGGGCGATCCTAGTTGGTCAAGCTTAAGGCGGATCCGGACGTGCTGTGGACTATCTACGGAGGGACGACACTTGGAGTCCTAAAGACTTGTTCTTGTTCGGTTCGGGCGCAGCTAGGGAAGGCACGCAACAAAGAGTATGCATCTAAACTATGCTAAATGATTATGTGTAAATAATATGCTTTGCTGGCTTTATGGTTTTTCCGCATGATTTATGAATTGTCATATGTATCATAACCTAACAGTGGTATCACGAGCCTCTTATTATTTTCATAATCTAAATTGCATGAACATGGTTAAATATTACAAATTTGCAAGAATTAAAAAGGGTGATTAATTTTCGTAATTGTTAATTAATTGCAAATTGCGTTTATTTAATTATACGTACGCAGTTTTTCGGCAGTTTCTTCGTTACTCATCCAAATCTAGTGATTTTTGTGTCAATTCCGCATGTAAAAGGCATTCTAAAATTTTGACAAAAGTAGTTTTTTTCGGCCGAACCCAGAATTCTCAAATTCGAAGCCTAACTATGACTTTTCGGAGGTTTTAGTTTTTCGAATGCAAAATTTCGTAAATTTAAGATGTTAAATTAAATATTTGCGATTCTTGTTGATAAATCTTGAATTTTTGATTGACCTACTGTATATGTTTAACAAGTTTGAATGCCTAGCCTTGTTAATTATGCAATCTAATTTGTAATTATGATTAATTTGTTGAAAATTTGAATAATTTAGAATTAATTTGATTTTCATAATTAGTTATAATTTAATTAGATACCTATGATTAGAAACCACAATAAAAATTGTAAATTTATGTTAAATTTTAAATTTTTATGACCTAGACTTGAATCCATGTTAATCGGAAATCAATTGAATAATAAATTTTCGATTTTTCGCCCTAAAATTATGAAATTAATATTATTTATTAATTTGTCATTAATTTTGAATATAAATTTCAAATTTTTATGCGATTCGCTCATATAACTTGCACGCACAAAGCAATGGACGCTACGTGTTATCCTTAAGGGGTGTTGTATAGTGCGGGCATGTGACGACGAGCAAGGGAGCTCGTAGCCCATGCGGTACGAATACAATGAGCAAGGCCATGGTGCACGAGCACAAGGCAGCATCCCTGCCTTGTGTCGTGGGCTGTGTGCAATGGGCGAATGGGCGAGGGCGAGAGCAAGGCACGAGCAGTCGCGTGTGGGCAGCAAGCGAGCTGCGCCACAGCGCGCACTGCCTCGCGCAAGCGTGCGGAGCCTCGCGCGCAGCGAGCGTAAGCTCGCGTGCCACGAGTGCTGCGCCAAGCATCGATCGCTCGCGCGCAGCGAGCGCTATTGTGCGTGCGACGAGCGCTGCGCCGAACGATGGCGTGCGAGTGCGTGTTGCGACGTGCGACGAGCGCTGCGCCCAGCGATGGGCTGCGGCAGCATGCTCGTGCGTCGAGCGCTGGCGCGCGCAGCGAGCACCATGCGTGATGCCTTGCGATGGTGAGCAGCAGCGATGCGAGGCAGCGCATGGGCTGCGCGCACATGGCCAGCGATGGTTGTGTGCGTGTGACCCATGGGCGTGCGATGCGTAGGATTGTTGCGTTGCGATTAGATCGTTTTGAAATTTTAATTTGAAATTTTCAGTTTACGTAATTTTAATTAATTTTAAAATTATTAATTTAAATTATTTTCTTGGATTTTAATTTTGAATATTGTAATTATAATAAATTTATTTATTCTAATTATTTTACTAAAATTAAAATCATGAATTAATTTAAATACGACTGAAATTAAATTAAACTTTTGGATTCAATTATAAATTTATATGAGCTTTAAATTTTAATTAAATTTGTATGTTTCCAGTTAGACTAGAAATACATTTTTATGTTTAAAATTAGTAAAGCATATGAATTTATTGGTTTAAGTGGGAGCCCTTTTAGTCATAAACTCTTGATTAGGTCTACAAATCCTTAAGGTTAAAACAACTTGATTAGAATTAATAAGGACTGAATAATTGGTAGATTATTGGTGCCCTTGATTAATTGCTGTAAATGTTTATGTGATGCATAATGTGTTTTACTAACCAGCTATGTGGGCAATTCATGATAATGAATGGGTGAATGGTATATATTGTATATGTACTGTTTTGCAGGTTATGAAGTGACTAGTATGGCCCAAATAGAATAGAAAATATGGTCTGCGTACCATTAATTTGAATGTAATTGGTCTAAAGTACCAAAGTTGTTTTTCAATTCAAATATGGTCTGCGTACCATCAAATAGTTGTAATTAGTTTTAATTATAGCTTATTCTATTTGAAGAAAATGGTGCCTCCCACGGAGATTTTCAAGACGGACTTTGAAGTTAAAGCTTCAAGATGAAGTCGGGCCATACTAGATCACATTTATCTTATGCATGTTTTAAGTTATTTATTGCTTTTAAATATGTCTTAAAATACATTCGATCAAAAGCTTGATTATGTTGCATGATTAAGGATTTTAGTTCACTTAAAATCTAACCAACATAGTAAGAGCCTTAAGTTCCAAACTTTAAAATTGAGTTAAAAGGTGCCATGCCAAAATATACACTTGCTTGGATATCCTTTACATCAATCTAGTAATAGTTTTCGCTCAGCGAGGTGTTACTTATTGGTCCTAAAGGGGCAAGGTACACAAATAATTGTGAGTACATGTTAGTTTTGGTGAAACTCAACGATATAAGTAAGGAGTCCTTTTATGTCGTGGCAAAATCGATAGGTTTACCTAATAAGTTCTTAGACGTACCTATCAACCAAGAATAGTTTCTAGACTATTAGCAAAAGGCTTTTGCTTACCTAAGATGTTTTAGGATTAAGTCGACAAACTGTGCTTAGTTCTTCAATGATTTTAGGATCTTGGAATCATTTTATTCACACCTGCCGGAACACATAATTCGAATAAAATGCTAATGACTTGTTTAAATTGCATGATTGCTTTCATTTTCAAGTTATTATTCATGATAAATGTTTAGACTTTGCATGCTTCAAAGAATGTTTTAATTATTGTTTATAATTAAATATCTTGCACTGCAATAAATCCTTTTAGAAAGGTAACAGTAAATTTCCTCGATTGGTAGTGAATCCAAGAACGATTCACGGAAATGAGAGAAAATTAGCAATTTAAAATGTACGTTTCTTTTAGCGACTTTTATGGTTGTTTTCGAATATCAAAATCGAATGGCAAACCAATTGGTGCTTGTGAATTCAAAATACAATGTAGTTTTGAGATCATAAAGCATGGAGTTTAAACACTCCGCTTTACCAATGGTTAACAACCTAATATCTTTGTCCATTTAATTCTCGAATGAGTCTAGTCCTTAGACATTCGAATAGATCAATGCTTAGAGAACTTTAGAAGCTTCTGGTAAGATCATCTAGTTGAAACAAAATATTCAACATAAATTAAAATGGTAAAGAACCTTGTTGGTGACATTGGACATGTCTAACAAAGTATAAAAGTCAACACTAGAGAATTCAATTCTTAAGACTATAAGAAAGGGTACAAGAAATAGGAAAACAAAGGAACAAATGAAAGGAATTTACGATTCCGGTTCTACCTATAAGTTTATGTTTAAAGAGAAGTGACCTAGCAATCAAACTTCCTTAGTATCATATACCGCTTGAGGTTCTTACTTCGGTAATAACTCAAATAATTGAAGCTAGGCTACACTAATGACCTACAAGTGGGAAATGAAGCATAGCAATGCTACATTAGTTGTAGGATCATCTAGTTTGTTTTAAGTCCTTTCAAGGCTGGAACTAAATGGCTATTTTGTTCCATAATCAGCATACCTAAATTTCTGTTTCAAACACAGAAAGACTCACATTCAAGAAAACAAAAACAATGTTTGTTTGTTTATTTGAATGAAATGGTCAATTACGGGTTGAGTCAATATGCTTGATTAAAACAAACAACTCTTTAACAATAAGAACTTTACTAGGTTCAAATCAACCCCTTGATTTGAGTTCCACTAATCTTTGGCATTGTTGCTTAGACCATATCAACAAGTTAACATTCAAAAGCTCTATTTTGATGGACTTTTGAAAGTTCATTGATTTCTAGATCAATTCAAGACAACTAGTCTTACTTGTTGAAAGTAACAAAAGATATGAACTATTGTTAGAACGCCTAGACGATAGAGTTCAAAGCTAAAGAAAGGTTTTATGACTTTATTATTTCACACAGATTTGAGTGAATATAGGTTTATTTACTCAATGTGATATAAGTTTGAATCTGTCTGGCTAGTTCAAAGATTCAGAAGTATAAATTCCACTTGGCAAGAAATCATAAAGATCTAGGTTAGATCATATTAATGATTGCTTGAGACCAAGAATGATCATCAATGATTGTGTGTTGTAATTTCACGATCTAGTTCCATAAGATATGGCATATCTAAGTTGGAATGATCGAAGTCAATTGGTACTTGATTCGATCAATGATGAATCATAAAGACTTTTCCTATAATTTCTAAAACAAAATGCTCAACTACCACCAAACTAAACCGAATTCGTCAAAGCTTTTGAAAAGTAATTTCAGAATATCTTTTCATAATATATCTAAAGAGTTCCTAAACTCAGTGGGAGCTTAGTGTTTGTTATTCAACAAACTAAGGCCCAAGTATAGATATATGTTTCATTGTGATTTATTCATATGAGACACAAGGGTATTGTTTCTACCACGAATTTTTGAGAACATAATGTTTGTTTGCTCCAAATAATGTCCTTTTGGAGATTCGTTTCCAAAATGACAAGTGGGAGAAAATAGACCTCGAAAGTTTTCGAGGCGAACAACAAACATAAACGGACATTCCGAAGGCTTTTCGAAGTGCTTCAGAAAATCCGAACTTATTCTTTAAGGACTTTAGAAGTGACTTTAAAGAATAGACATCTCTTAGAAGACTTTACAAGTGCTTCAAGGAGAACAGAATATTCAAAGGACTTTCAAGTGGCTATTGATATTCTATTGTTTGATGTTCTATACCCAAGTAGGCATAGAATTCAAATCACTGAAACTATGAGATTCTTCTATTAGATAGTGAAGAAACATGGAGTTCAGGTCACTGAAACTATGCAATTCTTCTATTAGATAGTGAAGAAACCTACAACTTACAGTCAAACTATTATCATATAGATTAATGAGTTTGTGACCTGTAAGAAAGCTATGACGAAACCCATATTCCCTAAAATGGTTAGAGGCCATATATAGACTCAAATTTTTTAAATGGTTAGAGGCCATAAAACATACTCAATGTTTTGATGACAAAATTGAAATTTTGTTGATTTGCAAGAATAGTTTCACACCTATTGGTTGCAAGTTTGTTTTAAGGATAAAAACCATAAAACATGAAATTGTGTTCACACACAAAGCTAGATTAGTTGCTAAAGGTTACAAGCAAATTCACGATGTGGATTGTGTTGAAACCTCATGCAAAATCGTAATGCTTAAGTCTATAGTTTAAGCAATGATTGCATATTGGTACATATGGCAATTGGATGACAAAACATCTTCCTCAGTCAAATGTTGGAAGAAACTATGTACATGGCATGTCATAGGATTTGTGGATCCAAATAAATGCTTGAAAAGAAAAGCTAGTTTATAAAATCTAAGTACAGATTTAAGCAAGCAATTGGGAATTAGAACTATATTTTAGTGAAGCTAATAAGTATTTTAGTTTCATAAAATGTACATGATTCTTATAGATATATAAGAAGTTTAGTGGGAGTACATTAAACTTAATTGGTCCTATGTGTATCACACACATATCTCTCTATTGTGAAATAACATTCAAGTGCAAATGACTTAGATTTGAAATTATTTATCAATGATGGACCAAGGCGAAACTTAGTACATACTGGGTATTAAGATCTATTTACAAAGATCTTATATTAATGTTTTAGATTAAGTAATGGCATTTACTAAATCAAACAAGAAAGACTCCATTGGAGATATTCGACCCATGTGAATAAATCTAAGTAAAGAATGTTTGAACTATGTATAAGCATTTACTAAGTTAAACATCAAAGGATCTAAGTAAGATTCTTAACCTATACTATATGTCAAAGAATTTAGCTGGATTTAGTATCTACTGAAACTAGATGAGCTAAAGTTACATGAATAGAATTCAATTGGGAATTATTCTGCAAAAGAATTTATCATGTATGATATAATCTGAGGATCGCCAAAACGTATCGTATGGCTTTAGGCATAACGAACATATACCAATCTCTATTGATCTAAGTGAAGATCAACTAGATTGAGATCAAGAAAAACTTATGGTACTTGAAAAGGTACATAGGAATAGTTCTTGATTCAAGGAGATAAAGATATGCTAAATATTGATGCTACACGCATAAACACTGGCAAAGGATCAAGCAAGATTCCTTTGAAGTTAACCATTGACAAGGACGAGCTATAGAGCATTGTGTTTTGAAATGGCAACATGGATTGGAGACCATGAGTTTTTGCGTGGGAAATTAAATATTAATTTCTATGTTCTAAGATACAGCTGGAAAGACTTCCACATATCTGTGAACTGCTTGGATAAGTAAATCTAAACAAAGCATCACTAGCAACCTAAATAGTTGAAGTAAAAGTACTTGTTGCCTAAGAAGCAATAAAACAGGGTTGTTTATGTTAATGAGTTCTTCATTGAACTTGGGTAGATCACATGTCTGCTGACTTGATAGTTCTTCATTGCAAAATGCGTAGAACCACTCTTGTAGCTAGAAAGAATAGATCACAAACTAAACACACCCAAAAGATCTTATCATCATATCTCGAAGAACATTCGATGAAAAGGATATTAAGATTCGCAAAGCATGATAACTAAACCTATGCAACAAGTGAGAAACAACACTCACATGGTAGCACTGGAAATCAAGCATAGCTTTGAATTCCATGAACTGTTTTACAGATGGGTTTGAGGCCCATGGTTGTAAAACACTGGGGTTGAAACATTTATCATATATGAAAAGTATTTTCATATTCCATTTAATCTTGGTTTAGTATTAAATGATGAGTCCCTTCAATTTGACGATATATTCAAGATAGACTGTCAGGACCAGTCCTGTGACTAAGAAATGTCTATCAAGTGAACTTGAATGTCAAAGGTTGAAAATGGTCCCTAGTCGGAGTTTTCTATAAAATTGGACGCATAGAAAACGTTAGACGATTAGAATGCAAGATGACTAGTAGTTCTGTTTCTTGAACTCTGTGGACATGGCAATGTCATAATCATTTGCATAGATACTTACTTTGGGAAGACTAGTATCGGACAAGACCTATGAAACTTTACTGTAAGAGATGAAAATCTGTCATAAGTAAATTTCATTAAAATTATTAGACACTAAATCCTCAATACCTGAGTGATTTGAAATTACTTGTTTGAGAACTGGTTGCTTTGACGTTGACCAACCGTCGCAACGTAAAAGGAGGCTATAAAGGCAACGCTCAGGTAATCACCTATCAAACGAAGTCTAATCTCAAGATCGCAAGATTGGGATTGTCCTCCCATAAATCGGGATGAGATGCTTAAAAGTTGTACAAGGCCACTCGGAGAGCTAGAAACTGTGAAATGCATGGCCGTACTCGGATGAATCATAGGCTATGATTATCTTTTTTTTTGATCAGTTGAACTCTGAAACCGAGGAACACCTCTGGACATAATAAGGATGACAACTCTAACCTTATGTTCAAGAGCAAGCATCGAGCGACAAAGGAATTAGGAAATGCACACTTGTCCCTAAGGACAAGTGGGAGACTGAAGGAAATAATGCCCTTGGTCCAAGTACGCATTCTATATTAAGTCTAATAAGTGCGGTTCAGTATTAATTAACAAGTTAATAATTCAGTGAGATCAAGTGAGCTGATTGCCTAGCTAGAGGCCGCTTCAGTTCAAGTGGAATTAATGATATTAATCCACAGCTTACTCTTGACTGAACCCGTAGGGTCACACAAATAGTACGTAAACGGATCAAGTATTTAATGGCATTAAATACTCCATCTATGGATATTCGGAATCGACGGATCTTGGTTTCAGTGGGAGCTGAGATCGTCACAGGCAAGAAATGAATGCTCCGGAAACGATGATATTGCCGGAAACGGAAATATGGATCATATCGGAAATATAAATATTATCCAAAGTCGTAGATGTTGCCGGAAACGGAAACATGGTACGTATCGGAAAATATTATCGGAAATGGAATTATTGCCGGAATCGGAAATATTGCCGTAAACGGAAATATTGTCAGAATCAGGAATATTATCGGAATCGGAAAATAATTCCGGAAACGGAAATATTAAATATTTGTTCGAAACGGAAATTAATTCCGGAATCGGAAATATTAAATATTGTTCGTACCGGAAATAAATTCCGGAATCGGGAATTTAATCGGAAGCGCGTCGTACGAATTAGCATCGGACGAGACTTGCTAGACGAAGGCCCAGCACGAAGCCAGGCCTACGCTCAGCAAGGCCAAGCGCCCAAAAACACGCTGCGAAGCCACGCCCGGTCCAGCGCAAGGCCAGGCCCAGCAATGGCCTTGGTGCGCGCGCGGGGCTGCGACGAGTGGGGTGGCGCTGTGCGTGGGCCGCAAGGCCTGCGTGCGGTGCTAGCGTATCACTTGAAGTGTGTTGCTCGAATCCTAAGGCTACCGGGATTTGTCATATGATTAAATCTAATCCTAAAAGATTTAGTTTATTTAATTAGAGTCCTAGTAGGATTATAATTAAATAAATTAGTATCCTAATAGGATTCCAAATCCTTTTCCATAACTATATAAATAGGTGCCTAGGGTCACATATTTACTGAGAGTATTCAAATATTCAAAGTGACTTTTGAGAGCAAAATTCAGTCATACAATAGCCTATAAGTGCCGAAAATTCTAAGTACCTTAAGGGCGATCCTAGTTGGTCAAGCTTAAGGCGGATCCGGACGTGCTGTGGACTATCTACGGAGGGACGACACTTGGAGTCCTAAAGACTTGTTCTTGTTCGGTTCGGGCGCAGCTAGGGAAGGCACGCAACAAAGAGTATGCATCTAAACTATGCTAAATGATTATGTGTAAATAATATGCTTTGCTGGCTTTATGGTTTTTCCGCATGATTTATGAATTGTCATATGTATCATAACCTAACAGGCTCATCATCGTAACATGGGCCTGGACCCTGAGCCTGGGCTCATAACCATGGGAGCCTGGGCTCGTGATCCATTGGTGGACAGGTGTCTGTGGTGCATGCATGACCGATAGATAGGAAGATGGTAGTTTATATACCGCCAGACAAACCAGGTCTTTCACTTTTATTTATCATGTTTTATGTATTTTCATTAAGCCTTGGCTTTTGTATTTCAATTGAAATAACATAACTCTTTTTATATCATAAATCATCATTTAGATCCTGGGATCCATAAAACATCATTTCATTCATGGCATCATATAAAAATCATTTTATGAGAAAACTCAATCAAATCATATTATAAGAAACAATTTAATCAAATCATATTTCATCCCACAATCCATAAAACACATCAAAACATTTAATTCATAAATTCAATCATAACGTCATAATTTCATAAATCATATTTATAAGGGGATTGCGGGTAATAGCAATAGCCGTTACCTCAACCGTAGTTTATACTTCCTGTGTGATGGATCGTTCCTCCTGAGCTCCAAGTCCGATTTCTTTCAGAATATTAAATTATTGAATTAGTTAATAAACGATAAATAATCCAAAATCAATATTTCATGAATAATAAACTTTGTAAGTAATGAATTTGTAAATAATGAATTTTAATAAATATAATTTCATAATTCAATGAAAATATTATTAATCGAAATTTCAATCGAAATATATATTTATATTTCATAAACCGATTTTCATGAAAATATTCCTTAATTCTGTTTTTGTTAATTCAAGCTAGTAACTTATTTTTGGTAAAATTGATATTTAAACCTGAAAAATAATAAAAATTTATTAGTAAATAATTATATTATAAAAGTTTATTAAAGCATGGAAATTGATGATTTAGAAAATCTGAAATACAATTTAGTTTCTAACTCACCCAAGCCCAAATAAAAGTGGCCCAACTCAATTATGGGTTTGAGGGAAACAAAATTAAGGTTTCATATTGAAACCTGATTTCTGGTTTCTGGAAAAAAAAAGACACAAACAGGGGAGGGGAGTGCTCGAGACAGAAGCGCAAGAAGAGGAGGAGGATGGAGGCTGGGGTCGGATCCTGGGCGGCGCAGAAGCGTTGCGCCGCAGGGGAGACGGTGGTGGTGTTCGCGTGGTGGCGGAACAACAAGGAAAGGAAGGGGTGGTCGAGCAAAGCAGGGGAAAAACAGGGGAGGGTGTTTCCGGGCGAGTTTGGCGGCGCAGCAGCCGTTCGCCGGATTATTTGGGGCGAATATGGGTTTAAGATGTTAGTGGGTGGCCGGAGTGTGGTGGTTTATGGCGACGAAGTTGTGAGAGGGTGGTGAGTGTGCGAAACAAAAGGGAAAACAGGGGAATTTTTGGTGGTGTTTTGCGGTGGTTCTGGGCGGTCGGACGATGCAGGGTGGTTGTAGAGAGGTTAGGTGATGGTGGTAGTGGTAGTGGTGGCTGGAGGTGGTGGTGCTGAGTTGGTGGTGGCGGGTGTGGTGTTGCGAGGCGGGGAAGGGAAGGGGGAGGGCAGGGGATGCGTCGAAAGGGAAAGCAGAGGAGGGGAGATGTGGTGAGGTGGTGGTGTGAGGTGGTGCTGGGGGTGTTGGGTGTGGTGGTCAAGGTGGTCACGATGGTGGTTTGATGGTGGTTGCAGTGGTCGTTAATGGTGGTGATGGTTCGAAGCAGAGAGGAGGAGGAGAATTGAAAATTGGAATTTGTTTTTGATTGCCTGATGTTGAATTTCCTGAAATGGAAATGCAATTTGTATATCAATATTGAAAAGTTTGCTTGGGGTCCAAGGGGTGAACTTGGACAGAATTGAGGGAAGGAGGGAAGGAAATTTCCTTCCTGGTTTATACGTGGAGAGCAAGGGAAGAGGGGAAAGTGAATTTTTGGTTCCTTGAGGGCATTTTAGTAATTTCCCATGGTTAGACTAAAATTCAGAAATTTTGTTGCTATTTTAGGAAACTACTAAAAATAGAAATGTTTAGCTAAATTAATTCTTTATAAAAATATAAAAAAATAAAAATAATAATAAATATCGTTAGAAAAATAAATTTAGTTTCCGAATAAAAATAAGAACGTTAAATAATTAATTTAGTTTCCGAATAAAATAAATTTAGAAATCCAAAAATAATTAAAATTTAAAAAAAGGTCGTTAAGCTCGTAAATATGAATTAAATTATAAACTGAAAAATAAATCGTGTAGCAATATTAAAAAAAATTCAAGCGAAATAAAACTTCGTTAATTAAAATAAAGTTCAAATTTAGGATTTAAAAGGATTTTAAGCTAAATAAAAATAATTAAGCATAATTAACAGAGTTTTAAAAATTGGGGTATTACAACGACCTCGTACTCGGCCTCATTGTGGGCGCTTGGAAATTGAAGCGCATATCATACTCAAACGTATCCCCCTCCGGTGACTGACAGATTATCCCAGCTCCACATCCGTTCTGTATGGATGACCCGTCCACATAGAGCGTCCACACAGTTTTCATATTCTCAGAGAAGACGGGCCTTGTCATTTCCACAATAAAATCTGCAAATGCTTGCCCTTTGATGGCCTTTCTTGGTTCATAAGTGATATCAAAAGCATTTAACTTAATGGCCCAGTTCAACATTCGGCCCGAGGCTTCTAATTTTGTGAATGGCAGTTTCAGTGGCTGATCGGTATAAATCACCAGTCTATGAGGTAGGAAGTAAGGGCGGAGTTTCTTGCTGTCCATGAACAGGGCTAGGCCAAACTTTTCCACTGTTGGGTATCTCACCTCGGCATTCTGAAGTACGTGACTCACAAAGTATACAGGCATTTGTACCCCTTCCCTTTCTGTCAACAGGACTACACTTAACGAATGTTCAGATACTGCAGGTACATATATAAGACTTCCCCTTGCAAGGGACTAACAAGCCGAGGTAGAGTGTGCAAATGGTCTTTCAATTTCAAAAAGGCCGCCTCTGCTTCATCCGACCATTCAAACTTGGACTTCTTCCTGATTGCTCTAAAAAAGTAGTGGCATTTATCCCCGGCCCTAGAAAGAAATCTACCCAGAGCGGCCAAGCAACCTGTAAGCCGCTGAACCTCTTTGACAGTCTTTGTTGAGCTCATATCGGTTACCGCCTGTATTTTATCTGGGTTGGCCTCAATTCCTCTTTCATCAATTAAGAAACCTAGGAACTTTCCGGACGTCACCCCGAATATACACTTCTTGGGATTCAGCCTCATGTTGTAAGAACGAATGGTCTCAAATATTTCCCTTAAATCATCTAGGTGTGCCGCTCGCTCTTTACTCTTTACTATCATGTCGCCAATATAGGCCTCAATATTTCTGCCAAGTTGTTTACTGAACATAGTATTAATGAGACGTTGGAGCGTGGCCGGGGCGTTCTTCAATCCGAACGGCATAACCTTGTAGCAGTATAGCCCTTGCTCTGTGACAAATGACGTCTTTTCCTGATCATCCGGCCAAAGAGGAATCTGATGAAATCGTGAATAAGCATCCATGAAACTCATCATGGCGTGCCCCGCCGTGGAATTGACCAGCTGGTCAATCTTTGGCAATGGGAAGCTATCTTTGGGGCAAGCCTTGTTCAGGTTAGTATAATCGACGCACATCCTCCAGGTGCCGTTTGGTTTTGGGACGAGGACCACATTAGCTACCCAATCTGGATACTGGCTAGGGCGGAAAAAGCTTGCGTCCATCAGCTTTTTTACTTCAGCGGTCGCCGCCTGGTTTTTAATCTCTCCATGGTTTATTTTCTTCTGACGGACCGGTCTAGTATCCAGGTCCACATTTAGCTTATGGACAGCCACGGCTGGATCAATGTCGGGCATCTCTTCAACAATAAAAGCAAAAATATCCTCAAATTCTCTCAGCAAGTGGACTAACCCTGCCGCCATCGGGTTGTCAGGAGAATTCCAATGGGCACTACCCTGTCTGGTTTGTCCAAGTTCAACACAACATCATAATGAGCCCCAACAGGTTCTGGCCGGCGCCCCTCCATATGAGCCGATGATATGGTTAAGGTTTCTTTTAAAGATTTGGAATGTGTGCCGCCGCACTTTCGTTTATTGCCTACCTCTTTCTTCTCACCTGATCCCCAGGCGTCCGGGTTCAAGGTGGTTAAGTAGCAGTCTCGAGCCTGCTGCTGATCGCCGGTACTGACGCTCCCATCGTCACAAACAAATTTCAGAAGCATTAAGTGAGTAACAATGACAGTGTAATCCCTCGTAATTTTATTATATTCTATTTATATATCTTAACGTATATTTAATATATTTAAATGTAATTTACGAATTTTAGAAATGAATATGTAATTAAAATATAATTATGTTATTACATTTTGAATATTTTAAATGATTTATGAAATCAAATTGATTTTGACTTTTACGTTAAAACGAATTAGGATTTTGGAATCACGTTCTATTGGAACTAGAAAGCAAATCCTAAATTCTTAATTCTACTCCTAGCCCACTTGAAAAGCCCAACCATTAAAACCCAAAAGAACTCAAACCCTCACCCAAAACAAATTCACGTAAAAAGAAAAATCAAGCCTCCTCTCCCTCCTTCAACTCCACATACAGCATCCTCCCTGCAGTTTTCTCTCCTCCCTTCGTCCGCCGCTTCTGCCCAGCCACCGGACAACCATCACCGCCGGTAACTCTCTTTCTCTCCCCCTCGTGTTTCTTCTCTCTTTCTTCGTCTTTCTCTCCTCACTCACTAAATCTCTGTTTTTCTTGCGAAGCACCACCAGTGCACGCAACAACCAGCCCTGTCGCCTGTTCCTAGCCGCCACCTACTCGCGCCGCCGGTCTATCGCATTATATTTCCCGGTAACCGCTTCTCTTGTCCTTCCTTCGTTCGTTCTTTTTCTCTGTATTTCTTGCTCTCCTCAATTGTGTTCCTGCTGTTGCACAGCCATCGCACGACCCAGCCACGTCGACGACAACCATCAACCCAGCCGCTGCCGCGCCGCCGTCCCCGGACCGCCGGCCGCCCACTCTTCCTCTTCTTTTGGTTAATTCCTTTTAAACCCTAAGCTAATTTAATTATTTAATTACGTTTTATTAATTCAATTTATATTTTTCTTGAGTTAAGTTTATGATTTTATGATTTAATTACGAATTTAAGACTTACTTGTTTGCATAATTAAATTATCAAATTTCAGATTACATAATTCGATTGAAACAAGAATTTGAATTATTTAAGGCATGAATTTTAATGTTTTAATGGTTTTAAATCATGGTAGAATGAGTATGAATTATTGAAACTATTATTTTTATGTTCTAAGCATGATAAGTTGGTTTTGGGAAGTTTGTAAACGAATTTATATTGCTGAAAATTTAAGTATGATATTTGCAAAGAGTTTTCAACGAATTTCAATCTTTAATTCAATAATTGTTATGCTAGGAAATCAAATATTCAAGTTTTGTTATTGGAGAAAAGTTCTAAATATGTTTAGGATGTAGTTAGAATGTGTTAGTATAGTTGTGAATGATTAGAAGTTGATTGGGGATATTTGTTGGTTGTTTTAGGCGGAGAATTCTCTTTAGGCGACTTTTGAAAGCGTTAAGGTGGCCTATCAGTTTGTTTACACAAGGTACGTACATACTTGTGTGCTTGGAATGTGTGCTAATTGTTGAAACCATGTTGAATCTTGTTGTTGAACTTGGTTATGTTGATATTATTGTTGAACTTGGTGATGTTGATATTATGGACGAACTGGGTTATATTGAATGTGCATGTTTAATACTGTTGGACAAACTTATTGAACTTATTTTGCACTATAAGAACTGTAACATGTTAGTATGGATGTTTGATACAAACATGTTGGTTGGGAACACTAGATTATTCTATATGATTGGGTTGGATCAATTGGTTGTTGTTCCCTTTCTATCTTTTCACTACTTTATAAGGGCGGAGGACCTTGTTTAGTAAGTCGAAACTTTATGCCCATATACAGGGTTGCTCATGGTTAAAGGAAAGGTTGGTTAAGTTGGAATGAGTCTTGATTGATGCTTTTATGATCACTTACTTAATTCTAAGATAAAAACAGTTGTGAACAAATGTGAATTGTCTGTCTTATGTAATGGTTGAGTCATAACGGAGTCTCAATTTGTAAATCATGTAAAGTGAAACTGAATAGCAATAGCTTTAGACTGTGCACGTCTGAAGTGACGGACAAACAGGAGTTGGGGTTCATGGTGGTAGCCCATGGCCTTTTCTGGGACCGGATTGATCACCGTGTCCTATTTTTATTTAAACGTTCCTCGATATCGCAGGTCACTGAGGTTACGGAGTCGCGCCCGTACCTCGTCTTCCTTAGTGAAGACTTCTGGATGGTCAACTCGGTCCATTGTCTATTTCAACTAAAATGATATTATGGTTATTAAGTCTAGCTTAGTCTAGTCAAGTATAATCGTCAAATTATTATGTTTTGTCTGTCCTTACTTATATTTATTAGTATCATGTTAGGGTTGTGGGTTTGATAGTATCATGCTAGGATTGTTGTTGTTTTAGTATGTAGTACTCAGCTTTGCTGATTACGTGCTTTGTTTGTGTGTGTTGATCATGGCTATGCCTTATTGATCCTGTGATGACCCATCTTTGGTGAGCAGTCTCTAAGGATCAATAAGCGTTGCCCATCTACAGGTTTGAAGATGATGCTGTTAGGTTATGATACATATGACAATTCATAACTCATGCGGAAAAACCATAAACCCAGGAAAACATATTATTTACACATAATCATTTAGCATAGATTAGATGCATACTCTTTGTTGCGTGCCTTCCCTAGCTGCGCCCGAACCGAACAAGAACAAGTCTTTAGGACTCCAAGTGTCGTCCCTCCGTAGATAGTCCACAGCACGTCCGGATCCGCCTTAAGATTGACCAACTAGAATCGCCCTTAAGGTACTATTATTTTCGGCACTTTATAGGCAAATGTGTGACTGAATTTTTCTCTCAAAAACTTACTTTGAATACTTTGAAACTTGTGTTATAAATTGTGAGCCCTAGCCTCATATTTATAGCGGTATGGAAAGGGAATCGAAATCCTATTCAGATACAAATTAATTAAACCTAGAATCCTACAAGAACTCTAACTTAATTAATTTATCAAATAGAATTAGGAATTCAATCATTAATCGAACTCTGCATGTTTTAGGAAACGTGCACGAACACAAACACTTGCACACACACGCACGGCAGCCACGATGGCCCCATGCGTGCGCGCGAGCAGCAGCCCACTCAGCGCCCGCGCGCGCTGCGCGCTGCGCGTGCTGTGCGTGCTGCGCGCTGTGCGTGCTGTGCGCGCTGTGCGCGCTGCGCGCTGCGCGCAGCCTGCTGGGCCTGGCCTTGCGCTGGGCCTGGCATGGCTGTTTGTGCGGCGCGCTTGGCTTGCTGGGCGATGGCCTGGCTTCGTGCTGGGCCTCGTCCGGCAGGCCTCGTCCGATGCTTATTCGTACGATGCGCTTCCGATTAAATTTTCCGATTCCGGAATTCATTTCCGATACGAACAATATTTAATATTTCCGATTCCGGAATTAATTTCCGTTTCGAACAAATATTTAATATTTCCGTTTCCGGAATTATTTTCCGATTCCGGTAATATTTCCGATTCTGACAATATTTCCGTTTCCGGCAATATTTCCGATTCTGGCAATATTTCCATTTCCGATAATATTTTCCGACACGTACCATGTTTCCGTTTCCGGCAACATCTACGACTTGGATAATATTTATATTTCCGATACGATCCATATTTCCGTTTCCGGCAATATCATCGTTTCCGGAGTATTCATTCCTTGCCTGTGACGATCTTAGCTCCCACTGAAACCAAGATCCGTCGGTTCCGAATATTCATAGATGGAGTATTTAATGCTATTAAATACTTGATCCGTTTACGTACTATTTGTGTGACCCTACGGGTTCAGTCAAGAGTAAGCTGTGGATTAATATCATTAATTCCACTTGAACTGAAGCGGCCTCTAGCTAGGCATTCAGCTCACTTGATCTCACTGAATTATTAACTTGTTAATTAATACTGAACCGCATTTATTATACTTAACATAGAATGCATACTTGGACCAAGGGCATTATTTCCTTCAGTCTCCCACTTGTCCTTAGGGACAAGTGTGCATTTCCTAATTCCTTTGTCGCTCGATGCTTGCTCTTGAACATAAGGTAAGAGTTGTCATCCTTATTATGTCCAGAGGTGTTCCTCGGTTTCAGAGTTCAACTGATCAAATAAACAGATAATCATAGCCTATGATTCATCCGAGCACGGCCATGCATTTCACAGTTTCTAGCTCTCCGAGTGGCCTTGTACAACTTTTAAGCATCTCATCCCGATTTATGGGAGGACAATCCCAATCTTGTGATCTTGAGATTAGACTTCGTTTGATAGGTGATTACCTGAGCGTTGCCTTTATAGCCTCCTTTTACGGTGCGACGGTTGGTCAACGTCAAAGCAACCAGTTCTCAAACAAGTAATCTCAAATCACTCAGGTATTGAGGATTTAGTGTCTAATAATTTAATGAAATTTACTTATGACAGACTTTCATCTCTTACAGTAAAGTTTCATAGGTCTTGTCCGATACTAGTCTTCCCAAAGTAAGTATCTATGCAAATGATTATGACATTGCCATGTCCACATAGTTCAAGAAACAGAACTACTAGTCATCTTGCATTCTAATCGTCTAACGTTTTCTATGCGTCCAATTTTATAGAAAACTCCGATTAGGGACCATTTTCAACCTTTGACATTCAAGTTCACTTGATAGACATTTCTTAGTCACAGGACTGGTCCTGACAGTCTATCTTGAATATATCGTCAAATTGAAGGGACTCATCATTTAATAAACCACAAATTAAATGGAAAAATGAATTCCTTTCATTTATTGTGAATGATTAACCAATAATGTTTTACAAAGATTTAAACTCTAAAACTTTAAAACATTAAACAGAGACATCAAAGCCATTCTCCAATATGCTTGATTCCCATAGCTGCAGTGTGCGAGTTGTGCTTCGCTTGCGGCAGAGGTTTAGTTAATGGATCTGATATGTTGTCATCAGTTCCAATTTTGCTTATCTCGACTTCTTTTCTTTCAACGAACTCTCGTAGAAGGTGAAATCTACGAAGTACATGCTTGACTCTCTGGTGGTGTCTAGGCTCTTTTGCCTGTGCAATAGCTCCGTTATTATCACAATACAGGGCTATTGGTCCTTTAATGGAGGGGACTACACCGAGTTCACCTATGAACTTCCTTAGCCATATAGCTTCCTTTGCTGCTTCATGTGCAGCAATGTACTCCGCTTCAGTTGTAGAATCCGCAATGGTGCTTTGCTTAGCACTTTTCCAGCTTACTGCACCCCCATTGAGGCAGAAGACAAACCCAGACTGTGATCTGAAATCATCTTTGTCGGTTTGGAAACTTGCGTCCGTATAGCCTTTAACAATTAATTCATCATCTCCACCATAGACCAGGAAGTCATCTTTGTGCCTTTTCAGGTACTTCAGAATGTTCTTGGCAGCAGTCCAATGCGCCTCTCCTGGGTCTGACTGGTATCTGCTCGTAGCACTGAGTGCGTACGCAACATCCGGGCGTGTACATATCATAGCATACATTATTGAACCAATCAATGATGCATATGGAATCCCATTCATTCGTCTACGCTCATCAAGTGTTTTTGGGCACTGAGTCTTGCTTAGAGTCATTCCATGAGACATGGGTAGGTAGCCTCGCTTGGAGTCCGCCATCTTGAACCTATCAAGCACCTTATTGATATAAGTGCTTTGACTAAGTCCAATCATCTTTTTAGATCTATCTCTGTAAATCTTGATGCCCAATATGTACTGTGCTTCTCCTAGATCCTTCATCGAAAAACATTTCCCAAGCCAAATCTTGACAGAGTTCAACATAGGAATGTCATTTCCGATAAGCAATATGTCGTCGACATATAATACTAGGAAAGCAATTTTGCTCCCACTGACCTTCTTGTATACACAAGATTCGTCCGCGTTCTTGATGAAACCAAAGTCACTGACTGCTTCATCAAAACGTATATTCCAGCTCCTGGATGCCTGCTTCAATCCGTAGATTGACTTCTTTAGCTTGCATACCTTTTTAGCATTCTTTGGATCCTCAAAACCTTCAGGCTGTGTCATAAACACAGTTTCTGTTAAAACGCCGTTTAAGAAAGCAGTTTTGACATCCATCTGCCATATTTCGTAATCGTAATATGCAGCGATTGCTAACATTATTCGAATAGACTTTAGCATTGCAACTGGTGAAAAGGTTTCATCGTAATCCACACCGTGGACTTGCCTGTAACCTTTTGCAACCAATCTAGCTTTGAAAACTTCAAGTTTCCCATCCTTGTCCTTTTTCAGTTTGAAAACCCATTTGCTTCCAATGGCTTGGTAGCCATCTGGCAAATCGACCAAATCCCATACTTGGTTTTCAGACATGGAGTCTAATTCAGATTGCATGGCTTCTTGCCATTGCTTGGAGCTAGGGCTCGTCATAGCTTGCTTGTAAGTCGCTGGTTCATCACTTTCAAGTAATAGAACGTCATAGCTCTCGTTCGTCAAAATACCTAAGTACCTTTCCGGTTGAGATCTATATCTTTGCGATCTACGCGGGGTAACATTTCTAGATTGACCATGATTCTCACCAGATTCTTCTAAACATCTCTGAGTTTCATCCTGAATGTCATCTTGAGCATTCTCTAGAGTTTGTTGTTCGACTCGAATTTCTTCGAGGTCTACTTTTCTCCCACTTGTCATTTTGGAAATGTGATCTTTCTCCAAAAAGACACCATCTCGAGCAACAAACACTTTGTTCTCAGATGTATTGTAGAAGTAATACCCCTTTGTTTCCTTTGGATAGCCCACAAGGATACATTTGTCAGATTTTGGATGAAGTTTGTCTGAAATTAATCGTTTGACGTATACTTCACATCCCCAAATCTTAAGAAAAGACACATTTGGAGGTTTTCCAAACCATAATTCGTATGGAGTCTTTTCGACAGCTTTAGACGGAGCTCTATTTATAGTGAGTGCAGCTGTATTTAGTGCATGTCCCCAAAATTCTAATGGAAGTTCGGCCTGACCCATCATTGACCTTACCATGTCTAGCAAGGTTCTGTTCCTCCGTTCCGACACACCGTTCCATTGTGGTGTTCCAGGAGGAGTCAATTCTGATAGAATTCCACATTCTTTCAGATGGTCATCAAATTCATAGCTCAGATATTCACCGCCTCTATCAGACCGCAGTGCCTTAATCTTCTTGCCTAATTGATTCTCTACTTCACTCTGAAATTCCTTGAATTTGTCAAAGGATTCAGACTTATGCTTCATTAGGTAGACATAACCATACCTACTGAAGTCATCAGTGAAAGTGATAAAGTAGCTGAAACCACCTCTAGCATTTGTACTCATTGGTCCACATACATCTGTATGGATTAAACCCAATAGTTCATTTGCTCTTTCTCCAACTTTAGAGAAAGGTTGCTTCGTCATTTTGCCAAGTAAACATGATTCGCATTTACCATAATCCTCTAAGTCAAATGGTTCTAGAATTCCTTCCTTTTGAAGTCTTTCTAAGCGTTTCAAGTTTATATGGCCTAATCGACAATGCCACAGATAGGTGAGATCTGAATCATCCTTTTTGGCCTTTTTGGTATTTATGTTATATACTTGTTTGTCGTGATCTAATAAATAAAGTCCATTGACTAATCTAGCAGATCCATAAAACATCTCTTTAAAATAAAACGAACAACTATTGTCTTTTATTATAAAGGAAAATCCCTTAGCATCTAAGCAAGAAACTGAAATGATGTTTTTAGTAAGACTTGGAACATGGAAACATTCTTCCAGTTCCAAAACTAGCCCGGAGGGCAACGACAAATAGTAAGTTCCTACAGCTAATGCAGCAATCCGTGCTCCATTTCCCACTCGTAGGTCGACTTCACCCTTGCTTAACTTTCTACTTCTTCTTAGTCCCTGTGGATTGGAACATAAGTGTGAGCCACAACCTGTATCTAATACCCAAGAAGTTGAATTAGCAAGTATACAGTCTATAACGAAAATACCTGAAGATGGAACGACTGTTCCGTTCTTCTGATCTTCCTTTAGCTTCAAGCAATCTCTCTTCCAATGCCCCTTCTTCTTGCAGTAGAAGCATTCGGATTCAGAAGTGGGTTGAGTGACCTTTCTCTTTGCAGATTTGGCGCCAGTTTGCTTAGTTGGGCTGGCTTTGTTGCCACCTTTCTTAGCATTCCTCTTCTTTCCAGATTTCTTGAACTTGCCCCCACGCACCATAAGCACATCCTGCTTATCACTTTTGAGCGTCTTTTCAGCGGTCTTCAGCATACCGTGAAGCTCAGTGAGCGTTTTGTCCAGACTATTCATACTGTAGTTCAGTTTGAACTGATCATACCCGCTATGAAGAGAATGGAGGATGGTGTCTATAGCCATTTCCTGAGAAAATTGCTGATCCAGCCGACTCATATTCTCAATGAGTCCAATCATTTTGAGAACATGTGGACTTACGGGCTCGCCTTTCTTAAGCTTGGTCTCAAGAATTTGCCTATGAGTCTCGAATCTTTCGACTCGAGCCAGATCTTGGAACATGTTCTTCAACTTACTGATGATTGTGAAAGCATCTGAGTTGATGAACGTTTTCTGCAGATCCGCACTCATGGTGGCGAGCATTAGACATTTCACATCCTTGTTGGCATCAATCCAACGATTGAGGGCTGCCTGAGTGACCCCGTCGCCTGCAGCTTCGGGCATCGCCTCATCTAGGACATACTCCTTTTCTTCCTGCATAAGAACTATTTGCAAGTTCCTTTGCCAGTCAAGGAAGTTTTTCCCGTTCAACTTCTCCTTTTCGAGAATTGATCGAATGTGAATGAATTGTTGTTTGCCATATTAAAAACTACAATTGAAAAGAATAAACAAATAAATAACCATTCACAGTTTCTCTTAATAAACTTAAATTCTAGCATACATGCATAATTCAATGTTTATTAAGCATTTTATTCAATTTATGTGTTCCGGCAGGTGTGAATAAAATGATTCCAAGATCCTAAAATCATTGAAGAACTAAGCACAGTTTGTCGACTTAATCCTAGAACATCTTAGGTAAGCAAAAGCCTTTTGCTAATAGTCTAGAAACTATTCTTGGTTGATAGGTACGTCTAAGAACTTATTAGGTAAACCTATCGAATTTGCCACGACATAAAAGGACTCCTTACTTATATCGTTGAGTTTCACCAAAACTAACATGTACTCACAATTATTTGTGTACCTTGCCCCTTTAGGACCAATAAGTAACACCTCGCTGAGCGAAAACTATTACTAGATTGATGTAAAGGATATCCAAGCAAGTGTATATTTTGGCATGGCACCTTTTAACTCAATTTTTAAGTTTGGAACTTAAGGCTCTTACTATGTTGGTTAGATTTTAAGTGAACTAAAATCCTTAATCATGCAACATAATCAAGCTTTTGATCTCATGCATTTCAAGACATATTTAAAACAATAAATAACTTAAAACATGCATAAGATATTTGTGATCTAGTATGGCCCGACTTCATCTTGAAGCTTTGACTTCAAAGTCCGTCTTGAAAATCTCCGTGGGAGGCACCATTTTCTTCAAATAGGATAAGCTATAACTAATTACAACTATTTGATGGTTCGCAGACCATATTTGAATTGAAAAATAACTTTGGTACTTTAGACCAATTACATTCAAATTAATGGTACGCAGACCATATTTTCTATCCTATTTGGGCCATACTAGTCACTTCATAACCTGCAAAACAGTACATATACAATATATACCATTCACCCATTCATTATCATGAATGGCCCACATAGCTGGTTAGTAAAACACATTATGCATCACGTAAACATTTGCAGCAATTAATCAAGGGCACCAATAATCTACCAATTATTCAGTCCTTATTAATTCTAATCAAGTTGTTTTAACCTTAAGGATTTGTAGACCTAATCAAGAGTTTATGACTAAAAAGCGCTCCCACTTAAACCAATAAATTCATATGCTTTACCAATTTTAAACATAAAAATGTATTTCTAGTCTAACCGGAAACATACAAATTTAATTAAAATTTAAAGCTCATATAAATTTATAATTGAATCCAAAAAGTTTAATTTAATTTCAGTCGCATTTAAATTAATTCATGATTTTAATTTTAGTAAAATAATTAGAATAAATTACATTTATTATAATTATAATATTCAAAATTAAAATCCAAGAAAATAATTTAAATTATTAATTTTAAAATTAATTAAAATTACGTGAACTGAAATTTTCAAATTAAACATTCAAAACGATCTAATCGTAATGCAAACACCCTACGCGTTGCACGCCCATGGGCCGCACGCACACAGCCATTGCTGGCCATGTGCGCGCAGCCCATGCGCTCGTCGCATAGCTGCTGCTTCCCTATCGCAAGCCTCCGCACGCATTGGTGCTCGCTGCGCGCGCCAGCGCTCATCGCACGCGAGCTATCGCTCGCAGTGCGCGCGCGACATCGCTCGCTGGGCGCGCGACATCGCTCGCTGGGCGCGCGAGCCATCGCTCGCTGGGCGCGCGACATCGCTCGCTAGGCGGGCGACATCGCTCGCTGTGCGCGCGAGCCATCGCTCGCTGGGCGCGCGACATCGCTCGCTGGGCGGGCGACATCGCTCGCTGTGCGTGCGAGCAATGCTAGGCGCAGCGCTCGTGGCACGCGAGCTTGCGCTCGCTGCGCGCGAGGCTGCGCGCTCTTGTGCGAGGCAGCGCGCGTTGTGGCGCAGCTCGCTTGCTGCCCACACGCGACTGCCTTGGCTCGCCCTACGCCCATGCCCATTCGTCCATTGGTCGTGGCACACGACACAAGGCAGGGTTGCTGCCTTGTGCTCGTGCACTACGCCCTTGCTCATTGCATTCGTGCCGCATGGGCGACGAGCTCCCTTGCTCGTCGTCGCATGCCCGCATTATGCAACACCCCTTAAGGGTAACACGAAGCGTCCATTGCTTTGTGCGTGCAAGTTATATGAACGAATCGCATAAAAATTTAAAATTTATATTTAAAATTAATGACAAATTAATAAATAATATTAATTTCATAATTTTAGGGCGAAAAAATCGAAAATTTATTATCCAATTGATTTCCGATTGATATGGATTCAAGTCTAGGTCATAAAAATTTAAAATTTATCGTAAATTTACAATTTTTATGGTGGTTTTTAATCATAGGTTTCTAATTAAATTACAATTAATTATGAAAATCAAATTAATTCTAAATTATTCTAATTTTCAACAAATTAATCATAATTACAAATTAGATTGCATAATTAACAAGACTAGGCATTCAGACTTGTTAAACATATGCAGTAGGTCAATCAAAAATTCAAGATTTATCAACAGGAATCGCAAATATTTAATTTAACATCTTAAATTTACGAAATTTTGCATTCGAAAAACTAAAACCTTCGAAAAGTAATAGTTAGGCTTCGAATTTGAGAATTCTGGGTTCGGCAGAAAAATATTATTTTTGTCAAAATTTTAGAATGCCTTTTACATGCGGAATTGACACAAAAATCACTCAATTCGGATGAGTAACGAAGAAACTGCCGAAAAACTGCGTACGTATAATTAAATAAACGCAATTTGCAATTAATTAACAATTACGAAAATTAATCACCCCTTTTAATTCTTGCAAATTTGTAATATTTAACCATGTTCATGCAATTTAGATTATGAAAATAATAAGGGGCTCGTGATACCACTGTTAGGTTATGATACATATGACAATTCATAAATCATGCGGAAAAACCATAAACCCAGGAAAACATATTATTTACACATAATCATTTAGCATAGATTAGATGCATACTCTTTGTTGCGTGCCTTCCCTAGCTGCGCCCGAACCGAACAAGAACAAGTCTTTAGGACTCCAAGTGTCGTCCCTCCGTAGATAGTCCACAGCACGTCCGGATCCGCCTTAAGATTGACCAACTAGAATCGCCCTTAAGGTACTATTATTTTCGGCACTTTATAGGCAAATGTGTGACTGAATTTTTCTCTCAAAAACTTACTTTGAATACTTTGAAACTTGTGTTATAAATTGTGAGCCCTAGCCTCATATTTATAGCGGTATGGAAAGGGAATCGAAATCCTATTCAGATACAAATTAATTAAACCTAGAATCCTACAAGAACTCTAACTTAATTAATTTATCAAATAGAATTAGGAATTTAATCATTAATCGAACTCTGCAAGTTTTAGGAAACGTGCACAAACACAAACACTTGCACACACACGCACGGCAGCCACGATGGCCCCATGCGTGCGCGCGAGCAGCAGCCCACTCAGCGCCCGCGCGCGCTGCGCGCTGCGCGTGCTGTGCGCGCTGTGCGCGCTGCGCGCTGCGCGCAGCCTGCTGGGCCTGGCCTTCCGCTGGGCCTGGCATGGCTGTTTGTGCGGCGCGCTTGGCTTGCTGGGCGATGGCCTGGCTTCGTGCTGGGCCTCGTCCAGCAGGCCTCGTCCGATGCTTATTCGTACGATGTGCTTCCGATTAAATTTTCCGATTCCGGAATTCATTTCCGATACGAACAATATTTAATATTTCCGATTCCGGAATTAATTTCCGTTTCGAACAAATATTTAATATTTCCGTTTCCGGAATTATTTTCCGATTCCGGTAATATTTCCGATTCTGACAATATTTCCGTTTCCGGCAATATTTCCGATTCTGGCAATATTTCCATTTCCGATAATATTTTCCGACACGTACCATGTTTCCGTTTCCGGCAACATCTACGACTTGGATAATATTTATATTTCCGATACGATCCATATTTCCGTTTCCGGCAATATCATCGTTTCCGGAGTATTCATTCCTTGCCTGTGACGATCTTAGCTCCCACTGAAACCAAGATCCGTCGGTTCCGAATATTCATAGATGGAGTATTTAATGCTATTAAATACTTGATCCGTTTACGTACTATTTGTGTGACCCTACGGGTTCAGTCAAGAGTAAGCTGTGGATTAATATCATTAATTCCACTTGAACTGAAGCGGCCTCTAGCTAGGCATTCAGCTCACTTGATCTCACTGAATTATTAACTTGTTAATTAATACTGAACCGCATTTATTAGACTTAACATAGAATGCATACTTGGACCAAGGGCATTATTTCCTTCAGATGCATCATTGGGATCGGGATTAGAGAGCTTGTAGTTCTATTCGTTTAATTAAGTGATTTAATTTGTTAACTTGGTTTTGAAATTTGTCGTACTATTCGTATTTCCTTAATTCAGTTAATTGGTTTGGACCTAATATGTAATAGATTATTTATGAACCTAAAAGTTAGTTTCATGTTTTCCGCTGCAAAATTCTGAATAAGCCGTAACGTTTTCACACGGGCGATAATACTTTGATAATTCCCTACAGTTATATTTAAAAAGAGGTTATTTTAGAAAATGGGAATTGTTGGGGTGTTACAAAGTGGTATTTTTGAGCTAAAGGTTTTACTGACATTTCGTGTCTACCTTTTATATCTTAGGCGCCTAACCAACTAATTAGTTACGTAAAAGTAATTTCGCACTAGTGAATAAATTTAAAGTTATTAGCTAGAAATGTTTGAATTTATTTTAATATTGACTCTTGAATCGTGCTTTGAAATACGTTTTTGGTTATGCGAATTAATGTATTTCGATTCTTTTGAAATTCAAATTAATATTTCAAAAAAAAAAAAAAAAAAAAAAAAAAAAAAAAAAAAATTAATTATTTATCCTTTTATAATTATTCTTTTAATCCATCCAATTCTTATAAATCATTCTTGTTTTATTCTTTTATGCTTCAATGTTTGATATACTATGATTATTTTGAAAGTTGGGTAGTATAGGAAAGGGCATATAGAATAGAATCATTGTGTCTGCATTATGTTTACATGATTGTAATTTCTCTACCTGCTAACTGTCGTGTCTTTCCTATGCTTTGCGATTGATATACATTCTTACTCATTGTGTATTGTGGGATCATACGGTAAGTGAGAGTACTAATTACTAACATAGAAACTATGTTTAATTGTTATAGATCTCTAATCATGTCTGGCATGGAAGGAAATAGAATAGGGAGCAACTCTAACCCTATTATTCTAAGCGATGATGAAAATGAAATAGATTACGAGTCTGACATTAACAGTTACACCAGCCATGAACTTGTTCTGCGTCGAGTTTTAAGAGCAGGAGAACCTGATAGTGATGATGAAGCCCTTCGTGAATTTGATCGTGCTAGAGGGCAAACTAGGGTCGATATTTATCAAGCTGTTTTGAGACCTGAAAGCGATTCGGAGCCTGAGTTTGAGCATGAATTTGGGTTTGAGTTCGAACAAGAATTTGAGTTTGAGTTCGAACATGAATTAGAGGTTGAACCTGAGTTTGAGTTTGAGCCCGAACATGAACCTGAACCTGAGCCTGAGCCAGAGGAAGCTAATCATCAACTTCAAGGTCTACGAAGATCCTCTAGGCCAAGAAAAGAAGCTTATTATTTTGATATGGATGACGATGATGAACTTAAATATGAGCTATTCACCCTAGAAGGTTATAGCGAGTCAAAGGACAAGTCTGATGATGTTTCCCTTTAGCTTTGCTTACATATTTAGTTGTGTGTGAGAAAAATGTTGGACAATCCGCCCAACCATAGTTTATGTTTATATCGTAGAACCTTTTTACTTTATTTTGAGAACAGGTGTGTGTTAATATTTAGGATTGTTATTGACATTCTTCTGAGGAATAAAAGTTAGATTATTGACTATCTAAAGGATCAGAGTATTACGGGCACGCAAGGGGAATGTTTTCTTCTTTTATTCTAACTTATTATTCGCGATGATTGAAGTTATTCCTTGTCTCTCAGTTGAATGTTTTGCATGATTGTTCATTTTGTGTGCATTTTGAATGTTAATGTGATATTGCATTGCTAGAGGATAATGTAAGTAAAGTTTTGAACCTGAATTAGAGCATATAAATTTCAGGTCGCGCTCTAGGATGGCCAATAATAGTGACCTAGCTGCTGCTATTCGCCTCTTGGCGGAAAAACTAACCCAGGAAAGAACTGAGCGTCCCGATTCTGCAGGGGACATGTTTGAAAGGCTTGCGAAAGTTAAACCACCATACTTTAAGGGGCAGGCAGACCCCACCTTCCTTGAAAACTGGATCAGGGAATTTGAGAAACTATTTGGGGCGGTAAACTGTCCTGAGCATATGAAAGTAGGCCAAGCTGTCCTCTACTTGAAAGATGAGGCCGACCTTTGGTGGAGGGAAAATGGGACTAGACTAAGCGCTGCTGAGGGATTCAATTGGGATTCTTTTATTGTTGCTTTGAGGGGGAAGTTTTATCCTCCTTTTATGAGGAAGCAGAAAGCCCAGGAATTTATCAACCTTAGGATGGGGAATATGACCATTGCTGAATACTACAGTAAGTTTATAGCTTTGTCGAGGTTTGCACCTGAGGTGGTAGCTACTGAGGAACTAAAGGCTCAGAGGTTTGAGCAAGGGTTAACCGATGAGATCCAACTGGGATTAGGCGGGGAAACCTTTACGTCCTTAGACATTGTTTATGGGAGAGCTGCTCATATCTACGGCCTTCAGACCAGGAGAGACAAAAAGAATATTGTTGTTGGGGATAAAAGGAAAGAGTTTAATGCTGGGGGAAGTCAGGGGAACTTCAAAAGGAATAGAAATGGAAATGGGAATGGTAATGGTAGTGGTAATGGTAATGGTAATGGTAATTTCCAGGGAAGAAACAACCAGGGAAATAACTATAACAACAGAAACCAAACTGTCAGAGTGTACCACTGCAAGAGGTGCAACAACAACCACCCTGGGAAGGATTGTAAGGGGGAATTGGTAATTTGCAACTATTGTCATAAGAAGGGACATAGGGAGTTTGAATGCTTCACAAAACAGAAGAGAGAGAAAAATAGTGTTGGGAGTAGTAACCCAGGGAAACCAGGGTTTAACCATTCGGGGAACCAAAGTTCGAAGCCTGCTGGGGCACCAAACAACCAGGGAAACCAAAACAAACCTGCCAATGGAAGCAACAATAACAACAAGACTCCCGGAAAGCTGTTCGTAATGAGTAGAAATGAAGCTGAACGTTCTGCAGACGTAGTTTCGGGTACTTTCTCTATCAACTCCTTACCTGTTAAAACATTGTTTGATTCAGGGGCAACATATTCTTTTATTTCGACCTCTATTGTTAAAATTTTGAAGTTAGTAGATTTTGAGGCAATTGATTTACCTGTTAGTATGCCTAATGGTGCAACAATAAGGTGTGCGAAACTATTTAAGAACTTGCCTTTGAAGATAAAAGATTGCACTTTTCCATCTAATTTGATAGAATTTAGTTTGGGGGACCTAGATGTGATTCTGGGGATGGATTGGCTAAGCTTATACAAGGCCAGGATAGATTGCGAGATTCAGAAAGTAAGCCTAAAGAACCCTACTGGGAAATCAATATCATATAGACGTTTTGGGAAGTCTAGGAACTTTGGGGTGATCTCCGCATTACAAGTGAGGAAACTGGTCAATAAAGGGTGTGAACTATTTTTCTGTAGTGTCCAAGATGTGAGTAAGAAAGTTGGGGTAGAGATAGAGGATGTCCCAGTCGTAAGAGAATTTGTAGATGTATTTCCGGATGAGATCCCGGGTATGCCACCGGCTAGAACCCTTGAATTTACCATAGAGTTAAATCCCGGAACTGCACCTATATCCAAAGCACCTTATAGGATGGCACCCCCAGAAATGAGTGAGTTAAAGACACAATTGCAGGATTTGTTCGACAAAGGGTACATTAGGCCTAGTGCATCACCGTGGGGAGCTCCAGTATTGTTTGTCAAAAAGAAAGATGGGAGTATGCGGCTATGTATTGATTATAGGGAGTTGAACAACGTAACAATCAAAAACAAATATCCTTTGCCTAGGATAGATGACCTGTTTGACCAGTTGAACGGGGCAAGTGTATTCTCAAAGATTGATTTGCGTTCGGGATATCACCAATTGAGGGTAGCTGAAAAAGACATTCCTAAGACTGCATTTAGGACTCGTTATGGTCATTATGAGTTTACAGTAATGCCTTTTGGGTTAACCAATGCACCCGCCATCTTTATGGATCTGATGAATAGGATTTTCCATGAGTTCCTAGATAAGTTTGTGGTGGTATTCATTGATGATATTCTGATCTATTCGAGGAATGAAAAGGAACATGACGAACATTTGAGGGTTATCTTGGAGACGCTTAGGAAGAACCAGTTGTATGCAAAGTTCTCTAAGTGCGAGTTCCGTCTGGAAAAGGTAGCATTTTTGGGGCATTATGTGTCAAAGGAAGGAGTCTCTGTGGATCCTGCCAAGATTCAAGCTGTGAGTGAGTGGCCTACCCCGAAGAATGTGTCTGATATTCGGAGTTTCTTAGGTCTAGCTGGGTATTATAGGAGATTTGTGAGAGATTTCTCAAAAATAGCAAGACCCATGACCAACTTGATGAAGAAAGAATCAAAATTTGAGTGGAGCGAAAAATGTGAGGAAGCCTTCCAAATCCTCAAAGAACGTTTAACCTCAGCACCTGTCTTAACCTTGCCTGATGGGAATGAAGGGTTTGAGGTATATAGTGATGCGTCGAAGAATGGGTTGGGGTGTGTATTACAGCAAAATGGGAAGGTGATTGCGTATGCGTCGCGTCAATTAAAACCATATGAGGCTAATTACCCTACCCACGATCTAGAGCTAGCTGCGATTGTTTTCGCTTTGAAAATTTGGAGACATTACCTCTATGGGGCAACATGTAAGATCTTCACAGACCACAAAAGCCTAAAATACATTTTCACCCAGAAAGATCTCAACATGAGACAAAGAAGATGGTTAGAGTTGATCAAGGACTATGATTTGAACATCCAGTACCATGAGGGGAAAGCAAACGTAGTTGCCGATGCATTGAGTAGGAAATCTAGCCATAGTATGAATGTCTTGATAGTGCCTGAAGAGTTGTGTCGAGACATGCAGAGACTTAGCCTGGAAATAGTAAACCCTGGGGAAACCAAAGCAAAACTGAGTGCATTATCATTGGGGTTGTCTATATTCGAGGAGATTAGAGAAAGTCAAGCTGGGGATGAGTGCCTAGAGAGAATCAAAGAAAAGATGGGTCAAGGGAAAGAAGTGGATTTCAAGATTCATGAAGATGGTAGTTTGAGGTTCAAAGGGAGATGGTGCGTACCACAAAAGTGTGAAGAACTCAAGAGACGTCTTATGGACGAGGGGCATAATACTCCATATTCTGTGCACCCTGGGGGTGACAAGTTGTACAAAGACCTGAAATAAATCTATTGGTGGCCTAATATGAAACGGGAAGTTGCTGAGTTTGTGTCTAGATGCCTAACCTGTCAGAAAGTCAAAATAGACCACAAAAGACCCATGGGGAAAGTTCAACCTTTAGAAGTGCCTGGATGGAAGTGGGATTCCATTTCTATGGATTTTGTTACTGCCTTGCCTAGATCAAAGAACGGAAATGATACCATTTGGGTGATTGTGGATCGTCTAACAAAATCAGCCGTGTTTATTCCGATTAAAGAGACTTGGAAAAAGAAACAGCTTGCAAGGACATACATTAAGCATGTGGTGAGGTTGCATGGGGTCCCAACCGATATTATCTCAGACCGTGACTCAAGATTCCTCTCGAAATTTTGGCAAAAAGTCCAGTTGAACCTTGGGACAACTTTGAAAATGAGCACTGCTTTCCACCCTGCAACCGATGGTCAGACTGAGAGAACTAACCAGACTATGGAAGATATGTTGAGGGCTTGTGCAATTGACTTTAAGGGTAGTTGGGAAGACCATCTAGACTTGATCGAATTTTCATACAACAATAGCTACCACGCAAGCATTAAGATGGCACCTTTTGAGGCACTATATAGGAGAAAATGTAGAAGTCCCACCTGCTGGAATGATTTCAGTGAAAATTTAGTCTTGGGAACGGAATTCATTGAAGAGACTGTCAAGAATGTGAAAATAATTCAGGCTAGAATTCAAGCTGCCCAGGATAGGCAAAAGAGTTATGCTGATTTGAAAAGAAGAGATGATGAATTTGCAGTAGGTGATAAAGTGTTCCTGAAAGTATCACCAACCAAGGGTGTGATGAGATTTGGGAAGAAGGGCAAGCTAAGTGCCAAGTATGTAGGCCCATATGAGATTCTGCAACGAATAGGGAAAGTAGCATACAAGTTAGCCTTGCCAATGGAGTTCGAAAAGATGCACGACGTGTTTCACATTTCCCAACTAAAGCGCTATATCCATGACGAGCGTCATATCTTAGAGCCTGAGAGAATCCAGATTGATAGTAGCCTCACATACGAAGAAAGGCCTGTGAAAATCCTTGATAGAAAAGTGCGTAGTACACGCAATAAGGACGTCAGCATAGTGAAAGTGCTTTGGTCGAACCACGAGTACGAAGAGGCCACGTGGGAAGCCGAAGCTGAAATGAAGATCAAGTATCCGGAGTTATTTTCTGAGGTGAGTTACGAGGGCGTAACTCGTTTTCTTTAAGGGGGGTAGAATGCGATAGAAATTCGCGCTTTTTACCTATTTTTATGATATTTTATGCATTTCATGCTTATTTTAGCAACCTTTACATGTTGATGCAAGTAAATAGATTCTCCGCATAAGAAAATTGTGTTCTTGGGTATTGCAAGTAACTCTTAGTTGACAAAAGAGTGCACAAGAGTGGCACAAAGTACTTCTACAATTAGAATAAGTTGAAAAGTTTGGAAAAATATGTGAATTTTCGTGCCAAGTTTCGGGACGAAACTTCTTTTAAGAGGGGTAGATTGTAATCCCCCGTAATTTTATTATATTCTATTTATATATCTTAACGTATATTTAATATATTTAAATGTAATTTACGAATTTTAGAAATGAATATGTAATTAAAATATAATTATGTTATTACATTTTGAATATTTTAAATGATTTATGAAATCAAATTGATTTTGACTTTTACGTTAAAACGAATTAGGATTTTGGAATCACGTTCTATTGGAACTAGAAAGCAAATCCTAAATTCTTAATTCTACTCCTAGCCCACTTGAAAAGCCCAACCATTAAAACCCAAAAGAACTCAAACCCTCACCCAAAACAAATTCACGTAAAAAGAAAAATCAAGCCTCCTCTCCCTCCTTCAACTCCACGTACAGCATCCTCCCTGCAGTTTTCTCTCCTCCCTTCGTCCGCCGCTTCTGCCCAGCCACCGGACAACCATCACCGCCGGTAACTCTCTTTCTCTCCCCCTCGTGTTTCTTCTCTCTTTCGTCGTCTTTCTCTCCTCACTCACTAACTCTCTGTTTTTCTTGCGAAGCACCACCAGTGCACGCAACAACCAGCCCTGTCGCCTGTTCCTAGCCGCCACCTACTCGCGCCGCCGGTCTATCGCATTATATTTCCCGGTAACCGCTTCTCTTGTCCTTCCTTCGTTCGTTCTTTTTCTCTGTATTTCTTGCTCTCCTCAATTGTGTTCCTGCTGTTGCACAGCCATCGCACGACCCAGCCACGTCGACGACAACCATCAACCCAGCCGCTGCCGCGCCGCCGTCCCCGGACCGCCGGCCGCCCACTCTTCCTCTTCTTTTGGTTAATTCCTTTTAAACCCTAAGCTAATTTAATTATTTAATTACGTTTTATTAATTCAATTTATATTTTTCTTGAGTTAAGTTTATGATTTTATGATTTAATTACGAATTTAAGACTTACTTGTTTGCATAATTAAATTATCAAATTTCAGATTACATAATTCGATTGAAACAAGAATTTGAATTATTTAAGGCATGAATTTTAATGTTTTAATGGTTTTAAATCATGGTAGAATGAGTATGAATTATTGAAACCATTATTTTTATGTTCTAAGCATGATAAGTTGGTTTTGGGAAGTTTGTAAACGAATTTATATTGCTGAAAATTTAAGTATGATATTTGCAAAGAGTTTTCAACGAATTTCAATCTTTAATTCAATAATTGTTATGCTAGGAAATCAAATATTCAAGTTTTGTTATTGGAGAAAAGTTCTAAATATGTTTAGGATGTAGTTAGAATGTGTTAGTATAGTTGTGAATGATTAGAAGTTGATTGGGGATATTTGTTGGTTGTTTTAGGCGGAGAATTCTCTTTAGGCGACTTTTGAAAGCGTTAAGGTGGCCTATCAGTTTGTTTACACAAGGTACGTACATACTTGTGTGCTTGGAATGTGTGCTAATTGTTGAAACCATGTTGAATCTTGTTGTTGAACTTGGTTATGTTGATATTATTGTTGAACTTGGTGATGTTGATATTATGGACGAACTGGGTTATATTGAATGTGCATGTTTAATACTGTTGGACAAACTTATTGAACTTATTTTGCACTATAAGAACTGTAACATGTTAGTATGGATGTTTGATACAAACATGTTGGTTGGGAACACTAGATTATTCTATATGATTGGGTTGGATCAATTGGTTGTTGTTCCCTTTCTATCTTTTCACTACTTTATAAGGGCGGAGGACCTTGTTTAGTAAGTCGAAACTTTATGCCCATATACAGGGTTGCTCATGGTTAAAGGAAAGGTTGGTTAAGTTGGAATGAGTCTTGATTGATGCTTTTATGATCACTTACTTAATTCCAAGATAAAAACAGTTGTGAACAAATGTGAATTGTCTGTCTTATGTAATGGTTGAGTCATAACGGAGTCTCAATTTGTAAATCATGTAAAGTGAAACTGAATAGCAATAGCTTTAGACTGTGCACGTCTGAAGTGACGGACAAACAGGAGTTGGGGTTCATGGTGGTAGCCCATGGCCTTTTCTGGGACCGGATTGATCACCGTGTCCTATTTTTATTTAAACGTTCCTCGATATTGCAGGTCACTGAGGTTACGGAGTCGCGCCCGTACCTCGTCTTCCTTAGTGAAGACTTCTGGATGGTCAACTCGGTCCATTGTCTATTTCAACTAAAATGATATTATGGTTATTAAGTCTAGCTTAGTCTAGTCAAGTATAATCGTCAAATTATTAGGTTTTGTCTGTCCTTACTTATATTTATTAGTATCATGTTAGGGTTGTGGGTTTGATAGTATCATGCTAGGATTGTTGTTGTTTTAGTATGTAGTACTCAGCTTTGCTGATTACGTGCTTTGTTTGTGTGTGTTGATCATGGCTATGCCTTATTGATCCTGTGATGACCCATCTTTGGTGAGCAGTCTCTAAGGATCAATAAGCGTTGCCCATCTACAGGTTTGAAGATGATGCATCATTGGGATCGGGATTAGAGAGCTTGTAGTTCTATTCGTTTAATTAAGTGATTTAATTTGTTAACTTGGTTTTGAAATTTGTCGTACTATTCGTATTTCCTTAATTCAGTTAATTGGTTTGGACCTAATATGTAATAGATTATTTATGAACCTAAAAGTTAGTTTCATGTTTTCCGCTGCAAAATTCTGAATAAGCCGTAACGTTTTCACACGGGCGATAATACTTTGATAATTCCCTACAGTTATATTTAAAAAGAGGTTATTTTAGAAAATGGGAATTGTTGGGGTGTTACAGACAGCTTTTGCCCTGTTCAGAGTGGGACGTCCCAGAATCACATTGTATGCAGTCAAGTCTTTGACTATGAGAAAGAGAACGTCCATTTGACAGGATTCCCTCTTACTTCCCATCCGGGGTGGAAGGGAGATGATACCGACGGGGTGTATGACACTACCCCCAAAGCCGATAATCGGAAAATGAATCTTTTCTATCTTGGAGGAGTCATGCTGCAACCGATTTAAACATTCGAAGCTGATGATGTCCGACGAACTCCCTGTATCAACCAGAATGCGCGTAACTCTCAGATTGGCAATTTTCAGCTCGATCACCAATGGGTCGTCATGTGGAGTAGCTATTTTTCCCCGATCGGCCTCACCGATCTCTACTTTAGGAAACTGATCAGCTGTAGCTTTTCCAGACAACATCACTTGCCCCAGCCGCTTGGCATAATCTTTGTGACCTCTCATGGTTAGCACTCCAGCGGCTAGTCCACCTGATATGACGGCCACATACTCGGGGTCAGTTCGATTTCCGTCGTCCTCAGAAGGAGGTGACTTGTTCTTTTTGTAAAATTGCTTTCCCGACCCTCCAGTGTTTCTGCTTGTGTAGTTCTTTAAAAATCCCTTGGCGGCGAGGCCGTCCAGTGCTCTATTGAGACTTTTGCATTCCTTGGTATCATGCCCAATGTCACTATGAAAGTGGTAGTATAGTTTAGGGTCCCTACTTTCGGGCGGCGATTTCATTGGGAACGGACGGTCAATCTCAAATTTGGAACCAACGCCCATTAGGATGGTGTACAGATCTGTGTTATATTCAAAGCGTTCTCGGCCATAAGTTCTGGACCTCTTCTGTCCGGCCGCCGCTAAAACTCTATCCGACTCTTTTGCAATAGCCCACGTCCCATTAGGTCGGGTCTTTTTCCCAAACTTTTCTTTCTTTGCCTCTGGTTCAGCGGTGTCACTTCCCCGGGGTTCTTTTGGAACGCTACAAATTTCACTTGCATGGATGAAGGCCTCGGCCTCATCTAACACTTCGGCCATAGTCCACACACTTTTCTTCACCAGATCAAACTTGAAGGAACCCTTCTTAAGTCCCCTGATGAAATTGTCAAACGCCACCCCATCCGGCAAATCTGGAATCTGCCCTGCTTCTAAGTTGAATCTCTTTACATAACTTCTCAATGACTCATCTTTCCCTTGCTGGATCCGACTCAGGTGCATGCTTGTCTTCTTTTCCTCTTTGTGCGCCATGAACCGGGTGGAAAACATAACTCAAGCTCGGAGAAGGAGCTAATGGTTCCAGCAGGGAGTCTCTCGAACCACTTAGACGCTACACCTTTCAGTGTGCTTGGAAAATACTTACACCAAGTGGACTCATTTGTTCCTTGAACGTGCATGTGATGCCTATAAGCTAGAAGGTGCATATCTGGATCGGTAGTCCCTTCATAGGCATCAATGTTGGGCGGCTTGATCTTGGGCTCTTTAGGTGCCCTCATGATGTTGTCTGAAAAAGGGGTGGAGTGTCCGATGGCCAGATTGGACACCCCTTCTTGAATGTGGTACACAGGGTCTTGATACCGCGAGTATGGCTCCCGCCGAGAATGCTCATACCGGCGAGTATGCAGACTCGGTCGGGTGGTCCGCGGGCGTGTTTGGCTTAAATGTGTGTAAGTTGGATGAGGAAGGGGTCTATCCTGCATAACTGGGGTGGAACCCGTATCAGAGAGTTCAAACTCAGAATCAGGCACTAGCTCGGCCTGTGGTTGCTCACGTCCTTGAGACGTTTCTCCAATCTGCCGCTGATCGAGGCATCCTGCGCGACAGGTGAGATCGAGTCTGATTAGCTTGATTCCATGGTAACCGCCTTCTGGCGTCCTCTTCCGCCTGCCTAGTCCAGACATTTGGGGGACGCAGGAAAAGTGATTGCCTGATTTCTGCCGGCCGCTCAAGATTGTTAGGTGCCCTTGTGTTGTAAATTAACATGCTCTTTTGTACCTCAACATTGATTGTTTTGCCTATGTCAGCATGGAAGCCGGCCAAGATGGCCCGCAGGGTACCTACCGAAACAGGCATATCAGTATTTTCATCTATTACTGTATCAGCTCGAGGATCCAAGTGTCCTCCAGGAGGCGAGTGATTCGCCTGATCGTCTTCCTCACTGAACACTTCCAACTCGGCGGCATGACGAGGAGTGTGTCCTGCTGCAAAGGTTCGGGCGACATCCCGTGTGATCCTTGGAATAGGCATCTGCTGGTGCTCAGACGGCATCTCCCTTTCTCGGGGTGGCCGCTCCTCTCGAATAGGCCGCCCAGACTCATTTTCAGGTCGTTGCTCCTCCATCCTATCGTACCTCCCCACAGACGGCGCCAAATGTTGTGGGATTTTTCCGATCAGCTGATGACAAGGAGGTTTCCGGTAGGACACATCACGATCTCAGGTCCGACCTGCAAAACAAGAATATTCCTCTCGAAATATTCCCTCCGATGCCTAAGTAAGTGTTGATTTATAGAAAGAGAAACTAGAGAGAAGGCAGAGCATAAAATATTTGTGGTTGTTGTGAAATTGAATGTCCTTGTCCTTGCGATTTTGTGCTTTATATAGTATTAGGTTAAGAAGGAATGACCTAGAATCATTTCAATGTGATTGGCTGAGCAATTAGGGGCTGACACGTGTCCCTAAGTATTAAGTCATCCAGCCTAATATGGACATAAATGGGCCTTTGGGCCTCTGTGCCACTGAGTAAGCAAATCAGTCTTTTCCCTTTATATTAACAATGAGCAATCCTAACTAGATGTGACAGTGGGCCCAGGTCAGGTGCCGTGGAGTCCTCCCCTCTATTGTGTAAGGTCTGCCACGTGTCACTCTTTTAGCAGCGCAGGTCGGACTATTAGGTGGCATAATTCGGGCCACATGTCACTCTTTTAGTGGCACAAGTGGCATAGCAATTTTGCCTACAACACAATTGATTACTACAAATGTATAATGAACTTTGATCGAATTATACTTCACCATTTATGATTTTCCAATCAAAAATTTACAAAATTACCCTCTTATTCCAAATAAAATTAACTCGGAATTTCTCAGTCGGACATTATTCTTGAACTACATTTCATTTTCCCTTAAAAATACAAGATTTTGCGTGAAAAAACCGCGTATTTATCATTTGTAAAAAACCTTTTACGCAAAAATTGGTACGAGAGACAAGAAGCTGCATTCCTAATATTCTCTTCTTTCCCCTCGAACATTTTCTCTCTCTTCTACTGCTTGTCTAGTCCGCCATGGCTGCCGAATCCGCCTCTGCAATTCAGAGAAGCCAAGTCTCTTTCTCTCTCTCACTTTCAACCCTACTTTTTTCGTCTAATTATCCCTTCAATTTTTGCTGTTGTTGTTCTTCGTTAATCGTTATATATTAATCATGATTTTTGTTTGTAAGGTTGATTTGCTGGAGCATATCGATTGGAGGAGTGTCGAATGTCTCAATCAAAGCGGCAGCGATTCTATTGCCAACGCCCTTAAGCAGGTTATTTAATCTTCCTTTAATTCTTCATTTTCTTTTCCCGAAATTTGGTTGTTTTAAGAGTAACCTGTGAGCATAGTTGTTTGATTATACTAACTTAAATTAGGTTTTTTCTTTCTGAATGTATTGATTAATCAGTTTATGTTGCTCTGGTATTTACCCAGATTAATTCTGCTTTTGCTATCTCTTTTATCATTTTTTTATTTTTTTTATTGTTCGTTCTAGGTTGTTCAAAAGTATCCATTGATTAATTCCAATTCACGTCACAATCCCCCATTAAACATTAAAGTATTCATGCATTATTAGAAATATCCAGAGATTTGTTTTTTTTTTTTTCTTTTTGTTGCGAAATACAGATGTCAATACAGAAGGTATGAAGGTTTGTGTATGACGAGGGAGGTGGATTTGAATTTGTGATTTATTGATCCATCATGTACTGCACTGGCACTAATCTGTTCAAGAAAATCAAAATTGACGAGCCATAAAGAATAACTTGGATCTCATTGGCTAAATTAGTAGAAGTTATTAGTCCATCATGGTGTGGATTCTTGCATCCACTTACACCTCTTTTTCTCCCATAAATTCCCTTCAATTTGGTTAGAAATATATCTATCTTGCACCTACACCAGTGTATCAATCGATTGGGTATAGTGTTTTTTTGGTATAGGCAAGGTGCGTTCAATGAGTCAGTGCGCGGCGTGCGCCTCACTTCAACGAGGCGCAGTAAGGCCCTAATAAACGTATCTTGTATTCATGGGATCACTGTGAGTGATGTATCATCCCTCGCAAATCAGTGGTTCCATGTGTCTATGTAAAAGTAACTAATGTCTTATTAGGAATTTGTACAAATGACCTATTACAAAACTTCTCCACTTGACAAACTACATTAAAAAAGTAACTGTTATATTCCTTTTCTTTTCATCAGTCTCCCAGTTGACGTTTATTCCTTTTCTTTTCATCAGTCTCCTCCTTCCCTCCGTTGTTAGTTTGTTACTTTTTCACTGAATCCCCACAGCCTTCCATTGTGCTTTCACCCTCAGTTACGTCTATTCTGGTACTCTCAGACTCTGTAGATCTTTCTTTCATGCTACTTGCCCGCGTCTGCTTATGGCCAACACATTCTCAGATTGGTAAAAGTGCATGTTTCAACTATGAAGAGCCTCCATCATTGTCCACGGATTTCCTCCTAGTATGTGTTTACCTACTTCCGTGAATAACTTGCAAGTTGCGACCACAACTCTCAGTCTCATGGCCATGAAATTTGCAAGTCATGACCTCCTCCCTGGGTTTTCTTTGATCTATGATTTCAATATGGTAACAGGTGCCAATGTTATATGTTTACCGACGCAGGGGAGGATGGAGAACTAAACTATAAAATGCAAATCAAGTAGCTAACTGATGAGAAAGCACAATATTTATTCAAAAACTATAAACTCTATAGTACGTCAACTCTTAATTTAGAAATGTACCCATGTCTAGTACTCTAGTCACTTGACTCTCTGGCAAGGTTACTTAAATTTTTCTTTGGACACCTCAATTACCTTTAATAGCGTACTTATTGAGAAAAGTTTTAAGGGACGGAAGAAATGTGAAATATGCTCACAAATGGGCTCAATATAACACGTACTACCAAACACCTCAATCTGAAAGGATGAAAAGTCTGTACATCTATTTTTAATGTGCTAAGCACATGTACGCCTTTTGAAATCAAGAATATGTTTTAATGCTGTGCCCTTGCAGTCCAGCACCCGTGTCCGACTTTGGCATAGTCTCCCCCTGTCCGAAATAAGACTTACACTTTTATATGGTCCTGCATTTGACGGTTGTATTAATGTCTGATTAACATAGCTCAAAAAAGTGGAATTTTTTCCCCGTTTCCCTTCCAATAGCCTTGTGAATGAAAATTTCTTATTCAGAAAATTTCAAAATTCTTACCTTCGGTGACCCGAGGAAAGGAAGAAATTTGCATCCTTTTTTTCTACAGCCAAAGAGAATTTGCACCTATGTTTTACAGAGTGAATATTTTAACAGTAGTACTAAACGGGGTTTGAATAATATAATATGTAGCCTATTGTACGTGTTATCTATCTGATTTATATTCACTTTGGCTTTAACTATTTTATGATTTCTTTATTAACATTCTGCTGTTAATGAACCAGGGTTACCGTGAAGATGATGGCTTGAATCTAGTTAGTGATGCTGATGAGCAACTTTTGATCTACATTCCGTTTACCCAAGTCATAAAGCTGCATTCTATTGTTATCAAAGGACCAGAGGAGGAAGGTAACTATAATGATCTCACCTCCCCCATTCAAACCTCTTGACAAAATTATACAAAATGAGAAAAAACGTCTTGGACAAAATTGTTGGGCACTTTTGTGGTTTAGCATAAGCATATATTATCTGTCAAGTACTTGTGTTTATCTTGGTACCTCTCTTTTGTTCATTCTGGCTGAATCGCAATGAAATATGAAGGTTGCCTATTCGTACCTCCATATGGGGGGTGGGGGGAATCGGGTGATGGGAAGGTAAAGAGTAGGTTAAGACTTAAGAGAGCAAGACGGATGCAGAAGTCAGTTAGGAGTTAGGACTTAGATATTAGGATTATGAGAGAAGTTTTCTAACTTATTAGAAATTACGATTTGAGAGAAGTATTGACTAGGTTCTAACTAGAATAGGTCCAGTATTAGTTGATCACTTGACTTTGACTTATCAGGTTTGTCATGCTTTTTTATAATCATCATGGTGCTTGATATGGAATTATGGGTTGCTAAGTAAAATACTTCATCGAGGTCTTTGAGTATTTTATGAAGTTACTGAGAAGATTCTTCGTGAAGCAGACTTGGGATCCCCTGTTCCAAAACAGACAAAAGGGATAGTAGGTAGACTTTCCCGGTTTTACGTGCGAATTTCACATCATGGTGAGAGTTAAGATCGAGTAATGTGTTTACTCAATTCTTCTTTCGAAAGTATTTACTGATGCAGTCATACTTGGTATATGCTGAACAATGGTTCAAAACTTTGAGATATTGCGTTTCTGATCATTTCTGGAAAATGTTTGGTAGATTTTAACTTCTGGAGGATCAATCTGCATTATTTTTCCTATTTTTTTGCAAATTTCTTCTGATATACTATTCCGTATTTTTATAAAATTTGCATGTTACTCTTTGCATAATCTTCTAGGGAATTACTTACATAAAGGACTTCAAATTTTTTAAGATTTGGCATAGTGTAGAGATTTTGCTAGAATACACTCGTGAAATTTTGTTTGTTGCAGGGGTAAGGTTGCGTACACCCGACCCCCCCTTACCCCGCTTCTTGCGGGACCCTCTTTGAGGCAATGGGGTAATGATAATGATAGTCATGAATGACACTCGTGAAATTTTCTGCAACTTTTAAAGTTAGATAAATATTAAGGCCCCGTGTTTATTTTCCCAGAAAATTATTTTCTCAATTTCCTTTGTTTGTTTTGTTAAGGGAGGTAAACAACTTTCCTTTTGAAAAGAAGGGATACCCCATTTTCCTCTCTACTCCCTTACATTTATTCTTCTATCCTTCTATCTATCTCTCCTTTCTAATTCTTTTTACTTTTCTTGTAAGAAAACAAACAAAGGAAAACTGTTTTCACATTATGTTTTCCCTGAAAATTATTTTCCATGGAAAATCAGTTTCCTTCGTAAATGGTCTCTGTTGAAGCAAATGGAACCTAAGTGTCTCAAAGCTTCAAACTGGATGATCGGAGCGGAAGGGCATGCATCATGGTAGATAAATAGGTTTAAGTTCTGTAGGGGACATTCACTTTTAACAAACAAATAGATGTTGATCCTTTATGTAATGCCCCCCCCCCCCCCCCCTGCAAAACTGATTTGAGGTTATATAGGCTTGATATAGTTTTCTAAGTAGTTGCAATAAGAAGTGGATGAACTTATCATTTTTTTTTATTGCTTCACATTTGCTTGGGTGCAGTGAACAGTAAGCATTTTATCTAAATTGCGTACCTTTTTATGCGTAGTTTTTGTAGGCTGTAAAATTCCTGAAGTAAGTTTTCATTTTCAGGTCCTAAAACTGTCAAGCTTTACTCGAACAAAGAACATATGGGATTTAGGTATCTTTTCACGGTCACATGTTGATTTGAGAATTTTAAGTACTTTTTTCTGGGTCTGACTTGTGGCAAATATTTCTGCAGCAATGTGAACGACTTCCCTCCTAGTGATACAATTGATTTATCAACTGAGAATATCAAGGTAACTGCTCCCTGTTGCCCAGCATCAATTTTTTTTTTAAAGATATAACACCATCTCAATAGCAGTCTTATGTTTACAACGGGTTCTACGTTATTTGTTGCAGGGAAAGCCTGTAGTTGTGAAGTATGTCAAATTTCAAAATGTTCGCAGGTATAATTCATTGCTGAAATAACTTACCATATCATATTATATCGACAACATTGTGTTGATTTCCTTTTGTGTTAATTTCTTAACATTTTTGTTGGGATGTATGGATCAGCTTAACGATTTTCATTGAAGATAATCAGTCTGGATCAGAGCTGACCAAGGTTCAGAAGATTGTTCTGTACGGAACAACGTAAGTTTATATTATTGTCAATAAATCCCTTGGCTTCCTTTGTGATTGTCAATATGTAGGTAAATTTGTTCCAGACTTCCCAGTTTTTTGGCTGCTCCAATGTTTTATATGTCTACTGCTTGTTCCTATAATATTTGTTGTGCAAATCTATCATGCCCTTGCTTTTTTGTTTTTTTGGTGCGGAAGGGGTTATCAGAAGACTGTTGGAAGATATCTGATGATCTTCATCGAAAATCATTTTCCTCACCACTTTACCTAATACCTAGTCCTTATAGGCAGGAATAAATTCAGCTAAAGATAAGTATTCTTTCTTTTTAATGATCAAAACTTAGGTATGAAGCGTTCATCTTTTGAAATAAAAGTTTTAGATCAATGCTAGACGTATTATTATGATAAATGGAGAAGCTGTTAGCATTATAGTTTCTTTGGTGGGTGAATAGAGATGGGGAGTCACAAGTGACGATCTACTTGAAGCCTGAAGTATCATAATGCGCAAATTATGATTTATGATGAGCAAGGAGCTTAATTTGTTCCACCCAGGGTGATAAAATTGCTAAATTCAGGTTATAGTTTCACTTTTTTATGATCTCATTCAGTTGATCTTGATAGAGAACAAGTTCTGTAAAGACATCACAAAATGTCAATGGATTTACTTCAAAAGGCATATTTACTAGAAGCTATCATTCCAAAACAAATGAGCATCCGGACATGATGTGACTACAATGTTTTTGTTTTTGTGATTTTTACTTTTCTATCTAGTAACTACTAGTGCATGGGGCTTTAAACTTGAGGTCTGAGAAGGTTTGAATGCTCTTTTAGAGGAGTTTTATCTGCAAATGCATCTCTGATGTGCCACCAAGAGAAAGTTTTAGCTGGCCACTTGAAGTTATAGGAAAATGGTGAGTTTCTGAAAATTGCCTATGCTTCAGCTTTTGAGTACATCTGATCTATTGGTGATCATTTGCAGGCATGGTTTGGGCCAAACCTTGTTTGCTACTAGTCTAATAGGGAAGAGCTTGACCTAACCAGGCCAAGTTTCCTTCATCTGTTCAGTTTATAAGAAACAAAGTGCCTGCAGGCTAGTGTGCCTAGATGACCCCTTATAACCTTACGCGTTTCCAACTAATTTTAGCCACTCGACTTGCATTTTTTATATTCACATCTACTTTACTTCCTGTTCACTGGGAAAGAAGGAGAAAAGTCTATTATTTGTCTTTCAACAAGACTACAATACATTGGTTATGAACATTCTTTGACATGGTTCTTCGTTCTCCTTGCATTGTTTCTGTATACCCCTCCATTAGTTTTTATGCTAGATTGTGTATATGTAATGTTTCAGGCCTTCGCCCCTTTCAGAGGGAATATATCCATGTTGATCTTTTATTCCTTAGTTTTTAATGTAAATAATTTTTTCATTGAATCAGTCTACTTTTTGTGATGACTACAAACTTGTTTACTATACCCAACGGTACTGGACTCCTATGGCGCGGAGTTGAGTGGGTGTGCTTCAAATGAAATCAAGGTTATTCTTAATATAGAGGGTTGACCTATTCTTATATTCTGGTTCGCATGATTAATACTCCCTCGAGTCCCTCCGTCCCTAAAAGTCCCTACAAAATTTATCCATTTCCTCTTTTGTTAATATGGTCCCCACCATCCCTCACTATTTTATTTACTAGCCCACATGTTAAATGACAAATATACCAAATTTCTTATTACAATCTTAGTTAAAATTAGGAATGGAGCAATCTAAGGGATGAAGGGAGTAGTTCGAAATCTGTAATGAGCTGAACAACCTCTTATATTTTTTTAGTTTCCCTTACTTGTCCATTAAACTTACTTGTCGTGCCAGGCCTCGCGGGCCTTCCTACCTCTGAGACTCTCCCTTAACCAGGAGTCTTGATCCTTGGTTTGATGCTGTATGACATGGTTCATCTGTATTGCTGCAGTGAAGTACCCTAAACCCGTAATTATTGAGTTACAGACTATGCTATGTCAAGTAATCTGATTTTAAAGTGCATCAAGAAATCCCTATTATGTAAATGTGATTTTTCACAAGTGGTAATTTTCCAGTATTGCTGCCTCGCGGGTGCATCTTAGCTGGGGCTTGCTATCAGTTTTTTGCAATTGTAGATGGCTTTGAAGGTGATAAGTACATACATGTTGTGACCAATAGGGCAAAAACAACTCTTTGGAATATGAATTTTGATAGATGAGTTAGTTTAGGAAAGAAATTCAGAAAAGTGAAAACGGCCCACCTTGTTATCATGATCATCCTTGTGTGCTATCTGTCAATTTACCATTATTATTGTTCTGGCCTCACAAGCTCTCGGAAAAACCACATCTACTACGCCTATCATTCGCCTCTGCTCTTAAGTTCTTGCCACCCTTTTTTTCTCCGAATACCATTGTCGAAGCACATTTTACAAAGTGTTTCCATCTGCACGTTGATATGATTTTTGTCCCATGATGTCTTTTGGAAGAAGGTAGTTGTATCTTCTGCAAAATAAGGAGAGTTTTCAAGTGCCATGAGGTTTGAGGCCATGACTGTTGAAGGCTTGGTTAGAACTTGGAGCATGTTTGTTATAGTGTTTTTTAGATGTTGGAAATGGAATCAAATAACCGTTTCCATTACCTATTGTTTGGTATGAGAGATGGGTAACACACTCTAAATCCTAAGGTAACCGTTACTACCCAATTGTTACCTCTCCGAACCCCTAGGGTAACAAAACCGTTATCATCCTCAATCCTCAATTTGATGCAAGGGGTTTATAACCTTAGTTATACCAAACAACTAATAATGGTAGCACTTAACGTTACCCTTTTCTCTTCTATTTTGTTTGTTTTCCATTTCCTTTCTTAAATTTTATACCAAACATGCACTTAAAAGTAACGCTCTATGTAAGAAGTGTGGGCAGGATTTGGAAATCTGTGCAATTGGCAACTTGAGGCCTTGGGTTGACCTATAAAATTTAAGAGCTTTTCATTTCTGGATACATTTGTGATAATGGACACTACTATCCCCTTTACCACTGATCGGTGCCATATTACATGTTTATTGGAATTTGCCTCTTTCAAAGTGTCCGTTTACTCTGTGGACTCACTGGAGTCAGTTTAAACGCAATTTACATATGTTCACAAATACTAAATGTCTTGTACGTTCCTTATGTCCCATCATTGTTTGACATGACATGGGTCGTTTGTATGTATGCTTCAATAGAGAGGTAAAAAACTAAATGTTTATTCAATGCAGGGTTGAGACAACAGATATGAAGGGTTTGAAGAAGATAGATGACCAGCATTAAAATGCCATCAAAAGGAGGAGCTGGAATATAATTGGACAAATGATCGGGGTATTTTAACCTTCCAGTCTTATTTGGTTTTTCAATATTGGACTACACTAGCCATGTATTTGGCTGCAAATGAAGATTCATACCTCATAGCCGTGACATCTTATGTGTAAGAGTGCCCAGGATGTGCTGCACTTCACAGCTTGCAGTTCTTTGATGTGCCTTTTTTCACCTTCTGGTCCGATTTGTGGACTGGACAGGCGAAGGCTGTTTAGGTGCAGACTAAACCTGACATCAAATATATCGGGATTGGTCAACGATTTAAAGTTTAGTGGAGTTTGGGTTCACAAACTGGTCCCAGACTGGATCTTGGATTGCAATATTCTCTAGTTTTCGTTTCTTTTTCTTGTGTGTTAATTTTTCCTCGCCTAGGTGCTCTTAACTTCGAAAAAGCATAACACAAACTTCATAAGTATAACTTTGTCAAAATATAGTTAATAATAACTTAATAAGGAGGGCAAGAAATGAAGAACATCAAAACCCAAATGACACTGGTGGAGTGGTGGGATCAGTCTGGTTCGGTATGGTCCAAGCTTTGGCTTACATTATATTGCCGCAATCAAAGTGTTGCATTTAAATGGAAGTACTTCATTTATTTGGATTTTTCATGAAATGCCCCCGAACTTTGTCTTAATGCACCAAATACCTCTAAACTTTCTAGAATGCACCAAATACCCCCGAGGCTTAGTATAAATACACAATATGCCCACAAGACTAACGGACGCTAAGTCCCCGTTAGCGTATGTTTACCTTTTTGCCCTTAATAAACCGTTTTCTCTATTTACCCTAACATTAACCCTTAATTACATTAATTAACCGTTAATTACATTAATTAACCCTTAATTAAATTAATTAACTATTATCTAAAAAAACCAATAACCCCCAAAAATTTTTGGATTCTCCATTCCCACCCCGTTGTTGCATTTGGTCTGTCTCCTCAAGTCCCACCACCACCATGTCAACCCCCTAATTCCTCTCTCCATTATATCACTAAAAAATTTTTTTAAAAAAATCTCCCTTGAAAAAAAGGGTTTTCTCTTTATCAGGCGATAGAAACCCTACCGTCCTTTCGGTTTGACCTACCGCTTGCACGGTGTACTACGACAATGGGAGATGAAATTATTTCTCAATACTCTAAATTACGACTCGAAGAAGAGGAAGGAGATGTTGATCTTGGAGATGTGGTGTCTGATGACCCGCAAGATAACCTTGATCTATTGCTGATCGGGAGAATGATGACAGATCGTCCATACAACGTGGAAGCTTTTAAACGTACAATGAAAAAGGTATGGGCACCTGTGCATAATTTGGTTATTAGGGTTCTGGGGCCGAATTTGTATGCGTTTCAGTTCTTTCACTGGAAGGATAAGGAGAAAGTATTACAGGGGAGACCGTGGTGTTTTGAAAATACCCTAATTCTGATGAAGGAGATCGAAGGAGATGAACAACCGAAACAGGTAGTTCTGACTCATTCTCCGTTTTGGGTACGGATCAAGAAACTACCCTTCAACTGTCGATCTAATGCACACGTTAAAACCCTTGTCGCCGGAATGGGCGAATTAATTGAAATTGAGGAGGACATACTTGGCCTTGACCGCTATCGCCGAGTAAAACTGTTGCTGGATGTTACCAAGCCGCTTTTGCGTGTTAAGAGGTTTAAGGATAGGCGAGGGAGGGAGATTGAAGCGGAGTTTGTGTACGAAAGACTTCCTTTTTTTCTGCTTTGCCTGTGGTATAATGGGACATGCTGAAAAGGATTGTCTAATGGTTTCCGAAGAGGACAAGAAGAATGGCTTGGGATGGGGAATGTTCCTTAGAGCTTCTCCACGTAAGGGGCGTGGTAAGGAGATGGAAGAGCTAGCCACAATTACCTCATGCAAGCGTGCCCTCTTTGTTACCAAGAAGGCTGAAGCACCATCACCAGTGACAAAAAATATAGTCGTGACAACCCCTCCACCAAAAGAACTAACAAACAATACGTTGGTTCCTACGCTGGAGGTGGGTGAGCCGACTGCAAACCTGATAGTGAATGTGGAGGAGTCTGCTGCAGTAGGGGGGGATAATAGAAAGGACGTGGAAGGAGATGTGAATGGTGTAGAAAAGGCTGATAAGAGGGAGGCGGAGACACGTCTTTCAAATGCTGGAAACCTTCTTCTTGGGGGGGGGGGGGGGTTCGCTGGAGTTTAGTGTGGGGAGTGAAAAGACTGCAGAAAGGAAGCTAAGGAAAGTGAAGCTAGGTGGGAGCCAAGGGAGACAAAATAGAGCCCTAAATTGAGAGAAGGGAGAGGATGTGCAGTGTGGGAAAAGGAAAGACTTAATGGAGATCGATAGTGAAGATTTGGGCTCCACTTGCGACGTGAAGAGACCGAAAGCAGTTGGGATGGTGGGAGGGAACCCGGGTATGGATACAGTAGCGGTGGTTGGCGTTGACCAACCCGGCGAACAACAATGAAAACATTAAGTTGGAACTGTCGGGGCGCGGGCAATCCCCGATCAGTTCGAGCCCTCCGCATGTGGTGTTGGAGGGAAAGGCCCGAGATAGTCTTCCTCATGGAGACTATGATTGATTCTAAGCATTTAGAAAGAGTTCATGCGAGATGTGGTTATACAGACGGGTTATGTTTGAGTAGTGAGGGGTTATCAGGTGGTATGGGTATGTGGTGGAAGGACATCAATGTGAGTGTGATATCCTTTTCAAGACACCATATTGCTGTGGAGGTTAGGGATGATGATAATATTCCAATATGGGCAGCTGTTGGGGTATACGGGTGGCCGGAGACGGAGAACAAACACCGCACATGCGAGTTAATACGGTCACTGAAAGGTAGTATCCATCTACCGATCTTGTTTTGTGGAGATTTTAATGAGATTACATGTATGTCTGAAAAGGAAGGGGGAGCTATCAGGAGGGATTATTTAATGGATGATTTTAGGAGTGTGATTGATGATTGTGGCTTACATGACTTGGGTTTCAAGGGGGGTACTTTTACCTGGCAGCGGGGCACTGAAGAAGGTCACATTGTACGGGAAAGGCTGGACAGGTTCATGGCAAGTGAGGAGTGGTGTGTGTTGTTCCCTCAATCGATGGTGAGACACTTTTCGATATATAAGTCTGACCACGCACCCATTCTGTTAAACACAGAAACGCTCCCGATGCAGCGTAGTGACAAAAGGAGATTTTACTTTGAAGCATTATGGCTGGCCAACGATGAGTGCCAAGGTGTGGTGCAACGTTCGTGGGATGGTGGTGGTGGTTCGTCTCTCACAGCTAAGATTGAGAATTGCGCAAATGAGCTGAGCAGTTGGGCATCGAGCTCTTTTGGAGCTGTGAAGAAGATAATAAAGGAGGCAGAAAAGGAGCTAGGTGAATGGCAAAAGGGCACCCCTGATGCTGCCATGCTTGATAAATGCAATGCCCTTAGTATAGAGTTGGATGATCTTCACAGGAAAGAGGAGACATACTGGTATGCGAGGTCCCGTGCTAATGAACTCCAGGATAGGGACAGAAATACAACATACTTTCACCATAAAGCGAGCTCAAGGAGGAAACGAAATCACATTGCTAAATTAAAAAATGTTGATGGGGACTGGAAGAGTACGGAGGATGATATGCACAAAATTATTAATGATTATTTCACTGACTTATTTCAATCTAGTGCTCCCTCATGTTTTAATGAGGTTGTTGCAGGTCTGTCAAACATGGTCACAGAGGAAATGAATAATGCTCTTGATACGCTACCATCTTCTGATGAGATTTTTCGAGCCCTTAACCAAATGCACCCGAACAAGGCTCCCGGTATTGATGGAATGCACGCATTGTTCTTCCAAAAATTCTGGCATATTGTGGGTGGTTCAATAATAGCTTTTGTGCAAAATTGGTGGGAAGGTACGATCGATATAGCGGAGTTGATTAAGACTTGCATAGTCCTCATCCCGAAATGCAAAGATCCGGAGCAAATGGGGGACTTCCGTCCCATTAGTCTTTGTAATGTGGCATATAAGATCGTATCTAAAGTGTTGGCAAATAGGCTTAAAGAAATTCTACCAGGCCTAATCTCTCATCATCAAAGCGCTTTTGTACCGGGAAGGCTTATTACTGATAATGTTATTGTGGGTTTTGAGATATTCCACGGGATGAAGAGGAAGGGGGAAGGTAAACATGGGACTATGGCTCTAAAGCTCGACATGAGCAAGGCGTATGATAGGGAGGAGTGGTCTTTCTTGGAGCGTGTTATGTACAAAATGGGTTTTGACGCGAACTGGGTACAGAGAACTCTAACTTGCATCAGTAGTGTAACGTATTCGTTTAAGGTGAATGGAAAGGTGAGTGGTGCTGTTGTTCCGTCCCGTAGGCTAAGGCAAGGGGACCCCATTTCACCGTACTTATTCCTTATTCCTTCTATGCGCTGAGGCGTTCTCTTCTTTTCTCAGCTTGGCGGCAGACAACAAGGAGATACACGGGGCAAGAGTGTGTAGAGGTGCTCCCCGTGTCTCTCACTTATTTTTTGCGGACGACAGCATCCTTTTTGCTAGAGCCACACTTTCGGAGTGCTCTAAGATTGCTAACATAATTAGCATGTATGAAAGAGCATCAGGGCAAAAAATTAATTTCAACAAATCCGAGGTGTCTTTTAGCAAGAATGTTGTTCCTAGCAAAAGAGGCGAGATTTTGCAAATTCTGGGTGTGAGAGAGGTTGACAGACACCAGAAATATTTAGGCCTACCCACTATTATTGGGCGATCAAAAAATACGGTTTTCCAATGTATAAAGGGTCGTGTCTGGAAGAAGATGCAGGGGTGGAAGGAAAAACTATTATCGCGGCCCGGAAAGGAAGTGCTTATCAAAGCGGTTGCCCAAGCCATACCCACCTACATGATGAGTATTTTCCGCATCCCGGAGGGTCTCATTGATGATATCAACTCTATGTTAGCTCGTTTTTGGTGGGGGTCGAATGGAACACAGCGTAAAATGCACTGGCTAAGCTGGGAAAAATTGTGCCTCCCAAAATCGATGGGGGTATGGGCTTTCGTGACCTACACATTTTTAATCAAGCACTCTTGGCTAAGAAAGGATGGCGTATACTGACTGATACATCCTCTTTAGCTCACCAAGTACTTAAAGCACGTTATTTCAGACATGGGGACTTCATAGGCTCCCTTCGTGGTCACGACCCAAGTTATGTGTGGCGGTCGATTTGGGGGGCAAAATCCCTACTGTTGGAGGGGCTTAAGTGGCGTGTGGGTGATGGAACAAAAATTGGGGTGTGGGAGGAAGCTTGGCTGCCTGGTGAGTCTTCGAGCAAGGTCCCAACTCCTAACATGAACAACCCTGCTGATCTTCGTGTGTGCGATCTCATTGACAAGGAGAATGATAGATGGAATATGACAGCCCTGCAGGCTCATTTTATATCAGAAGAGGTGGCCCTGATACAGGAAATTCCCCTTAGCACTAGGTTGATAGCAGATGTTCGCTACTGGTGGCCCACGAGTGATGGGATTTTCACCACACGGTCAGGTTATTGGATGGGCAGAATAGGACATCTACGGGGTTGGATGCAGCGATTTGGGGACGAGAATAGTGCAACATGGAAGTCAGTTTGGAGCCTTGGAGGTCCCCCTAAACTGTGTCACTTTGTCTGGCGAGCTTGCACAAATTCTTTGGCCACTCAAGGGAGACTGTGTGAGTGTCATGTTGCTGAGCTAAGTTTGTGCAGCCTCTGTGGTGACGACTGTGAGTCGATCATCCATGCCTTATTCGAATGCCCTGAGGTACATGGAGTATGGGAGAGTTCGCCTTTCAGGCAAGCCATAACGGATGCCCCCAAACAGTCTTTTCTTGCTTTATTTGCGTGGCTCAACTCGAGGATGGATAAGAACAATCTCCTGGCTTGTATGACAACTGCGTGGGCAGCATGGACATTTAGGAATTCTGTTGTGTTCAATGAACCATGGTGTGGCCTGCAACAAAGTGTAACGGGCTTCCTGAAACTAGTCAGTGACTTCAAAGATTATGTAGGTGCTGTATTTAGGAAGCAAGTACCCACCGTTGTGTCCAGCAGCAGTTGGCAAGCCCCTGCCCAGGGTAAATGGAAAGTAAACGTGGATGCTGTCATTATGGAGGGAGGCACTATGGGTTTGGGTGTGGTGATCCGGGCTGATGATGGGATAGTTGTGGCTGTTGCAGTGAGGAGGTACAAGGCTGCTTGGAGTGTGGAACTTGCAGAAGCTATGGCAGCAAGATTCGGGTTGCTGGTGGCACGAAGGTTGGAAATTAATGAGGTAGTGCTTGAGTGTGATGCGAGTAATGTGGTGAAGGCAATAAGTGAATGGAAGCTTGGCAGAACTCCTACAAACTTAATTATTGAGGATGCTTGTGAGTTGAGTTGCACTTTTAATTCTTTCAATTGTTTACATGTTCGTAGGTCAGGGAATGTAGTTGCACATTCTGCTGCTAGATTGTAACCAGTAGATGGAATAGAGCAAGTGTTTGTAGACTCCTTCCCCCAAGGTATTCTAGCCTTGGCGGAAATTGATTCACTCAATTAATATATTTCTTGGTGTAGACACCTACTTTTGTCCCCATTCCCGAAAGGGAAGGTTCGATGATGAAAACGTAAATCTCCACTTGACAACGCATCTCCTATAAAATAACGAATCTCAATTCCCCTTTTCATTTCACCCGAAACCTGCTATTTATAGAAACCTGCTATTTATAGAAACATGCTAAAAATAGTAACTGCCGTAATGGGTAGTTGTTAAAAGTGGCAAGTCATAAAAGATAGAAACCTGTCAGAATTAGGTGTTGCACTCCAACATAAATCCTAAATGAGATAGAAATTGAGAGAGAATCCTATTCCTAATATGATTCGAAAGTAAGAGTCACGTATTAATTAAAATCCTAACGAGCCTAGAGTTCGTAACGGGCCCAGACGCATCCCGTCACAAGGTTAATACGCACTAAAGGACTCAATTAAATCTCAAATACTCCGGATTCTAGGAATCCGAATCTGACTAAGGAAAACAGCCCAGACCCTATTTTCAACGCCTGGCTCTGGGTGCCGAAATCTTCCGCGCCCAGGCCTGGGCGCTGAAAATACCTGGTACGTGTTTTTTCCTAATTCCTCGTGGATTAGAATTTTGCAATTCTATCTTTCCACGAACTCTTTTCTATAAATAGGGCCTTAAGTTCGACGTGAAAAGAACACACAACACACAATTATATTCTGAGTATTGACTCTAAACCCCTAAGCCTAAGCCTCACGCTGCAAAACTGATCACGCGTTCTGTCGCAATCGATCCATAAATCGAACATAACGTATCCCGTCCCATAATTTGAGATTCGTTAAATAAAAAGGAGAAATAGCAAAGTCAAAGTGGTTAGTTTTCTGAGAACCGTGACGCACCTCTCAAGGGTGCGTCGTAATGTGTCCCTTTTCCATGGTTTAATTGCTTTCCTCGCCCTTTTATGAACTGTTAAACTAACTAAAATCTGATTGTTCGATCACGCTTAATAAATATGATATTTTTGGGAAATTGGATTATCATGCTAGGTCCCTTAAAACAATCTAAATCAGATAATCGCGCTCGATCTAGTACTATATGTTGCATATTATTAAAATCGACTCAGATTAGTTTAATAGTTAACGCATGTCCCTTCAATTATTTATGCTGAGCTAGTAAGGATATCCTGCCTCTGGAGTTATCGAAGAGCGAGTACTCCTCTCGGTAGTTACAGTCCCCCGAACCCTCAATCTCTACCCTGCGGGTGTACGTTGAGCGATCCCCACCACCAGGGATCACAAGGGAACCTACGGCCGTCGTGTTCAAACATAATTGCACTCCCTTTATGTCACGATAACCGGGTTTTGTCAGTTTTTCTCATTGTCGTTAAAAACTGAATGGCGACTCCTATATTACTAGTCAATTGGGTGTAAACTAACAGGAAATCCAATTACACTTGATTTGACAAAAAGAAGCGTCACACCCACGAGGGACGAGGTCACGCATTAGCCTCGTGCTTTTTCGACCCCCTCACAGTGGCGACTCCACTGGGGATAGTGAAGGAAATACTCGTGCTTGTAGGTATTCAAAATAGCCGAAGGGTGAAACGATCCTACCCCGCGTTTATTTCCCAATCAAGTTGGGACGACCTGAAAATCAGCATATTAATGTGAACGGACAGAACCGCATAACGAATCTTGGCTCCCTTGGTGTTTCATCTTGGGAGTTCGGACTAAGGATACCTATCGCCAACCGGGGGGTGCATACGCTTCGAATGTTGTCCACTCGGCACTTTCGCTAGTAGTACACCCGTCCCAAACCCAATCGCTCGCCCATTAGGTCCCTCTCGCCTGCATGCCCCTTGGCTTGCACTTGCGGGTTGGCCTCTTAAGCGAAATTCGTCTGCTGAAGACACTACCTCGACCGGGGCATGTGTTGGATCTACGATAGAAGCGGTACCAAGCCAGGCGCAATAACTACCCATAGAAGCCTATCATAAACTACATGACATATTATTATTGCCTCATGATGGAATGTTAGTTATGTGTAGTGAAATATATGATTGTGTGTGACAAACTATCCTAGAAAAACCAACGACCTTAAAGATTGCCCAAACATTCATAAACCAATTTTCCAAAGAGTTATACCGAAACACGTGTTCCGCAAACCCGAACGATCGCCACAAAAATAAGCGACGCTCGGGATGGCCTGTAACGAATCCCACAAATGCTGCACAACGCGTAAAGGACGTTATTAGGCAAGCACGCAAAATCGAAGTCGCGTAAACAAAAGTAGACGCAAACAGAAAACGAGAACCAGCCAGGGACGCATTTTCAACGCCCCTGGCTGGGCGCCAGAATTTCTCACGCCCTACGCTGGGCGCTGAAGTTGTTGCTTGGCCTTCTGGTCAGGCGCAGCAGCCTCGGTGCCCGCGCAAAAGGAAAATACGTAGCACAAAAAACGTTCGTAAAAAGAATTGCTACGAGGGCGTAAGAAAAGCACTCGATTTCAAAAGCAACTCGTAAAAAATTAATAACTCTTTGCGTCGTTGTTAGGCCTCCTACGACGACAATGCTCGGCACTAAAAACCGAACATGCTAATAATTATGAATGTCACACGGGCAAAGATTTTCGAAAATATAAAGAATTCAAAGTGCACACATAGCAGTCCAAATATACTAGTCCGACTTAAGGGTAGTCATAGAATGTCTAAAAAACCGACTCACGAAACAAACTAATGTGTCTCCTACTCCACAACGATAATGCAGGGCCCCTGAATACCTACCCGTGATAGCCATCAAGGAACGCGATGGAAGAAACATATCCCGAACATCTATACCTAGAGGTCGCACAAACCCAAGAGATGCATGCTCTGGAACACGACCCTTTACGTTCTCAAAGGCCACTCGCCCCAAAGAATCGTGCTATGCCAAAAACGCTCCCCAACTCACATGCTTTCGGGCTATTGTTTGGGTCAGAAAAGAAAAGAGCGAAGAATGAAACAGAAATTATGGCTTTAGCTCTTCAAGATGAAGTGTTCGATCCTACTCAATTGATCGCTCCATCACCCTCAAAAGATGACCAAATCCAACGAGGGTGGCGCAAGACTTTCAAATGGACTAATGCTCGTGGGATGAAGTTCAAGATATCTGCGGGAGAGGGTCCGATGTACGAAGAATTAGAGTCTGAATCCGAGTCTGACTCCGAGTCCGAACCTAGCAAAATTGTAACCCCTCCCAAAAATAGTTTAGACCCGGAAATATCTACTCCGGGAGATCTTTTTGATGTAATGCTTCATGACTTTAATAAGATAAACAAAACTTTTGAGTATATGCCGCTTAAAAATCCGAGTAATAATGCAGAATGTCTCGCCACTAATGAGCGTGAAAAAGAGCCAGGAGAGGAATATACCGAACTAATAAGAGCTGTAAATGAACAAGAACTCAAAACTCCTATAATTGAGGACACAGAATCGGTAAATATTAGAACAGAAGAAAATCCTAAAATCATTAAAATTGGCCTCACCTTAACTCCCACTGAAAAGGCCGATCTAATCTCCACTTTGCGGGAATTCGAGGGTGTCTTTGCTTGGTCCTACAAAGACATGCCAGGAATAGATCGAGAAATCGCTGAGCATAAAATTCCGCTAGATCCAAAAATGACGCCGGTAAAACAAAAGCTACGGCGGCTCAAACCAGAGATAACCTTGAAAATAAAAGAAGAAGTCACTAAACAATTAGACGCCGGCTTCATAAAAGTCTCCAACTACCCAGAATGGGTGGCCAATATTGTCCCCGTAGCTAAAAAAGATGGACGAGTGCGAATGTGCGTAGACTTTCGAGACCTCAACAAAGCCAGTCCCAAAGATGACTTCCCTCTACCTCACATTGACATACTAGTAGACAACACCGCAGAACACGCGCTTCTCTCCTTTATGGACGGGTACGCCGGATATAACCAAATACTTATGGCAGAAGAAGACATGGAAAAAACAACCTTCATTACCCCTTGGGGTACCTATTGTTACACTGTAATGCCTTTTGGTTTGAAAAACGCAGGGGCCACCTATCAAAGAACAGCCACCACGTTACTCCATGACATGATACACAAAGAAATCGAGGTCTATATAGACGACATGATCGTCAAATCTAAAGACTGGCACGGTCACCTCCCGGCACTTAGAAAGTTCTTCACCCGAATCTTGAAATATAACATGAGACTAAATCCACAAAAATGTGTGTTCGGGGTAACCTCTGGAAAGTTGCTAGGATATGTTGTTAGTACGCGAGGAATCGAGATTGACCCATCCAAGATCAAAGCCATTACCGAAATGCCCCCACCGAAAACTGAAAAACAGATAAGGGGCTTCCTAGGAAAGCTGCAATACATTAGTAGGTTCATTTCTAAGCTTACTATGACTTGCGAGCCAATATTCAAAAAATTAAGAAAAGAAGAAAAAGCCGAATGGGATGAACAATGCCAAATTGCCTTCGATAAAATCAAAGAATATCTAAGCAAACCACCCGTCCTTTCCCCGCCTTTGCCCGGAACCCCTTTACACCTATACCTAACCGTCACGGATACTGCAGCAGGAGCTATGCTCTCACAGTGTGTACGTGGATCCGAGCGAGCCATTTACTACTTGAGCAAGAAGTTCATACAGTACGAGACGAAATACACAGAGCTCGAAAAAACCTGCCTCGCCCTCGTCTGGGCATCCGAAAAACTCAGACATTACCTATTGGCCCACACTGTTCATATAGTGTCACAACTAGACCCCTTAAAATACATGTTCGAAAAGCCCACCCTAAATGGTCGCCTGTCCAGGTGGCTAGTCATGCTCTCAGAATTCGACCTAAAATTCATGCCAGAAAAAACAATCAAAGGAAGAGCGGTAGCCGAATTCCTGGCCGAGCATGCCACGAATGAGGAAACCACGGAAGCTTACCTCCTCCCTGACGAGGAACTTCTGATGATACGAGACGACTATTGGACACTATACTTCGATGGCGCGTCCAACCAGAAGGGATGCGGCGTCGGAGTTCTCCTAGTCAGTCCCGAAGGGGCCCATATACCAATTTCCGTCAAACTTGACTTCGAGGCCACAAATAACGCCGCCGAATATGAAGCCTGCATAGTTGGGCTAGAGGCCGCAGTTAGCCTCGGAGTCAAGCATCTGCAAGTCTTCGGGGATTCTTCCCTAATAATCAACCATATATCCAAAAGATGGAAGTTCCGAAGCACTAGTCTCTCAAAATATCAAGCTCACTTAGACCAAATAGTCGAGCAATTTGAAAAAATCGAGTATACGTACTTACCAAGAGACGACAACCAATTCGCGGATGCACTAGCGAAGCTAGCTTCAATGCTCAACATCCCGAATGAATGGGACGGAATGACCCTTCGGGTCGAGCGAAGGAAAGAGCCGGCTTATTGCTGTGCCATAGACTCCGAACCTGAAAACACCGAAGAAGAACCATGGTATACGGACATCCTTCGTTACAAAACAAGTGGGGAATTCCCCCCAAACACCTCCCCGCGAGCACAAAAATCCCTACGCCTCCTCGCTTCACAATATAGCATAATTCTGGGGGAACTGTACAAATACACGCCGAATAAAATCAAGTTACTTTGTGTCCACCAAAACCAAGCCCAAAGACTAATGGAAGAATACCATAACGGCGTGTGCGGACCCCATATGAAGGGGAAAATGCTATCCCGAAAAATATCCCGCTCAGGGTACTATTTGGACCACTATGGAAACCGATTGCCATCACTTTGTAAAAACTTGCCCAAAATGCCAAATCTTCAGTAACCTTAACCACTTGCCTCCCAAACACCTTCACTTCTCCATGGCCCTTTTCAACCTGGGGTATAGATATAATCGGCAAGGTAACACCAACAGGCGTAGGGGGACACGAGTACGTTTTAGTCGCAATTGATTACTTCACTAAATGGGTAGAGGCAGTCTCCTATGCAAAATTAACGGCCAAACATGTCGCTTGATTCCTAGAAAAGAACATATTCTGTCGATACGGGGTTCCGCATGAAATCATAAGTGACCAAGGTTCCCACTTCAGGGCCGAAGTCCAAGACCTGCTCGAAAAATATCATGTCGAACATCATAAATCCTCTCCCTACAGGCCGCAAATGAACGGCGCGGTAGAGGCGGCCAACAAAAATATTAAAGTCATAATCGAAAAAATGGCCGAAAATTATAAGGATTGGCCCAACAAATTACACTTCGCATTGTGGGGCTATCGAACCTCAATCCGCACCTCCATTGGAGTAACACCCTATTCCTTGGTATACGGAATGGAAGCAGTTCAACCGATCGAGTTGGAAATTCCCTCCCTCCGGATCGTCCTAGAAAGCAAGCTGCCCGAGGCCGATTGGGTTCAAGCTAGGTACGATGAGCTCGTCCTTTTAGACGAACGGAGGTTGAGAGCTTTACATCACGTGCAAGTGTATCAAAAGCGAATCGCAAGGCAATTCAACAAAAGAGTCAAACCTCGAAATATCAAAGAAGGCGATTTTGTATTAAAAGAAGTTCGCGCACCTACTACGGACCCTCGAGGAAAATTCCGGCCTAACTGGACAGGACCATATTTTGTAAAGACCATCCTACCTGGCGGAGCAGTCCAACTAGCCGACATAGATGGAGCGGAATTCGCTAACCTCACGAATTTAAACCAATTGAAAAAGTACTATATTTAATAAAATTCAGTCCGGAGTTAAGGCATCTAATAAAACACGTTAAGACTCATAAGCAAGCATTCTGCACGTTACTCTAAGCAAACGGCATAAAACTCGATAAAGTAGAAAAAGGCGAAGGACAAAGTTTCAACGCCCAGGACTCGGCGCTGTTATTTTCCACGCCCAGGCCTGGGCGCCGATATTTCCTACGCCCGTGAATGGGCGTCATTCTCTCTCGCCACCTACCCTCCCGCTTCTGCAAGTGTTCGTACTCCTTTTTTTCGGATCATCAAAAGAACTACGAACACTTGGGGGGGTAGCAGATGTGTAATGAACGCCCCTTTCAAAATTTCAAAAATCATAGCTAGAACTACGCGCGACCTGATTCTGACAAGATACGTAGGCAATCCTTATCAAGGATTTGGTCCAATAAATATTAAAAAATAACAAAGTCATGCAACACATCAAGAAGAAAGGATATTACAAACGGCACTATACCCCAACCCATGCACGGGCAAGGCCAAATAGAATGAAAACAAAGACACAAGAATTTTCAGGAACAAGCCCAACAAATGAGTATGGCACGAGTCGGCAAAAAGCGAAAAATAATGGACATGCATATGTAATACCCCAAGTAGTCGGCTAGTCTAAAAATATGTGTGCACTCTTGTATGAACTCATTATTTTTATGGAATTTTTAAAATTCTCAAAATTCGTCGTTGGTTTAGAAAGCTAATATTGCTATAATATGTTAAGGCAAAGCCCATGGAAGGCTCAAAACATTCTTGCACCCAAAATTCGCAAAAAATAAAATATATATACATGCGGAATACAAGAATGAATATATACAAAACAGGAGGCAAGCCTAAGATTCGTCATCGGCTTCATGTCTCCAAGCCTCGCCGGTCCATCCACTCCACTCCCCGTGGTATGAGGACCCCCAGCCAGAATCACCCCAAAAATGAGGTCGTGGCTGCAACTCGGGGCTAGGCTCTCGAGCCACCGACACGGAACGTCGCCTGCGCTCCGGCTCGGACCTCTCCCCGGAAGAACTCGTCCCCACATCAGAACGGCGATGCCGTAGAGGCGAGCGCCGTGCCCTCTCTCTCTCCTCACGACCGCGTCCCCCACCCGAGGGACCTGCGTCGTCGGCCCCGGCTCGTCCAGCCCCCGTCTGCAAAAACAAAAAGGAGAGTGAGTAACGGAAAACCAAACAAAAGGTACAGATCGAAAGAAAAAGAGGGCACATTACCCGAGTGGAGTGGGGGCTCCTGCAAGAAAGTGCAGATCGGGCCCGAACCAACGCGGACTTCAACCGGTTGATCACTCCCACCATCGCGTTGGCCGTACGGGCCGGAACCTGAAAAAGGAATGTTAGTAACAAAAGAAAAAAAGAAAGATATAAGAAGAGTGCACAAATAAAAGGTGCATACCGCCTGTACTCCCTCAGGGAGCGGAGCATGGAAAACCCGGTCTTCCGGGAAAGTCTCCACAATCTCGGATCTACTCTCTCCGGTATACGAAATCCGAGCATCGGGAAGCACCCATCCCCCTAACGAAGGGTCAGGATACTCCTGCACGAAACACAGTAAGCATAAACACATGGGCACGAGCATAAAAACACTAAAATCAATACAAAAAGATAGAGCAACTCACAGCGCCAGGCTCCGGGAGACGAAGGGAATCCTGGATAAACTGATAATAGCTAGCTCCCGCTATCACCAACTCCGTCTCCGGCACACCAGCCCTCGAGTAGACCCTCCACGACTCGCCTATCGAACGAGTAGACAGCATGGTCGCAGGTGGAGGCTTAGGCACCGATAAAACCCCGACCGTCTGCATACGTACCCGCTCTCCCAGGTACCAGACAGGGTCGCGGCGGCCAACGAACAAGACCCGCATCTGGCTCAGGGCATAACTATCCCTGACCGAAGCATGAGTACCCCTAAAGGAGAGCCATGGGGTCCAAACCACCTGTTTCGTACGGACACGGTCAGATCTCGCACATAAAAAATAAAAGAAAAAATGACGAAATACGAGATAGAGGATAAGATTCTGTACATGCTCAGGGTTCCCGTCCCGAATGAGGTCCCACACGGTATCGGGCGGTGGACGCACAGTCAGCTTCTTCTTCCAACCCCAACGACGACCGGTAGGGTACTGCAAAGGCCTCTGCCCCTTTCGGGGAGCCAGCCAAGGCAAGTGCTCAAAAGCCCACAGCTACAAAAGGAAAAGACAATAATACGTCAAAAAAGAAGAGGCCTGGTAAAAGCGAGAAAAACAAAAGAAAGGCTAGGCACATACCTCGATCAAACGCGGCACTCCCGCCAATGTAATGACAAAGTGACGTCTACTCGGGTCCGAGTCGCGCACCGCCAAACTCATCTGGCCGACGAGCGTCGCGTAGCCCAAATCGCCCCAGCGATAGTCACCCAGCGTAGACACGTCCTCCACCATGCCTATCCACCTCGGGTCAAAGGTGTCAGTCGGACCCGATAGAAAAGTGGAAGTAATGAAATGGAGGTAGAACAGCCGAGCCTGTCTCGAAGACGACTCCTCTACCCCATGCTCCAAGGCCCACATCAGGTCAGCGAAAGGTATCCCACGGGGCTGGTACAAAGGCAATCTCATGCCCATCCACGAGCCCAGGAGCCTGGTACCCTGAGCAACGGTCGGCGGTGGGCCATCCGACCTCAGACGAACGGGGTTCCCTGTAAAGGTCAAGCCGTCAAAGCCGTGTAGTCCTCGGGAGTAATCGTCATCTCACCCCAAGGAAAATGGAAAGTGTTGGTGGTATCCCACCACCACCTCATGAACGACCGCAGAAAGGACAGGGAGATGTTAAGCCGCAGTATCTCCCAGAAGGTCTCGACCACCGGAAACAGTGAGCTCGCCCTCACCAAAGCCTGGGCGTCCGAGCTCAGGAAACCAAAAACAGTCTCGCTCGTCGCTGCACCGTAGCCGCGAACCGTAGTCTCCCTCCTCGCGTGAAGGCGGGAAGTCACGTGGTGCTCTAGGTCGTAGTGCAGGTCCCGACCGTCGTAGAGCTCAGGACCCACCCATAGGGGTCCCGCGCCAGTAGACTGACGCGTCATGCGACGCTCCTCGTGGCCACCAGAAGGAGGTGACGACTCGTCATACATGCTGATCAATAATACAATAAGGCATTATACCTTTAACAAAACTGGCACTCACACCAATCACTAAAGGAGTGCATTCCACTCATAAAATGGAGTCATACAATTTTTGTTCCCTAAGACATGATACTAAGTTCATATTGAGCAAAAATTCCCTAAGTAAAAAATTTTAATTAACTCCAACAAAATGAAAATTCTTCCATAATTTGTCATTCATGAATTGTGAGGAACGCAAGCAATATACCAAAAACACCTACATTGTAAGAAAACACTAGAGTCGTAGGTATACTTGGGGGCTAGTATAAAAATGCCCAAATTCAACAAGAATCAACATACTTGCGAAAATTAACATGCCCAAACTAATTAACATGTTATGCTATGTAGAACATTTCCAACTATCTAATTGAAGGAAAGGGGCACAAAATCAAAAACCCCCAAATCAATTTCATGCATAAAAATATTTGACAAAAGTATTGAAATTGACAAAAAATAGCTCAAAATTACTGAAAATTACTTACATTGGGAAGATTAGGAAGTGATTTGGAGTAGAATTCGTGAAGAAAAGTGAAGAAAACGAGCAAAAATAAGTAGAATGAAATGAAGAGTAAGAACGAAAATGGCGGAAATGAGAAGAAAAAGAAGACGGTCGCGTCTTTTAAAGACCGTCCTCCCCTTCGCATTTTCAACGCCCAGCACTGGGCGTTAGAAATTCTCGCGCCCAGAGCTGGGCGCTGAAAGTGCTTCCCAAACAGCGAATATTCGCTGTCGGGCACGCACAATCCCCTATTTGTGTAAAATATCCGTTATCTTGATATTTCTTTCCCAAAAACGGTACTTTGCAATATCGTTAACACAAAAAATATATACACAGTGTGGGCCCACTTATAGGACACACCTAATCAGGAAATATTGCGACCCACCAACAGGTCGTAATCACAAAAGCCCTTCCACATAGGCAAAATGAAAAGAAAGTAAGAAATTCAAAATGGGCTCGCCCACCTTCAACGGGCGGGGTCTGCGTCACTAGCCGCGCAGGTCCTCAGTTTTCGAAAAATAAAGTCTTCAAATTCAAAATAGGCTCGCCATCTTTAGCCGGCGGGGTCTACGTCACAAACTGCGTAGGTCCTTATCTTCAAATTTCAAAAACAGATTCGTCCACTTCTATCGGACGGGGTGTCCACCCTTAGCGGACAGGCTCGCCATCTTTAGCCGGCGGGGTCTGCGTCACTAACCGCACAGGTCCTTAGTCGCTGCAGCGATAACCTTTATCGGTTTTCCCTTTTTCCAAAAATTAAAGGATCGGTTTTCCCTTTTTCCAAAAATTAAAGGATTGGTTTTCCGTTTTTCCAAAAAAGAACGATGTGATTGATTTTCCCTTTTTTCCAAAAATTAAAGGATTGGTTTTCCGTTTTTCCAAAAAAGAACGATGTGCTGGATTTTCCTTCGTTTTACGTCCCATAAAAACAAGGGGGTTTTCTCGTTTAACTAGCCTTGAAAATGAGAATCTTTAAAAACATTTTTACCTCGTGGTTGGGCTTGGCCAGGCCCAATTACACTTTATAGCTTTGATTTCGAAAACATCTGTAGCTACTCCCAATGACAAAGTGAGGGAGTTTCTACACTTCTTTAGATCCTTCCAATGACAAAGTGAGGAAGTTTCTATACTATCCGTTGACAAATCCCAATGACACGTGAGGGATATGTCGACACTCCAAGTGATGACCCTTAAATCAAATGTTATCACTCGGTGGCTCGTGAGACCCTCGCAAAAACAGGTCACCATGGCTTGTGTGGCGCACTCCGTCTAGTACTTTGACCATCGTCTTATTCCAAGACTCAGTCAAAGTGGGGGCTAACTGTAGACACCTACTTTTGTCCCCATTCCCGAAAGGGAAGGTTCGATGATGAAAACGTAAATCTCCACTTGACAACCCATCTCCTATAAAATAACGAATCTCAATTCCCCTTTTCATTTCACCCGAAATCTGCTATTTATAGAAACCTGCTATTTATAGAAACCTGCTATTTATAGAAACCTGCTAAAAATAGTAACTGCCGTAATGGGTAGTTGTTAAAAGTGGCAAGTCATAAAAGATAGAAACCTGTCAGAATTAGGTGTTGCACTCCAACATAAATCCTAAATGAGATAGAAATTGAGAGAGAATCCTATTCCTAATATGATTCGAAAGTAAGAGTCACGTATTAATTAAAATCCTAACGAGCCTAGAGTTCGTAACGGGCCCAGACGCATCCCGTCACAAGGTTAATACGCACTAAAGGACTCAATTAAATCTCAAATACTCCGGATTCTAGGAATCCGAATCTGACTAAGGAAAACAGCCCATACCCTATTTTCAACGCCTGGCTCTGGGTGCCGAAATCTTCCGCGCCCAGGCCTGGGCGCTGAAAATACCTGGTACGTGTTTTTTCCTAATTCCTCGTGGATTAGAATTTTGCAATTCTATCTTTCCACGAACTCTTTTCTATAAATAGGGCCTTAAGTTCGACGTGAAAAGAACACACAACACACAATTATATTCTGAGTATTGACTCTAAACCCCTAAGCCTAAGCCTCACGCTGCAAAACTGATCACGCGTTCTGTCGCAATCGATCCATAAATCGAACATAACGTATCCCGTCCCATAATTTGAGATTCGTTAAATAAAAAGGAGAAATAGCAAAGTCAAAGTGGTTAGTTTTCTGAGAACCGTGACGCACCTCTCAAGGGTGCGTCGTAATGTGTTCCTTTTCCATGGTTTAATTGCTTTCCTCGCCCTTTTATGAACTGTTAAACTAACTAAAATCTGATTGTTCGATCATGCTTAATAAATATGATATTTTTGGGAAATTGGATTATCATGCTAGGTCCCTTAAAACAATCTAAATCAGATAATCGCGCTCGATCTAGTACTATATGTTGCATATTATTAAAATCGACTCAAATTAGTTTAATAGTTAACGCATGTCCCTTCAATTATTTATGCTGAGCTAGTAAGGATATCCTGCCTCTGGAGTTATCGAAGAGCGAGTACTCCTCTCGGTAGTTACAGTCCCCCGAACCCTCAATCTCTACCCTGCGGGTGTACGTTGAGCGATCCCCACCACCAGGGATCACAAGGGAACCTACGGCTGTCGTGGTCAAACATAATTGCACTCCCTTTATGTCACGATAACCGGGTTTTGTCTGTTTTTCTCATTGTCGTTAAAAACTGAATGGCGACTCCTATATTACTAGTCAATTGGGTGTAAACTAACAGGAAATCCAATTACACTTGATTTGACAAAAAGAAGCGTCACACCCACGAGGGACGAGGTCACGCATTAGCCTCGTGCTTTTTCGACCCCCTCACACTTGGTCTTTCCCTCAAAAAAAATTCCTCTCTCCATTGTCAACACCAACCATAGCTCCATCCTCACAACCACCTCCATCCTCGCAGGACCAACGAATTAAAGGAAAGAGAACGCAGCCATGCCGCCACCACCAAACCCCACTACCGCCATACCGCCACCACCAAACCCCACTACCGCCATACCGCCACCACCAAACCCCACTACCGCCATACCGCCACCACCAAACCCCACTCCCCCTTTCTCACCTGCGACGTTTCCCTCCCCCGCACTTCCCCCACCTTAGGCCCTGTTCTTTTTGGCTAATTTCAGTTTCAGGACTTATTTGGCAGTTCAGTTCAGGAGCATTCAGTTCAGTTTAGTTCAGGAGCATTAAGTTCAGTTCAGTTCAAGTCAGTTCAGTCAGTTCAGTTTAATTCAATTCAATTTAACTTAATAATAATAATATTATTATTATTATTATTATTATTATTATTATTATTATTATTATTTATATTTATATTATTTTATTACTTATTACTTATTATTTATATTTATATTATTATATTACTTATTATTTATATTTATATTATTATATTACTTACTCCCTCTGTCCCAGAATACTCGCACCGGTTCGAGTCGACACGCTTGCCAATGCACAACTTTGACCACCAATATCTTTAACTACATATTATAAAAACTTATGAAATATTAATATTTTGAAAATATATGTTAAGATGAAGCTAACAATATATTACGAAGTATATGCTAACTTTTGTTTTCATATACTAGAAATAAAATAGGGTCAAAGTGAATTATGTGAATAGTGCAAAAAGTCAAACCGGTGCGTGTATTCCGGGCCGGAGGGAGTATTATTTATATTTATTTTTATATTATTATTATTATTATTATTATTATTTATTATTATTAAATTAATATAATTTATTATTTCTAATTTATTATTATTTTTATTAATTAATTACGGATTATTAGTTATTAATTATTTATTTATTAGTTATTAATTATGAATTATTATTAATATTAATATTTAACATTTATTATAATTATTTAGTAATCAATTACAGATTATTTTTATTTATTATATACTGTAGTTATTTAGTTATTAATTATTCTTTAGCTATTAATTATTCTTTAGTTATTAATTAACATTTTTATTATTATTTTGTAATTAACTAGTTATTATTTATTATTTATTTCGGTATTATTCTGTTAAGTTAAGTTCAATTAAGTTCAGTTCAGTTCAGTTCAGCTCTAAAGAACAGGGCTTAATCACTGCTCCCCACTGCTGTTGCCACCACCAAACCCGCGTTTCCCTCCCCCGCACTTCCCCCACCTTCCTCACTCCCCACTGCCGCCGCCACCAAACCCCACTCCCCCTTTCTCGCCGCGTCGTTGCCCTCCCCCGCACTCCCCCCTCCGTTACGGTCAAGGCAACTAGAAGCAATGTTAGATTGAAAACCCCCATTGCTGATTTGGGGATAAATAAATTAAAGTTAAAGTTAAAGTTAAAGTTAACGGAAAATAGTTATTTTGGGCATTTTGTGTATTTATACTAAACCTCATGGGTATTTGGTGAATTCTGAAAAGTTTAGGGGTATTTGGTGCATTAAGACAAATCTTATGGGCATTTCATGAAAAATCCGTTATTTTAATCATTAGGCCATTTTTTGGAAATGCCCCGTGTTATTTTATCTCTCTCCTCTTTTGCCGTCCACTGCTTAACCATTTTCCACAATTCAACACCACCATCCTCCATCTTCGACAAGTGGAGACCAATCTCATCCTCCAATGCATCTTTGCCGAGCACACCAAACCCCAAACAACTAAATCCATTGTCTTTGAAAAATCCAGATCTGAAGTTAATAAATAATAATAACACGAAATCACCTCTTATTTTATGGGTTACAAATTACGACCATCCTTATCGAAGCACATTTTGAATGGGTAGTGGGTATTCAAGTTATGGGAGGAATTGTGTATGAATTTGCAGGTCGTGAAATTGAAGAAGTGTAATAAAACAAAAAAATATACTCCGTAACAACTAATACAATGTATAAGTAACACCAGCATAAAAAGTCAAGTAACATCAGTCAATAACCTTCTCCATAGTAGTTGCATGCTAGGAAGTTGCGCGCACATCACAACATCAATTTGATGGTATGGCTAATCTCATAAAAGACACCTTGTTACATATATTAGGATGACTTTTAACATTTTAATCTGACATTTACTCTGATGTACCCAAATACCATACATGTAAATAAAAATTTGGGAATAAAAGGTGATAAAATGGAACTGTAGAAATGATTTCCCCACCAAGAGTGGGATTGAATTAAAAAGGACAGAAATCCCTCCATTTTTGTCCATTGTCAACCACCAGTCCAGTAACCACCATCCCCCATAAAATATGAATCCAAAATCAATCTCGTGAAATTCACAAAATTAGATCATTAGATAGACAACTAGAGGAAGAGGACTTACCTCAAAACCCCACCTCTCATTTCTCTCACTCACTCAAACTCAAACTCAAACTCAAACTCAAACTCTCCAATGGCTTCCGCCGCTTTCTCTCTCCTCCCCTCCACCTCCTCCACCACCTTTAACCGCCATGCCACCACCAAACTCCTCAACCTCAAATTCCTCCACAACCACCGTAACAAACCCTTCTTCACCACCACAATCAAATCTCTCTCTTCTCCCTCCCCAACACCAGTCTTAACTCAAGACGATCTCAAGAAACTCGCCGCCGAAAAAGCCGTCGACTCCGTCAAATCCGGCATGGTTCTCGGTCTCGGAACCGGAAGTACTGCCGCATTTGCTGTCTCGCGAATCGGCGAGCTTCTCTCTGCCGGAAAACTGACCAACATCGTTGGAATTCCTACCTCGAAGCGGACCGCAGAGCAGGCGGCGTCTCTTGGAATTCCGCTCTCCGTTCTCGATGATCATCCTCGAATTGACCTCGCCATTGATGGCGCCGATGAGGTTGATCCTGATCTTAATCTGGTTAAGGGGCGCGGTGGGGCGCTCTTGAGAGAAAAGATGGTTGAAGCTGCTAGTGATAAATTTATTGTTGTTGTTGATGATACTAAGCTTGTTGATGGTTTGGGTGGTAGTCGTCTTGCTATGCCTGTTGAAGTTGTTCAATTTTGCTGGAAATATAATCTCAAGAGATTACAGGTATGTTTCTAACTTGATTTAGTTTTTGTTATACTTCCTTTTTTGAATTGTTTGTTGTTGGTCTATCAATGATGTAGCTGAGATTCGATTCGATTCGATTCAATGTAGAGGTTGTGTTCAAATAATGACTTTTCACCAATTAAGCTAGTACTTTGAATTGTAGCTTTGTGATTCAATTTAATGCTGTCTGAAGCTAAGTTCATGAAAATGATTTCTTGTTTAAGTTTGTATTTTTCGTGGATTTTCATTAGGAGTTTGTTGCTAATGCACCGACTGATTTTATAGTGTAGCTAGGAACGATGAGGGGAATAAAGGGGTAGTGTATGTTGAATGTAATGGCATACTTTATTGGAACTTAGAATAATGAAAATGTGGTCATGGAACCTCTTGGTCGGGCGATGGAAGCTCTAGCATTGAGCTCTGATTCGATTCTCAATTGTTCAAATAATATGATTTAATAGAGAGAATATTATTCATCATGTGGCTGTCTTGTCTGTATGTGTATTTGTGTGTGCTACATTCTTGGCTACAGATATGAGTCAACTGTTATAAATAAACCACAAATTAGAAATGAGCTGAGGGTCTGTTGCTGATCACATAATGCTTAAATCATTAGTGGTTGCGGACAACTTATAGTTGGAGTAAATTTATGCACATTTGCCCTTATCTTTTCCATACAGTATCTGTTGATACTTGTGTACTCCCTCCGTCCCGGAATGCTTGACCTGTTTTCCTTATCGGGCCGTCCATTAATACTTGACCTGTTTCTAAAAATGGAAATATTCTAACAATATTATATTATTTCTCACTCCACCTCTATTAACCCACCTATCCCCTACTCCATACAAAAAATAATTAAAAATTCAACCCCTACTCTCCCACAACCCCACCTCTTAACCCACCTCTCACTAACTACATTAAAATAATACCCCACTATCAACTACTACCTATTAAATTAAATAAGTCAATTCAAGTCTCTTAAACTCTGTGCCGGTCAAACCAGGTCGAGTGTTCCGGGACGGAGGGAGTATACTGGAGAGTTGCATTGAAAAGAAAAGATCTGTTTTTTTATATGCCTCTTTTTTCCCAATTGCAGGAGATCTTTAAGGAGCTGGGTTGTGAGGCAAAATTGAGAATGGAAGGGGATAGCAGTCCTTATGTGACTGACAACTCGAATTACATCGTGGATTTATACTTCCCGACCTCGATTAAGGATGCTGAAGCTGCAGGGAGAGAAATTTCGGCCTTGGAAGGCGTAGTAGAACATGGGTTGTTCTTGGGTATGGCTAGCGAAGTCATCATTGCTGGGAAAACTGGAGTTAGTGTGAAAACCAAGTGATTTTTGTTGGTTTGATTGGTTGACTTCCGGGTATGGAATAGTCTCCCTCTCCCCAGAATACCTACTTGTTTTTCATTTTTATATATGTTCTCTCTCACTTCATGTAATGTTTAGATGAGTTTCTGGGGTCTGGTTTGATATTTTTGCATCTGTTGTATCTGTTTATTGTTTTGATTTTAGCTAATTGTGTTATGAAGTGTAGATGAGGAATCAATGGCGAGATACAAGGATAACTTATTTAATTGTGTACATTACGCTCTGGTGCAATAAAATTTAGCAAGTTTGAAAAACATGCATTACTTCGTTGACTCTTTCTCTTATTTTCCTGCCGTCATATTAGATATTTCATTAGATTTCCTCATTCCCACCACTTCACCTTGAACTGGCTTTCTGGTTTTCATCTTCCTTAGATTATTTTACATGAAAGGAATTCACTTCTACTGAGCAAACTTTTTGTTGTCTTTCATACTATGTATGACTTATGGAAATAACATTTGTTAGTGGTTGTGACATGTTGAGGTGCAAATGTTCTGCTAAGTATCAATCAGTTTGTTGATGATTTGCAGAAGCTCCTGTCTTATATGACATTGGACATGTTTTAAATGACTACTGTAGTTGTAATATGTGGCCCATGTGATTGGATGCATTGAAAATTTTGGATATTACAAGCATACTAGTAAAGAACAATAACAACCATGTATCTCATGGTATTGTTTAGGGAGGTCCTAATATACATAGAAGACAGGTAAGAAACATTATTCTACTTTACTCGAATATGTATCCAAGTATTAGTATGGGATTTTTGATAGGTATCATAATCTAAAAGAAGAATTAGAAATCAGCGTATATTGTGGTGGTGAGCTCTGGTGGCTGAGAAACATCATTACCACAAAATTGCAGCCAGAAACATCATTGTGATAACTATCCAGTTGAGCTTCCATGACCGCATCCCTGAGATGGACGAGGAAAAAGTGGGAGTAAGGAAAAAATATACTAGTGTTTCTAGGAGTAAAGCTAGGGCCTTAATATAAGGCTTGACCTTTTTTTTGTTAGCACCTTTTAGCTGAATTTGATGAAGTTCTCTCTGAATAATTTTAATACTTTGTACTTCAGTTATTAGGATATCATTCAATGGATCATGTGCATTTTTTCAAGTTTATTCTCCTTCCATTCCTTGACAAGGTTCCTGTAAGGTTAATATATGAGGATGAGTTATACTACAGGGGTTGACCTAGTTTTTATGTCCATACCGCATTGTTCTATTAAATTTATAGGTAATACTACATAGATAACATTGGGTGACTAGTATTTTGGAACAATTAAAAGTTGAATAGATTATAAGGATTGGAAGGTATAGTATTTAGCTTTGCCAAAAACTACTGGGCATTTTCAGCTAGAAAATCCACTTGGAGGATTTTAACTTAGAAATTCAGGAGCGAAAGGGAAACTTCCTATTGTTTGGTTGATATTCAACTCACCATGGTTTCCGCTGCTTGAAGTCTGACTGATACTTGAAGTAGGACCTAATGTAACTGATGTTTTAGAAACATTTATTCCTAGCTTGGAGCAATCAGATCCGAGAGCACCTGCAAAACCAATTACCAAAAAAGCTAAAATAAGGTTTTTGCTATCTAACGTATGCAATTAGTTAAATCCATTCCTATAGAGCTCTTACAGTCGCTGTAACATGGAAAGTGTGATACGTTGAAGAGATTGTAGGCTCCTGGTTGACATTCACACATGTGCATGTAGTCTGACGAGTTTTTGCATGTCCCTTCGCCACAGTAGACCCAATTGCAAGCTAGAACATCAAAATCTCACTTGAGAAACTTTTTAATCAAGTGTATAGATCATTGGACAAATAGGATGTTGCTGATAATCTGGTATAATGGGTAGACTTACGATTAAAGACAGATACGTCAGATGAGTTTATGGGGATAGCTGGAAGCGGAGGAGCAGGTGGCATGCAGGAGTAGTTTATAGAACCTGTTCAAGATGTTCACTTTTACTTTGAGAAAGATCAACAAATTGCAATTCAAGCAGTTATATCACAGCAAGAAAAGGGTCATCTCTCTGCTTTTTCAAATTTGTTTAGCCTTTTCTTATTCTTGCAATTTCATAGGATTATGTGTTACTTATACTCTTGAATACTCTGATGCATTCAGCATTCAGCATTCAGCATTCAGCATTCAGCATTCAGCATTCAGCATTCAGCATTCAGCATTCAGCATTCAGCATTCAGCATTCACTCATTCAGTACAGATACTTCCTTACTTTGCCTTGTTGTACAATGATTGTGCTTTTTCCAATTTGGTATACGGAGTATTTCAAATCGTTTGGCCTAATTATTAAATATCTCTGCATGCTTTGAATGTTTATCTAGTACGGAGTACTCTTATATAACCTTTGTGAAAAATAATCAACTTCCTCCTTTTTCACCGTCTCTGTTTTTGTCTTTTCTCTTGAAAAGAGGAACTCATATGTGACTCTGTATGAAAGCTAATGATTGTGGAAGATGAACCCCCTTAAGAAGTGAAACTTACAATTTGGAATTATACATGGAAGAAATTGTAGATATTGTTCCTCGCTGTCTGTTAGGCGCGTTCTTCTCCAGCCAGAATCACATTCACATATGAAACCATGTGGTAAGTAGTCTGGTTTAGATTCACATGTGCCTTTCCCACAACTTACCTGACTGCATTTTTCTGTCATTATAAAAAAAAATCATCAGAAACACCAAATGTTATGTTTGGTTTACTGAGTTGAGTAAATTTGAGAAAGCTAGGCTCATACTCAACTGTAAGCAGAGGCGTTTACCTGAATCTCCGAAAGCAGTGATTGAAAGAAAGAATAAAAGTAGAACTGCAGATGCTGGGTGACTGGAGGTAGCCATTGATTATTCTGTAATTGAGGGAATACAAGTTAGATTTTGTTGGTTTATCGCTTAAGTTGCAGGTTGTATTTATAGGAAACCCAAGGGACCTGGGGCTGTTTGTAGGGGAAAGCTCTTGCTAAATACCGTTTTTTTTTTCTTTCATGGCAGGTATGTAAAAAGCTAAGTTGAAGCATTGTAGTAGGAGTATTCTTGTTTTCATCTCATTTCCTACCCCTTCCTTTCCGTCTTTGAAAACTCGAAAGAGGTGATGCAGGTGCTTCTAGCAGTTTGACGTTTTTTTCAAAGTTTTTCTAGTCTGATATTATGACTTCCATGGTACATTAATTTTTAAGGTTACATTGTATTTTCAAGAAAGTTTCTCGTCTTTCGTTGACAAAATTTCGTGAGCTTTTGATGTATTAGTACTGCATATTGTAAATTTGTTTCTATGAAGGTTTGCTATTGAATTTCTGTTATGTCGTTATTTGAGTTGACATGAAAACTGGTGGAGAAGTCAAAAATGACGATTTGAACATAAATGTAGACAGTAGTGGTACCTGCCCCCAACTTTTACTATTTCTTTTTTTTTAACTCCGCGTATTACTTCTTCCGTAATTATTTTTTATTACACCATTTGGGGTAAAGATTAAAAAACTTCAGACGAATAGTTAATTATTACGGAGTACGTCGTATTTCATTAGTTGTCAGTCGAAATGACGAAGAATTTAGGTGTGTGGTAACTTACTAAAAGACTCTTTAGTTATTTGGCACTTTGTTTTGAGGGGGAAGTATTCAAATTCTAGCATCTACTTCTACATCTACATCTACATGAGCTATAACAATAATGTGGACTTGATTCAAACGCAGAGACGTGTTGTAGCTAGAGGCTCCGAGTTCATTGATACTCTGTCCATATTGTGTCTTAACTATGCAACGAGCCAACGACCGAGAGAGGAGGCAGCGTTTTGTGTTGTGCGCTACTTGAAAACAAATCTCGGTCATGAGATTTTATTGCGAGGTGATAGTGATTTGAGTTTGGAGGGTTGGTGTTATTCACATTGGGCAAGTTGCTCTCTTACTAGGAGATCGCTAGGCGGGTGGTTTATGTTACTTGGTTAGTCACCCATTTCATGAAAGACCAAGAAACAATAGATTGTTTCTCGTTCATAACCAGAGGCGGGATACCGAAGAAAAGTTTTATTATATTTGAATTAAAGTGGTTGAAACAATTGTTTGGCGAGTTGGGAGTACATCTCGAGAAAGGAATGAGACTTTATGGTGATAGTCAATCTGCATTATATATAGCGTAGAATCTCATGAACGAAAAAAACATATTGAAGCAGATCAATCACAACTGGATTAATAGTACTTCATACGTTCCGACAAAGGTGTAGTAGGTGGACATTTTTACTAAATCTGTGGGAAAACTACCATTCAAATTTTTATTACACAAGTTGGGTTTTCGGGGTCTTTACGCTCCTTCAGGGGGGGTATTGCAATGTTATCTATATATTATATTATACTAAAAGAGAGGAAATCAATATGGTGATGACACATGTCACTCTATGATTCGCCTCTCTTATAAATTAAAAAAGTAATTAAAATTATTAATCTATATTTAAGCTGTCTTATTTAAGGAAAAATATGTACTAGAGAATATATTATTGTTTGCCAATATAAATTTTAAAGATTATGTTGATAATAAACATCCGGAGAATACTAAATAAAAATAGAAAATGTAAAAAATATGCATACGTATATATTCTATACAAACGTTATCTCTATTCTATAAAGGAACAGTTGAGGTCTTTTTAGTAACTACATTTTTCGTGTCCCTAAGCGAAAAGACCAAAATACCCCTTCTATTTTTCAATGGAGTTGAATTTCAAACGTAAGCCTGTAAACTTCCTCTCGCCATAATCTTTCTCTCTCCTCTAAGTTCCTCCCTCTGTGAAACCCTAAAACTTGAAGACTTCAATGGCATACATTCACGGAGGCGGCTAATGTCTCGGCTATTGCACCATGACTCCAGCACGACCCTGCAAATACGGAAGGGTTTCGACGGGTGGTCATCTTGGGGGATCTGGCTGTTCGATTTGCGAGTGGAGGTTGACGAAGCGTTTATGTCGCCTCAGATTTCCCTCTCTCTCTCCTCTCCCATGTCAACGGCAATTCATTTCTGCTATTTCATATATTATCAATTTGATTCCAACACTAAATCAGTTGAATTTCTAATTGCGATTCTAAAAATTGAAGATTTAAACTTGATATAAATGTGTAGGAGATGGTAAATTGGTAATCATGATATCAAAGTAGTTGCTGCTTATTATTTTAAGAACTTGATTCAACGGAATGTTCATGGAGAAGGTCGATCTGGCTTTTATAGTCAGGAATTTAAGGAGATGCTATTGAAAACTGGGCTTGGTATTGAACCCATTGAATTGAATTGTTTGATAATTTTTTCTCTAGGAAATTTGGGTTTGTTCTTAATTCGGAGTTGTTTGTGGGTGATGGGTTTTGTTTCGATAATTTGGAGATAGATGTAGAGCTCAAAACCCTAACAGAGGAATCTCTAGAGATTTATTTTCGTTTTGTGATTATTTTCAGGCATGTAGTTCTGCCATGGAAATTCCGCGACCTTCTACATGGAAATCGAAACATGGAAATCGAAGCCTTCCAAACACAAAAGTGGTGAATTACTGCAATTAAGTTTATGATCTGATTAAGGTGATAATCAATTAAAACGCAATATAGTTTAGTTTAATTTCTTGCATATTTCAGTTTAAGCGCACTGATTATGCTTTGTTAATTAGAACCCTATTAATTTCTTGATTCTTTAACCTTGGACTGTTTATGCTTTGTTTGAACTCTATTAATTTTTGGATTCTTTATTTTTGCACTGATTATGCTTTGTTAGAACTCTGTTAAGGGTTACAGTAATGTCGAATTTATCTTTATAGCCCAGACTCGAGAGTATGTGTATGAAATTGATAATTGTCCGAAATTTTAATTTGTTATTTCCGGTAATTCAAGGAGGCTCGATGCGTACATATCCGTTATAAAGCTAGGGAGATCGAGGGTTCATGATTTTTTTGTTTGATTTGGTTAAATCTTAGAAATTTGATAAGTTATCTACAATTTTTTTTTTCCAGCTGCAATGGTACGCTATGAAATAACATGAAATTTCCTTGGCCTTCAATTCCTGCAGTTACTATACCGGTGAGAATACAATTCTTTTACCTTTTGCATTACTTATGTAAGTGTGCGGTTAATCCTGTCGCTCTTCCCTGAACAAATTCAGTTACTTTTGTAGATTGGATATGATGAAGCAGGGTTGCCTATCGGTTACAATTTATCGGAAAACCTTAGGCTGAAGCAACATTAATTCACATGGCTTCTGCAGTCCAGGTAAACCTTCATGTTTTCAAGAACCCGTCTTGAAAAACTGTTACGGTCTTGCCATGATTTTACCAAAATAACTTTCTCATAATTGTCTCCTTCCAAATTTATCTCTGAACTTTTGAATTAATTTTTTGCTTTCTGATTTTTTGCGTGATTATTTTCTTACCTTTGGTGTATTTATAAGGTGAATAAATTGTTCAAAGGTGCACCATTGCAGCATCTTAAGAATGTCTCAAAATCTGACTCCAAAAATGACATCTTACTTCGGAATATGCTTACAGGTCGATCGGACTTGGGATAATCATGCACTGAGAGAACCAGCTTTAGTTGCTCACTTAAAGTAATCCAGGATTTTTGGCTACGTTATTGAGAAACCCAATTTCTTCACTTTTACTTGGTTGGCAAAATTAGAATCACATACATCTTGGAGCATTCTGCAACTACTGGTAAACAATTCCTCACTCACAACTCATTACCTTCCATTTGACAAAATTTATGACACGGAGGATTTTATTTGAATCAATGCAAACTTCACTTAGTAAAAGGGCTCCGTTCACTTATATCAAGCTGAAAGTTTAATTTTGACACGAGTGAACTATGATTTTGCCGGGTTAGTATTATTTACTGTATTTTGCCGTTCAATTTCCCAATTTCAATTTTTAATGGGTGATTAATAGTTGTGAATATATGTGGTTAAGTAAATAATAATAACTCAATTGGTTTAATTTATTTATATGAATGATTGAATATAGACAGAAAAGGGTTTACTACTTCACATTAGAATCCTTATGTAATAGAGATGTTTCTACATTATAATCCATCTTATTTAGATCACAAAACAATCTGAATTAGCAGATCATACAGTCTCTAATAACCAAGTAGAAGCAAAACAATTGGGCTGTTGAATTCAAATATGATCATCCTAAATTTATTTGTTGCTTAAAGCCTACTCTTAATCCCTAGGCCGTTGTTTCTGATGTTTACTGTTCAATTTTTTACTGCATATTTGTTTCAATCATTTGCTGATGATAATTTCGGATTTTAGCCTAATATAAAATCCAATCTAAAAATAAAATTGAATAATGTAAACAGTTTAGCCTTAATTTTACTACCATTTGCTTACATTGAGAATATTGTACATCATGTTGGACCTGATGATCATCCTTAATTTAGGCTAAACAGTAGGCTAAACAGTAGGCTAAACAGGTAACTAAAACGGAATATATCAGTACTTGGTTTTGTGACAATATGTTTCAATCCTATCTCTTCATGTTGCTAATCTAAACCTCAATTAAGGTTATCATTAAGCAAACTGATAGGTCGTGATTAAAAAATTCTATCTAATTCATCTTTGAACTCAGCAGAAACACATTGCGTGCATATCTGGCTTTAAATATTACAAAACAGAGAAGAGCAAGGTTTTATTTTGTAATTTTTATTCTTTCTTCCTCTGTCTTTTTTCAAGGTTCTCAAAAGGGACATTCCATGGGAGACATACATGATGACCAAGTTGATCACTGGGACAACCCTTCAACTTTTAAGGCGTTATGACAAGAAACCTGAGAACTAGAGAGCTTCCTTGCTGGATGATGTAATTTTTCATCTTTGCTTCTTTCTCGAAGTATAGGCTGTTGAAGAATTTTAGCTACAATCTTTTTGTCAAATGCATCCAGTGACACAAAATCTCTTTTAATTTTGTTGCGATCTGTCATGACCTACCCCGTTCCTAACCATATAATTTCTATTGAATGTTTGTATGATTATGTTCAACATAGATTCATAGAAGAGGCTTCATTACTCTGTTTCACTATGATTAACAAGCATGATTACTTTGTTTCACTATTTACTTTGTGAACAATGTTTTATCTAATATTTATATTTAGTGGTAGTAATACAATGTTAAGTTTTTATATAATTTCGCACGCATCGCGTGCATATAAGACTAGTGTATATAAGGTGAACTAAAATAATTACCGTTTACAATGAATATTCTGTGAAATATAGCATAAATATATACTCCGTACTACTTAAGTTGTCATGTAAAGCTGACACATGTGATGTCTATTTTTTTTAATCAAAATATTGATATCACTTTATGCTATATATATACAAGACACTATGATATATCTTTCTATCTATTTATAACATATATTATATATATTGTAGAATCTCAATTACAAAACACTATATCATTATATTATATAAAACATATATTAAGACAATATCATATGCTATATATTACGAGACACTGTGATATAATCCTTTCTCTTAATATTTCAAATCTTTTAACCAAGGAAAAATATACAATATTTCTATTTTTTAGTGTACAGAAAAATGGTGGAAATTATTCACAATATTTTGTTGCAGCTCAATGGTTTAATGTTAACTTTAACTAGCTTTAAGTGCGGCGCACGGTTTACAAATTTTAACTTTAAGTGTGATGTTAAAAAAAATTATGGAAAATATATAACCGATTTCACAACTACAACAATTAGGTGTCAGTCATAATTGATTATTTTAATTTTAATTATTAACGTTTTAAGAAGTATGTAGTTGTCCCGCTATTTATTAACTAAATGGAACACCCAATAAAATATGAAAACTATCACAAGTTAAATTAACTAATATCTAAAATCTAATGAATTTACGAGTATGAAATATTCTCAATTCCATGATATTATTATCTTCATAAAATATTTTAAATCATAATTAAAATAATAAAATTAGTGAAGCGGGTTTAATGAACACTCGTCTGTCTCCACCCTGTTTAGGCGGGAATATATAATTAGTGATTCAACGAGTGTTGGACATTTATAGAGATAAAATTGTATTCTCCGTGGTGATGTGGTGAGTTTGGGTTTTGTTTTGAGTTTTAGCCAACATATTTTCTTTTTTCCATATATATACTACACAAAGTACAATCAATTATTTATTATTTTGACCACATATATAATAAGTGAGTGGAACAAAGAAAAATGGAGGTTACAATTTCTCTTCACCTTGTTTCAAATAAAGTATACAATTTCTCTTCACCTTATTTGAAATAAAATTTTCGAATTTATCTGAACTTATCTAAACTTACTGGACTTGGACCTGATTAAATCTAATAGGGTCTAATTGAAATTTATGAATTTGAACAGACCTGATATCAAGAGAATAAATTTGAAATGGGGCGGGTAACAAAATGGGTACGGTTAACCCAATAAAAAATGATATAGTATTTCTTAATATCGCATCTGAAATGGGTCGGGTAGAACGGGTATAGCTGAGTTACACCGGGATCAAGTTTATATCAGTTCAGATTTTTATCCGTTTAGGTTCCTACTATGTGGATAACTCAGTAGCAGGATGAAATGGGTAGAGGGTTTTACTTTGGATTTTACTCAGGTGAACTCGATTCTAAAATATAAAATCACAATTTTTAATAAGTTTGTAAATACTAATATGTCTGACGAGGGTAGAAAAAGAGATTGTTGATTTCTGTTTTTTTGGATGATGAGGAAGTTCATTATTCGTAAGTTGACTTTTGATGTTTTTCTGTATTTTATTTTTGTTTTTCAATGTTTTAGGCATGAATGTTTATGAATTAGTTATGAAATTGAGCTAAATAGTTAACAACACAGAGTAATTAGTTAGGCTTTTAGAGTCATTAGTTTAGAATTTTTAACAATTAGTTATACTCTGACATAAATTTGTCACCAATTGATGTCATTTAGTTAAGGTTTTTGCCTGAATTATTTTTCATAACTCAATATATAGACACTTGTCCCTTTTTGTTTTTCCACTTCATTAATTTATGTTTCTGTGTTAATTTTTGTGTAATACGGCTAAAGTTTTTGTTTTTAGGTTGGTCCACAAAATAACTCGGGAGGAAATGCAAAGTTTGATTCCTGAGAATTATATCTTATCTAACATTGTTGAGAGTTGGGCCATTATGTTAAACAAAAATCAGTTCGAGTTGAATAATGACGGATGTAGCTTATATTTTGGGACTGAGTACACGGTTTGTTTCTTTTTACTTAATTTTTTTATTTCCCTAACTAATTCTTTGTTGAACTAGTTGAGCTGTGATACCAATTAGTTACTGTTGTGAGATCTTTTACGGTGATGACGTGTCACGCGTTCCTCGGAGGTATCAAGTATGAGCTGGCACGAACCTCTGGCAACCTGCAAAACAAGAATATTCCCGTAGGAATATTCCCTCCGATGCTTAAGTAAGTATAAGCTAGAGAAGTAATTTGTAGAGAGAAGGCAGAGGAAAGATAGTTTTAGGTTGGTGGGTATGAATTGAATTCTCTTACCTTGGGATCTGAGCCTTTTATAGGGCTAGGGTTTCTTGGGAAGTGATCCCTCAACTCTATCTGTGGGATGTGTGCCCCTTGGGGATTTGGGACATGTGTCCTTTTGTCAACAATCATGAGCTTTTCGTAAATTGGGCCAGAGATCGTGGGCTTTCCCAAATAAAGTCGTGCCTTTATTTTGTTTGAGCACCAAGGTCCAAGCCTGCTTCCTGGGCTTGAGCCATGGGTCAGTTAGGCTGGCTCGATTGGATATTATGACTTCTTTGGGCCTTGTGGTGGAAACAATTAGGCCCACATCATTTTCCCCTCATGAGGGGTGAAAACGGACGTTAGTTTTCACTGCTCTTGGGTTGTCCAGTAAGGCGACGACGCGTGGCAGGGGTAATCATTTCTTACCCCTCTATAAATAAGTGACAAGTTTGAGTGAATTTCCCCCTCATTTTTAGTAATCATTTGAGAGCCATAGGAGAAGGCGATTTCCGGCGTCCAGCATCCACCAGGAGACACTGTAGCACCGCCACAATCTTCAAGGTCCTGTTCTTGCAGTTCTTCATCGAATTTCTTTAGAAATCTTCTCTTCGATCTATCAGGTAACATTTATTTTAGAAAAACTTGTTTGTTGATTTTGGTCATTCCTTGTTTCCTTTCCTTATCAATCATGTGAGGGCCTCGTCAAAACTGAGGGCGGCGACCTGCCATTTTGACGTCTTCACTTCTCAAGTTATGCCCTTCGTCTTGAGCCAATTCTTCAGCCTGTGTAGGATATCATGGTGCGAATAGAAGATGAGCCACATTTCGAAGGGGAATCTTCTTCCCCCCATAGAGGAGGACGCCCCCACAAACGAGCGCGCCGATGGTGCGCCAGCGGGCCCTTCAGGTGGAGAAGAAGGCCACCTTCACCCCAGCGTGATTTTCCCACTTCAGACGTGGCTGACCTTTCTTATCGCCCGGGGGCGGATTATGGGGCGTCTCTAAACCTGGGTTCTGAGTACAAGTTTTGCATGCCGGCCGGCATAGACTGTACCAGTTTTGGCTTAGTAAAAGGGGAGATCGCCGTATACAACTCCTTTCTGAAGCTAGGCATGAGGTTTCCTCCTCACCCTTTTGTGGTGGAGGTGTTGGACGGCTTCAATATTGGTCTGAACCAAATGTCTCCCAACTCCTGGGTCGGCGTCTTTGGCTATATTTCCCGGTGTGAGCTTGAGGGTATTACTCCCTCCTTCCCAGCATTCCTCAGGATAGCCTCCATGTCTCAGGTTCCTCGGTCCGCCGAAGGTTAGTTAGCTCTTACTTACAAGGGCACTTACCGGACGGTGATGGGAAAGGCGTCCAAGTGGCATCACTGGAGGAAGAAGTGGGTGGTTATCAGAACCAATAACTTGGAGATGTGTGATAGGATGAGACGTTGGACGCTTTAGCCCAATTTTGTTGGAAAAAGTGGCTCCTTTCCTCCAATTTCCCCCGCCCTCTGGAAACGGATCTCTTCCTTATTCAAGGCCAAGCCGCTCATAGTTGGGACCAAGACGGCTTATATACTCGAGGGGTGGTTGCCTCATATGGATCCGCTGGGCGATCCCGTTTTCCTCTCGGCTGTGGGCTTGTGTCCGTATATGCCGAGAGGTAGTGTATTGTACTTCAGATCTTTCGTTGTTTTATTAATGCTTCGCTTTATACTAACGTCTTCCTTGATTTTCAGACGAGGCTATGGAGAAGCTGGATGATGCAGCCAAAGGCCGAGTAGATATGCCGTCCTGGCTGGCAGAGGTGCTTGGTGCCAGCACTTTTGAGGCCTTACAGCGTCAGAAGGCGGCTGAGCAGGCTGCCCCAGAGCAGGCGGTTCATCATCCTACCCCTCCCGCAGAGGTGAAGAATGTATTGTTCAAGCCTTCCAAAACATGTGATTTCCTTCAATGTTTGCAACTGACGTGGCCTTATCTCTTCAGAGTTCGAGGAAGGCTGCCTCGGACGCGGTACTTCCTTCCAAGCGTAGGGCTGGTGGCAGAGGGAAACCCGTCTTCAAGTCAACAGCCTCGAAGGCGTCCAAGGTGTCCACTGCGCATCAGACGGCGTCCGCTTCTCCTAGCTCTCAAAAAGCTGAGGCGGCGGTTGATCCTCTTGGGGGAATTCCTGAAGCCGTCCGCCGGAACATTCCTCTGAGGACGACGGAGAGGGCTAGGAATTCTGGTGGTAAGTTTTACTCCAACATCGTAACCACTTGCCGTTCCTCGTCTAGCAGTTCTATAGTCTCTCCCAGAGATTCTAAGGTCGTTGTTTTTCCAATAGAAATACCCGACCCTCAAAAAGCCATTGATGTTGAATTGGATCAGATCCCTTCTTCAGGCGGGTTTACTTCTCAGGACCGGAGGCGAATAATGAGTCTGATGCGCAATGCTATTCCTCCGAAGTATGCTGAGACCCTTCCTGAGGCGGTCAAGACTCAACTTGCCGCCATGCAGTCCTCTGCACCGGATGTAAGCTTTATTATATTTTATTTTTATTTTTTATTTTACGTTCTATCTTTGATAATTACTCTTGCTGTTTTGCGCAGATGTTTATTCTGCTGGACTTGCTAAAGAAGTGGCGCACTGCTCTGTTGCATGAAGAGGCTAGACACCGTCTTCTTGCTAGTCAGTGCGGAGATCGGCATTTTGCCGAGCTGGAGGGCCTTCGTTTCAACAGGCGGGAGGAAATCGATGTTGTGACCAAGTCCCTGACCTCCCAATGTGCTGAGAATAAGCACCGCCTTGAACAGATTGATCAGAACTTCTCTCAAATTGAAGATCTTTATGAGAAGATTAAGGAGAAAGAGGCTGAGTTTTCTCGTCTTGAGACTCAGTTTAAGGAGTTGGAAACACAGTTGGAGGCGGCTCGCAAGGAGGTGGCCACGTCAAAGGGTGTGCTTAACCAGTCAGCCGTGCTGGGTGAGAAGTCTATTCGAGGGGGAATGGAGCTTGCCTGGAATGCCGAATTCGGCAGTCAACGCCCCTTCAGCTGGTTTGAGAAGTTCCTCAACTATCAGGTTGAGGTGGAGAAGGCCCAGAAAGAAGGACGCGCTCCTCCTGAGTTTGTTCCCAGCGATGATGATGAATGAGGCATTCTAGGTGCCTTGTATTTATTTTGGGTTTGTTTTTGTGACGCCTTGCTTAATGGCACTATGTGCATAATTTGTAATTATGACTAACTCATTGGAATGACTAGGCGTCTTTTGAACGTTTTTGTTCTTAGCTTTTGTCGTTTCTGTTTATTTTTTATTAATTCATCATTTATGGCTGACGCCCCTAAATAAAGACGGCAAATATTTGCCTTGGTCTTTTTGCCAAGGTCTTTAGCTACTTTATATAGCTGCTGAAAAATGTGTGTCCCCTGTGTTCTAGGTGATCAGCCTAGTGAGGGTGCTATTCTGGGCCACTTCTTAGGCCTTTAAACGACTAGTCTTTAATTCTTAAGAGAATGTTAGTTTGCACCTCTCCAAGAGATTTGATAACGTATTTTTCATAAAGGTTTCCCAACAAGGCCGACTTGCGGGAAATTTTTCATTTAAAATTCATTATGCCATGCTACATGATGCGTCTATAGTTTGGACGTCTTTACAAAACATGTAATCAAGATAACATAGATGTTAATTTAGAAAAAGTACTTCTTCAGGTTGTCTGCATTCCAAGTATGCAAAATCGGACGTCCCTGCATATCTTGGATCCGGTAGGTTCCGTCTCGAACTTCCTCGTAAATCTCGTATGGACCTTCCCAAGTAGGAGTGAGTTTCCCTTGTTCATTGGCTCGTCCGACGGCTTCCATCTTCCTAAGCACAAAATCTCCAACTTTTAAGATTCTTCTAGAGACCCTCTTTTTGTACTCCTTAGTCATCCGGAGTTTGTATAGTTGTTGGCGCAAAGCCGCGTTCCCTCTCGTTTCTGGCAAGAAATCCAAGGCCGCTTTCATCATTTCCCAATTGGCGTCTTCGTTAAATAACATGACGCGCAGAGTTGGTTCACACATTTCAATGGATAGGACGGCCTCAGCTCCATAGGCTAATAAGAATGGTGTTTCTCCTGTGGAGTTCTTTGCCGTGGTCCGTATAGACCATAAGACATTGGGTAACTCGTCGGCCCATAAGCCTTTTGTTTCATCGAGTTTCTTTTTCATCCCCTTAGAGATGATTTTGTTGAATGCTTCTACCTGTCCGTTAGCTTGGGGAAGGCCTACTGATGCAAAACATGCTGTGATGCCATGGTCAGCCAACCAATCCTCCAATTTGGGTGTCTTGAATTGTGGCCCATTGTCAAAGACATTATTGAGGCACGCCGAATCTTGTGATGATGTTTTTCCAGATGAATGCTCTCACATCCTGGGCCTTAGTGTTTTTCAGAGCTTCAGCTTCTACCCATTTGGTGAAATAGTCGACGACAACTATCACATAACGCAGTCCACCTGGTGCCGTCGTATAAGGGCCTAATAGGTCCATCCCCCATTTGGCAAATGGTATTGAGCTGGTGATTGGTGTCAGTCTCTGTGCTAGCCGTCGAATTAGATGAGCAAACCGTTGACATTTATCACACCGCTTAACCAAGTCAAGAGCGTCCTCTTTGAAGGTGGGCCAATAGTATCCAGTTCTTAGAGCTTTTTCTGACAGGGCCCTCCCCCCTATGTGCGAGCTGCATAATCCCTGATGAAGATCTTCTAGTACTTCATGCCCCTTCTCGGGGTTACGCAGCGAAGAAGAGGCCGTGAGAAAGATTTTTTGTATAGAGTCCCGTTCCATATCTCGAACCAGGTGCATTTCTTTTGTAATCTTTCTGCCTGCTTGGGATCATCAAGGAGTACTCCATTCATTTTGAAATTGACAATATCATCCATCCAGGTGGCTGTTCGGTCTAAGATGTCTGTTCTCGAGGCGTCAATGCTTTTGAACTGTTTTACTTCCCAGAATACATGACGTGGCATGTCGCAGGATGCCGAGCTTGCCAGCTTGGATAAAGCGTCTGCCTTGTTGTTTTCAGACCGGGGTATGTGTTGTATTTCAAAGCTAGTCAGCTGCTGAGCTTCTTGGTGGACCTTTTCCAAATATTTTATCATGGCGTCATCCTTGGCTTCATATTCTCCTTTTACCTGACTGACAATTAGCTGTGAGTCGGATAAAACCAGGACCTTTGCCGCCCCTGCTGCTTTGCTCATTTGGATTCCGCATATCAAGGCTTCATATTCAGCTTCATTGTTTGACGCCTGAAAGTTAAAGCGCATTGCATATTCATAGACATCCCCTTCTGGTGATTCGCAGATAATGCCGGCTCCACACCCATTTTGGGTGGCAGAGCCATCCACGTGAACCACCCACTGAGTTTTTTCATTTTTCAAATAGGGTGGCCTAGTCATTTCCGCAATAAAGTCAGCAAAAGCCTGTCCCTTTATAGCCTTCCGCGGCTCATACGAGATATCAAATGCATTAAGCTCGATTGCCCAGTTGAGCATTCTCCTGGACGCTTTCAGATTGGTAAATGGTCGTTTCAGAGGTTGATCCGTGTACACTATTAGCCGATGGGCCAGGAAGTATGGACGAAGCTTTTAGCTAGCCAAGAACAGAGCGAAGCCGAATTTTTCAACAGTTGGATATTTGAGTTCTGCATTCTGCAACATGTGGCTGACAAAATAGACAGGTAGTTGCATCCCATCCCTCTCTGTAAGTAGGACGGCGCTTAGAGCGTAGTTTGAGATGGCAAGGTAGAGACACAGAACCTCTCCTGAGAGGGGGCTGACTAACCGCGGCAGAGTGTGCAGATGTTCTTTTAAACGAAGGAAGGCAGCCTCTGCCTGCGGCGTCCATTCAAACAAGGTGCCCTTTTTGATGGTACTGAAAAAGTAATGACACTTATCTCCAGCTCTAGACAAAAATCGTCCCAAGGCGGCAAGACAACCAGTTAAGCGTTGCACATCTTTGACCGTCTTTGCCGACGTCATATTGATGACGGCCTGTACCTTGTCCGGATTGGCCTCAATGCCCCTTTCATCAATCAAAAAGCCAAGGAACTTGCCAGAAGACACCCCGAAAATGCATTTCTTTGGATTGAGTCTCATTTGGTAAGTCCTAAGGGTCTCAAAGGTCTCCCGCAAGTCGTCGAGGTGATCCATCTTTTTCTTGCTTTTTACAATCATATCATCAATATAGGCTTCTATATTCCTCCCTAGTTGCTTTGCAAAAACCGTGTTCAGCAATCGTTGGAAGGTGGCTGGGGCATTTTTTAGGCCGAACGACATTACTTTGTAGCAGTACAATCCTTGCTCTGTGACAAATGATGTCTTCTCCTGGTCTTCAGGCCACAAAGGGATCTGATAAAATCTGGAGTAAGCATCCATAAAGCTCATCATGGCATGCCCTGCCGTTGAGTCGACGAGTCGATCTATCTTCGGCAGCGGGAAACTGTCCTTGGGGCAGGCTTTATTTAGATCAGTGTAATCGACACACATCCTCCAAGTCCCATTGGGCTTAGGTACTAGTACTACATTGGCTACTGACATGGACGTATGAAGCCTGCGTCCATTAGCTTCTGAACTTCAGCAGCAGCGGCTAAATTCCTTTCTTCTCCATGATTCCTTTTCTTCTGACGTACTGGTTTCATAGCGCTATCTACATTCAGCTTGTGCACGGCTACTGCCGGATCAATTCCTGGCATCTCCTCTACCGTGAAAGCAAATATTTCTTTGTATTCTCGAAGCAGTTGCACCAATATCGATGCCATGGGGTTGTCAGGGGGGACTCCAATGGGGACTGTTCGAGATGGATCCGCTAGGTCCAGAATTATAGCATAGTGTGCTCCCACTGGCTCAGGGCGTCTATCCGCATTATGTGCCATGGGTGTCTCTCGGAGTTTACGCTGGTTTGTCAGTGGTTTAACTTGTTCGTTTTTCTTTGGAAACTTGTTCGTTTTTCTTTGGAGAGGCTCCCCATGCCGGCGGTTCCAACGTTGATAAGTAACAATCTGTGGCCAGCTGTTGGTTTCTATAGAGGGACCCGATGCGTCCATTGCTTCCTACGAACTTAACCAATAGTAAATGGGGAACAATGACAGCTTTTAGATCATTGAGTGCTGGGCGGCCAACTATGATATTGAATGTGGTGAGGCTTGCTACAATTGTAAATCGAATGACGCCTTCCTTGGTCACCGGAGGGACACCAATGGAGACTGGGAGCAAGATGGAACCAATTGGGCGGACGATGCTTCCTCCAAATCCTACTAAGGGCCTGAATACTCTCTCTGTGGCTCCGGCATCGTGCTTCAATTTTTGCAGACAGTGCAGACTGATTATGTCGGACGAGCTCCCCGTGTCCACCAGTACTCTCTTCACCCTGAGATTAGCCACCTTAATCTCTAGAACCAAAGGGTCATCATCATATGGTGCTGCCGCCTTTCTGTAATCGTCTTTGGAAATTTCCACAGAAGGTAAATTCATTTGTGCGGGACGGAGATAAGATGGACCTGCTTGCCGTCCTTCCTTACATGGTTCTCCCGCAGCTATCCCCCCTGATATCACTGTAACGACTCCTTTGTCTGAATAACTATTGCTATTGGTGGGGAGACTCGTTTCTTCGCCTGCACTTGTTAAACGGATGTACTGACGTAGGCGTCCTTTAGCCGCGTGGTCACTCAGTATCTTCCTCAACATCCGACAATTTTGAGTGTCGTGCCCCTCTTCTTTGTGAAAAGCACAGAACGGGGCCTGTTGGTTTGAGGTAGCCGGTCATCGGGGGGACTGTTGTTCTATTCCCAGATTCTGTCCCTCAGCCAAGAGAATGTCTTCAAGAGCCGTGTTGAATATAAAGGAGCTTCTTGCCGACGACTTCCTTCGTTTTCTTTTTACTTCGGTGCCGCGGCCACTTTTTCTCAAGGTGACGTTCTAATGCCGCCTTCCAGAAATCCTGAGAGAGTGATGACCCTGAGATTCATAATTTGTCTGCCGTGAAGCTAGACTCGTCCGCCTTCCCGGACGTTCTTCTCTTACATGCTGACTTTCCTTCTCCAGGGTGCGTCCTTCCAGGGGTGGATCAAGATCATCTGATAAGGGTTCCACCATTCTGCCGTTATCCTGCTCAGGGTTGGCTTCGTGGAAAGACCTGGTGATTTCTTTTTGGAGGACGTGCTGAAACCCTTCTTGCCATTCGTCCACAATATTCTGATGGAGAGGCAGGCCGGCTAGTTGCTGCGTCACAATGATTGTTGGTCTTATTTTCAAGCGTCCTTTCATTGGTAGGAAATCCTGTTTTTTCCCCTGATCCGTCTTTGTGCTTCTCGCGCTCAGATTGCAGTTTGGCCATGACACTGTACCTCCCACAGACGGCACCAAATGTTGTGGGATCTTTTACGGTGATGACGTGTCACGCGTTCCTCGGAGGTATCAAGTATGAGCTGGCACGAACCTCTGGCAACCTGCAAAACAAGAATATTCCCGTAGGAATATTCCCTCCGATGCTTAAGTAAGTATAAGCTAGAGAGAGAAGTAATTTGTAGAGAAAAGGCAGAGGAAAGATAGTTTTAGGTTGGTGGGTATGAATTGAATTCTCTTACCTTGGGATCTGCGCCTTTTATAGGGCTAGGGTTTCTTGGGAAGTGATCCCTCAACTCTATCTGTGGGATGTGTGCCCCTTGGGGATTTGGGACATGTGTCCTTTTGTCAACAATCATGAGCTTTTCGTAAATTGGGCCAGAAATCGTGGGCTTTCCCAAATAAGGTCGTGCCTTTATTTTGTTTGAGCACCAAGGTCCAAGCCTACTTCGTAGGCTTGAGCCATGAGTCAATTAGGCTGGCTCGATTGGATATTATGACTTCTTTGGGCCTTGTGGTGGCAACAATTAGGCCCACATCAGTTACGGTTTGAAAACAATTAGTTACACTGTTAAAGTAATTATTTATATATTCAGTTTAATTAGTTTGGACTAAAATCAATTAGTTCAGCAGTAAAATCAATTAGTTAAACCTTTTAGTGAAATTAGTTTAGATGTGATTCAAATTAGTTAAGATGTGATTCAAATACTATTTTTTTTAATCAAATCTATTTTTCATTTTGTCAGGTAAAGCTTAAAGATGTTCTTAATCAGAAGTCAATTGAGTCTATAAATCAAATTTCTGACGATCTTTTAAATAGTTGGACATGTTGGGTGCAGTTCAATGATCTTAGATTTGATCTTAAAATTGTGGGAATAGTAAGTTTGTTTTTTAAATAGTTATGTATTCATAGGAAATAGTTAATATTTCATATTATTTGGTTATCATTTTTCTGACTTTTTTTTCTAGATTCATTTTTAGTTTTTCTCCCCATTCATCTGTAGAGGAATACAGTTAAACATACATAACATGTGCGAAACATCCCCAAAGCCAGGAAACATGTTTAAAGCACAGTTTAAGAAAACTTACATTCGAAGCGTGTTTTCCCGAGTACTGTATCAACGAACACGAACAAAGAACTCCACTTGTTTTTCCTCTACTTGGTTCACCGACAAGTTCAGATCCGTCTTAATTATTGTAGCTTAGACAACGCACTAGATTTTTTCTTTTCGGGATGAACAGTTTTTTACAGAGAGAGAAAAACCGAAGAACGTAATTTTGGGAATTAGGTTTAGGTTAGATGGAAAACTGATTGTGTTAGAGTGTGTGGAAAAATATAATAACCTAAAAATTATATTAGTGTAACCGGCCAAGACCAAGGGGCCGTGACCGGCCACACCACACACACACGGACACTCCCCGTGCACAGCCCACACTGCAGGCCGAAGCCCACAGCGCGCAGCCGAGCAGCATGGGCCGTGGGCCTTGCGTGCTTGCTGTTGTGCTGCTACGCGTTAGTGCGCGCGCTGCCACGCCCCGCGGGCTGGCTTGCTTGCTGCGTTGCGAGCTCGCTGGCTCGATGGGCGTTGCGCGCTTGGCTCGACGGGCCGGCAGCTCCGATGCGACTCGTATTCGCGACTAACACCTTACGGCTATTATTTACCGTATCGTATACGACGAATCACCGTCGTATGATACGATTATTCGTTTCTCCCAGCTTACGAATATTCGCGATACGATATACGATTCCGACGCAAGGTCGTATCGTATAATATGTTTTTCAAAACTAATTCCCAAAAAGCTATTAAATGAATTTCCGATTCATTTAATCCGGTGATCTGTTACATGCCATTGGTGTGACCTTGTAGGTTCAGTCAAGAGTAAGTTGTGAGCTTAATATCCATTAGAACTCACTGATCGGAAGCATTGCTCTAGCTAGCTTTTCCGATCACTTGATCTCACTGAATTAATTGCTTGCAATTAATCTGAACCTTGGTATTAGACTTAATGCACCTTGGGTGAAGGACATATTTCCTTCAGTCTCCCACTTGTCATTCAGACAAGTGTGCATTCACATTCCTTTGTCGCTTAGTGTTACTTGCTGAATATAAGGTAAGATCAAAGCCATCCTTATTAGGTCCAAAAGTGTTTCTCGAATTATGAGCTCAACTGTTAAACTTTTACAGAAGGTTAAGCCTTAACCATTCTGACCACGGCCATGCATTTTCACAGTATCTAACTCTCCGAGAGGCCTTGTTACATAACAACACCATATCCTATCAAAGATAGGAGGACAATATATTCTTGCAATCTATGAACACTCACTTTGATTCATAGTACGCCCAATAACTGCTTTTATAGCCTCCTTTTACGGTGCGACGTTTAGCTAGCATCAAAGCGAACTAATTTTGATCAAACAAGCAAACATAATCGCTCATGTTCTGAGGAATGGTTCTAATCACCATTAATGAGAACTACTTATGACATGACTTTAATCTCTTAAAGTGTTCTCATGGTCAATCCGATACAAGATCCAATAAGTATCTATGCAAAAGATTCTGACATCCAGTCAATCTAGTTCAAGAAACAGAACTAAAAATCAACTTGCAATCTAATCTTCATTAGTCATTGGTCGTCCACCTTTCATAACCTGGATTAGGGATCCTTTGTGACATCAATATTCAAGTTCACTTATGCCCAATATGTACTGTGCCTCTCTTAAGTCCTTCATTGAGAAACACTTTCCAAACAAGTCTTTACAGACTCCAACATAGGAATGTCGTTTCCAATAAGTAGTATATCGTCTACATACAAGACTAGGAATGCAATTTTACTCCCACTGACCTTCTTGTATACACAAGATTCATCCTGACTCTTGATGAAGCCAAACTTATTGACTGCTTCATCAAATCGTTTATTCCAACTCCTTGATGCCTGCTTTAATCCATAAATGGATTTCTTAAGCTTGCATACCTTTCCTTGGTTCTTTTGATCGACAAAACCCTCCGGCTGCGTCATAAACACAGTCTCTTTAAGAACACCATTCAAGAAGGCAGTTTTGACATCCATTTGCCATATTTCATAGTCATAAAATGCGGCAATCGCAAGGATTATCCGAATAGACTTAAGCATCGCGACTGGAGAAAAGGTTTCATCGTAGTCAACGCCGTGAGCTTGCCTGTAACCTTTTGCTACCAATCTATATATCCTCGTATATGTATACAATTCCATCTTTGTCTTTCTTCAATTTGAAGACCCATTTGCATCCGATAGGTATGAACCCATCCGACAAATCTACCAAATCCCAGACTTGATTTTCAGACATGGAGTCTATCTCGGATTTCATGGCCTCTAACTATTTGGTGGAGCTTGAGCTGGTCATAGCTTGCTTGTAAGTCATAGGTTCATCACTATCTAATATGAGAACGTCTAAGTTTTCAGTCAAGAGGACGCCTGTCCATCTGTCCGGCTGAACCTTAGTTCTATTTGACTTACGAGGGGCAACAACGTTTTGAGGAACTACTCCCACTGGCTCTTCTAAAAACCTTAGAGGTTCATCATCCTGAACTGCTTCTAAAGAGTTCTTGGTTCGTTGTTCATCTCGAATCTCTTCGAGGTCTATTATTCTCCCACTTGTCAATTTGGAAATATGATTTCTTTCCAAAAAGACACCGTCACGAGCAACGAATACCTTGTTGTCTGACTTATTGTAGACGTAATACCCCTTTGTTTCTTTTGGATACCCAACAAATAAACATTTGTCAGATTTTTGTTCGAGCTTGTCCGAAATTAATTGCTTGACATATGCTTCGCAACCCCAAATATTTAGAAAATACAACTTTGGAAGTTTCCCAGTTCGGAATTCGTATGGAGTCTTTTCAATAGCTTTTTGACGGAGCACGATTCAGTGTGAGTGCTGCTATTTGCAACGCATGTCCCCAAAACTGTAAAGGAAGTTCGGCTTGACCCATCATTGACCTGACCATATCGAGTAAGGTCCCGTTTCTCCATTCCTACACTCCATTCCACTGAGGTGTCCCCGGAGCAGTCAATTCAGAAAGAATACCGCATTCTTTTAGCTGGTCATCAAACTCGTGGCTAAGATATTCACCTCCTCGATCTGATCTTAGAGATTTGATTTTCTTGCCATGTTGATTCTCTACTTCATTTTGAAATTCTCGGAATTTCTCAAACGATTCAGACTTGTGTTTCATTAAGTAAATATAGCCATATCTACTGAAATCGTCCATAAACGTTATGAAATAGCTGAACTCACCTCTAGCTTTCGCACTCATAGGCCCACATAAGTCCGTATGTATTAGCCCTAGTAGTTCGCTTTCTCTTTCTCCCACCTTTGAGAAAGGTTGCTTTGTCATTTTGCCAAGTAAACAAGATTCACATTGATCAATATTCTCTAAGTCGAATGATTCTAAAATTCCCTTCCGTTGAAGTAATTCCATGCGCTTTGTGTTTATGTGGCCTAATCGACAATGCCACGAAAATGTGAGATCTGAATCACCATTTTTAGCCTTTTAAGTATTTATGTTATAAATTTGTTTGCTCGTATCTAGCACATATAGACCATTTTCTTGTTGTGTTGAACCATAAAACATTCCCTTCAAAGCAAAAGAACAACTATTGTCTTTAAATTAAAAACTAAAACCTTTAGAATCCAAACTTGAAATGGAAATGATTTTTCTGGTGAAACTAGGAACATAGTAACAGTTTTCTAGTTCCAAAACAAAATCATTAGGCAAAGAAATAAAATAAGATCCTACGGCTAATGCAGCAATACGTGCTCCATTTCCCATGCGTAGATCCTTCTCGCCTTTATCAAGCCTTCTACTTCTCCTTAGTCCCTGCGAATTGGAACATAAGTGTGAGCCACAACCAGTATCTAATACCCAAGAAGTAGAATTAGCAAGATTACAATGTATAAAATACATACCTGAAGTAGAAGCAACATTCCCGTTCTTCTCGTCTTCCTTTCTCTTCAAGCAATCTCTCTTCCAATGCCCCTTCTTCTTGCAATAGAAGCATTCAGAGTCGGCAGGGGAACGAGTCACCCTTTTCTTTTTACCAGAACTGGTGTCGTTGGACTTAGGTGAGGGCGTAGCCTTGCCCTTACCCTTCTTGCCCTTTCCCTTGCTAGATTTCTTGAAATTGTTGCCCTTACGCACCATAAGCACGTCATGCTTATTCTCTTGCTTGAGCGTCTTTTCAGCGGTCTTGAGCATACCGTGAAGCTCAGTAAGAGTTTTCTCCATGTTGTTCATGTTGTAATTCAACTTGAACTGATCATATCCACTATGAAGCGAATGGAGAATGATGTCAATAGCCATCTCATTTGAGACGTCAGAATCTAGAGCTCTCATGTTCTCAAAGAGAAATCATTTTAAGAATATGTGGGCTCACTAGTTCTCCTTTCTTGAGTTTAGTCTCAAGGATCAACCTCTGAGTCTCGAATCTTTCGATTCTGGCTTGGTCCTGAAACATGTTCTTCAACTCCGAGATGATTTGGTAAGCATCCGAGTTAATGAACGTTTTCTGAAGTTCAGGATTCATGGGTGCAAGCATCACATTTGACATCCCTGTTGGCCTGGATCCAACGATTTAGGGCAGCTTGAGTCACCTCCGGCCCGACGCCTCTGGTAACTCTTCCTCTAGGACATATTCTTTTTCCTCATCCATTAGAACTATTTGCAAGTTCCTTTGCCAGTCGAGGAAATTGTTGCCATTCAACTGTTAGGTTATGATACATATGACAAAACATAAATCATGCGGAAAAACCATAAAGCCAGGAAATATATTATTTACACATAATCATTTAGCATAATTTAGATGCATACACTTTGTAGCATCCCTAGCTGCGCCCGAACCGAACAAGAACAAGTCTTTAGGACTCCAAGTGTCGTCCCTCCGTAGATAGTCCACAGCACGTCCGGATCCGCCTTAAGCTTGACCAACTAGAATCGCCCTTAAGGTTACTAGGATTTTCGACTAATAGGTTGCAAGTGTTTGGCTGATTTTTGCTTCAAAATCTTACCTTTAGAATACTTCAATTGTATCTATAAATTGTGACCCTAGGCACCTATATATAGAGATATGGAAAAGGATTTGTAATCCTACTAGGATATGGATTTATTAATTAGAATCCTATTAGAACTCTAAATAATAAATTTAATCTTTTAGGATTGGGATTTAATCAATGCACGAATTCCAATAGGATTAGGATTCGTTACGAACACGAGTGTTGCACGACTACGAGCATCGCACCACCCGCGCAGGCCTTGCGGCCCACACGAGCAGTCGCTGCTCGCAGCCCACGAGCACCTGCTCCGCGCGCGCCTACGGCCTTGCTGGGCATGGCCTTGCGCTGGGCCTGGCGAGGCTGTGGCCTTCGTGTTGGGCGCTTGGCTTGCTGGGCGCGGGCCTGGCTTCGTGCTGGGCCTTCGTCTAGCAAGCCTCATCCGATGCTAATTCGTACAATGCGCTTCCGATTAAATTCCCGGTTCCGGAATTCATTTCCGATACGAACAATATTTAATATTTCCAATTCTGGAATTAATTTCCGTTTCGAACAAATATTTAATATTTCCGTTTCAGGAATTATTTTCCGATTCCGATAATATTTCCGATTCTGACAATATTTCCGTTTCCGGCAATATTTCCGATTCCGGTAATATTTCCATTTCCAATAATATTTTCCAATACGTACCATGTTTCTGTTTCCGGCAACATCTACGACTTGGATAATATTTATATTTCCGATACGATCCATATTTCCGTTTCCGGCAATATCATCGTTTCCGGAGTATTCATTTCTTGCTTGTGACGATCTTAGCTCCCACTGAAACCAAGATCCGTCGATTCCGAATATCCATAGATGGAGTATTTAATTCCATTAAATACTTGATCCGTTTACGTACTATTTGTGTGACCCTACGGGTTCAGTCAAGAGTAAGCTGTGGATTAATATAATTAATTCCGCTTGAACTGAAGCGGCCTCTAGCTAGGCATTCAGCTCACTTGATCTCACTGAATTTATTAACTTGTTAATTAATACTGAACCGCATTTATTAGACTTAACATTAAATGCATACTTGGACCAAGGGCATTATTTCCTTCAGTCTCCCACTTGTCCTTAGGGACAAGTGTGCATTTCCTAATTCCTTCGTCGCTCGATGCTTGCTCTTGAACATAAGGTAAGAGTTGTCATCCTTATTATGTCCAGAGGTGTTTCTCGGTTTCAGAGTTCAACTGATCAAATAAACAGATAATCATAGCATATGATTTCTCCAAGCACGGCCATGCATTTTACAGTTTCTAGCTCTCCGAGTGGCCTTGTACAACTTTTAAGCATGTCATCCTGATTTATGGGAGGACAATCCCAATCTTGCGATCTTGAGATTAGACTTTGTTTGATAGGTGATTACCTGAGCGTTGGCTTTATAGCCTCCTTTTACGGTGCGACGGTTGGTCAACGTCAAAGTAACCAGTTCTCAAACAGGTAATCTCAAATCACTCAGGTATTGAGGACTTAGTGACTAATAATTTTAATGAAATTTACTTATGACAGATTTTTATCTCTTACAGTAAAGTTTCATAGGTCTGTCCGATACTAGTCTTCCCAAAGTAAGTATCTATGCAAATGATTATGACATTGCCATGTCCACATAGTTCAAGAAACAGAACTACTAGTCATCTTGCATTCTAGTCGTCTAACGTTTTCTATGCGTCCATCTTTATAGAAAACTCCGACCAGGGACCATTTTCAACTTTTGACTTTGAAGTTCACTTGATAGACATTTCTTAGTCACAGGACTGGTCCTGACAGTCTATCTTGAATATTTCGTCAATTTGAAGGGACTCGTCATTTAATACTAAACCAAGATTAAATGGAATATGAAAATACATTTCATATATGATAAATGTTCAACCCCATTGTTTTAGAACCACGGGCCTCGAACCCATCTTTAAAACAGTTCATGGAATTCAAAGCTATGCTTGATTTCCAGTGCTACAACGTGAGTGTTGCTTCTCACTTGTTGCATAGGTTTAGTTATCATGCTTTGCCAATCTTAATATCCTTTTCATCGAATGTTCTTCGAGATATGATGATAAGATCTTTTGAGTATGTTTATTTTGTGATCGAGTCTTTCTTGCTTAAATAGTGGTTCTACGCATTTTGCAATGAAGAACTATTAAGTCAACAGACATGTGATCTACCCAAGTTCAATGAAGAACTCTTTAACATAAACAACCCTGTTTTATTGCTTCTTAGGCAATAAGTACTTTTACTTTAACTATTTAGGTTGCTAGTGATGCTTTGTTTGGATTTACTTATCCAAGCAGTTCACAGATATGTGGAAGACTTTCCAGCTGTATCTTTGGAACATAGAAATTAATATTTTAATTTCCCACGCAACAACTCATGGTCTCTAATCCATGTTGCCATTTCAAAACACGATGCTCTTTAGCTCGTCCTTGTCAATGGTTAACTCCAAGGGAATCTTGCTTGATCCTTTGCCAGTGTTTATGCGTGAAGCATCAATATTTAGCATATCTTTATTTCCTTGAATCAAGAACTAATCTATGTACCTTTTCAAGTACCATAAGTTTTTCTTGATCTCAATCTAGTTGATCCTTACTTAGATCAATAGAGATTGGTATATGTTCGTCATGCCTAAAGTCATACGATACGTTTTTGGCGATCCTCATATTATATCATACATGATAAATTCTTTTGCAGAATAATTCCCAATTGAATTCTATTCATGCAACTTTAGCTCATTCAATTTCAGTAGATACTGAATCCAGCTAAATTCTTTGACATATAATATAGGTTAGGAATCTCATTTAGATCCTTTGATGTTTAACTTAGTAAATGCTTATACATAGTTCAAACATTATTTACTTAGATTTATTCACATGGGTCGAATATCTCCAATGGAGTATTTCGTGTTTGATTTAGTAAATGCCATTACTTAATCCAAAACAATATTCTAAGATCTTTGTAAATAGATCTTAGTACCCAGTATGTACTAAGTTTCGCCTTGGTCCATCATTGATGAATAATTTCAAATCTAAGTCATTAGCATTTGAATGTTATTTCACAATAGAGAGATATGTGTGTGATACACATATGACCAATTAAGTTTTACGTACTCCCACTAAACTTCTTATATATCTATAAGAATTATGTACATTTTATGAAACTAAAATACTTATTAGCTTCACTAAAATACATTCCAATTCCCAATTGCTTGCTTAAATCTGTACTTAGATTTCATAAGCTAGCATTCGTTTCAAGCATTATTTGGATCCACAAATCCTATGACATGCCATGTACATAGTTTTCTTCCAACATTTGATTGAGGAATACATTTTGTCATCCAATTGCCATATGTACCAATATGCAATCATTGCTTGAATTATAGACTTAAGCATTACGATTTTGCATGAGGTTTCAACACAATCCACACCGTGAATTTGCTTGTAACCTTTAGCAACTAATCTAGCTTTGTGTGTGAACACAATTTCATGTTTGATGGTTTTTATCCTTAAAACAAACT